>NC_073721.1:81105809-81730809 GCF_023634155.1 Falco peregrinus
CCTAAAAATAATTTATATATTTGACTCTGTTTGCTCCAGCTTTTAAGGGAAAAAACATTTCCAGTTTCAGTGCTGTTAAAGTCAGGGGTGGGGGTGGGGTGGGGAGGTAAAGGCATATCATCTGTCACTTGGGCATTGCAAGTTTTACTAAATTGGTTCAGTTCACTGTATTGCAAGGTCTACTCTCCCCAAACTAAAGTGAAAAAAAACACACACACACCAAAACACCTTCCCAACCTTTTTTGTTTTCTTTTTTTAGATTAAAATAAGGCAATAGAAGAAATATTAACATGAATATATTAGGAAAAACAAACAAGGTGGGCAACATGTATTCCCATTTTGGCAAATACAAGTAGAACAGAGGTGGCAGAAAAAGCACAATTTTTATAAACAGAACAATAAATCCAAACTTTTCAACCAAACATTTTAAAGTACTTACACATGTGTGACTTAAGTCTGTCACAAGTACCTGTGAAATACATGATAAAAAAAAGGGGAATAAAATGCATTCTGTGTAGTCATCTCTGGAATGCAAGGCACTGGAACCTTAAGTGAGCAATGTTAACATCTGGAAGAAACTCTAAGAAGTATTCAGAGAAGTGGATTTGCATCTTGAAAATCATACTTTTACCTGAACACTAAGATTTGCAGCCCTTCCACTACTGTTTTGTTGTCACAGAAACCTTAATAACTGAAGAAACTGCAAGGACTTCATTTTATACATCCACCCAGAGGACAAAAAAGTTTACTACAAGAGAGCATTCTACAAAAATGAACCTGAAGGCAGATACTTTAATCTACTTTTCATCCTCAACCAATACACCAATCGTGTATTATAACTGTTGGCAGGACATCTTCAAGGAAAAAGCAATCCAAGGTCAGCTCATGAAAGCAAGCTTTTACTGGATGACAATGTTAACCGAACCTCCTTTGGCTGCTGATAGCATCGCTGCTGTAAGGAAGCTTAGAAATGTCAAGCTCAGCACTGAAGTAATGATTCAAAACATGGAATTAATACAATAAACTTCATTCATACAGTGTAAGGGGGCAAAGAAATGCACAAAAGCATGGTAAGATTGCAGTCTTCTTGCAGTCCTCTTCTCAAGGACATTTAAAGTATGCTTTACTGGTTCTACAATCACCAAGACAGGTAAAAGCCCAAGAAATTCATTTATGACTCCAGGCCCTTTAAAGCACCTGTCCATCTTTAAATTTTCCTTAACTTGATGAAATACATCTGTCTAAGGCTCAGTAACCCAATGGTTACATGAAGCAGCACTGGGTGCCCTTTCAGCCAGCATCAGGCACAAGTAAGGAAACTATGGCCCATTACTTAATTTTCTAAGGCCAAGGAGTTCATGTTTTCCCTCAGTGTTTTTATTACATAAAACTGTATTGTATGATAACACAAGGCTCTCCACAGTGTCTGAAATACCTACTCAGCCCCAGCAAGGAAGCTGCACTGTTTATATTGCATTTTACATTCTTTTTTGATCGCACTTGTATTTAACAACAACAAGAACAAAATATTACACTTCGTAGCCAGTATTTACATTTTCCATTTGGCAGTTCTGATAATTTTTCATACATAGTAGAGATAAAACTGACTTGGCAGACTGTATTTATCAACATTTCATCTACTGAACCATTTCAGCTAGAAAGCCAACTGTATTGTCAACAGCTCTAAGAAGGCTGTTTCTAAGCACAGTATGAGAGAAACTCACAAAGAACACAATCAAAATAACCCAGTAAGACAACATAAGGGGAATGACGGACCCCAGCAGTTCAGCACTCAAAGATTTGTTATTTGTAATTGTTAAAATGGAATCTTACCTAGTGCTGGATACTTTAGAAAGACAACTTACTTTTTTAAACACTAAATACACTTCCCAAGTTCCCCAAACTGCTTCCACACTATTGCACCAAGAACGAAATGGAACACAGTCAAGAATTTAAACTGTAGTTCTGGTAATTGCCAAATCTGATAGTTTTTCAAATGTTGACTCCCGTAAGTAAAACAATTCTGTGCTCATCACTACCAGAAAGACAAACTTCACCAGACTAGCTCAGCCTTAAGTGATACTTTCTGTGAAAACAACACAATTATACAAGTTGAAATTTCAGGAACAATCACACCAACAACAGACAAAGATGAAATGGTACAATTCTGAAGACCAAACAGAGGCAAAAAATTATTTTAATGCCAACATGTAATAAAATGCATGCATAGTGAAACATTTTGATAGTTCTGCTGTGCATTATATTTATTTGTAATAGATGTAATAATTCCTTGTTTATTAACAAAAATTTGTAACCATATTCAATTTAAATACTGAATCCTTCTACCTTCTTTCTTAATCAAACCTTGGCTCCTCAAGCTAGAAGTAATCTCCATTAATTATAAGAGGTTTCTGATGTTTCATTAATGAAAAGTGCTCTCAGAACAGTGTTGTATAAGTAAAATAAGTACTGTTATTTAAAGATGTGATTACTTCACTGTTGACCCTCTCAGAATTGCCTCAACACTCCTTCCTCTCATTTCAGAGCTTTGTCCCTCTAGAATCTGATCCCCCCACCACCCCCAAACAAAATGTCTCATTGCTAGCCTAGAGTCCTCAGATCATTGAAATTAATGATCACTACCAAAGTTAACATATCTAATGAAAGCATGCATTACTTGAAAAACAAGGGTATTACAGTCCTACTGCACCAACTTAAGATAAAAGGACCGAGTACTGTGGTATTAGAAACAAAATAAGAAAAAGATGGGGGCAGAAAAGAAAACAAAGTTTTAGGTATCCTGCGTCTCTGTCTCTTCCTGTGGATGTGATTATAAAGGACAAAACAGAATGGAAACACAGACATGAAGAACAGCATCACTTACCATTTCCTGAGATGCATACTTTGGATCTTCCGGATCAACTGACCAGTAGCAGTAATCAAAGCTGAAGGCGACAGTCTTCTCTCTCGAGTCCCAAGTGCTGTCAGGCCTACTGTCAACCTGACAACAGAAGGAAACAGACAGAAAAAACCATTCACTTTGAAGCTAACTGAAAAGCAAGCATTTTAAAACAGGAAGTTTAACTAGGATCTGTGCTGTGGAAAAGGAATGACAAATAGTTTATCCTCTTTATTAAATTTTCTTTGATGTTCAGAGTGATGCAGAGACCTCCATGACAGACCTGCTGAAGCCTTTTTGCTGAAGGGTTCATTTACTACAGCTAATATTGTAGTAAAATGTAGTAAAATGAAAGCGATTTAGTTAATCTTCACAACATCTACATACTGGCAGGAAAGCTCTATAACCCTTTAGATATTTCTCTGTCCTTCTGTTTCACCAAGAACCACATGACAGAAATGAGGCCCCAAGTGAGAAAACAAAACTAATATTCTCACTGCATAGTTGAAAACACAGGTCTCTTCCCCCATTTTCCCTTTGCTTTGTCATGGTTGCAAGCAAATGCTTCTGTCACTGGAACTGTGCGCTACAAACCTAACATTTACAGTTTAGTAATAATGACAGTGAAGCCTTTCTAGCATAATAGTCAGAAATGGTGACTGAAATTAAGGGAATTGTTTAAGTCTGTATAATCTTGCCCAAGTGACTTGTAATAAAATATATAAGCTTATGAACTATACATTGTTCTACTCATCAAAGGAGAGCAATGAGTCAAAACATTACACAAAATTAACACCATCCACATGTAATTCTGATCTTACCACTAACTTTATTGTAGCCTTGACATTTGGAATAATCTAAGCAGAAAAAAAGGTTTGATATAATTTGCTACCTAACGGTGCCAAAACCCAGGGGTGACAGTGCTGTCTGCCAGATTACTGGACAAAGGGCACTCTAAGCACCAAACTCTGCCACTAGCTGTGATGTTTCCAGGGAAAACTAACTTACAGGCTCATCTGACAGGTTTGTGACTTTTACGGCTTTATTAAATCAAGAAAGAGCACAGCAAAAGAGGACAGACACAATTTTAAATTATCTTTGAAGTAAAGAGGTAGGTATTTTAAACCCTGCATGAGTCCAAAGTTGTCACACTGAATTAAGTACAACCAAGGTTTCCTTTAGTCGGAATTAATGTCTTAACAAACCTATTGATCATCTTCAGTAATGACATTTTCAACATGGTGATTCAGAGATTTTTATGATTACCTTTATTTTCTTTGGTTTTCTACAGCAATAAGCAGAAGACAGCTTGCCTTCCTATTGGAATGTGTAGAAAAAACAAAAAAAAAAACCAACAAAACAATTCCCTTTTACCTCAGGAAAAGCAGCCCCTGACCACAGCTGGGATAATTTTGCTCTGAACTACAATGCGTACCTACCCCAGATATAACATGAACACTAGTGTATAAAGTTAACTTACACACTAACTTGGATTCATCAAAGGCTGCCTAAATTTAGTTTATGCGTAAAGCAAACTCACGCCCATTACAAAACTCACCAATTGGGAAAGCTCAAGAGAGAAACAGTCCACAAACCAGCCACTGTGCCTCCAAACCACCATTCTCGGCCTGCTGCGCGCAGTCTGCCCCACTGCTGTGGTAGCCCCAGAGTCCCGAGGCAGCCCACAGCGCCTCTTGAAACAAAATTAAAAACCCTCCAGGTCTAATAAGGCTCAGCTGCACCCTGTCAGGCAGCTGCAACACCCAGGCCTCCACTCACTGCGGGAGGGGGTGGGCAGCCCTCAGGCCAGGGCCCCTCGCAGCAGCCTGGGGCCCCCCAGCCTGCCTGAGAATGGCCTGGGGATGGGCAGCCTTGCACCGGGGTGAGAGCTTCATCAAATGTATGAAGAACTGGGTAAAATTATTTCAGAAAGTAATGAGTGTCAGACTCTGCAAACACAGCCTTTGGAAAGGAAATACCCAGAAAATAGGCAACATTTTACATCCGTGATACCTTTCTTTAAAAACAAGCACCTGTATTGTCAATACAAGAATACTTGTAACAGAAAAAAGTAAATAGTTCAAATCTTTCCGTTCAATTTTTGACAAGGTTTCTCTTCAATGCATTTCTCTTGAACCAGCAATCTAGAATCACTGGGTTCCTTGCAGATACAAACAGGAGACAAGAAATACAACAACAAACCCGCCTTCTAGCATCCCCACAGTAATCTCACTGTTCATTTATTTGCCTTTCAAGCAGAAACGTGCTTGACAACACAAAATTGCTTTGCTCCTATTCTATTAATTTTGTGAAGGACCATGGCAGCTTTAAGTAGTTCAAGAGTCTAAACCAGAGGGCTGATTCCCCAGCACGCTGGCTCCGGAGCTCTCACCAAGGATGACAGCTACATTCAGTTTAGTCTTATAGTTCTTGGTCTTTTATCAAGGCCTGAAGCGTAGCTGAACACATTTTGCTTCATTTCATGCAAGTCAGTTGCACTTTGAGTGTAAACATGAGAAGAGGAGACACACAAGGAAAGAAATTATCCAGATGTTTAGTAAGATAAGCACAAAATCCTAAACAATTTACTAACAGCTTTGAATGATGGCATGCAGCCAGACAGCAGAAGTTTTGACAAATATAAAATACAGAACACATAACTACATGTTAAATCCACTGTCACAAAAAAAACCCACGCCCCAAACCAAAACAATCCTCCCCAACACTTTTATTGCAATTGTTCTAGAGCTGTGCCAGTTTAAACTTCTCCCTTAATATTTTTATTAGAATGATCCAATAGCCGAACAAACACAGAAAAGCATCAGGATATCAGGATCCTTATATAAGAAGACAACAAAAAGCATACCTTTATATTTCTGACTTTTGCCACTTTGTCATCAACTTCTACAATCACTCTTCCTCCTTCTGCACTCTCTCTGGAAACAGAACACATTTAAAAATCCATTTAAAATATGAAGACACAGAAAGATGCACATCAAATCCATAAATCTCAGAAATTTGTGTTTACTTCAACAAACTATAAATCAGAGCTATAAAACAGATACTTGTAAGACACTTGTAGAGGAATGAAGCTGGGTTAATTAACATTGATAACATACAGCTGTGGGCTGGCTTCAGGGGCAGTGGGTTGGTCGATGTAGATAAGGTGCAGCTGTGGCTGGTTCTGGTAAGGGCTTGGGCAGCCAGTGAGGAGGGAGCAGCTGAGGAAGAAGCAAGAGAAGAGAGAACGTGCCCTGGATGAGGCGAGATGAGAAGGCAGCAGAGAGCTGTATGAAGAGATGCTGGTATGAGGTGGTGAAAGACCTTGTTGTAGCTTGATAGTTTTGAGGGTGCTGTGACAGACGCTCTGTGATGTTAAGTAACATCAGGAAATCTGCAGCCAGCTATCTCAGTAGTGAGAGGGGGGAAAAAACCCACAGGACTGTGGCGATTAAACAGTTTCAAAGTTCTTGTCCTAAATACTTTGTTAGGATATTATTTCTAATTAAGAGTTGTTGTTTTAAATTACATTTACAAGGAAGTAGAGTGGAGCACCAGTAGACGTCCTGTGCTTTGTGGAGTAGGGATCCACGTCACAGACTTGCAAGCTGCAAGCGTCAAGTCACGCTGTCTCATTTTTACCCTGTAATCCAAAGTGTTTGTTGTAGTCCTCAGAAAAGTACGCTTTGGAAAAAGAAAACTGTCCTTAAATGTAAATTAACAGAATTGTTCTTCAAGTGCAAAGGGCCAAGCACTCTTATACACTGTCTAAACTTCCCACTGAACACAGCTATGAATGGCTTCTAGAGCCAACTTCCACTTCCAAAACTAGTCATACTAGAAAAGAATGAAAAAAAGATGTGGCCAAAGCAAAAAGAAAAACAAACACCAAAACAACAAACAAAAACCCCACACCAAAACCCCAACCAACTTATTTCTGGGCCAACAGCACAACAGCTACTTGGAAGTTAAGGAGATTCTTATTTAGAGGTGTGTTGATTCACATCCCTCTCAATAATTATCATGTATTTTTTTAATACATAGCAAGATAGAAATGAGGAAGAAGAGGTCAGGAGCCTAATTCTCTCACAGCAGAAAAATAAACAAACACTTAATTACTGAGAAGCTAAGAACAGGAGAAAGATTTTTGTATCCTTTGTATCTCTTCTATATTTTGCTTTGCACTCTGATACTGACAAATCTTGTAAGCTGTAACTTTACCAGAAAGTTTTACTTTGATGAAACCTAATGCCTTTGTAAATTTGGAAGGAAATGGTTTAGAAATAAAATCAATGCCCTTAGTGCAGTTTTGGCACACTTTGTTTAAAAGTAAGCTGAAGACACAGACACTGTCATATGAGACTAGCTGTATAGCTATCTCCTGATAATCAGCTGGATCAGTACCATAAGATCAATTAAAAACTAGATAAGATAAAACAAGAGTAAGGAAATTCAAATCCAGTTGCCCACCATACATTCATGGCCCTAGATCCATCTTTTAACAGATTCCTTACATGTGTACAGAAGTATTTACTCCCCCACCCATTACAATCTTCACTGACAGCTCTTCCAGGGAGCACAATGTGCCCTACCTCTGAGGTCCCTCTGGTTCTCACTTTCTGTACCAAAACAATATTCAAAACAATGCCTTAGAACACTGAAGGCTTCCACAGAGACACTCATTTGAGCTTTACAAGCATAAAGGAGTTTTAAACACATTTCTCAGCATAGGGTGTCCCCATTTTGCAGATAGAAATAATGCTTAACCTTAACGTCTCTCTGCTTCATGTTGCTAACTTTGAGCACCTGCCTGGAGACAGACTGAACTTAGTATTTCTATAGTACATACTTATACACAGCACTTCACTTAGAAAATACACGCGCAGCTCCCAGACGTTTTAGTTAAGCTGTGAGTATGCACCAGTGCAATATTATCAGCCACCAGAGCCCTGAATTCAGCCCCAGAGGAAAGTGGAACACTCAAAGGAGACAGAATTTTCATTACATACAGCTGATTACTGAACAGAGGCCTCACAAGGCTCCCTAAAAAACAACAAACAAGGGCAAGCATCTAAGGATACAGGCTGTGAGCATCTAAGGTAGAAAATTGCAACTGATGCATTTAATCTGTACATGTGCTTTTCAAAGCACATACAAAGTTGCAAGTGTTTTCCAACACAGTAAGTTTGGGGACTTGCATATCCTCATACAAACCTCTGCCAGGTGAGCTAATGGGCAAAGCTGACAGTTAACCCTGTACAGCACACCAGATCCAAAAAAAAATGGGACATTGTGACAAAGAATTTCACAAGAATTTAAGAACAGCAGAAGGCAGACAAAACCAGAGGGATCCCTTAGGAGGGAGCTTGCTTCACTTACACATACTGTTTCCTCTACTGCCTCAGTATGATCTTGGCCCTATCCTGCTTCCTAAGGACAAGAGCACTGCCTATTTTTCAGTCCTACTGTTAGCCCTCCAGTCTTACCACCCTAGTTACAGTTCACTGAGTTCCTGTCTTCCTCCCCTTCCGCACACACATCATCCCTTACAGGTACCTGCTACCTGTTCTCTCTGACATCTTGACCATGGGCCCACATTCAATTTTAGTGCTTTCAACTGCTCTGCAGGTCTTGTCTCCCTTCTCCTACTGCACTGCAGCTGGTTTAGGCTGATCTCCCTGCCCCTAAGGTACACAATCCTACTCTCTTCGTTAGCTCTTCCAGTCTCTATCCCAAGTTTATTTTTACACTCCACAGCTGAATCAGTGTTTCTTCCTTGACACCAGCCGGGGTCAGCAAACAAATTATTGAGAATAAATGGGATAGAAGACCGTGTTCTCAGTTCCTATACCTGGGTTTCAATTGTGAGCTGGACAACACTGAGCTCAATTTATTAAAGCAGTGCTCAACTGATTTTGACTTAAAGGAATGGTGCAAGCACAATTTGGTCAACATGAAGGAACACAAGTTCAGATGCACTCAGGGAAACCAGATCCCTTAAAACTTTCATCTGCTGTATTCTTACAAGTCTTCACTAAGCATGTTAAAGAGTTTCAGTTATTTAGAACTTCAGCAGAAATGGGTAGATTCAGATGGGGAATTTCAAAAATACATACCAGATTTCCACTTTTAAATCAATTGGGAAATTCAAATAAATGGTCACCCTAAGTTGCTTTTAAATATTTTAAAAACTAGTTTTCCCTTAATTTCACCTTCAGTAGCAGCTGAACCGTTCTGGATGAAGCCTAAAAATAATTAAAAATATCTAGTCTCAGGCAAGCATTCATGAATGGAAAATTTCTAACCAAATTATAAAGACCTGGCAAAGCTTTTAATGGTTTTAAATGCCAGATGTAAGGCAACCTCAACAACAAGCAGTGCTCCCAACCCCACCTGTAACAACTAAATGAAATTCACTGTGTTCAGTCCACTTGTGTTATACACAACCCTATGAACGAATGACTTTATGCTGTGGTTTCTCATCACCTGATGTTCTCCCAGGCCACAGTCATTACTGAAGAGTCAAGATAAAGAAGAAATTCCAAACATAAAACCTTTGAGGTACAAAAATTTTTCATATATAGAAATCATATAGTCATATTTATATTATAAAATAACTATAAACCCTGTAAAATATAAACAACAAAATAAAATTACCACACCACCCTCTAGGGCAGGCTACCAAGGATTCCTCACTACTCAGGCAAAAAAGCTCTATGCAGCAATCAAATAGCTTTGTTCAAGTCTCACACAACAAAAAAACTACCAGCAAACAGGGATAGAACTAAACTCTCCCCTTGCTCTGCATGCAAATTCACAGCACCCAGACTTTTATCTTAACTGCAGGCTGTTGCTGCAAGAAGCAATTTCTCTTGCTGCTCCAACCTCCCACGTGTGTTCCCACTTTCCCACTTCTTTTCTTCCATCTGATCTAGCAATCACACCCCCATGCTATGACTCAGATCAGCTGTGATCAGAAAACAAAACACACCAAAATAAATAACCAAGGCACCACAGAACCAGCGAGCTCTTCCAGAGCACAGTGGTCGCGCAGTTGCCAAGCCGAAGCAACAGACAGGACAGGAACACGCATGGTGGTGGGAACAGAGACCCCTCCCTTCAGCAGCACCTCACAGCCAGAAAGCATTAAGCGTAAACAAAACTCGACCTGCAGCCATCCTCAGCTCTACAAACCATACTTCAACCTCCCCATAAACTTGTGTTTGTATCATGCTTCATTTAGGTACAAACAAGAGAACTCTGGGAAAGAAACCACAGTTTAATATCTAAAGCCCAGGAGGCAAAGCAGACTCACAGCTGTTCTAGATGTTCTGGACTTAACTCCAGACTGCAAACGTTACAAAAGGTCATTCAGCAAAACCTGTTCGTCAGTACAATCTCACACAGATGTGCATCACAGTTTGCATTTGACTGATAAAACACATATGCATCCTTAGGAATCCTCTGCTCCACAAGTATGAAAGCTGTGTTCCTTGTACCAATAAAATCAACTCTAAAGTATGCTTCTCTAGTAACACATTTGACTTCTGCAGCTCAGAAGTCACAGTGATCCTAACATTTAGTTTCCCCATCCTCCCTTCTCCCCTACCTCTTGAAAAATTCATGCTATATTTGGGAAATTCCTCCCTTCTGAATTACTTTGCATGAAAACCAGGCATCTCTACAAAGATAAAGCTGTAGAAAGACCATTTAATGGCACACATCCCAAGAAAGAGCTGGATCTTCTCAGACACAGAAAGTCTGAGAAATGCAGACCCAGCAACAGAACAGTGACACAAGTACAGAATGCAGTGGCAGGGCTGTAACGGGGAGCTACGAGAGAGACTGGACAGCAGCAAAGCTGCTGTGGCAATCTAAAAAACAGGGGCAGCCCAAAGCTGCTGTGGCAGTCCAAAAAACAGGGGCAGCCCAAAGGAAATCTCCTCATGTTATTTGCTATTCTCATGACAAGTCATTTCTGCAGTCAACACGTAAAGTTAACGCAACCCCAGGACAAGAGACACTCTGCAAGATGTAGAAGTACAAAACAGCAGAAAAGAAACATGGGAAGATCAAGACCCCTGAGAAGAACATTTCCACAGATTGCTGGATCTCACTGACAAGTTCAGAAACAGAGTACAGAAATGCAAGAAGGTATGTAGAGCTGGAGGAAGCAGTGTACGGAAAAAAATGGGGCAGTTGTTCATTTGAGGCTTTACAAAATTTCCCCACTTCTCCACCCTCTCAAATGTAAGTCAGGCTCTTGCAGAACAAAGGAGCTGACTCTTAAAGAGTCACATGTACATGCAATAAAGCAAAAATACTGGAGTCATTAACAGTAGTCATGTCATCCAACAATACAGCTTCTACAAATACCACCAAAATTACTCACCAAAGCCAATATATACCATTCAAGTACATGAGAAATGCTAAATAATTTTTGAAAGACTTGCATATGTATCTACTCACACAAACTTTCAAAATAACCCTGCAATGTAATTGTTGCAAGTACTTACGCTTTCCTACCAATTCCTATCACCCAAGTAAACTCTGAACCCAATCTCAACCTGTACTGAGAGGACCTCAAAAGCAGTATGGCAATGGTGTCAATCCCTCTCCTCTTGCAGAAAATTCTTGCTGATCTGGGCAATTGCATAGGTTCTGGTTTTTGGAACAATTCATTTTCTAGACTTTTCTAGAAAAAAACTAGCTTTATGTGGCTTACTGTCATGGAATGCATTTTCACACTCTGCTTACAAACACACGCAAAAGCACACTCGTGAGCACGGCAGGATGCATGCCAGCGGTCACTGCTGCTGTCTCTGGGACCCTGCCATTTCCCAGGATATGGGGAATGACTATCATATGACTACAATAGCCTATAAGTAAGGCACAACATTTACCAAACTACCTCCACTTGTACCTGGGACACTTTGTGCTGTCTAATGGCTATCTATGCAATCACCATGCCAGCAGCTGAAGTATAATCCTGAGGCAAATCTAACTCAAGGTTTTTCTTGGTCATGAAGTCTAAAGGTTTTATGGGGAAAATTTCAGGTAGCCAGATTTATCTTTTCCTTTCCATTAACAGTATATTGTACAGTGTCTCTGCCTCTTGCTTACTGGTGGCGTTGGCAAAGGTATCTTTGAGGTGATGACTGACTTTGGCCATGGAAACAAAGAAACAAACAATGGGGGCATATTTTCTAAGTTTTGCTAGTCTTCAGAGAACACTGTACCAGACAAAACAGGTTGAGGACACATCTGTTGAGAGACCAAAGGTACAATGAGAAAAGCACTGAGTCCATGCTGCTCCGTCAGAAATTCTTGAGAAGAATGTCAAAGCCTTCAGCCATTACAGCTTCTGCACTCTACTGACAAGCTAAGTAAGGCACCTACAACCACAACCTTCCCAAACACAGCATCCCCCCCTCCTTAACACCAGCATGATCTGTATCCTTATCCCTCCTGCCGTAACGTAAGAAAGTCGAACTGCTAATAGTATGAACATCATCACTTTGGCTCATCCAGGATTTTTTATTTGAAAAAAAAAGTATCAATGATCAAGTAAATGTAAACTAAAGTTTGTTTTACCCAAAGTTTATTTACTACCCAATGCCATTTCTGATATTTCTCTTTAAGTATTTTTTTTTCTGTCTGGCAAATATCATTGCACACTCAGTCAGCAATCTGAACAGAAGTCTATAAATAACTTAAAAATCTATATTGAAGCCAAGTACACAGAGTTCACCGAGACAGCATGCTGCTATACTAGGCATGCTGCTCAAGTTACCTTTCAAGCCTGCTCCCAGCTGCATAGAGCTCTCACTGGTTCTGATAAAGGTTAACACAATCTGAAAGTCAAAAATCACCATTCCTAGTGACCACCATCATCCACGTGTGGCTTCCCCCTATTCTTCTTTGCAAATGTTATATAGCAATAAAAATGGGGAATATTTGGTGCAGAGATAAACGTGAGGCACTGTCAGTGCTCTTTTTGGATACAGGCCTGCTCAAACAGTTAAAGCCTTTACTTAATCTTACCCGACTTTTGATATATGTATCCATGAGCTAGGAGGGGAAGCGTGGGATGGCTTCCTCCGGTCACAGTAAGCTCTGCAATCCTGCCCATGCAATGTCACAGTACGAGAAGAGCATTTCTGCCTACACCATCTCTGAAGTCTTGCACTGCTAGAACAAGAGCTTCAGGCACATTCCTTGAGCAATCCAAGTCAGAAGTACTCCTGATGATCCATCAGTGCTTTGAACAGCTGCTGAATAGTGCTGCTTTCTCTTGAATGCAGAGGCATTGAGGGGAGAAGGAAAGAGGAGAGGAAAAGGTTTTTTCATCTGTCCTACCCAGCATTTAAGGAAGCATGAAATATGGGGGATTTAAAACAAAGCTACGGTCCAGTTTCATCCACCCTTGATTTCCCAACTGTTTACTGAGCAATGAGATAATATAATTCACACACTTCTGCATCGAAGAAATTCTGTGCACATGCCGCAATTTCCATGCAAACCAGAATTTGGATGTAGTGGTCAGTTTTCATTCCACCGACAGAACTTCAATCTGCAATCACAGATTAAATAAATGACTGTGACACTGAATGCTGCGATGCACTGTCTCATCCCTCATGTTTAGGGACATGACAACCTTGTCCTTTTCTTCAAAAAAAGTAGTGGTTCTATATTTGAAAATTAAATCCATATGAAACATATGTTGAATACCTATAAAACCAAATTATACTACATCAATTTTCCAGAGAATTTTTGACTGTAATGTATTTCTTGTGCTAATGTAAAATATATACAGGTTTCTAAGGAAGTTATTTCCAATTACATCCAGTAAAGCTGTTAATGGAGTTGATAGCACTATTCCATTAACAGAGAGCTAATTTATCTAACACACACTTGGGTCACAGAGGAAAGTTTATGTCAACTCAACAAAAGTACCAAAGGGAAGAAAAAAATGCCTCACACTTAGCTTTAGAAATATAAAGGGAAATAAATGTTCTCTGCTTGCAAACACTGGGGTTTTATTCTAAGACAGTTAAATACAAACACTATCCAAATAGCACAGAAAAGCTAACTTAAGCAGAAGTTGAAGGTGTAAAAAAAAACCCCAACTGTAAAAATACTAGTGATGCCCGTATCTTGTGTCATTATATTTGACTTGGATCAAATACATTTGAAGTAGTGTATCACAACAACAATTTGAATAAAGTAGGATCATGGCTTTTTTTTTCTTTTTTTTTTTTTTAATATAGTTGGAAAAGCTTTTGAAATGTTAACCTAAATGTCTATGGCTATCTTTCCTCAGAATACATTCCTCTTAACAGTGGCATTATGAAGTTATAAGACAGAGATACACGCACCTGAACAGGGTTGGTTCAAAAAGTGCCTTAAAAGGGCAGCAGTGAGCAGCTAGTGAAGAACAAACATTTTAAAAGGAATATGCTTGAAGAATTTGCTTTGGTGGGGTAAGAGGGAGAACAACAATAATCTCCGATCTGCTATTGGTTTAATTTTATTTTGATACAGCGTTTAACATGTTATGCGTAAGATTCAAGGAACTGCTTTCTACAAAATTTGATACAACTTATCACTCTTGCCAGCAGTAGGCCATATTGCTCTAAGTTCTTGTAGTTACACATAAGCATGTAAAATAGCTAATAGCACAGTCTATAAAAGAGCAACAAGTCTCTTGCTTACAAAACAATCCTTCCTTTTACTTACCACAATGTGATGACAAAGAACAAAGGAGGTGGACTGCAGCAGAGAGACTAGTTAACAAAGCTGACCCTGCAGCAGATTAATAAAGGCATACCCAGTAAAAACCAATAGTGACTTACATCGTACCATTTCCAGAATGATTTTTAAAGCAATTCTGCTTTTCCACATAGCTTTCCTTTTGAGTAGACATTAATTTTAGATATTCATATCATAATGCACCAGTCATCTGAGTTCTTCTATCACCTATTCAATGCAGCTGTGCTCAACGCGCTGCTCAGGTTAGCCTGGCACAAGCAGCATGGTTTTGTAAACAGTTCGCAAGAAACTTTCCCTACAATTTCCTCCCAGCCTTGGGCTTGCTCACACCCATCACCCAAGTTCTTAGGACCACAAACTTTAATCCGCTACCCCTGTCCCATCCTCAACCCTCATTGCCAGCTGCAACCCAGGAAGACAATTAAGAGGACTATGCCATAGAGAGCAGCAGTAACAAGGAAAACAACTGTTGCAGCTCAGAATGTGATAGTAAACACCTACACAACTGGAAGTTCAGTTCAGCTTTGCCACTTGGAACTACCCAGACATGTCTTTGATGTTCTCATTTGCCAAGGATGAAGGCCAAGCTCAGGAACTCCCGAGAGGATCGGGAAATAAACAGCTGGCCAGGAGGCTTCAGGTTACAGCCTGGAAACAATGAGAAGCAGAAAAAGGCAAAGGGCAGCTTTCGGGGTAATTAATCTGTTTAGCAACTCTTTCAGGTGACATGTCTATGAAGTTTGTAGAGCATGTTCATTTGTGAGTTTTTAAAGACACCTTTCAAACAGGAGTTTCTTGCCAGTCTCTCCTTTTCCAGGCCAGAGAGGCAGCTGAAAAGTGGAGAAGGTATTTTCAACAGCAGAATATGCCTTCTGTTTTGCTGGGTCTTGCACAAATAGCTCCCAAGCTTTTTAACTAACACCACTATAATTTTACAATTCAATTAAACAAACTCACTATGAATGATTTTACCCAGGCCTCAATGCATGATCCATAAAGGAATGCAACGCCTTCTAGCCACTGATGCATGCTAAAAAAAGAATCCTATAGTAATGCATGAGGCTTTTTTCACTGTAGTATAGAACACTGTAAAATTCTTCTTTCCCCTCTTTAAGACTGCTTATACAGCAGTTCTCAAACTACACCATGACAAGGGAACACATCCTGAGTATGCACAAGTGAACTGAGGCCAGCTGGATGCAGAGCAGAAAATGCAGTGGAAGTGGATCACAGAGGGAAAGGCACAAGGCAGCTGTGCTCCATCCTGGTCCCAACGATACGGTCCTGGACACACTGACCGCTCCCCTCCCAGAAGGCATCTCATGTACAAACACAGCCTCCCTTCCTCCTCTCATGTAACAGAGGGCTGAGGTCCACCATAAAAGCCATCAGCAGCCACAACTAGGGAGTAGAATTGTGATGGGATACCACAGGGACAAACATTTTTGAAACTAGCAGCACATAAAAACTAACACTGGTTTTTACTGGCCTACATAAATAGTAAAAGGGCATGTCGAATGCTGCAGGTGTTTCTGTAGCATATAAACACCCAACTTAGCTTTAAGAGAGCTACCCAAGGGAGAGCCCTAGACAGAGTACTGAAATACTTGTAAGGCAATGTACCCTCCTTCTCAGCCAGTCATGCTATTTCCAGGTCAGGATCTGGGGTCAGATCTGCTATCACAGCACCATGCTGCAGACCATGGTGTTGGCACACCCCACAGCAGAAATCAAGAAAGAAAAAGAAACAACATTCCTAGTTCACATAGCTACGTGCTAGCATGGAAAGTGTTTCCATCAACAGTTTCTGACTGACAGCCAAAAATAACATTACACTTTCATTACAAAGGTCTAATATCTAACGGACCAAGCATTAAGATGTCCAGAAATAAACCATAAAGGGATTTCATCCGTTCCCAGATCCTGTTTAATATTTTTACCTGATTATTACCTACCACTGTAGTCAATTTATAGCACACATTCAAGCCCCCGTATTTCATTCCTAGGGGAAAAATGTATTTGCACAAAACAAGTATCCATGTAAGCACAAAGTAACAAATCTTCTTTACTATGTATAATACTAAATGTGTAACAGACTTTTTTTAAAGCAATGTCACTCCAGGGAACATATTTGAGGGAATTTACTGACAATGTTTTGGTGATAAAAAAATCATTTAGTCTGTAACAGAATGACGGATGGCATTAGGAAGAACATTGGCTACAAGGTATTTAAAGTTTAGGCAAAGGAAAAACTGCGTTCTGTATAACTGTACTTGCTTTACAACGATCAGCAATTATTTGTGCATAGCAGCTCTCTGTCAAAGCATGCATTGTGATGGGCACCATACAGGCACAGAACAAAAAGACCACTCTTTGCCTTATGCTAAATAACAAGTTGCAGATGTGATTAATATAGTTTATAAAAATTGGAAACTTTAAAAAGAAAGCATGATTTTATGAATTCCCCTATTAATAACACTTTTAACATCTGAATATTCTATAAATTTTAAGACGCAAAACCAACATTCATCTGCCATCGTAAATTAAATGAAAGAAGCAATGAACAAGTAAAGCTTGTATGATAGTTTAGAAACAACCAACATACCCTCTAGTTCCAGCCTTTGCCCCCAGCTTTTCAGTTTTGGGGACTCTTAAAAAATTTGGGCTGTGATTCGCGATTGTACACATTACAGTACTTCAATCCAGTTGAACTGAAAATTTTCTGCAGGAATGCTTTCTTTCTAAAGCACCTAAGAGATCCTAGGAGCTCTGGCAGCACAGGTATCTGTTAGAGGCGATCATGACATGTGTGTAAAGAGGGTGAGAGGGTTGTGTGACCACAATACGGAAGTGATATAAGAAGCTGGAATAGAAAAAAAAAAGGACTTTATGCCCACTGACAGCTTTAGTCCTTTCAGCATCCATCAAGGTTACTTTAAGCCTTCGTATATTTGGTATTTGCCTTGAAGTCATTACATCTGGACAATTTTAGTCTGGGCTAGAAAGCAAGTTCTCATGTCAGATCCTTCACAGACAATATCCAACCATGCCCCCTTCCCATTTATAATACACAAATCCATCTTGAAATGCTTTTGCTGACCTCAGCTGTGGCAACGCAATACAAGGAACAAATGGCTTGTTGCCTTTGGGGTCAAATACCACAAGACTGCTCTCTGCCTTCCCATCCCATCTGTTACACCCCCACAGGCTGAGTAGATGGAATTACTTAACAGTCTCTTCCACATTTCCACTCTCACCTTCGTACGAACATTTCTGTTCTAGCACCAGATTAGCTTCTCCCACATGCAGGAGGCTTTCCACATTTCTGATCCTACCTTCCTCTCCAAACTACATTCCTTATGAAACAGCTGGCCTACACCTACTGTATCGAAGGTTCTCCTGTTTAGCACACCTTATCTGACAGACTTATAGGCTCTGTTTAATGCTGTAATGATGTATGCACTCTTAGGCACTATTTAATGCTACCCATTGGGGAAAAAACACCAAGACACATGTGGTGCAAAGTTCCTCATCAAGGAAGGTTACACTCCTGCCAATTCAGTCTTTGGCCTCTCTTCCCCAGCTGCTAAGAAACACTCATTTTAACTTATGCCTACAGGACACCCTACCAAGTCCACTACATAATTGCAAACAGGCAGCCAAATGCTGTTGTGGGAGAAACAAGTATGTCATTGATGCACAATGAAATACATCACCAAGTTGGACTTTTAAATACTTTCAATCGCCAGTGAATGCTGCAAGACACTAACAAAAGGGTCCTATGCTCTGGATAACTTGCTTATCATTACCAAATTGTCATTTAATGTTAATAGTTAGCACTTGTATACTGCTTTTTATTTCTAGAAAGTATAACGGCTATTTATTTAACCAGCAAATGCTAAGAATGACTAACAAAAGAAAATAAAAACCAAGTATCTCCAACACTAAAGCAACACTAAGCAACCAAAGGTTAAACTTAGCTTACTTCAATGCTGCAACTCTTCTTACAGTATGCCAGTATCTGTTAAAAGCTATTCCATTCACAGCTGTACAACAGATCAGAACTACAGTACCCAAACACCCTTTTAAATGAAATTATGGACAGAGTGTATTTTTAATGTTACCTTTGAGTTTAAGGTAAAATATATTGAAAATCTGTGAACTACTTTCCACCTTTTCCTTTTCTATTAATAGTAGCAGGTTTGGTTTGGGTGGAGTTTTTATTTTGTTCAACACTCTCTGGTACCTTTTATCGAAAAAGAAAAAATATCCATAGACAAATAAGAACTTAAAGAGTCCAAAATATGCTAGTGCACTGCTGGCTAAATGAGTAGGATAGTTTTCTGGCTAAATGAGTAGGATAGTTTTCTGGCTGGGCAACTCTTCAAGAATCATTTGCTGTGCTACATGGAAGAGTTATCACAGAAAGTCAATGCAGTCAGAATACACGAGGAGCTCAGCTACAAAGAAATGTGCCATCAAAGCAAAGACGGGCCCTCAGAGCTCGTACCACTTTCCAGACCATCCCTGCCTGAAGTGCTACTGCACTTCTGTGACAGGAGGAGCAAGTTACCAGCCGCTGAAACTGGGGCTGCTCGCTGCTTCTCTTTTTCCTCCCCGAGTTTCCAAAGTCTGCAAGGTTTTAATTATGTATTATATCCAAACAACACAAAGCATTGTGCTACGGCATCTTCTTGTTTGTGGGAGTTGTCTTCAAGCCGTACCATTTAGCTTTTGGGAATTCTATTGGAGCCAAGCACGCCGGGGAGGGAGCGGAGCCAAGCGACAATGGGAATATCCGGCTCTGCCTCCCGCTGGAAAAAACCAGCAACAACAGGAGGGGAAGGGAAGATTCCCTGACACCGGACGGCAGCTGTCCTATTTCGGGGAGCTCAGGAAGGGGGAACTCAGCCCCGCAGCTCCGGTGGGAGACTTCTCCACGAAAACCTTCCAAGCTCTTCAGCGAGCCGGAGAGCCGAGCCCTGCCGCTCCCCGACCCGCACCGTTAGGCTGCCCAGCGCCCGCCGCCCCTGCCTCAGCCCCAGCCAGGCCACCTCCCCGCCGCCGATGACAGAACCAGCGGCCGCCGCTGGCCCCTCGCAGCCGCCCGTAACTGTCCCGCTGACGCGGCTACCGGGACCTCCCCGCCCGGGTCCCTGTCCCCGTCCCCCCGCCGCACCTTTTGCTGAGAGGCCGGACCCGCACGGCCACCTTGACGTTAGCCATGGCCCAGCTCACGCCCGGCAGCCGCTGCCGCCCGCGCCCCGGCCCCGCATCACGCCCCGGCGCGGCGCCTGAGCGCCCGGGGAGGGGAGGAGCGGCGCCGCCCGGCCCGGCCCGCCCGAGGGGGAGGGGAGCGCCCGGCCCGGCCCCCGGGCGGGGGAGAACCTCCCCGGACGGAAAGGAGGCGTTTCGGGGAGGCTCCCCCCAAAGCAGCCGCGCAGCAGCCTCCCCAGCCCCCACACCGGGTTTCTCCGCCCGGGAGAGCGGGGCCTCCAGACCAAGAGTCGGTGCTTCCACGCCCCAGGCCCCCGGCGACACCCGCGCTCCCCCCGCAGCAGCGCCCGCTCGCCGGCAGCCCCGTAACGACCCGCGTTTCGCTCGCAGGGCTTCAGGCCGACGGTCAGCCAGATGGGTGCTGCCACGGACATACTCCCTAGGGGCTACCCCAGAGAAACCAGTTTGTTTCAGAGGAAAACTGCCAGCCCAGCCCCACCTACCGTTTGATCAGGTTTCTTTTCCTAGGAACATGCAAGCAATCAGAAAACCAGCACCGTTTAAAGCGCAAAGCGCTCCACGTTTAATTAATTTAACAGCAATTTAAGGAAGGCAAGCGCCAAAGGAAAACTCTCAAGTGTTTGAAGGAGTTTAAAAAACCTCCAATCTTTATCTGCGTTGTACTTAACGGTGTAAAACAAACTTTTGAAACTTCCAAAGAACTGTCACTGAAATCAATGTCAACCTGTTGCACTTACAAAGGGTTTGCACTTAGAGAAATATAAAAACCACCAAAAGAGTAAAAAATATTTGCTTCTTAGAATATCATCCCTGTCAGCTGCTGCCATTATTGGGAAGAAGTGAGAGCAAGTAGCATTGGCATAAACAAGATTCCTGCTTGGTTTTTAATTTTTAACTGGACTCTTTCTGGTTTTACATTTCAAACTGTGAGCTGAATACTGTATAGGGCTGTTTTTCAATCCATTTTAACAACTTCTGTTTAAATGGCCTTTTAACTGTACTATTTATTTGTGCTTTAAGTACAGTTCTCCTCATGAGACTATTTGCCTTATGCTCCAGAAACAAATCTAAATGAAAAAGACACCACAATATAGAAACCTTCCAGACCGAAATATGGGATGGATCCTTTAGACTCAACACTTCTCCCACTTCATGAGCCACCACAGAGACACTAAAGTAAGTACCTACAAGCTGTGAATCACTGCAAACTTCAATAGACTTATCCCTTTAATCATACTGAAGAATCAATTGGTACAGCACTCACAAAGAATATTGGCTAAACTCTATCATGCCCATCGTCAACTGTCTAGTAAGATACCATAAAAGAAGAAAATATGCTTGACTCTTTGGGTACGGCAAAACCACATTTGTCCTCACTCCAAGGAATTATAGTGACCAAACTAACCAGAAATGTCTTCATCCAACTTCTGGAAGCATTAATTTGCCCCACCTCAACCATCACTGTAATGCAATCAGAGAGAGGTTAAACCTGTGATAGATACACAGGACAACGATTCCAGAAGTCTGGATGCTGTTTCTTCCCATTTCACGTGCAAAGTATTCTCAGTAAAAATGCCAGCTCCTCTGCAATTGCGTGGGAGACCTTAGTTTCCGCATCTGAAACAGTAACATGGGATTTTGGACTCAAATGTTGCAGTGATACATAGCAAGTGTTCTCACAAAGATCCCATTAAAGTTTATGGGACTCAATTGTCAGTTCTATTCTCAGATTCTATCTACTGACATTCTGCTTGACTGAATTCAAATGGTTACTATCCTCTTAACTTTTCTCAACAGCCGCAGAAAGGAATATGAGCTACATTTGCATAGTTTACTAGAGAATTGTTAAGCTATACACCTTGTCACCACACTCAGCAGAATGGTGTGGTCTACAAGGATTAAAATGGCATTCTCAGAAAATTTCAGATACAGAGTAGACTGATCACAAGTAAACTCAGATCAGAGTGTGCTCAGAGAACCAAAGATTCCTCCTTAAAAGTAGAATTAAGTAAATACAGTGAAATTTGTGTAGTACCGAGCCATCTAGTGGTTACTTTCAAAAAAATAAAGGTATCATTTTCAGAAACAGAAATCAACAGGTTGGATATACAAAGAATTCAGCTAACAAACAATCAGTAGAAAAGCATACATCGGCATTGCTTCCAGTTTGTTTTATATCCCGAATACAAAACTGGACATCCTTCACAGACAACCAACTATCCTGGTTTACAGATGTCCTGCCAATGACATTTTACCAGCAAATCTCACGACATAAAAGTTGCTAAGGTTGCAAACTGGAATAATCGATGCTTTCGCTAAATTGCCAGTTGTAATCGTGTCACAAGAGTCTTACTGTAAAGGGGGCACAGAAAATGGGGCAAGCAACAGAAAAGGAGAAACTGAAGAATGTATTTGTCCTGTCACAAAAGCGTAGTTTGCAGATCAGTAGACCTGCCATGTATCGCAGAGCCTATTCCCTGCTTTCCCACAAAACCACATCATAGCCATAAAAACTAACTTAAAACTAGTTTGGTTTCTTGGTTGGAACTCCTATGGAAGCATAAGCAGTGACCTAAGACTTTGCACTGTTCTTTTAATTATAGGATCTTAAAACAAAACAAAAAGTAAGAAACAGCTCTTGAAATCTAGTGCTTTCATTGAAGTTTTACAGTGACATACAAAATACAGCGTATCATCAAGACATTTATAAAAACTAATACAGACACTATAGCAAATGCATAAGAAATATCAAAACAAATTTCCATTGAAGAAATAGCCTCCAAGGGAGTACTGTCCAACTATTTAAAAAAGGAACTCCACCACAGTCTTCTCGGTAGTCTGCCTTCCTATGAGCTACTGTTCATTGCCCCCCCCCCCCCCGCCCCTTTTTTTCCCCCAAAAAAAGTCATTGAAGAACTGTTACAGAAGAACAGAAATATAGCTACCTACAAAGGCCCTGTTGGATTAAAGCACAAATTTGTTGTGGGTTTCACAGACTGTAAGGAGGTAGTTCTTTGAAAAGCCATCCCATCTAATGAAAATTTTTTGTCAGGTTCAAGATAAGCCAAAGTCCAATTCAGCAGTATTGCAGATGCTGGCAGAATATACTTCTTTTTGCAGTTCTCTCCATTTCAGTATTTGCTTTGTCAGCTCCTCTAACTCCATCACGAGCAGCTCTGTTTTTGTCCAGGCAGTGTTCTGAAGCAGAAAAGAGCTAGAGTTCATCTCTATACATTCTGTCAATCTAGCAGGACATAAAAACAACCTATACAACCAAACAGCATTGAATTCTTAATGCTGGAGGAGACAGAAGGCTCAGGTCTTCTGCTACTCACCATATCCCTCATGATGTTCGGTATCCGAGGGATGCTTCTTAAAGCCTGCAAATGGCTTTCAAGCTTCTCAATGAAAGTCACAGCCTCAGCCAACAACTCTACTATGTATCTGTAATAAGAATGAGCACCCTACTCAAAAGTTGTGCAAAACAAGGATTCAATACTTCCAAGCTCTTGTTCGCCCCCCCCCCCCCGCCCCCGTGGGTGGTCTTAGTCCTCTAGTTTTATACAGGTTCCTAACCATCTAATAATTTCTCTGCAATTACACTTTTATGACTCTCGGCAACAAGTAGGGCAGGAATTACAGAAGTTAATATGCATTTCTTCAGTAACTGGACTAGATTTTTAGACAATAAGAAGGATTATATTTTTCAAACTTGTACTATGCATGCCTGGGAATCATTGACACACTTATTCTGAGCAAGTGACAGTGGAAGGAAGATGGCAAATGCTTAAGTTAGAATTCCTACCTATGCAGAAGCATAACGAATCAAGCATTCAAGACACCTATTCAAAGCAACACATCACAAATTGTTCTGTAATCTTCAGAATACAAGACCAATAACCTAAGCAATTATTCATGAAAATAAGTATCACCACCTTTCTAAGAATTTAGCAATTAATTACTAACTTTTAGCTGAGGTTGTGCTACCTTTTACTACAATTCCTATAAATGGAAAAGTGAATGCAAGCATGCAATTCTTATGCCTATTAGTTCAAATTTAATTTGAACTCATGCAAACAAAGAACTATTATTTTCTATGTGCCTACTTGTGGAAAGTAGCCTCAATAGGCAGGCTGTCTTGACATTTGGGCTTTATCAGCCTCTTCCTAAGACATTTCTTGTTCTTCAGTACGGCTTCCAAGTGTCTGTTCATATCTTGCAAAATCTCACATTTTTTGCCTGTAAAATAAAATTGCAAAATTGAACTCATTGTCCTGCTAAAACAAGAGCAAAATTTCTTCTGGAGAAAGACTGAGAAGTCGTCTGATCTATTGCACTGGACAGGTTACATTTGAGAAAGAGAACATTAATCAGAATTATTTTTGTTGGGATTATATAGAACTTAATATCAGCATGCACCTCAAAGTCATAATAACTACTTTTTAAAGATACAGCTTTGTTGATTGTTTTACATTATCTATAGTTTTAACTGTGTTTGAGATGAAACCAACTTCTTAAAACTATACTATGACACTAAAGCATTACAATATACTTCACTAGCCTAACACAGCAGTAGCAAGCTAGAATGTTTTCAAGCATCCGTCAAATCATAGTTGGAAAAGTGCCAAATAATAAAGAAATTAATAAATTGCTCCTACAATACTACAATAAAAACCCAAGAGATTTTAGGGGCATACAGATGCAGCAAAAAAACATCGAGTTCATGGAAAAGCAGCAAACTAGCACACAGGGCAAGGGAAGCAAGTCAGGTTACTGATGATCTCTGAACTCCTGATGCTGCACTGACCCTGGGAAACTGACCACACACACACCCCTTTTGTGGAGAATGAGTTACCCACAGAGCTGCTATTCAGACAGCAGAGGATGAAAGTTCAGATAGTATGGAAACATTTCTTAGGGGCTAATAAAACACCTGCCATCTCTAACAAGCTGTTCAGCGGAGACAGCTGCAATTAACTTCTGGAAGTGTCACACAGTCAGATAAAACCTTAATATGCTGATGAAGTCACTTAACACTCTTGGTTTTTCTAAGGAACAACTGCACTTACCTAAGTAAAAATGGTGAGCAATGTCTGCTGTCTCCTTCTCCAACTGCAGAATTTCAATTTTCAGTTTCTTCTACAACAATAGTAACATCAAATGAAAATGCATTTATCCAGATACTGTTGACTTTTTAGGCGTGGGGGAGGAAGTAGAAAGGGAGAAAGCGGAAGCATGGGGGACAACGCGCGTGTGAAGGAGAGGGAGCATTTGCATGAAAGCATGTTACCATGCTCTCTGGAGGGTTTTATTATTTGGTGAGGCTTTTTTGGTCAATAGGAAAAGACTGTTAAAAAAACCAAAAACCAATTTAATGGGAATTTGTGATGGAAAAGACAGATCCTGCAACTAATTCATAAAACACAGAAACTTACATCTCCTACAAAGCAGTTTCATAGTCTATGTTCTACTAAAACTTTTCACAGCCTCAAACTTCCTCCTTCTGGCAAAGATTGGTTTATGGTGCATTGGGTTGTTTTAACTGTAGGAAAAGCACTTTCAGGTGAAACTCCTACCTTTAAGTCTTTCCAATTATAAATCAGCACAAGAGCAGCAGATACTTTCTTGTGGCTGAAAGAATTTGTGGTACTTTTGGCTAGACAAGAGAAGACTGAGGAAAATACAGAAGAGGATCATGTATCAAGTCTCTCAGGACACACAGAGCACTGTTGCGTTGCTTTTCTTCAATATGCTTCACTCATAGCATATTGAACATCTGTCAGAGTACTTCGTATGTGAAATCCTTCAGCAAGGGAGACTGAGTAGCCACCTTACTGGGACCTCAAAACTGCTCATTCCTTCTGCCCATCAATACAGGATGATGGCAGCTGTTTAACACATCCTCCAAAAAAGCAAATGATGAATTTTTAACACTGCTTTGCAGTGTGCCTTTGTAACTGCTGAAGCCCACACTGCACAACTTAATAAGCACAAGTTTTTGTACCAGCCAGCAAATCCTCAGAACACATTATCACAAAATACAAGTCAATAGCCAATTCAGTCAGTAGGAAAAGACTGAGGTTACCCCTTGCTAGCCAACAAGATGGTTACACTGTCTATAAACAAACTCGTCTTCGCGAATTCAAGTCAACTACCAATTCTTATTTGTTCTTCAGTTTCCTCAGAAGACTTCAGGTAACACTTCAGTCACAGATGCAGGCTGCTGCCTCTTTCCAGTTACACCAAAAACTTTTGTTACATAATTCTGGGGTATTTTTATGACAACTCAGTCCACCAGGGAGGAAAAGTGCCAACCACAGTCAAACCACTAAACTGTGAAAAAAACCCAAAACATGAAACAATAGTACATGGCAGTCCGATACATCATCGGTGCCATGTATTATCTCTAAGTATTGAAGCGTTGAGTGTGCACTGACAACAGTGTACCTCCGGCTGTACCTCATTGATTTCAGCTTGAATGCCTGCCATTTTTTCCATCTCTGATAATTTCACGAAGCAAGGGGTTTTTCTACAGGTTAAATCCAATGTCTCCTGTGAAAGGAAAACAACGGGGAAAAAACACAGTCAGCAGCCAGGACATACCAGGCAAATTCTCAAGATTGGCTTTTAATAGTCTAAAGTTACTGTTAATTTCTCACACTACGCCAGACAGCAAATTTCACCTGATCAACTGATAGAATACACGTACCGCCTGGGGAAAACGAACAGGAATGTGGAGAAAAATGGGCCAGGGGTAAACAAAGCCCCTCCCGCCGCAGCGCCAGGCGGGGCCACGGCCGCTCGGGAGCGCCGCCCAAAAGCCTGACAGCCCCACCGCAGCGGGAAAGATTTCTCTCCCTTTCAAGTTAACGCGCACACACTTACCCACCCGCAGCGCGGCCCGGCACCGGTAACGCGGCGGCACCCCCAGCCACGCAGCCCCGGCGCGCAGCCAGGTGTGCGGGCCCGCAGGCCGCGCCGGGGGGCGCCGGGCACGGGCGGGAGCGGGGGCCGCCCTGCAGCGCCTCAGCCGCGGCTCCTCCGACCCTCGCGACTTCACCCGCCGCCCCCGGCCTTCGCAACCGCTCCAGCCCCCCGGGCCGTTACCTGGCTCACGACGCCCGCCGCCAGGCACCGCGCCAGCAGGGCGGCCGCCGCCGTGGGGTGCTCGCCCTTCCAGGGGCGGCAGGCGGCCGCCGCGTCGCTCGGCATGCCTCGCCACAGCATCCACTCCGGCGCCCCCCGGGGCGTCCCCTGCACGGGGCCCGCCGCCACGGCCGCCGAGCCGAGGGGGCGGTGCTCGGCCGTGCCCAGCGTCTCGGAGGCCCTGGCGGAGTGCGGCGGCCGCCATATGCGGGTGGCCGCCATGTTGGGTGTGACGGGCCAGGGGGAGCGACCGGCGTCCGGTTCCGGGGCAGCCCCTAAGTGCGGTCGGAGCGTCGGTGCTCGAAGGGCGGGGGCGGAGCGCGGGGGGCTGCGCCGCCGCGGAGTGTGGGCGCCGGTGCAGGTGGGTTGGGCCGCGGGGGGGGCGGCGGCGCCGGGCGGGGGCCGGGGCAGTCGGGGCGAGACCGAGGCGGGGGCCCGGGGCCCGCGGCGGCCGTTGCTGGCTGCGCCGCTTGCCGAGGGCCCCGCTGAGCCGCTCCCAGCCGTCGCGGCGCGGGGCGTCTCCTCCCTTGGGCAGCCGGTCCCGGCCGCGCTGGGCTCTGCGCCCACCGCCCGGCTGCAACCCTGGCGCGGCTCCTTCGGCCTGGGGCGCGGCTGAGCCGGTGCTGGGGATTAGACCCCGCTGGGGCTGCGCGACGTGGGTGTCGTACGTCGGCATTTAGAGTCGCCGCAGAGGAGCCAAGTCCGTAAGTGGAACAGATGTTTCCAAAAAAGCAAATAACCCCCTGGCACTGACAGCGGGTGGGTGCTGGTGGATGCCATCACAACCACGGCCAGCCTCCGCGGAGGATCGCCTTGCGCCGCTGGGCCCTGCAAGAGGCAAAATGCGGAAAGCGTGCAGGTCTTCCGCTTAGTCTTAACTCTATTTGTCGCATCATTTCAGTATTCAAGCTGCCTTCATTAAGGCACCTTAAACTAGATAAATCTTTTAAGTTCAAGGGTTTAGTTAGAGGGACATGAAAACGCAGCAGTGGAACGGTTCAGCATGTTGAAATACATGTAGCATTGAAGATGGTGTATGTAAAAAGTCATTTTACATTTGCTTTATCACAGAGACTTTGGATTGCAGTTCTCTAGTGCAGAATAACTGAGAGAAACTGGCAGAGACTGTCACTCAAACTCTGTACGCCTGCAGAGAACTGTTAGGATGGGCAATAGTGCATTAAAAGCCCACCTGGAGACAGCACAGAAAACCGGCGTGTTTCAGCTAACAGGAAAGGGACTTACAGAGGTAATGTAACCACAGGGGAAATGTGGCTGTTTGTGTGCCTGACTGGTGCTTCTGGAGAGAAGTTTCCCACCTCAGTGTCATAGTGCATTGCATGCATGTATTTCTCATAAATAGTGATGGATAATACTATTTCAAGAAGGTTTTTTTCCTTTTCATAGAGCAGATTTTTCCTTGCACTTGCTTCTGATTGAGGATTTACCTGTCAGGGCACCTGTATGCTTATGAGCTTATGCTTTTAGAATGCATGTGTGTTCAAGAAGTACTAGTTATGATGTTTTGCTTTTTAAAATAATAAATAAATATATTAATAAAATAATAAAAATATTTTTTAAAATAAATTTGAGGGAACAAATGTAAATTTTATAACCGTATTGTTACCTAGAAAGACACTCCACAATCTGTCACATCTAGATATTTACGCTGTATTTAATCGTAGTCATATGAATAGTCTGTGCAGGTTGTTCACTGGGCTGTAAGCATCCTGAAGTTTATTAAGTCAGAAATTGTCGTGTCTTTGACTGAACTGCAGAAAAACACACAATGTCCTGGGGCCAGAAGTCGAGTAACAATTCAGAGCATAGCCAAAATAACTCTACACTGCAGTATTTTTTCCAAGACTTTCCTAAAGTGTCTTCTTCCACTATCCTACCTTCTGACTTTGCTTTTCTTGTGCCAAACCAAAGGAGAATCAAAACCACTGTTGCCTGAGATTCGCTGGTGCGATTGTCAGGTTTTTCTTTCTTTTTTTTAGCTCAGTGCCAAGTGCAGATTAAAGTAGTACAGGATGTAAATAAGATAAGAAAAATGCCTTACATCATTATTTAGAAAGTAAGACAAAAATTTGCCAGTCCTGATCTGCCAAAATCTAGATGTGTTAACTAGCTGTAGAATATTTTTAAATTATAGGCAAGTTTAAGAGAAACATACAAGAGGACTAAAACATAAATGAGCTTGTGTCTTGGTGTGCTTCCTTCTCCCTTTTTAATTTAAATTCTTTAGGTTAAAAACTGTTCTTCCTAGATGTTAGGACTGTCTAGTTTGTATCCCTTTTCCCTTCTTCAGATGAATAAATATTTATAAAAATATGTATTAAGTAACTTTGCCAACTTAGTTGCACACTGCGGTGATTGGACATTGTGATACATATGACTATATAATAGTGATACAAATTTCAATTAAAATTCTAAGGTGTGTAACTTGAACATTTGAAGTATTTAATATTTATTTATATTTATAATAAGTGTATTTAAAATTAATTAATACTAAATACAACTATTTAAATGCTGTATCTTTCTTCTCCCCCGTAGTTTCCTGAGGATCTGCAGAAGCTAACAAGCAACTTAAGGACAATAGACTTGTCAAACAACAAAATAGAGCTCTTGCCACCACTCATTGGAAAATTTTCCTTTTTGAAGAGCCTTGTTCTAAACAACAACAAACTGAGTATGCCTGCTAATTAATACCTCCACAGATTTTTAAAATAATAACCTGACTTTTTTGATCAGAGAAACTAAATTTAACAATTTAACTCTCACGGGATGTAAATAGGGAATTTAGTTGCCTGAACTGAAATCTTTGGAATTCACTTACAGTCCCATAAATTCTTCAAAACTAGTTGCCAGCTTAGTTGTATTATCAGTTTTACAATGACATGTAAGTACTTAAAACCATAATGCTTCTGCACTATGACTTGTCTGATCTGAAGGTTTAACAATGTCAGGTGGTTTAGTACTTGCACAGAGAACAGGTAGTGAAAATGATCTGTAGAAACTGGTGCTAGCCATTCAATGGTTGTTAGTTTCTGTTGAACGTCAGACTTCATGGAAAAGTTAGGATGAGGTTAAGGAACTTAACTTTTTTTTTTGTGGAATGTATTATCTGCCTTTTTGGAAAAAGAAAAGTAATTTGCAAACCTCTTTGACTCTGTAGTGCAAGTCAGGAGTGCTACAGGTTATACATGTGTGTAGGTAGCATGAGGGGTGAATAAATGCCAGCAGAGCTTATCTGGTGAGGCTTATATGCTGGTATGATATGATAAGCTTTGTCTGAGAACTTACTTTTGAGTGTGTTGAGTAATGCCTTTAAAGCGCTGCAGTAGACCTGAAGCTGTGAACTGTGTGGTACCTCAAATGTCATAGAATACATTGGCAAAGTGGTTAATAAGGAGCGTAACTGATAGGCTAAAATCCTCTGAGGGTAGTGTTTTCAGCCTGTGATTTGAAGGTTTGTCTTATCTGCATACGATTTTTAAGATACTTGTGAAAGATGGTTAAAAAGCATGTGTTGTCAGTGGGCTTAAGTTTCTGTGCAGGGTTCTGTGCCTTCATTGGAAAATGGGAGGAATCCTGTGAGAAATTACTGTAATATGGCACAGTTTACCATGCAGAAGCTTATTTGAATTAAATGGGTATGAATGTTTACTGCTCTTTGTTTAGGTCATCTCTTTGTTATGTCATTTATTTCTAGCTGCTTTACCTGAGGAGCTATGTAAACTGAAAAAACTGGAAACACTACACTTGAATGGCAATCACTTGAGGCAGCTACCAGCTGCGTTTGGACAACTTTCGGCTCTCAAAACCCTGGGCCTTTCTGGAAACCAGCTTCGGGCTGTGCCTGTGCAACTCTGTGGTCTTCGCCACCTGGATGTGGTAGATCTTTCCAAAAATCAGATTCAAAATGTGCCCGACACTGTGGGAGATTTGCAGGCTATCGAACTCAATCTGAATCAGAATCAGGTCCGGTAACTGACATATTATGGGCATGTAGATTTAAGACATGGTTTATCTTGGACTTAGTACATTCACAGGACGTAAGCTGAGACCATCAAAACTTCGTAGCTAAAAGCCATCTCCCAAACGTAACATAAATGAAGGGTCATAACTAGAATTTATGTAGTGATACATCCAACTGCCTGATTTGACTAACAAATCCTCAATTTAGTCATACAGAAAACTGGTTGAACAGTTCTTCAGTAGGAATCTGATAAAGACATGTAGTTCGCCTCTCATGATGGAAGAAAATATTAGTCTGAAACAACTGCAAGTAATCATGGATCACTAAATTTTTAATCCCATTATTTTGTTTTTTAATTTCTACCAGATTTCCCAGATCTCAGTGCGGATCTCCCACTGTCCACGCCTCAAAGTCTTGCGTTTAGAAGAAAACTGTCTAGAACTCAGTATGCTTCCTCAAAGTATCCTCAGTGATTCCCAGATCTCACTGCTTGCAGTAGAAGGCAACCTTTTTGAAATCAAGAAACTCAGAGAACTGGAAGGTTATGACAAGGTTTGTGTATTTTTTTTTATTTTTTTTTTAAAGAAGCTTCTGGTGACGTCATAACCCAGTACCTCCTCAGAATACTAAGTATTTATGCTAGTGAATAAAAGCATGATCAGTCTATCGCTGTTGTCACTGTTCCTGGATTTGTAACTAACATCTGAGAAGAATTTCAAGAGTTCTTCAAAGATTAACTTTTTCATAGGATTCAGGATCAGTGTTCTTTCATCAGCATCTTTTGAAGGGTAGCTAATGATAACAAGTGTGTGTCTTCACTTTGATCAGATAAAAATTAATGGATGCTTCCTATTATGCAGCATTCTTAACTGTTTAACGTTAGTTCATCCTTAACACTTGAGATTTGACTGTTGAGCACTGTAAGGACTTTCTTTCTCAAACATGAATCTGACTTACAGCAAATGGCAGAAAATTTGGGGGTTGGACTTTTTTTGTTTGAAATTTTCAGTGTACAGCTGTAATGGTTATATCTGGGAAATGAAAATATGCAGAGTGCTTTTGAGTCTGAGAGCAGAAGCTTAGCTGCTTTCAATAGTAATGAATCTTGTATTAATTTCTGAATCTTACCTTTTTTTGGTTTTTTTAGTACATGGAACGATTTACAGCTACAAAGAAGAAGTTTGCATGATCATTATTCTGACCCTGTGTATTCCCAGTAAGAAGAGTTAGTGACTGAAGTACCTGCTTCACTGACTTAAACCATGACTGATGAAGGAGATCATCAGAGCACTCCTCCCTTAGTAGTCTGATATGGTCTGTTAAAGCCATGTCGAACCAACTTGAACTAGAGAACATGGGTATTGAACTGATGAACCTGCCCAGGGTCCAGTTTTTGAATTTTGAGCCGCTATAGCTTTTAACACAATACTTGCTCTCCTTTTTCAGGGCTTGTTCTTTCACAGCAAAAGGGAATGAGCATTTCAAAGTTGCTAGTTCTCTTTTGTCAGGAAGCTGGCTGTTGATGTGCAAGAGGATTATTTCTTCTGGAAACACTCTTCCATGATAACACATGGAAGTTCTACCACCAAAGCAGACGTGAAACATTGTTTGTCTTGCAGTAAGCACTATTCTACAGAGAACTTTTACAGATGAGGTTTTAGTTTATAACCTGTATAAGGTGTTTATGAAGCACAAATAGTTGTGGCTAAGTTAAGTGTTTTATTAACTGCTTCTGGTAAACAAACTGTGGTTTGGGCATCATTCATTCGTATTTCACTGTACAGGCTTTCTTTTCCCATAAGCAAAAATTGCACTACAGTCCACTTCTGCTTGAGCTGTATCAAATAAAAGACGAGGTTCATCTTCAATGTAAAAATGTAAATTTTTCAGTAAAAATGTATACTGCTGGAAAATCCTTGCACTGAATCCTTGTGTACAGAACAATGCTGAAAGTTCTAGTCATCAACCTGCTGCTACTGCCTTATTACCAAAAGCACCTAGAAAGAGCTAAAAATGTATGCAATTGTGTAACTTATACTGAAAATGGAAATGTACTTATTTTAGTAAATAATTTTCAAAAAATCAGTTCCAGTTTATTTGGTGTAACTGCTGCTGTTTTCACTTCAACAAGTAGTACTAAGCCATCACTGAAAGCTGTTACTTAACGTACTTGGTTCCATCCGTTGTTGTTAACAGCTATACTTCAACTGCTTTGGGAATGCAGAGGATATGAATGTGTCAACATCTTGGTAGCAATTTTATTGGTATGTACTGCACACTCAAAAACAGTGAAGTAGGAGCTGTACTAAGTACACTTTTTGGCAAGATAAGCATGGACATCTATTCCTAATAAAACTCTTACGTTAATTACTGTTCTAGACTTAAGCTTTCCTACGTTAGAAGAAAGGACAGCAAACCACTTAAAGTTGGTGCTGTAATCATTAAATGTATTCAACTTCTTATGCCATCTGCAGTTAAGAAGAATGAAGTGACCCCTGTGCCCATCTTTTCCCTCAACGTAACAACTATAATGAGATTAGTGATAAGTGATTCTTTTTTAAGATGCTCAGAAGAGGTATCTAGTTTCCTGACCCCGTTGCTGTCTTATTTCAGTGCTTACATAGTGATAACTATTATAAAAGTTTTTTAGGGAACTTCAACTCCTTATTCAAAGGATGGATGTGATCCATCATTAAACAGGGAACTAGTTTTACGTTAGAACCCCTATTCTAGGTGTTACTTTATGGAAGAACTACTAACTTCCTCTAAGAAGTAGCTGACTGCAGACAATGCCTACAAGGCTACTTTGTTTTGCAAGACAACTAGAGAACTGATTTAAGAACACATCCTATGTTACCATAATACAAGGCCCAGTATACTTAGAAATTTATTCAGCTTCATACTAACAGACTTCACAGATTCTGATGTGCAAATCCAGCCGTGAATAGTTTAAAGCCTCAGACTTGTTTTAAATTTCAGGTCCTTCCATTTGGTACCTAAAGCCCATTTGAAGTATTAGCTGTTTTTCCTAAAGATTTGCCATGTGCGAGACACCCAGAGAACAAAGCCCCTCCGTTAACAGAGTCCCCCTTTGCATTCACCAACCTGGACTACGAAGGGCATGGTCTGTCATCAATATGTATGCACTTGGCAATGTTGTGCTGTGGTGGATTTTTGTTGGTTTTGGTTGTTTTTTTTTTAACTGGAAGTATCTGCTCAGACATGCTGCTTCTCTCATTTAACATTTGTTTATCAGGATTCTTTTGTCTATTCAGCAAGGATGTGTAAGAAGAGATGGTAGATCAGAACATTTAAAAATTACGTAGTTAGCATAGCTATAAAAAAATTCTCACTGCTTTTGGAATTATTCGAGAAAGTCAACATTTCTCTTATATGATCGCTAGTACACTTAGAAACCTTTCAATTACTTATTGTTAGTCTTTCCTACCTTGAAGTTACGACAGCTATCAAAAATTTTGTAAAGCAAAAGGGAGAAAACATGCAAAATACTGAATGGTGCTGAGTCAGTCCTGGATTAACCAAATTTGTACCAGAACAGAGAAAGACTATTTCTGTTTCAAGAAAAAAAGCTGGCCAATACCCTCACATGTTTTAGACCACAGCAATAAATAACCGTGACTGAGTCACTTAGTAGAACACTGTTCTGTACATTTCAGCACTGCATGTAATCTGTTAGTAGTTTCATATTGGGAGTTTCTCAGTTTTCCCTTCTCATCACCCTCACTCTACAACAGGCGACTAGAAAACGATTTTATTTCCATACACAATTACACTAGAAGCTTTTTTGTTTTGGAATGACTGAGGTAGAAAATGCGACCCTAGTTAACAACATAAACCATTAATGTATTTTATTTCAGTTCTGTATCACTGGCTTTTCAATTTTTCGTTGGGGTAAAACTTTTTATGCATCTATTCAACATTTAGATAGTGCATTGCTGTTCCCAAATGCAGCAAAGGTGAATTAGCAACTGCAAGTCACAGCACTGTGTAAACAGCAAATTGTTTCACCATATAGCCTTCACAGAGGAAGGTTCTGCAAGTGGCTGCACAAGCAGCATGTGCTGCAGTTCATGCTATAGCTACCCCTGAATAAAAGGCTTAATTAATCTTTTATCAAAGAATAGGTTAATTTGATTTTACCAATTATCGTCATTTAAGCATACCCACGGGACGTGCTGCAAGCTCAGAATAGTTACATATACAGGCTGTCCCCAGTTTTTTTCCGCCCAGTTATGGGTAAGAATATACTACATGAGAAGTACTTCCAGGCCGTTCCCAGGTATGTTGTTCTCTCTTGCAGCTCAAAACTGCTGGAAGTCAACACAAGCTGCCCCCAGGAGCATTCTGGGAATCCAACATTCTAGTATCAGAAAAAATACAATTTAAATTGCCCTGGAAGTGAGATTGTAATAGCAGTAGGTGAAATCTAGTGATTTAATATCTAGGTATTTGCTAGGCATCTTGTTACCAATATTTGACTGGAAAGTTTGTTATTTTACTTAGTTCCTTTATCAACCTGAACTATAGTCCCATGTCAAATAACGGCCTTTCAAAGAAGAGATGGACACATTTCATAGTTTGAAGTTAGGTGATGTTGATTATGCAGGGATGAAAACTAGAGTTTTAAAAAAATATTCCTCTTTTTTTAAAAAAAAATCCTGTCTTTCCAACCACACCCATTCCTTTGTTAACATTAGGATTTCTGTGAAATAAAAATAGAAGGGAAACTTTTTAGTTGCAGAGCAGCAACTAGTTCTGCCAAGTTTTTCAAGGACAGGAAACCAAGCATAAACACTTGTGTTTTAACCTTGGCCAACAACCAAGCCCCACGCAGCCGTGTGCTCACTCCCCCCCCCCCCCCCCCCCCCGTGGGATGAGGCAGAGAATTGGAGGAGTAAAAGTGAGAAAACTCATGGGCTGAGATAAAGGCAGTTCAGTAAGTAAACCAACAACTGCACACACAAGCAAAGCGAACAAGGAATTCATTCAGCGCTTCCCATGGCAGGCAGGTGTTCAGCCATCCCCAGGAAAGCCGGGCTCCATCACATGTAAGTTACTTGAGAAAACAAATGACCTAACAGACAACCTTCCCCCCCCTTCCTTCTTCTTCCGCCAGCTTATATAGTCAGGATGACATTCTATGGTATGGAATATCCCTTTGGCTGCTTCAGGCCAGCTGCCCTGGCTGTGTCCCCTCCAGCCCTCTGGCTGACAGGGCCTGAGAAACTGAAAAGTCCTTGGCACGACTGTTACCCAGCAACAACCAAAACCATCGGTGTGCTATCAACATTGTCTCACACCAAATCCAAAATACAGCACCGCACCAGCTACTAAGAAGAAAATCAATTCCATCCCAGCTGAAACCAGGACAGACATTTCTAAGAGAAAATAGTTTTCAAGCACATTCAGTGATAAAGGGTGTTATTTTTTGTGCATCTCACACAGGTATTACCTCAGCTGCCCCCCAGCAGCAGTGACAGGCTCAGGGACTCCCTGCAGCATGTGACCTGGACAGCTGCACATTCACCTGGGAGCTGTCTGGGCCACCACATGCCTTCTGGCACTGGCTTTTGGCTGAGTGGAAACCATGGCAAGGGTCCTTCTTAGGAGGGGGGGGGGGGGGGGCGGGGCAGAAGGCAATGACCACTATAGAGCTCACCTCTATGGGATTTTAGGGGAACATCCTCCCTGATCACCGAGTCAGCACTGACACTTCCCAGGGACACACCACTTCCCACTCTGAAGGGAGGGGGAGCTGCGGCACCATCTCTCTGCTCTCGCTTCTCCTTTTTGCGGATTCATGAAAAGTTCCCCACAGTGCCTTGGCACAATCCTCCACTCCAGAGCACATCTGTCAGAGCACCACACCTTGGAGACTTCTGTACTACTCGAAGGAGGACAAAAACACCCCTGAGCATACAAATCCCCTATGCTTTCCCATACATGCTCTTGTTAGAAATGCAGTATGCAACGTTCTTAAAAGTACTTCTTTGCTACTTGTGTTTTTAAGCACATAATCTTCATTTTCTAATGGGGTAGACTAGTTTTTTTGATTAGTTTTCCAGCAATTACCATAGTCTAGCATTGGCCTATTTATTACATGCATCAGCTCCATCCTTTCGTCAGTTTTTCTCCCTGCTTGTTTTGTTGGGGTTTTTTATGTTTGTGGGGGGTTTGGGTTTTGTGTGTGCACCTGTGTGTCATTTGTGTTTTTTTTTTTTAAGTTGTTCTGGAAGTGAACTGAGAATTTGCCAGTAATAACGATTGTATTTCTCCTAAAAAAAAAAAAAGAGAATAAAACACTTAATATTGTCTTACATTTCAGTAGATTAGTGTCACCTCTCTAGCCCTAGGATTCATTACTAACAGCTACAGGATGCTGTGGACTGTCTTTCCAAAAAGCCATGCCATAATGCTATTAGTCTTAATTATTCCTCCCATTGACTTTGAGTATTTTTGCCATCCAACACCGAGTATCACAGGTTAGTCCAAAGCATCATTTTCACCTTTAAAAGAGGCATAATATATTTCTGAGTTAAAATTATACAGGTCACTTGCCATTTACTACAAGAAAACCCTGGGAATAAATCTGATGATATTACAGTAAAATCAAAATATTTTTCTTCTTCATCAGAAGACAGCTTTACCTCACCTGGTCAGAAACTCCTCTATTCTGCAACAGAACAGGAACATTTATGTTGCAAGCAACTTGGATGTGCAGTATTTCCAATTGCCAGTCCCAAAGTCTGCAATAATAAGCCAGTCAGTAATCTATTTAGAACTAGTTTATTTAGAACTAGCATACAGTTCATAAATAGGTTCTGCTTCCTCCAGACTTGTGACAAAGAAGTTTCATAGTAAGCTTCTGTTTTCTATATGTTTAAGAAGCTCCCCCAAAGTCACCACTGAGAGCAAACTCTGCACCACATCTCAGTCATTATTTTGCACTGGAAAAAGGCATAATCTGAACTCCAGCGAAAACTGGCCAAAACAGAGTCTCATATGGGATGTGAGAAAGCTGCATGCTTTTCTATTCAGTTTCTTCCAGTGAAGATGCATCATTCAAACACTAAGAGTTAACTTTTAAACGTGGGGCATAAAATTTTCCATCAAATAAATACTTCAAGGAGATAGTTTTATTTTCTTCTACTCACATGTGCAGGGGGTTTAGATCAGGCATATATACACACAACAATTATCAGAACAATGCAGCACAATTTCCTAGTCATGACCTCCAAATCAACGTCAATTCATAGTAAAGAAATGGCAACCTGCCTATCCCTTCAGTTACCTTTAATGTTTGTGTGGTTAGGAAGTGTTTTAAACCCTCAACCTTTAAGTAGTGGGCCTCTTCAATTCTGTAATCCACAAACTCAATCCCAAATCAATTATGTGGTTTGGATTGTAAAACTATGGTTAGCCTGCTAGAGATACAAGTCAGACAATATTCACCAAGTCCCTATTTTAGTGAAGACACTCAACTTATGAGGTATTTCAAACAGTGCATAGTGCCCTCTCCAGCATTCCACAACCGTGAATTCAGGTTACCCTGCTTGTTCATCTTCAATGAAGGACTATATTTTAGGTGCAGGAAAAAAAAAATAAAGAGAGAGACATGGGAGAGGGGAATAAAGCATGCAAAAAGATTCTCAAAGCCATAACCTTTTAGCCCTGAGCAGTTTAAAGAACGTGAAGGCAGATGAGTAGGAGGAAGTTACATTGGCTGCTTTCTTGGAGTCACAGCCATGTTTACATGAAGCAATAAAAACGTAAAAGAAAATCAATCCCTATAGAAAGAGTACTGCTTCATTTCTCCCAGCCCCTCTTATTTCAGAATAGAAGTTTCACAGATCCATGAATATGGTGGCTTGCAGCTGGAGAGACCATGTCATTGAACCATGACAGCAGGCTTTAATTGTCAATTAGTTTCTTGGCTCTGATGTTGGCTTGCTCAATACGTTCCCTGTTTGTATCGGCCTGAAAGAGAAATTCACAGGTCATATGCAGACTCCATGCAAAATAGTTTCAAAATTCAAACTGACATGAACTTCTGAATTGCAGGGTGTTTTCACTGTGGCAGACAGAAGGAGACCAACTTTTATAAGCTGGAAATAGTTCTTTTTCCTGCCCTAGCCAGCATATGCTGTCAATTCTGGCAGAAACAGAAGCAGGTGAAGTAGTTTTTAACCTTAAGCTGACCCTCAAAACACAGAGCAGCTTGCCTCAGCAAGTCAGGAAGTATATTAACAGAACAAGAGGATAAAAATTCCCTCTTTCCAAATGTTTAGACAGCTTAATGACCTCTACAGAGCAGCTTTGTTGCTATGGACTAGAAGTAATAGTCAAAACTGGACGTGACCTATGGGCATAAAGTCAAAATTAAAATGCCTGGGTTTAATCCACATGCCTTCCAGTGTCCTAGTGTCATATTATGGTATCTGTAAACAAAAAGCACTTTATAATTGTTTTACCATTATAAAAAGTCAGCCACAGCATCTAAGCTAAACAAATGTCACAATACAGTTTTACCAAAAGGTATGATAAACAGCTTAGAAATTCCCTGATTATCCACCCTGCAGTGGGGAACGAGCAGGAGGGGCAAAAAGCACGGAAGTAGTCTCTACCCTCACCATGAGTGGAACTCCCGAGAACTCTACCTGTGCCTAGCATCAGCCATTTCACACTTCCATCCTGCAATGGGCTAGGAAGAGGGCATTGGCAGTTCTAGCCCTTCCCTCCAGTTCTTTCCTTCCTGAACTTCCGGTCAAGGGCTGGGGAGGGGCAAGAATCTACTACAGAAAAGTGAGAACCCAACCTGTTAACACCACTTTGGAAACACACTGACCTAGCTACTAGATCATCTTCTCAGGAAAAGACAGTAATGTAAGTCACCCAGTCAAGACTATTTACTTCCCCGGTGAGTTGGAATTTTTCGTATTTTTATTGTTTAAAGTAAAAATAAAAGCATCAACTCTATTCTGAAGTTAAGCCTAATACTGCTCTTTGTTTCTTTATACGGTCCTTTGGAAATTCACCCTCAACATTTTGATTCGGTTTCCACACTGTTCACTAGATTTAAGAAACAGTTATCAGCAAAAACGGTTTAATTTAAATGTCCTGAGACAGGCTGCCAGTCTCAGAGCCCGGAATTGCACTTCTATTTTTATTGCTGTTTTGTAAAGCAATTCTAACTTGTTTACATCATATTTTAATAGTTAGTAAGACCTGATAAGCAAGATTTATTCAGACCACTAAAATGAAAAAGCATCAGGCCAAAACATGTGCTTGAAGCTACAAGAAACACTACTGCTAAAAACAGTAATTCCCGCTTGCAGTTAGTTTGACCAGGAAATTTTCAGTCCACTTAATAATCTGTAAGAATTTCACACCTTGCTTTAAAACCAGATTAAATTTTCTAGTGTTCCTTAAAAAGTTTGACTTCTTTTACTTGACAATCACCTCAGATCTTCATTGTCGTTCAGTGTTCCCTGAAACTGCTGTAATCTTCCATAAGATCATGTTGATTGGCCTTATTAATACTCCAATGCCTAAATTACTAGACAAAAATTGAGATGCTGACATAGGTACAACCAGCATTTGTGTCAGGCTAGCTCTGTATATTTGATAAAATTCCATTCCTCTTACTTTTAACCTTACTGGGCATTTCAGTGGTATCTTTAACTTCCCATTTTGTCTTAATACTATACTTTACATCAACTGGTATTCACTTCTGCTTTTAAAAATCTTTAATATACACTATTCATTAAAGGTTTCATTTCCTTTCTTAACCAGGATGCCTGTAAAAGAGCTTCCATTCATTTTCAGAATGAGGATTTCTAAAAGTAGGGGTAACTTCCTCATAAGTTGGCCTCTGAAAGAAAATTCCCCAAAATATATTTATAAATGATTCACCTGTTTTGTTAATCTTTAAAGCAATAAAAAAAATGTTACTGGCTATGACTAACTTCACGTGCAGATGAAGGCAGACCATACCCCTGAGCACCTACAAAACCTACTATTCCAAAGTCTCCCCAGCCCCAACATTAACTTGTCCATAAGAATTAGGGCAGTGAGCTACTTGTGTTTTATTCTACATTCAATGATTATAGTGAGTTTTCCGAATTTCCAGAAGAATCTTGCTACTGTTAAAAATACCTATTCCCTACCACATACAAGATTCCCTACAAGCAACAATCCCCCAGTTATACCTCCAGTAAACGTCTGCCCTTTTGAGCCGATAAAGTGTAGTTGTTTCCAGAGTAAGCGGTGACCTGTGTCTATCTAGGTTTACTGACACTCTGAAGCATTTGAATTTTCAGCTACATATCCAAACGCCAAGATGTATGCTTTGCTCCAATCACTGCAACCTAGAGGATGGTATAATCTTAATGCATATTTACTGTAAATACAGGTAGATAAGACAGTGAACCCATTCCTTATAACTTCTCTGTTATAACCTCTAAGCTGAAGGCAGAGAACACCCTTTGACACTTACCTTTACATTTATCCGGTCTATTTGTTTATTCTGGGCATCAATCTCATTGCCCATATCCAAAGCCATGTTTTTCAAATTCCCAAGAATATTTCCCACTTGAGCAAGATTTTCATCCATTTCATCTTCTCTGGCATCATTTGTTATCCTGTTCAAATAATTAAGACAATGTTTCCACGAATCAAGAACTTGCTTTTCCCTACCCTCAATTTACTTTAATAGAAATTGTTCGTTGACAGGCAATGTATTCAAGCCAAGGTACATTTTTCCCCTCTCTTAAAACCCCACTTATTCCAAGCAAGCAGCCCACCAAAAATGGTACTAAGCTAGCTGCTATTACAAAAAATAGCCTTAGAATTCAAAAGAATGGCTACCAGAAGCTTAAGACATGAATTTGTCTCAAATATCTTTTATGACAGTAAGAGTACTTGGTATTTTTTAAGAAGCCCCTCAATAACTGAGCATTAAGTCCTCACATCCAGAAACAGACTGATAATACCACCACTATGAAAAAAAAAAAAAATGGAAGTGTAAGATAAGCACTACAATACTGAAAGCACAGGTATCTCATCTCATCTCCAAGCAGTAACAGCTCCTCCAAGCAGCAGAGAAAACTTACTATTTAACAACTTTACCTGAAATGCATCCAAAAGAAGCAGACAACCGGTAACTTAGGATTTCTGCATTTGAGATTGAGAAATATGAAGCAGCAAACCTGGTAATATATCCACCACTTGGTCCTCCAGAGTTCTGAGGCTGCTGTTGATTTATACTTCTTGGTTGCATGGATATCACATGATCTGCAGAGTTCTCCGTTCCATCTCCCCAGGTTGCTCTGTATGCTTTGCTAGCCTCGAAGTTCTTCGTCCTACTCCGTAAAAATAAGAAATCTGAACTGCTACATCAGAAATATGGCTTCCTGACTGAAGTTCTGTATTAATCAAGGATTTTCAGAAACAAGTCTTGTGCTTGAAAGACATTAGATTTTGTATACACAAAGCCTTGTCTATACAATAGTGTTTCTTATGTTTGTACTCTCCAGATACAACTGGGTTACTCTAGGGACGGTGATTAATTCAGTGTTAAGCTTTAATACAAGCATGGTAATTTCCTTAAAGTAATATACTCAACCAGAAGAGGGGAAGCTTATGACAGTAATGGGGAAGCTTACATGGTCATATGATAAAGTTGCATTTACAACAGGAATTAGTCTAGAGTCAGGACTACTTACTTTTCAGGGAACAAATGGGGATGAAAGAAAATACTCCCCTCAAATACAAACAGCTACAGTATGCAACAAAATCATTAATCTCTACTGATTTTTGTCAAACATTTTCTGTTGCCAAATCTTTCTTTCTAAAGCTAATGCTTCTCAGGTTAATTCTGACTATGAAATAACAGCAATATGTTTAAATAGCTCCTTCATTCTGCAATTCAGTTGTACTAACTCCACTGAAGTGGCAAATCAAATTGCTTCATGTCAGTGTCCTTTAATTTTTTTTCCTCTTCTGATTTATGGTAATCTCAAGAATCACAGACCCACAAAAAGCAAGAGGGGAAGAAAATATAAACGAAAAAAACCTGAATGTAAATTGGGGGTCAGTTCTCATGAACTCTAAAGAACACATTTTGAGAAGAATATTCTCATGGTCACCTTGTTTGCTGGCATTTTCAGGTTTAAGGTAGATAATCCAGACTCCACTGCTACTTTTCTGTCTCTTTAAAAGCCTGTGAAGGTGAGCCTGTAGTGTCTTTCAGAACAACTAACTTTGCAACTACAGGTAATCAATTTATTTATACTGCCTTTCAGTAGCTCAGATGTTTCACATTTGAAGTGTGAAATTAGCTGTAATGAAGAAATATTCCCCTCATTCTTCTGCCATTTATGTAACCAAAATAGGAAATTGTATTTCATAGGTCAGAACTTATGAAAAGTAACCTAATAGGAATACATCAAGAGGAAGAAATGGAATAATTTCTCAGTTTATAATGGAACTGTAGCACCCAGCAGAATCCTAAACAAAACTAAACTAGTCAATTCTAGCTCCTGGTACATACAGAGGCTTGAAGATATCTTTATGTTTACTACAACTAGATCAAGCATTCTATTTTTTATCTCATTCATACTAAAGCTGCAACAGCAGGAGTACTTTGTATGCTTGGATTCTGGATTACCAAAGTCTTAGGTACCAGAGGTAACAGAGCAATTTATTGCATAAAAACAAGTGGCCTGAAAACTATTTGCACATCTGAAGTAGGCTACTAGAAACAGAATTGTTGCTCAAACTAAGCACAGTTAAGAACAAAGCTTCTCACCACCTGTTTTTGTTTTTTTTTAAAGAGCCATTATTCAAATTACATTCACTTTTCTCATGTTTCATTTCTGTAAGAGTAAGGTATTTTGTACAACCTGTCAAACCAGCAAGGGCTCAAGCAGTTGTTGAGCATTTCCACAGCTAATGCACTCTGTAGTAACTGACATTTTCTGTTCACATGAGCATTACAACACATCACAGTCACAAGGAGACCTGCATGCAGACATCATGCATTCGGCAAGCACAAATCCAATAGAAGCACCACTTCAAACAGCTGGTTAAATGCACTAATAAGACTGACCTTGTCCTAAAATCCGCTTTCACCAGTTAAGTGAATACAGCTTCTTATCCTAGTCTTCATTTTTAGAAAGCAAGCATCAGTGTTAGGAGAGAATGGAAAAGAGAAGAAAGAATAGTAAAGACCAGCAAACAGGTAAATTGTTATTAGTACATAGATGAGAGTACTGCCAGTATTTTGTGTTCTCACAAAGCTTTTATAAATAGTGTAAGCCTAGGAGAAATGTGCAAAGCAATATTTTAATTCAGCAACTGTTCTAATTTAGCTTTATGAAAAAAAATGAAAAGCTTTGGAGATAACTGGTTAGACAAATAACTCTGACAGAAAAAACTGGTGTACCAGTAGATATACATAAAGCATTCAACTTCTTCTCTAGTGGTTTTTCTCTATACATTACTGCCCATTTTGGTACACAAATCATTATTTCTTTTACTGTTATCCATTTATTGCCACAAGAGTTAAATTCTGAGCTTGCTCAGTGTCAATAAGCAGCTTAGCTTCAGTGAAATAAGACTGTCAAATACAGAAAACAAAGACTGAGTGTCAAAATGCTCAGAGTCCATCAGCCTGATAAAACTAATACAAAACAGAAAGGACACTATCCAGAGGTCAGGACAGAACTGTTTTTTCAAGATATTAAAGCACTACAACTTTCAGCCTTTGAGTCCATGTTCCCATCTATCCTAAGTGATTCAAAGTATTATTCTGTTGGATAAGCAGACTCAGCTACACCAAGGAATTTTTACCTAAATTTCTTCTATCTCTCAGTTGAATGACAATGTTTTTTGCTCATGCTTACAGAGTGAACACACCCACTATTCATTTCAGTGGTCAAACTCTTAACTTATTTCTCCTTCAGCTGGAAGAACTATGATCCCATCCAACTCACACAAACTGGTTTGATACTTTGGCTAAACATAAAGCTAGCACACCTCTAAATAAAATACTTTTCCTTATAATACTGATTTCTGATCATTGTTTGTACTTCTAAACACCTAAACAGCATAAGTGCCATAGAAAAGATTAGATTAATCTTAACTGACTTGGATGTGGTAGCTGTAACACTGATGTTATAGAGGTAGTGTGAAGCAGGCCTGCAAGAATTTATGTAGTACCAGTGAAAGATTAAAAGCTTTAACATCGTCCGTTCTCCTACTCTTCCTCACTACAGTATGAAAAATTTTTAAATGCCTAGAGAATCAATATTACTTTCCTTCTCCAAAACATGTTTTCCTGCTTTTAAGTTAGTACCAAAGCACTTTTGTGAAAAAATTATTTTTGGAGTCAAATTTCTAACAGACAAGCATTTAAAAATAGCTGTTTGCAGTCCAACTTGGTCTCATCTGTATGGACATTGATAGTATTCCATTAAATATAAGCCTTAAGGTGATTCCGGCACAATTGTGCAGGATGTTATACAGCAGCTATATTTACAGTGAAAGGGGCATAGTATACAGTTAGATGCAAGCAAGCTTTAGCTACTCTCATACCATTCTAATAGGATGCAGCTCTATGATCCAGAATAGTTGACCTTCCTACAGATCCAGCATTTTTTAATTAGCTCTTTCATTAGCGACCATCTCCCATACAGTAGCTATTGGGAATATTCTAGAACATCAGACAAAAGTACCAATTTAACTGACCTGTTACAAGGACAGACACAGAGCCCACAACATTTGTTGAGCTCTGTCAGTGTCTTCTCAGCTTCTCTCATATCCTTATTTATCTGGTCCATACCTTCTTCTATGCGATTGAGTTGTTCTAGAAGAGAAACAAGTAACCTGAATAAACAGATTGGGGGAAGGCGGGGGATATTAATATTTCTCAAGCAGGAATTTCTAAGTTTCAGTTCTATCTTTACACCAAAACTAATGCCTTTTTTCTTTCCTGCCTTCTGGGACTTAAATTTTTTCTTTTGTTATTATTATTTCTTAGAAAGATACTGAGTAGTAAGTTTTGTTTACTACATTAAAGATACTTCACCCCTATTCTTAGGGCAGCACTTCTGTTGCTGCTTTTAAGAGTAAATGCAGACAGTTACATTCATGCTGTGGTGGAAAGGATGGGCTTCTGTAGCAGAGCTGTATTACTTGTAACTAACATGATCTCTCAACTACTTAAAAACCTCTTTTAAATACTGCACACAGGAATAACTGATCAGCAAATTTCATGCTCACATAAGTAGTCTTTAATAAGCCTTTAGCTTCAGCAACAACTCTTGAATGATAATCCTTTTTTAGTCACAAAATTTATTTTTAGTATTAGAGAAGGAGGAAGAACTCACCTCCCTGTTCATCCAGCATGGTAATAGTTTTGATACCAACATCCTGGGACTGCAGAAACAAGATTATTTGCAGATATGAAAAAACAGATTTCAATACAGCAGTGCTAAATCAGAAGGTCTCTATAGGAAATTTGATAAGGCAACAAAGTTTGTAATAGAACACTATCCTAAGAATACATTCTGCAGTAAAATTATGCTAAGTTTCAAATTAGACCCTATGTTAGTGTAACAGGTGAGATTGTCAGCCTATCTCAATCAGTGGGTTCTTGTGAAGTTTTTTCATATTACAACAAGATAACATTATTGTCATAGTTCAATCTATTACAATTATCAAGCTAAAAAAGTAAACCTAGCTGTGCCTTGTTCTGAAAAGTAGTATTTAGTTTGTTCTTTATCCCTACGCCCTTCACTAGGGCTGACAAGGCCTTTAGTCCTAGAAGACAGAATAAGACAAAGCAAAACAAAGCCTGCAAAACCGTTCTTGAGAATTCAGCAGAAGAGATCAGGAAGAGAATAGCTGTTCACTAGTTTTAGAGGCAAGCAAAACAAATCAGCATTGAGGAATAAATCATAGTACTGCCTCAAAGTCTCGAGAATCTAGCGTGCAAGTCACACCAATGCTTTACTATAAACTGGCAACATACAGCTGTATGGTAGGAGTTATTTTAGTTTCTAGGAATCACCAGACTATAGTATCAGGAGAAATTATGGTGGCTCATTACATGTTCTTAACGTTTGTGTTTGAGAAGCATTCATTAGGCTATGCTGGTTCAAATGCCTCACTGACAACAGTACCGTCCTCAGTTCCACAGCAGCCTGCTACCATCTGGACTGTGAATACAGGCTCTAAAGCAGTAGTGACCAAACACTTTAGGCTCCTTATTCACAGGATTTTTTTTTTTAACGTTCTCACACTCACAATAAATTGTCTCAACTCTTCAGCACTAAAAGTCTGGACATTAGCTTTGAAAGGCATTATTGCTTAGCCTCTGGATTCCCATTTGTCTATGCCATATCCAAGTACCAGCAAAACTGTCCTGCTGAACCAGTCAAGCTTTGTTAAGTCTACCAGAGCTGACCACCAACCATCCTATTTTACTCCCTACCAACATGATGTTCTGGTTTTTTTTCAAGTTACAGTATCAAAATTATCAAGTCATTTTTGCAATGGGGCATGCATGCCATAAGTGTAGAGGAACAGACTTCTCACACAATGTCATGTACAAGGGTGTTAAATAGTTTAACCAGCATACTTAACTACCTTTAAAGTTAAAACTGATTAACAGATTGTAGGAAGGTGTATGTAGAACTACTTTTGTTCAGAAACAAACCCCACCCTCTACTACCCAACCCAACTGAGCTCCACCCTCCTCCTCAAAAAGACATTTTCACACTGTTCACAAGCAAAGTGAGCTCAAAGACAAATGGAAGACGTTATGAGAAGCAAGTGATGCAGCAGCCAAAGCCATAACTGACCATCACAGAATATTTTTTATAACTGATCTGTAGCATTTGGAGATTAGTCCATTCTGCTTAGGAGGGAAACAGGTAAAAAGAATACTGATCCTTGAATTTACATAGTGTGAAAAACATTAGGTTTAAGTCATTCCAACCGTACTACTAAATCAGATCAGCAACTTCTAATAATGAAATATGTATCTCAGTTTGAGAAAGACAAAAAAGTGATTAAGATGACTTCATGATAGTTAACATGCTGCCTCTTATACAAAAATTAGTAAATACCCAGGGAATGCAAAAGCTTTTCCTCACCTCAATGGCCAAGCCAAGAATCCTCCTTGTGCTTTCCAAAGACTAGAAAGAGAATTTTAAATGAGTGTGTTAACAGTACATATCAGTGTCTGAAAAGCTTTTTTACCAGTTCATTGCAGTAAGGCAACTAGTATACAGAGGATCCTCAGCCTATTTGTAATACACACTACAACACAATCATACTGGCAGCACATCAGAGATGTTTTTTCAGTAGCATAACCCCTTGGTTCTTAGTACTTGCTCATACTTTGCTTATCCCATCTGAAAGTCACTATGAAACAAAATATATTCAAATGAATTTTAGTTAATTAAAACAGTCATGAAGTATCAACATGATTACAAATAGTTCACCCAGTCATGATTACTGAGACAACACAGGCTGGGTACCTGATCGGTACTCAGTCAAGTAGGTGGCTTTACAATTAAGAAGTTTACTTACTTTCAGGAAGGAGTAGTCTTTGCTCTGGCATTTAACGAGTAAAGCAAGAGTTTGAAACATTTGAATACCCTTGCAGAATCACTACCTTAGACTGCCTTTATTTTAAAAAGATATTGTAATCTTGGCAGGTAAGTACTGTAATCCTAGATGGCCTCCTATAATATTTACCTCATCAGTGACCTGGTTGGCCCTCAGCTGAATTTCTTCATGCGATAGTTCAGCCATGATGAGGAACTATTACTTCAAGTAGTCACGTTAAATAGAATCTTCCCCCTGTAATAAGAGATACCAGTTAAGCATCAGAATTACCTTTTTATCAGTATTTTCAGTTTAAACTGGAAGACAGTTCAAAGAATGAGAGCCTATACATTTCATTCCGCTTGGTACAACACCTGGTTAGGACTAGAATGCACTGAAAGAATTATTCAACTGATATGACCTAAGAGAGGAGCTAAGAAAAACGTAGGAATAATCAGTAGGTAAAATAGTTCCCTTTCCAAAACACTTTCTGAATATTCTACTTATTGTTAGTTTAAAGGTACAAATCAGGAAGTCTTAAAATAAAAAAGCTTCTCCATGTTGGAAAAGCACATTCATTTACCCAATAATCCATAAAGAAATTCATTAAGGCATTTAATTACTACCATAAAACTTTAAGTGTTCTTCCTCTTCCCTTTGAGGGAATTCAGACAGAAGGGAAAACATTTTCACTGCCCAAGTACCACCTAAAATGGTTCCAGTAACACTCCAGAAATAGTTAATTCTTATGGTATGGTGAATCCTTCAAATGCAAATGGATCAGCAGAAGTTTTAAATGGTACATCTGCAACTCCAGCAAAGGTTTTTCACATCTACCTTTTTCGTAATAAAGAAAGGATCAAGATTCTGATAACTGAAGTCCCAACACACCATGATTTAACCTTTGCTAGAAACAGAAGATACATTTTTGCCTGAGGAGACAAGGGAAAAAAGCAAGCCCATCAATAACTGTATTCTTATCAGAGCCAAGAATCTGCATTTTTGTTGGAGGAATGGTAGTAAAGCCAGCATTCCTACCAACGGGAATATAGAGCATCCAGGCTATACAAGCATTTAATGAGATAGCACATAAGCTGAGAATAAGAGTTTTTTTATCTATTCATTTTCCCTTAACTTTAGATTAACCCTTGCTCTTTCACATTAGTAGCTTCCCATTAAGTTCACATTATCCCTTGAGATCACTCCAAATATTCTGCTTGACTATGTTCCATTTTTCCCTACAAGGTCAATATTTTATAAGACATAAAATTAGTAACTGCCCCTAGAAGGGCAATTTATGCAGACTCACCCAGCTATTAGCTAGACAACAGCTCTTTGCAGGACACGTGCAGACCTCTGACAGTCAACTGTCATCAAGACACCTAATCCCTTACAGCTGAAGGATGCAGAGAATACTTCAGCAGGTCTGATCTTTAGCACCTAACATATCTCCTCAGCCTATGACGGGAGCTCTAGGAGGTTTTTCTAAGTAGGTGTCAACAAATGTTATTTTTTGTCTGACTTTTTTTTACATGATGGCATTCTCACACAAGGTCTCTAATGCTCAGTTTGCAGTAGTCCAATATCATTATATAATCAGTGACTTACCTTTTCATTCACAGCCTTAAGCTCCTTCCATAAGGTTTATTTTGGGCACCTCAATCCTAACTTTGAATTTGAGAATGCCCTTCAAGCTGGTTTACACAGCTAAGGACTAGTAAAGCAAGGACTGGGAGGAAATGGGCTATTTTTGCACTGGAAAGTGCTATCAAGCTGGTTCTTTGGATGAAAATCTCATTTATTTAATATTCAGAAACAGGGTAAGTTTTCAATTATATAGTTGCACCAAAGCAGCAATATCTCAGTTACTGTAATTATTGCAGGCTTGGCCAGCCTTTCCCTACTTTGGTTGCTATGGTTAGGTACTCCTGCAGCTTGGAGCCATAAAACATATCACATCCCTTTTGCTCTGCAAGATGAGATGTCCCCACCCTCTGAATATAACAGCTTCCCAACAATTCCACTGTAATTGCAGAATAGGGCCAGAAATGCAGCTGTATTCCCAGAGTGAGCTGCAGATTTCTTTTTCAGCAGCCCTGGTGTCCCACTTCCCTTTGCAGCTGTGGGTTCAGGCTACCTAGGAGTTCACGTACCAGCATAAGCATAACCGATGGCTGTATGATGTAATCCCAGCTCAGAGGCTGTAATCGAGTTTCTGAAGAGCCACACTGCAGCCAACACTACACAGTTTCTTGAGGCAAGGGAATGACACGCCTGTTCCCAACGACTGAAGTACATACTTGATAGTTGCAAGCCTAATTGAAATAGCTGCATATAGCAGGTGCCTTCATTGCAAGATATCTCTAAAGAAGAAGTTATAACACCCAAGATGAGGCCCCTTGTTTTGAAATAATAGCTCAACTATTCCAACAGAACACAGCATACATACATAAAGGATATGCATTAATCTTTCTGCCTAGGAATCGTAAGCACCCACTGAGGTATCCAGCTCTTAAGCTAATGGCATATGATAACATGATTTTATATCCAAGGTATTAAGATTCCTTAATAAAGACAAAATATTCAGGGAGAAAATATTCAATATAGCTAAAGTATTCCTGGCATGTATTTTTATTATAATGCACGATTCGCTAAGGCAATCATTTATTTTAATATCAATGCTCAACATCTAGTGGCTTTCCCTCTCCTACCATTTTAAAAATCCTAGTCGCAATGTAAAAAAAAAAAGACAAAGAGACTTTAGAATTATATTACAACAATAATCTGCTATTTTAGTTTATTTTCTCTCTAAAGTGGAAAGTTTTAAACATGAAACTAGTATGTCTACATATAAAGTAGAACTCCTTCAAAGAAGGAAGTTTGTCAGCTGTATTTACTTTGTTATCAAGAAGTTCTCTGCAGAATGTACTCAGTTACCAAACTGCAAGGATTAAACATATTTCAGCACAACTCCCCCTCTACCTCTTGCATAGGAAAATGTGGCACCTACAGAGTATGCAGAACTAAGCTTGCTACAAAAATACCTTTTCTTGAAGTAATGGGCCTCATAAAACTTTTCTACCAGGAAACGTAGAAGACTAACACATTCATCATAACTATGACTGTCAGCCATCATCACTATCCTAAAAAGGAAGATTCATCAAAAAAACAAGAGCATCAAGGTAATGAACACAGGACCTGCAAATCATAAGAATCTCTCTTTTCTGCTGTGTTTTATTTTGGAGACTGCAGGGGCAGAAAGAGTGCTTTGAAATTGCAATTCCAGCCACAAGCTTTAGATAAGATGTTATGTCTTCATAAGACTATTCATATCATGCTTAGCCATCCTACTAACTCACTATTATAATGCATATTAAAATTAGGATATTATGGTCCAAGCCAGTTGAGGATGGATTAGACTTAAGTTACTTCTATCTTTTGGACAAGAGGAACAATGAGGTAAGGCAAATAAATTTGTCTGCACAGACTTTTTTCCATTTACTACACATTCAATCATGGCTCCTGAAAAGCCTTACATTCGCTCTCTTTATGTGAAACTTGGGTAGGACAAGGCTGAGGAAAACACACAGCAAAGGTGATTTAACAGAACTGTTTAAAACCTCGAGGTATTTCCTGTAAGAAAACAAGGGACATGACAGGCACTTTTGAGCTGGTTTTAGCATTGTGCCAGACCCATTCAAAGAATCACTGGCTTAGAGATCTTTATTTGGTTAATCAACACAATCACACAGCAGCTGAAGCATCTTAGTAGGTTCTTGGTCTAACTTGAAAAAACTGGAAGGTGACACAGACTGATGTGAACTATGGCTACGGCTACATTAGCAGTAGGGTGATCCTGTGAGAGTACAGTGCAAGCTTTTGTTTGGGGAAAGTGCTGCTCACATTACCACATTTCAGCTGGATCAGTCACAAGTATTTAATCAGAGTTCTGCCCCTACCCCAGCTACTGAATTGAGAGCTAACACCTGCCAAGCTGTAATTTTCTTAAGACTGAGTGCAACAGCAGCACCATTACTGCATACTACTGCAGCAGGCTCATTTTATCCAACAGCAGCTCTCTGGCTGGGATTCCCTGACAACAGATACATTATAAAAACTTTGAGGGAAAAAAAAATTAAGCATCTGAATTGACAGAGCCTCAAGATCAAAGTACTGTTTTCTGCAGCCTGCAACAACAGTCATCTTTGCCACCTGTCTCCCCAGACCACACAGTAAAAAATTAACATGAAATCTTTCTTTGTGGTCTCTGTCATTGGTCTAAGATACTCCACTGAACCACTAAGGGTTTTTCTTGCAAGTGTTTTTTTTCATTCAGAATTACTTGTAAACTGGCTGCCAGCTATTTATGCCAACACTCAGTTTCCAACATAAACAAGTTTCAAAAGCCACAACAACAGTGAGGTTGCGTAGTCTTTTCAACCGTTTTTCAATCCCAGTAACCTCCTGAGGCTTATAAAACACTTCCAAGATAATGAAATCTATAGTAGACAATTTACATGCAGTTTGAATCTGCTTTTCTTCACCACTAGCTGAAAAGCAATTCTAAGGATTATTAGCTCTAGGAAAACAAAAAATTACTTCCTTGTTTTACAACAGTTACAGCATACTCGGGCTGTGCTACCCAAAGCACTCAAAAATTCATAAGAATTTTTTGTCTTACCAATCTTTGTGAATTTGCACCAACTGCAGGGCACCACAAGGCATAAGAAAGTGCTTTTTCAACTGCAACTACACAGTCCGCGCCTGGATAGGGCTGCAGGCAGGAAGAGGCTGCCATCCCTGGAAGCATTCAAGGCCAGGCTGGATGTGACCTTGAGCAACCTGGTCTAGTGGAAGGTGTCCCCGCACGTGGCAGAGGAGCTGGAACTAGATGATCTTTAAGGTCTCTTCCAATCCAAACCACCATGAATCTATGGTGACAAGTTTTCTTAAACCAGACAGGTCTACTTGCACCAGACCAATGAATTGTTCTGATTGCTTGCACTTTCACAAAGCCAAGATTTTTGCCCTCCATCTCTGGCTAACATGCAGCTGTTTTGTGCCTCTGACAGGCTTAATGCCCTTCAGAAATTTGTCATAGATCCATCACAGTTGCTAAATATCATAAATTAAGTCCTTATTCACCACCTGGGGGCCCTCTATTTGAACCTAGCCCCCTCTCTATCAAGTAATGCTTCTAAAACAGTATCACAAACTTTTCTTCCTCCTTCACTGATAACTTTTTTGATAACATTGATAACAATGATAACATTTCCTTTTTTTCCTGTTAAAGATATTTTGATAATATCAATAGCACACAGCAGGCTGTGCCTTGGTGCCTGGTTCCACAAATAGAGAATAAGAGGTCTGCAATTTTCTTCTGAGCAGTAAATAAAGTGACAGAAGAAGAAACTGGCATAGTATTTGTGGCCATGGAAGACAATAGCTGTGAGAGCTGGAAGTTGGTGTACGTTTATCTCTTTAATGCCAAAACACCATAAGGCATATTAAGTTTGCTTTCAGAATAATTTTTTTTCTCTCTCAAAAGAGCTATTTCCAAGCTGTGAATGAAAACCACAACTCCTACAACATGTTCTAGCAAGACTCCATGCTTATATCTTCACATTGTTTTCCTCTTCAAGGTCTAGCAAAAGTTTTTGGCAGTCAGGAACTAAATGCAGGAGAGTTGAGTGGAAAGCTTTCATACATTATGTTCAAGTTAACTCATTTTTATACAGTCATGATATGAAAGAATCTTACCTTTTCTATTTCCAAATAACTATATTTGACTACCTCTTCAATTCAGATAAAACTGAAAGTAATACTTGTACTTTATTCTTTTAAAATAATCCACTAGTAAGAATACCAAAGTATTAAACCTTAAAATCCTACAATCCTCATCTGACTAATTCTTTCCTTGAATGTTTCATATACATACCAGGAAAGAAAACTTAAATAATACCTACTAACCAATACATCTGAAAGCATGATTGAGAAATGCAGCCTATGCCTCATTTTGTGTAATCTTAGCACAAAGGTAGAACTAAGTGACACAACCTTGTGGTTGCAGCAGTTAACTGAAAGCCAGTATCACACGAGCTATACTTTTAGCCATCAGTGAATTGGTACAGCCTCAGGTGATCATGGAATCTCTCTCGGTTCCTTCTCTTGTAAAGCAAGTTGTTGCCTTGCCCAGAAGATCATGAAATGATCGTGACAAAATCATGAAAACATATTATTCGAAAACCATGAATGTTATATGAATGTATGAAATTTCTGTGCATTATTGCAAAGATCAGAAGTTAGACGGTTTTCAAATTAGATTACTTAGGGCTGGGGGTTTTTTTGTTCTTCCAAATTCTTCATATCACTAGTGTAAAAGGAGTTGTTTTTTTAAACCCTTGGCTTCACACAAACAGTTATCCTACTTGTTAGTCAGCTGAAATTCAGCTCAGCTAATGCAGGGTGGTACAAGGTATCAGCACCAGAATGTACTGCCTACAAGATAAATGAATAAAGCATCTGTGACCCTGGGGAAAAAGGCCAGGGCACAAGAATAAGACACTACTTGCATGCTTCCTGCTTTGTCTTATCTGCTTCCTGAACACACTGCACAGAGGCGATAACACAAAGAACAGGCTCTAGTAATGCCACCTCCTCTGTGGAGTGTGTGCAGTTCTATACTTGTCTCAACAATTCATTTCTGTTCCTGGAAAAGCCTCGTGATACCTCCTCCAAATTAGTTACTGGCCAATACAAACTAACAATCAACCCTAGATCCACATACAGACAGTAACAAATCCTCCTTTTTTCTAATGACACAAACTGTGCTATATAATAATGTACTTCAAAAACGGCAGAGCAGAGGAAGTCAGGCATATAGTTTGGTCACTAGACTGTCAGCAAGCAATTAATTATTGCTCAAGTCAATGAATCAAGCAATTGACATTACAGGAGGCTTTTCCTTTATCCCTAAACACATTCCTACAGAGCTGTTCTCTCTGCAGCACAAAATCTGGTTTGTTTATGAAGGAGAAGTAAAGCAATACCCAGCTGCATAGTTCTGGATGCTGAGCAACTACCATCCTTTTTAAAAGGGTGAAAAAGAGGAAGGTAAACAGCTAGAGAAGTTGTATAAAGACATTTCCAAAGTTTCCTTAGCTCATTTTTCTTAGGTCATCAAATCACGTGTGTTGATTTGATAACTTCTGTTGTGCAAAACACAAACGAAAGTGAAAAAAGGAGAAAGAAAAAATGAAAAATAAAGCTGACCCTTCATTACCTTCCCAGAAGCACCAAGGGCATCAAGATGTACAACCAAGAGAAGCACAAAAGTACAGATTAATTTCGGTGCTTATTGCTCACCACGTACCACAACAGCACCTCACCGGCGAGTCTCAGGGCCGCATGACACCCAAGGCGAGGAGGGCGTACCAAGAGGAGGGGTTTCTGCTGTACCCTCCCGACAGCCCAACCCCGGGGCCCTCGCCAGGCAAGTGAAAACCACCTGGAAACAGCACCGAGGGCCCCCGCCGAGGAGGGTCGGCGCGGCCTCCGGCACGGAGAGCCTGAGGCGGGGCCCTGGCGGATCCCCCGGGGGGGCCCGCCCCGCGCCCCGCTACCCCCGCGCAGCCCGGCGGGCCCGGCCGCCGCGGCAGGGCGGCACCCGCTGGACTAGCGCGGCCGCCCCGCCCCACCCCGCAGAGGCCCCCGCCGGGCCGGGCCCGCCCCGCACGGGGCACTGCGCGGCAGGGAGGCGGCCGCCGACCGGAGCCGCCAGCCGTCTGCCGCGCCCGGGGCGCAGGGAGCCAGTAAGCCACAGCTACCGCACACCTACCAGCCCCGCCGCCGCTCTCCAACCGCGCCGCGCTGTAGCGAACCGCCCCCTCAAGAGCCCATGTCCCGCCCGCGCCGGTGCCGAGCGCCGACCCGCCAGCGCGTCGCTGCCCGCCCCCCGGAAGCGGGGCCCCGCACCGCCCCCCGGAGGCGGCGCCGCGGGCCGCTCCCGACGTGGCGGGAGGACGCAGGCGCGCCGGGCGCCGCGGGCAGCCTCCGAGCCCCCGGCGTGGCGCCGCGCGACGGCTCGTGCGCACGCGCCAGCGCCCGCCCCTGGCCGTGGCAGGCAGCGCGCGGCCCGGCCCCGGTGGCGGCGGGCGCGATGGGACCCAGCGCCGGGCAGAGGCGGCCCGGTGGCTACCGGCCGGGGATGGCTGCGGGAAGTGCGTCCGCCCCGTGCCTTCACCAGGAGGAGAGCAGGGGCAGAAGGGGAAACGGCTGTTGGGAATGGCAGATCCCGTCTTCCATAGCCTTTCCTGAGACGTGAGCCTTCTTGGGTGCGGTGACTCTTCCCTGCCGGCAGCTCTCGCGGCATCGAAGCCGTTCTTTGAGCCTGTAGAGTCAGATAATCAATCGTTTAGGTTGGAAAAGACCTTTGAGATCATCAAGTCTAACCATTAACCCAGGACTGCCAAGTCCATCACTAAAACGTGTCACCAAGCACTGCATCTAGATGTTTTTCAGACACCTCCAGGGATGGTGGTTCCACCACCTCCCTGGGCAGCCTGTTCCAATGCTTGACCACCTTTCCAGCGAAGAAATATTTCCTAACATCCAATGTAGACGTCCCCTGGTGCAACTTGAGGCTATTTCCTCTTGTCCTGTCCCTTGTTATCTAGGAGAACAGACCTGTCCACACCTGCCTACAGCCTCCTTTCAAGTGGTTGTAGAGAACAGTATGGTCCTCCTTGAGTCTTCTCGTCTCTGGACTAAACAACGCCAGATCCCTCAGCCGATCCTTGTAAGACTTGTTCTCTAGATGCTCTTCCAAGGTCTCTCTTCCAGTAAAACCGCTGTGATCTTGGACCCAGGCCTTGCTTTCCCTCTGGGGATGCTCAGAGCTGCTGCGGACTTTGGCCCCTAGAAAGGCCCGGTAGACTAAGGCTTATTGCACCCTGCACCAGCTTCTCGCTGCTGAGGCACCTGCCGCCTTCAGCGCCCGCTTTTCAGAGTGGTAGCGCGTGGCGCTACGTGTATTTACGGCGCTCCGTTTCCAGATGATAACAACGTCTGTTACCTTTGTCGGCTGGATAACGCCCCTGACTGACGACAAGCGCCGCTGCCCTCGCCCGCACGCCGCGCCCGGTGTCCCGCCGCCGGGACTACATTTCCCGGCAGGCAGCAGGGGGGCGCAGGCGTCGCTCCCGGCGTGCAGCGCGGCCGCTGTCCCGCGGGCGCATTGGCTGTGCCGGGCGGCTGCCCCACCCCGCCGTGCGCCGCGGGTCTCGGTGGGGTCGGCCCGGCGCTGGTGCTGTGTGGGCGGCGGGCTCGGGGGTAGGCGGCGGCCGGGCCTGCTCTGTCCCGGCAGGGGGATGGGTTTTCGGGCCGCTGCCCTGGCGGGGGGTGCGATGTGTGAGTACCGGGGCTGCGGGGAGCAGAGGGCTGCGGGAGCGCGGTGGCGGTGGCGGGGGTGGTGGGGGGTTACTCCGGCTCTGGCGGAGGGGGCGGCCTCAGGGAGGGGAGCGGGGCAGGCCCGGCCTGGAGGGCGTGCAGCGGGCATCCTTCTTTGGGGCGGGCATACCTTTTGTTTTGCGTTGTGAGCATCCTATATTTGTGGTAGTGATGCCTAAACTTTGTTAATTCTGTTAAATACTAGCTTTGTTAGAGCAGGTTTCTAGCTATCATGTTGTCTCTTCATACCCTTTAGAAGCGTTTCCAGCGTTGAAGTGTGACTTTGGGTACAAAGTTGCCTAGTTACCTTTCTTACAACATACAGCTAAAAACGTGATGTGTGAAAGCATGTATAAATCTGATGGTAAATATTGTTAACCTAAAAGGAGTGGGACTGATGGTGTGAAACAAGTCTTAATAGTTCAACAAAATATGAGATATTTAAAAGTAATCAGTCATCATTACAAGCAGGGTAGTTCACATGCAAACTTGCATTAAGAACTGTTCAGGGGTGCTTATGAACTTCAACTTGGAAAAGTTTATGAACATTGGATAGAAATGGCATTAATAATTCAATATATTTTGTTGATAGTGGTTTGATAACAATGGTCTTATGCGAGTAAGAAATTCTCCTTTTCACCTTATGTCATTTGCCTTCTGAAGTGCAGCTGTAAGGAGCTTTGTAGTACAGATGAGTTCTAAGGCATGACCTGAGAGAGAAGAGGACTGAGATTTGACTGACTGTTTTCAGCATGAGTTCCTTTGCTGGTTATTTCTGCTCTTTTGTTATTTGCTACTTCTTTCAGTCAAGCCTCAATTACTGTATTAAACTAATTGACTGTTTTGGTGAACTGATAGATCCTAGCCTTAAAAAACACTTAAGCCTTCCAAAAATTTGATTAATAGTTTTGCTGAAATTTAAAAGAAACTCCCCATTAGCACTGCAATATTTGGGATGAATACTGCAAGTCCTAAGGGTCAACGCAATGTGGGTTGGTAATTTCTTACCTTGGAAAATAGATTCCTATCCTGAAGTCCCTTCTGTTAAAGGCAACTATTTTTTGGTGTTTGTTTGGTTTTTTTTTTTGTTTTGTTTTTTTGCGCTTGCTTGATTTCAACTGAACTAGCAGTATAAGGCAACTGCATTTGCACCACCACATATGTTCCATAACTGACTTATTTTTGTACGTTAAGTTTGTTGAATAGGTGCTATATTCTAGTGTTTTCAATTTGGAACAAGTCATTGGTTTTAACCAACTTTGTTAGTCCGTTTCCTGCATCAGTTTGGTTGCTGTGACAAACTTCGAGTAACTTCTAGCCCGTATGTCAAAAAATGTCACGTTTGAAGAGATGTCAGCCAAATGCATCTTAATTTATGCAGGGCTGTGATATCCAATACAAAGAACAGCAATCACATGTTCAAATTGTGTACGGAGATGCTAAGACTTGTAGATGCCTTCATCTAGGGGACATTAAGGTAATTTTCCATTAGTTTTTCCACTTCATCTTGTAATGGAAAAATTAATAAGATATCTGGAAGCAAATTCTTTTTAACAGCTGGTAATCATCGCCTGTGAATTCTGCCACCAGATGGTGTCATAAGATTTGTGATGTTGCCTGACTCAAGCCTATAGGAAAACAAGAGACTGTTACGCATTACAAATAACTTCTGTTTTTATAAAAATGTTTTTCTTATTTGTAGCGTAAGGAATTTTTTTTGTTTTTTCTCATCTAGTCCTAGACTATTTTATATTTTGATCCCAAATTGATGGAGCTGCTAATATTCAGCCCTGGGACAAACTGCATTACAGAGATGTAAGAATTCAGACAGACCCCTCTATTTCTATTGCGCTGTCGTTAGTGACTGTTGTCTTAATGTTTGGGATCCTTAACTTGAATTTACTTGGCACCAAAGCTCCATGCACTGGAGTGACCTGATTACCTTGGTTTGAGTGCCTCAAATCACTCTCCAGTGGTTCTTCTTACTCTGTAGTGACTGTATAAACAGAAAAATCCCAATGACTGACTGCTCTCCTACACACACTTGTGTTTACATAGGTCTTTCTTAGGGACTCTGGGTCATTTTACCTGCTTCTGTGGAACTGCAGTAGATAGGATGTATAGAATTGTCTTAAGATGGCTTCCTAGTCCCTGTTCTTAACTTCTCATCAGTGAAAAAGATGGGAGTATGCATACCTGTGAAGGGTAATATGAGCTTAAATACCCTAGGAAGGGAAAAAGATACAGCTAAATGTTACCCACCACTTAATTTTACACTTATTTCTGTATTTCTGTCATTCTTATAAGGGTCTGTTTGTTGAAGACCTTTTATTAAGTGACACACGGTTATCAGAATAAGCTGATGTGAATTCTTTTGCAAGTCAAATAGGAAATACCTAAATCAGTTATTTGTCCCACATCTTGTGTATCACTATGTTGTTTCTTAATAAGACTCTGCTCAATCATTATTGATTATGTTTTAGACATATTATGTAATGGTAATAGAGGTATAAAGACAATTCCCTTCTCTGAAGGGTGGTAATAGGGGTCTTAGTTGGAGTGCTGTGTCCAGTTTTGGCAATTTCTTTTAGAGTGTTTTGGGCAATTTGGAAAGAGGAACCGCAATTTTAATAGGCTCAGGAAATGTGTTGTTTAAGGAAAACATCTGAAGAAAAAGAGCTTGTGTATGTCTAAAAATGAACTGGGAGTATAGGGGAAAACAGAAGCTTTCCAGTTGTGTGGATTTTAGGTGTGTGAAATGACAGCATACAGCAATGATGCTGAACAGCTCTCCGTTCCAATTAGGACAGTGTATATCCCTGAATCTTCCAGTACGTAAAAAGCTATAATAAGTTAGACAGTGATAAGGCATTTACTTACACTAATGAGGAGTTATCATCTCACTTTACAGCGAGGAAAACTTAAGTTTGGATATTAGGAAATCATTAGCATTGCTTATATATAGGGAATTAGAAAGATGCGGTTTGATTGTGACTTAAAGTGTGTATATTGTTCTGGTCTGCACCCCATTCTTAGATTTACTTGAAATAAAAATAGACATCTGTAAAAACTCTCTGTTCATGCTGGGTGTTCCTGTGTCTGTTTAAGGTATTTCTCTATAGTCTCCCTATCTCCAGTATACCTTTCCTGTATATTGTAAAAAGCCAGCTGTACTCATGGGATAGCACACAGGTGGTTTCTGCTAGGTGTTTTCTAGACTAGTTAGTGAAGTCTACTTTATAGCTTTTAACAGGAACTTAAAGAACTTTGATCTGTGAAATCTCCTCCTGGCTCAGTGTCAAAACAGTTGAGTCTCAGCTGCTCATTTATAACATTTGCTATGCAGTGGTGCTGCTTCAGTGCCGAGAGGTCTAGAGTACCCTGTCAAGAGGGTGAATTTAAATCTTAAAAGCAGGGAGGAATTTACCATAAAAGTCTTGCTTCTTGTGCAAGTATTTTAACTGTTGGGCTGTAATATAGTTATCGCTTTGTCATGTTAAAAAAACCCACAACCCGGTGACTACAAAGTAGTTTATACAGTGCATGATAGTGTGCTAGAAAATAATGCTGTTAATCATCACTTAACCGTAGTAAGTCCTTACTTTTCTGTCTGTTGATTGGATTAGGTTGTATAGATCAGCATCTCAGAAGGAAGGTTAAAGTGCCTCCCACATATACCCAGAAGTAATGTTAAGGTAATGGTTAAAACTTAAGGTCTAGCAAGGAAACGTATAGTGAATTCAGATGTCTCTAGGGCAGTGAATCCGGGAAGGAAAGATAGTCTTTGAATGTTGGTGCTTTGTTCCACTAAATTCTGCTTAAGTTGGTGAAATTTGAGCATAGGCCTCTATCTTGTTATGATTAATGACTTGGTTTTATACAGCATTCTTAGAGCATTACAGGGCTTTGATGTGTGGAGCAGCATGTAATACAGGGAAATGGTTTTATAGTCACAAAATTTTTCCTTAAGAAAATATTTCTCTAATACTAGGCTTTAATAAATTATTATTAGTTAGATTAGCAATCATATTGCTTTGTAGATCCAGTTATCGTATTCTGTGGTTGGATACAGATTTCAAAGGCCTGTGTGGAGTTCTCCAGGTTTTCCTATGAAAAGACTAGGCTTCATGACAGATCAGCAAAGTTAGTTGTGCTGATAATGAAAGTACCTATGGTCTAGCTTAGCAGTGGTTGTTTAAGTTCTTCCCAGGGCCTAAATACGCTTCCATTTCTAATTCTTCTGAGCAAGAGGCTTCTCTGAGTCAAAATGACCTTGTGTCCACCACTTCCTCCCATCGACCAACTAAAGATTTTATGAATGTACTTTGTGGTGAGTTGCTTCTTTCCTCTCTGCTCTCCTCTCCCGTGTTTGTGGCAGCTGGATTAGTGTTTTGCAGCTCAACTAGGATGTCTGCAGTCAGTTGCTGCAGGAGAGAAGTCACTAAAGCAGAAGGAGTCACATCCCTGTGAGGAGCCGAGGATCGTTTGCTGCCAAGCATTCTGACACAGTGAACTTCTAGACTGCTGCTCTTCTCAAGTGTAGAGTTTCCACTGCTGTCTGTAGGGACGTGCAGCATTCAGGCAGGCCTTTAAGACAGGCCAGTGCTGCTGATCTCTTTGAGGCCTCCTGAGGATTTCTAGGCAGCTGGAATGCTGGGCTGCCTGCCCCACTCTATGGTACTTGTCGCTTTATATAGTCAGTGTTCAGCCACTGGTCTGTAGCAGATTTAACCTTGACGTACATTTTTAATGTATGTTATCCGGTAAGGCTGAATAACTGTGGACAAATGGATGTTGTAGCAGGAAGGAGTCTAATGACTTTTTTTCTTTGTAGACTATTTTTACTCGTGAGAAGTGTTCTCCAAAAGTGTCTGTAGCTGCCTTGCTTAAGTTCATTAAAAACTCTGTGGTATTTCCAAGCTCTGGGCAGGTGCAGGCTATGGGCAAGTTGCGCTTGTATCACACAGTTGGAAAATGCATCCCTTCCTTTAAAACAAACAAATAAAAAATCACCCATTGAACACTGAGGATTACATTCCCTCAAAATAGTTGTCGTAGTGTCTCATTTGTTTTGAAGGCTTTGCATTTTGCTCTTGACGTGTTTCTCCTTATATGATGGTGTGGGCTTTCGGGGTAAAACCTTATCTTTGCTTGCAGTTTGCTTGTGTTTTAGAGTAGCTCATTTTCCTATTAATGTCCCCTAAGTATTCTATGCTATGGTGCAAGCTGGTGATTTCAAAAGCACAAACGGTTAAATCCAATAAAAGCTTGAAGGTTGTCTGCTGTTTAAAATATGGGAATTTTTTGTTGCTGTTGTTAAGAATTCAAATATGTCTGTAATTATGTAGAGAAAGCTCTGTTCCTGAAGTTTCTCAGTATGAAAATTTTGTGATTGAACAGACCGGTATATGATGAGATTAAATGCCATCACGGATTGCATAGCTCAAAAGCTGTCTGGTTCTTGTCGCTGTTGCATAGTGAGGGTATACCTTGGATTTATAATGTTTTTCAAAGTACTTCATTAAAGTGAGCCACGGGTTTTATAGCAGGATTTGGGAGAAAGCTAAGGGTGATAGGAAGTGTTTTATCTCTATGTAGATGGTAAGTCAAGAGGTGAAATGGAAAGAAAACATGAGACTGTCTTCTCCCAGTCCCTGTAGCATCTACTGACTCTCTACTTCTAAGTCCTTGCCTCTTAATGGCTTGTGTCTGTGGAGGTGAAAGTTTCACTTTTCATAGTGACATCCAATAGCATTTGAATTCCACTGGTATTTTTAGTACTCTGTCATAAGTAATGCCCCATTGATTGGGCAGTTAGCCTAAAACTTCCTGTAATCATGTATAGTTACTGTATGCTTTAATTAGCCAAAACGGGTGTAATGTTAGCTGTACTTGTGGAAGCTTTTTAATGTTACATGCAAACTGGCGTTGGCAAGTCACCATACTTTGCTGGCCTGCTTTTCCTGATCCAAGTCCCGTGCTGCTGTTTCACCATTGTGCAGAATGAATTCTGTAAATGCTTGAGTAATCTTGAACACATGTAGGATATTACTCCTCTAAACTACAAAGTCATGCTGGTGAAGAATGTGGAGCGAGCACAGAATATTTTAATGCAAAAGGAAGTATCTGAAATTGGTGCAAGGATTAGCACCCTTGCTTTTCAGGAGCAACCTCATATTAATCACATTAAAATAGCTCCTATATTGGGTAGTCATCCAAACCCTTATCACTTGCGTATAATCATAAAGAATTCTCTTAGATCTGATGCAGCTGCACTGATCTGTGTATAAACAATATGTTGGTCATGTGCTCCCTTACTCATCTAATAACTTACTGGAAAATCATGAGACTGAAATACCTCAGTTTGTCTCTACTCAATATATTAACTTGAACCGCTGTCTCGGTTGAAATACGTTTAAACCCAAGTTATACTCTTTATGTGTGGTTTCAAAATAATTTGTTCCAGAAGTTGCTATTTCTGTGTGCCGACCTTCCATGAAGGCAGGTAGGTGCTTTTGCATGTACGTCACTGATACCATATGAATTCATATGCATGCTCTGTATGACCTAGGCTGGTACAAAGTTCTGAATGATCTTGTACCTTTGTTGGGGGCGATTTGTCAAAATAAATAGCTGTTAGTAACGATTCGAGTACATCAGGTGCCTGTTTGATGAAGCTAGAGAATGCATATTTAAACACTTATCAGGTATTTCAGTAAGATCAAGAATGGCACCCTAGGAGTGTTGGTAAGGTAACATAAGAAGGTGACTGAATCTCCTATTGTGTTTTAAGTGTGTTTGTTTTGGTATGATGATAGGGATATTTTTATTTTTATTTTTTTAGGGAAGAAACTGCTTTCTCTGTTGCTTAAAGGTGAAAGGGCTATTGCAACTCTCAGTTCCTTCCCCTTGATACTGGTGGATAGCTAGACAGAAACTAGAGTGTATGTTAATGAACATGGAGGAAAAGAGTTGTTTGTCAGAGAACTACATTTTGGAATTAGAGTCAGTGTGGGTTTACTTGCTTATTTTTAGTTGTTTACAGTTGGACAGTACCACTGAATGTCAGAGCTTCTTTAGGTAATCTGGATTTGGTAAAAATCCAGTTCTTGCCCTTTGCTCACAGCTTCAAGTCAGTATCAGACTCAGAGGGTTTGATGCCCCTGATACAGAAGGTTGATGATAAATAATTAGAATTAACTTTGTAGGGTAAGTTGTGGAGATGAGCTGTGAAGAAAGCTCTTGTAGGTTGTTTGATGATATCATCCAAGTTAGCTCTGAAGTTGGCTAATGGCAAAGCTTGGAAAGATTTGTGGTTTTGTTTGGGGATATAAAAGGTCCTAGTAGTAAAAAGATACATTTCTTTCCACTTGAGGGTGAGGAACTGCCTCTGCCAATCAGTAAAAAATTACTACAATGCACAATTATTCTGTATTTTAGTGTCTTTTAAGAAAAAAAGGGCAAAGATTGTACTTTATTACTTCTGCAGACATGTCTATCCTTGTATTATAACCTAGACTGTTATGTACCTCTCTGATTTAATTGTTCTCCTTATGAATTAAATATTGTGACAAAAATACGTATAGCATTTAACTTGACGTGCTGGCTTTCATTGCATGTATGCATAGCCTTAATTTCATTTTCCTAGGGACTTAAATATCTTACTTTTGCTGCCCTGTGTACCAAAATGAAGATCTGAGTTTACAGTGCTTGATTTCCCCATTTCCTTATCTCCCTCTCATCTTGGTAGTTGAAAAGTGTTTTGTTAATATGATTTCAGTAGCAAGAGGATTCCTACAGAGCTGTATTTGCTTGTAGAAGGAAGTCTTGGAGAACAAAGAACAAAATGAAAGAAAGGGAAAGCTACTTTTTATTATAGCTGTTTTAGATGACTGTTCAAAACTACTTTTTTTTTTTTTTTTGGAGAATATTGACTATGCACAAGAGGTGAGTATTCTTTTAAAGAAACTCAACACAGGTGTTTTCATGAATAGTAACTTATTTTTACTTTCCTTACTGAAACAGGTTAATGAAAAAAATCCTAAATATTGGTTCTTTTTTAAATTATGTTTATTTGCAGGTGTGGGATAAGATCTCTCCAGAGTAATAAGCATGGTTCAAGAACGAAAATGCATATTATGTCATATTGTGTACAACTCAAAAAAGGTAAATAATTCATGCTTACATCTATTGGTAGATACCAATATGAAAAGTGTGTAAGAAATGCTTTCGTTTTAAAATTGTGTGAAGTGTGGAGGATTTCTCCCTCTACCAGGAATACATTGAACTAGGTCTATCACAAATCAAGTGATATATTTGCATGTGCTTTAGAGTATCTTTCTTGAAATGAGCTGTGCAGTATACTTGATTCTGAACATTAAAAATGTTGAGGTCTTGTGAGTTTTTTATATTGTTGTATAAAGATACGAAAGTGAAAAGCACTGACTCATTTGGCTATAAATTGTGTATCATAGTATTCTTAACATACCGCATTTTCTTAAATTCCGTTTGGGAGCTCTGTTTCTGTATGGAAGGAAAACATGGAATGTTTCTCTTCCAGCTGTTGTCTTTCAATAGCAACTATTTATAACAGCACTGCACTTCATGGATCAAGGTTGCTGTAAACAAGTTGTAGGTGTTATATACATCACAGTTTCTGAAGTGCATCTAGCAGAGTAAAATAGGATGTGATGATGATGAAATTACAGCGATGTCATAATACAAACACAGACTGCTCAGGTTGCACAGGAAAACTGTTTTAAGTAGTGTGATTCTGGAGAGTGGTATCAATGAGACTTTTAATAAAAATGATCAACAGTAATTTGTCAAAAATCAGTCTAATACACTTTGCCACATGCACTCCTATTTGTCTTTCTCTTGGAATTCCTCACCCCTTCTGTTGAATTCTGGTGACTCCTGCGCGTCCTTCCTCAGGAAAGGTAACATTATATAACTTCCTGGGAGTGTGACTGTGCTTTCACAGTCATAGAAATGGAAATGGCAACTGCTGCAGCCCTACAGGAGTAGAGTACACCTTCCTGCAAGGCAGGAGAGCTCTCAAAAGTGAGCTTTTCAACTGTGATACACCATTTTGTTCAGTTCTGACCAATTTTACTGTTTTTCCCCCATGTTGAAGGAGATGGAAGAACACATGAGAAGCATGCTTCACCACAGAGAACTTGAAAACCTGAAGGGAAGGTACGAGAACAATCTTGCATCCTTCCTCTCTGCATTTTGTCTGTCACTCTCTGGAAGAAATCATGTCCTGTTTTCCCATACAAGCTGAGTTGCACAATTTATTTTTATGTATCGCTTAATTGCATGCCTTGTGATAAAGCTGTGAATTAACATGTTCTCTTAATGTCAACCACTCAGGAGGCAAAGAATGATGTGGAAGAAAGCTCTCTTGTATTTCTTGGACTGCAGTGAAATAAAGAACATGTTTTTTAGGTCTTGGCAGTTTCATGCTTGGTTTTTGGAAGGGCTGGAATACTACATTTGGTGGAGTTACTGGTGTTTTCATTTCTAAAAAGTTTTCAGTGATATAGAAGCAATTGTTCATCTTTTAAACCACTGTGAAAAGACTGATATTTTGTATGTAAAGACTGCATCTGCTTGAGTGACTGCCTTGTCCTGTGCCACCCTGGTCCAGCTGTTTGGTTAAGGGACCTAACCATGTGGATGGTGTTTTCCTTCTGGTTTCCTTGGTTTAATTTGCAACCTTTGGAAAACAGGAGGAGGGAGTTAAGGGGTATTTAAGTATCATCCTGATAATATGAAGTCAGGTTGTAACCAGAGTGCACTTTTAAAAATGCTTTCAGATGTGTGGATTTTGAGGTACCTGGCAAGATCAGATAGTCTGCACTTAAATATTCGATCTACAGACTAATTTTTAATCTTCTTGCAGCACAAACTTTATGTGGAAATGGCAAATATTTTAATGCCTTTTAAAGGACTAAGAAGTGATCCTCTTAAAACTCTTAAGAGGTGTGGGAGATCCATTTTGTCAGGACATCTATCTTGTATCCAGGGAAGAAAAACTGTAGACCATTTGTGTTCACACGCTAGCTTTTTGTTCACATAGCTTTTACGCTATTTTCTGTAAGGTGAAAGCAAGCAGCTGTTAGGGCTGCTCCAGGCCCCTTTTTAAAAAAGTTAACTGTTAAAGAAAGGCTAAATGAAATTAAGGCTCTGATCTATACCATGATAGATACTAATGGCCACGTACCATGTGTTTAAGTTGTGCTGAAACTGTTCTGTTTTACTACGTTTCAAAACTAGAGGAAGTTAGAAACTTACTTCTCTTCAGTAACTCTATATGCAAAGTATGTGAGTAGCTGCAGAAAAGTGTCCGCATTTGGAGTACAAGATTGTATTACGTACCTGCCACAGATGAATACCCTTAATTGAGCCAGCTGTATAGTATTTTATACTACTATTGTGTATAATCACTAAGTATTGCTGTAGTTTGTCTAAATCAGCACTTTAAAATGTTTCTAGGTTAAGACTTCCAGAAAATGCATAGCGTATGTGTATGTCCACTTACATCTGCTAACATTTCAAATTCTGTGTAAAATAATATAACCCTTATGGCAGGACAGTAAGTAAAAAGATACTGCTTACCTTGAAGTGCATATTAACTGTCTGTTAACAACCTCTGTTGTCTAATTTCTGCTTCCATTTAATATTTGATTAATTTGTCTGCGGCTTCACAGCAGGTTAGTAAACTGGGGAAAAAAACTTCCACCTTTAGAATCTTTATCACCAACCTGTTTTAAGGCGGGGGTTTGTGGACTATCAAAATGTTAAAATATATCAGAAAGAAAAATAATCACTCTTGAAATGAAATTTGTTTTAGTGGGATTCAGAAAACCTTCAAGTTATCCAGATCAGCAAAGTTGTTCTTGTGTCACACTGAGAAAACATATGAAAGCGGCTTTTTGGAAGCTATTTCTTTTTTTCAGTAAAAATTGCTTTGTAGTAAAGATGGAGGACATAAAAGTGATACCTTCTTCATGTTCCCCACCCTTTTTTTTTTTTTCCCCCTGTCCTGCCATTGCCATCCCTTGCTCAGCCCTACATTTCTTGGGTTCTTTTTCTGAATTCAGCTACTTACTTAAAAAGAAAAGAAAAACAAAACACAAACAAAACTCCCAGATAATTTTGTTTTCTCTGCCCTGTACAACGGTATCTTGGGAGCTAGGAACGTTCTGAAATTATGAGTGGGATCAAGCACATCATGCTACTTGGTATCTGTCCTGTTGAGTGTGAAAAGGATGTTCTGTTACTGAACAGCTGGGAGGGGGTGCTCAGAAACTGGAATGTCCTCTGCACTAAAACCTGCCTTGGGGCTTCTGGTCAGCTAACTTGTAGTACATTTGTGTTCTGGACTTTCTTTGGATGGTGATTCTGAGGTCTTCTTAAAATTTCACACATTTTGGCATCTTATTTCTGGCCTTCTAAGTTAATGTTTGTTTATTTTTGTTAGTTTATGACTTTTGAAGGTCACAGTAATTTCAAGTTTACGTATGTGTCTGCAGTGACTTTTAAGTGATCTGACAGTTCTTGGGTTTCCACTTCCATAAGACTGAAATTAAATTAAATTTGTTTCATCATCATTTCATTTTCTGTTACAAAGGTAACTGTCTTCATTACTTTTAGAAGAATGCATGGAAGATGTTTGTTCTCAAAATGAATGATGAACTTCATTTTTCACTGTGCAGAAGCAGCCTTGTTCTCTTCCCCTGTGCCTCTCCTTCTTCCTCTCATTTAAGATGAGTAGAAGTCTTTTCAGAGCCTTGCAGCCTTGTAAAGCAAATGGTACTCTCAAGTGGAAAATGTGAAGCACAAGCAACAGCCTTGTGAGTGTGGTTGAATTGTGTAACAGAGGATAATACCGTTAAAATGTGTAGTATCAGCATCTTATTACCTTCAAGTTTAGCATCATCACTTTTTAGATTTTCTGTAGGGAAGAGGTAAAGGAAATGCATACATTGGTTCACAGTTTCCTCCTTTTAAAGTTAATTTAGTAATCTCAAGAGCTAGAATAATTTTCTGAAACATTGTAAGACTCTTCTCTTCTTGAAGTCTTATTCCATGTGATACATAGGGAGAATTGGTTGTCAAGTACCGAGCTTTAGTGGTTTTGTTTTGCTTTTTGGTTTGTTTTTTGTTTTTAAATTGAAATGAAATAATAATCTTGTATGAGGCATATTGAGTCTGCCATCTGAAGCGCACACACACATCCAGTAAATAAAGCTCTTGAATGTGTTCATACTGAGAATACTTTTGTTATGTTTATTTCAAACTGCTTTTGGCCTTCTTGTTGAGCAACTGTGATTTGAGTTCCTGTATGATAGGGAAATGCATAGACATGATCAGTGTGTGTCATGGAGTGTGCTCAGTTCTGGCTGATACTAATGGGGATAGGTGAAGGAAAGAACTGAAGGAGATCTAAATTCCCTGAAGTGCAACTAGCTGAACCACTAACCAATTCATGTTAAATTAAAGCAGTTTTTCTTATAGAAAAAAATAGTGGTTTTATTCGTCGGATTCATAGAGATTAAGAACAGGACAGAGAAGTCTTTTCTTTCCAGATGGTCAGTTAGTCCAAGAGCGACAGCTTTGTAATTAGGAACTTGCAAGTTATAAGTGATAGAAAGAAGTTCTTTGTCCTTAGGCTAGCTGCTAACTCACTGGCTTTCTCCAAAGTAAGTAAAACCTTGCATTTATTCAGTTAGTCTATAAATGAGGATGATGGTTTTATGAAAGAATTGAAACATGAGTCATAGGGAGGATTTGGATTGTTTTCTAAAACCTAATTAGTACCACTGTTTCTCATTGAAGTTTCCTTATGTTTGAAGTGGAATGTTATGTAAAAAGAACACCTTTTTCAGCAAGAAACCAGCTTTCTATTTGCAGTTTGCCTTGTGCGATGTCCTAAGTTAAAAACAAGTCTTATTAGCAATGCATAGATGTGGCATTTATGAACATGGAGAGGATTCTTCCAGTGGCATTAGTAACATTTACTGATTGTATTTGCTTATCTTTATTGGGTTAACTTGCATATTTATTAGTGAGTGTGAAGTGCAAAATGAAGTACCCCCTCTGGAAAATACAAACTAAATTGTAGGCTTCTGACTTTAGTAAAAATTTATCCAAATACTTAATCTGGAATTAGTTAGGCTGCAACATACAAAATAAATGTAAAAAAATAATTTCTAATAATTAGTCTATTTAAAATAAAATCCTCTCTAACTGTGCCTGAATGACAGCATTGGTTAAATAGCTCAACTATGTTAGCAGGAAACCCACAAATTTCCAGGATAAATAAGACGTAGCTGCTGACACGCCATTAACAACTCCAATAAGGATGTTTGCTCAATATCTTGAGTGAAGGTGCATCTTTAGATTATTTTTTTTCTTATTTTATTTTTAACTTTGCTCAAAAAAAAAAAGACTTCAGATTTCTTTTTTTTTTTTTTTGTATGGATCTGATTTTTTGACCCCCAGTCATGAACTGTGTGTTGGTATTATAATGCAACTGTTACAAGACTTTGGTCTCAAGTGTGCCATAGGGATATGCAGATCTACTTTTATGAATTAAACAGAATTGAAGAAAGCATTGTGGAGGCAGGCAGTGGGTCCTAAGTTAGTCCTGCTGAGTTATTTGCAGTGGACTATGCTCTCATTAATTTTTTTCTGACTTTTTTTTAACTGGTGCACATACTTTCCTTGTTTAGGTTTATTATTAACAACATATTTCCTTAATAGTGGAGTATTGAAAGGTTTTGTCCGGAGAAAGAAATCGGGTATTTTTAGAAATCTGAATTTCTTGGGGAGGGGGGAGGTAAAAAAATGTTGTAACCTTAATCCAGTATTCACAGAAACATGAGTAAAGCCATTTGTCTGACACAGCTGTCAACTTCCTCCAGCTGAAATAATTTCTGTATTTTTTAAGATCAAGTCCTCTAAAGTAGAAAGCAGACCTCATGCACACTTGAACCAAATAAAGTACAGTGAACTGAAGACACCCTTCCATCACTCGCTGTGCTGTGGAGTCTTTGCATTCCAGGCAGCAGTCTCAACTGTCCCAGTTTAGATTATGTTGTATCAGGATTGGCTGTATGCATGTACTGCGTCCTCCCTCTTCTAAATTTCACTGGGGGAAGGCTCAAGGCAAGGATTAAATGTAGAAGCTGTCACCAGGCTTCCCCAGTGCAGCTGGCACCATGGATGGGCTTCAGAGCAGCTCCCGCTAGCTCTGTAAGCCTTCCACTCTGCCTCCGTGCTCACTATGTTTCCTCTGATAAGATTTTGAGTACAACAATTCAAGAAGAATTCCTTCTCTCAGTTAACACAGCTTTATTACCAAGTCGTTTACCTCTTGATTGTTGGAAAAAAAATCTTCAAAACTGACCATCAAGAAACTAGACCTTGAAAGAAAAAACCCCAGAGAATTCAAGTAAGTTAAATATACTGAGCAAAACTAGTTGCCTTGAACTTGGGCACATTCAGAGGAAACAAAGTAAGACCAGAGATACGTGCCGTGCCATGCCTGTTGGCAGAACTGAAAGTCCACCCTCTGCCTCTCTTCCTAGGGACAGTAACCATGAATGCCAGGTGTGCAGGGTGACCCTGGTGGGTTTGTCAGCATATGCCAAGCACATCTCCAGCCAGCTGCACAAAGACAATGTTGATGCCCATGACAGGAAAGAGGAAGAGAAAGAAGAGGCAGAAGAAGAATACCTTGACAAAGAACTGATTCAACTAATCAAGCAAAGGAAGGAACGGAACCGGTGAGTCTTCCTTTCTCCTATTAGGTCATAGAATTGCTTTTAACACAGTTGGGGTATGCTCGTAAGGTGTAGGTGCTCACGAAATGTACAATGCCTGTAGCCAGCGTATATGTTACGAGAACAATCCAAGTGATCTGTGTGGATATTGTAGTTTCAACATGTAAATGTGGTTCTGCTGAATGTGCCTGTTCTGTTGATCTGCTACTAGTAAGGAAGCACAGCTATTCTCCATTATGGATAAAAACAGTCCCCAGTGTGGAATCGTGTATTTTGAGAGCCCTAATATTTTTATTTTAATATTTGATACCCATTTAACTGAAAGGCTTAATAAACATGACACTAGTGCTAATACTCTTTGGGGTGAGGTGTGTCTATAGGAACTGGCCTTTTAGAAACTGTTGCTGAAAAGGTTATGTTATAAAACCCTAATCTGTCTATTTTTAAAATTAATCGGATTTCTCTGTCAGTGTCACACTGAAATCCCGTAATCCTTGAATGAAATTTCTTACCTGTTTTATCTTGCTGCTTACCATTAGCTAAACATAATTCTGGTGGCTCACTATGAAATAGAAGGCTGCAGAGAGTAATAAGTATTGCCTTTTATCTTCTGTGTAACTCTGCAAGTGTGCATTGCAAATATGTTCCAGTTGGGAATATATTGTTTGAATAGATTTATGGCATGGGGGTGGTATTAAAGGGGCATACGATTTTTGAAAGAAGCTCTTGCTTGTTGTGGCTAGAAATCTCAAATAGTGTCTCCCAGTGCACAAATCTGTGGTTGTTACTTGGTTTTGACAGTGTTCTGTCATACTAGGGTGTCCCTGTACTGCACGATGGTAATGTTTTCATATTGGTTAACGTAGGTAGCAACAATGTCACTTTTCCTGTTTTATAGTAAAGGAGTAATGCTGTCAGTACAGTGGTATTCTGAGGCAACTGAGATCTTAGAAAGTGTGTCTCTGCTGGATGCTGGTTTGGAGTGGGGGGGAAAGAAAGTATGTGGATTAAGTTACTAATACGGCAGGGTTGTTTTTTTTTCTTTTACAGCAATAGTCAACTAGATCATAATCTAGTTGAGGCAGCTCCTAGAATTTACAGTATCACTTAGGCATTGTTTCTTTGAATCTTTGTTTTAGAGCTCAACTTTATCTTATGCAGTACGCCATTTACTATTAGAGAGTAATTATTTGCATCTTTTAGCAAAATTGGAATGTGTTGAAAACTTAGAGTGGTACAATAGGAATTTTTAGTTCACTCAAATCAATTGTTTTTGAGCAGTAGTGTGAAAGTTTCCTGTCTTGTGTATCTAGGAATCTGGAACGAATGTATTCCTGTGATGCCAGAAAGAAGCGTTTCTGTAATCAGGTTTTGGAAAAAACTTTTATTAAATGTGGAATAAATACTTGGAACATTTAGACTGCTGACCCTAGGAATAGCTGTTGGTGTTAAGGTAGCATTTATCTTTAAATGTGCATTTAGTAATTTACCACATGCTCGTGATAAGTTGTCAAGCACAAGTACTATCCAAAGGGCAGTACATAGCGCTTCTGGGAGGCTCATACAGACTCAGCGTTGCAGGCTGTGGACTGTTCCAGTCTGTTGGTTAAAATAAGAAGAAATATTTTTGTATCTGAGGTACAATTTCTGTGGATGTTTTACATCTGTGTTTTAACTGAAGCTTTATAAACTGGGTCATGATCTCAGTTGTTTTCTCCACTAAGTAACTGCTTCTCTCAGCCAAACTTTCCTTCTATTTTGTATCAATTTGCTCTAGATATGCTATCTAACACCAATGGAATAGTCTTCAGAAAAAAATTATCTTACTACTAATTAATTTTTCATCTATCAAGATTACTTAAATAACAAAGATTATACAACAGATAGGAGCTCTCTTTTTGTTTGTTTCTTAATATTCCATTCTATTTACTAGTTATTGGACTAGTATCTTCTGAGTTAAACAGAAATATTTAGTCTATTGAACTGTCCCTACACCAAACCAGTTGTTCTTGTAAGAGCAATTTTGAAATACCATATTAAAGTGAAGGTACTACATTAGTTTTGAATACAGAAGCCTGAATAGTAAAGCAGCTAAATAAACTACCTCTGTCTCTTTTTATTAAAAAAAAAGTTTTCTTCCCAGTGCAAATAAAACGCAAGAGACTTGTGTGCTGTTGGATTTGTGTGGAAAGGCATCAGTATTTAGGTTTTCTCAATTGTTTTGTAGGCAAGCTGAATCAAGCTGTGCAAATCAAGAATTAGAATGTGATGATAGGAGATCACAGAGAAGGCGAGAAGAAAGAGCTACTTACAAAGAAAGAGAAGCTTATGACCAGTCATTGTGGCATCATCATAATGCATCACAAAGGGACTGGAAATGGGAAAAGGATGATTATATTAACCCTAGACAAGGCAAATTTTCACACTCTCAGAGGAACCTTAATATAAACAGACATTCACTTGGCCCAAGGGGACACTCTGGATGGCACCAGAATGTTTCAGGAAGCTCTTCAAATTGGCGTAACTATGGGAATTCTGGAAATGTTTGGCATCCAAGTGGGCGGAGAGGAGGAACGTCAAATTGGCATCACGGTGCCAGGGAGAGAAATTCTACTTGGCACTCAGAAGGAACAGGTCATTTTTCTAGCTGGAATTCAAAGAGTTATGGAGGAAACTGGAAATCTAGTCCTCATGGTGCAAATGGCTGGAATTTTGGAAGCTCAGGAGGTACATATTTGGTAGATCCTATTAAATATAATAAGGAAAGATATGCATGGCAGCAGCAGGAGAAAGATATTGATGTTCTGCCATATAGAGATCGAAAAAATAAGAGTGACTTGCTTGATTTTACTAGTGATAAACTTCCTTCTGAGGGGGCATTGGATTTTGGTATGTTGAAGCAACCAGAAGGCAAAACTTCAAGAGTCAGTGGGAAAAGTGGCAGTCCTTCCAGAGATAAAATGTATCGCTGGACTCCTTACCGGTCCCAGAAAGCTGCAGAGCAGCAACCATGGTCTGAAGATAATGTTTCTAAAACTCCAGATAAAATGGATTCTGTATTTATGCCTCTTACTGATTCAGCAATGAAGGGAGAAGCTTGTGAAGCCAATGTTAGTCTTTCAAGACTTAAACAAGAAGCATCTTCCCCTTCTAATGTAACCTCAGATCATCTTGATTCTTGCAAAGTAATGAAAGACTGTTCCAGTGGTGAAAAGCCTGACAGAGATGATGGCAGGAGTAGTAGGATGCCATCACTGAAGTCTCCTCTTCTGAATATCACAGATATAAAGTTATCTTCCCCAAAGCAAGACACAAACAGTCTTTTAAAAAATGTCAAGCTCCTGTTATCCTCAGCTAGTGAAGAGCGGAATCATTTGAATGCACTGAACTTGGAAACAAACAGTGTCTCCTCTTATTCGTTGAACCGGCATCGTGCGTGTGCTGGTAACTTACAAGACAACACAGATGTGCTTGGTAGCAATCCAGAGCCTGTTAATAACTTCATTGAAGCAGAACAAAACCCCAAAGATGTTCAGTCCAACCATTCCTTGCAAAATACTCCCTTAAGCTCTTGCAAGCATACAAGTAACCAGAATAGTGAAGAAACTGGGAAAGCATCACCAAAGAACGAGTTCAGACTAGATTCATTAGAAGATGTGAGCGATGACGATTTGACCGTACGTGAGAAGTCAGAAGCAAGAGTTGAAAAGTTGTGTTCTTCTGTTAGTTCTTGTTTACCCTGTGACACTCCAGAAGGTAAACCTGCCACCTCTGAAAAGGAAGGTGATGAAAAGCCAGCTGCTTCAAGTGTTGTTTCTGCCAATCTAAAAGATTCTGCGATTCAGATGGGATCCACAGTTTCTCCGTTGAGTGGTCAGGACCATTTGCACGTGCGTTTGAAAACTGCCTCACAGGATGGAGAAGGGGACGAAGAGCATGTCAAGTCACATGATCACTTTGAAATGGAAGGTTTTGAAAATCCTTCAGATCATGAGTTGCAAAAAGGAGGAAGCCAGTCATTAGGCCTCCTTCTTCCTGATTTAAGCAAACTTGGCCTCCCTGCCTCCCTGCAAAGAGACTTGACACGACATATTAGTCTGAAGAGCAAAGCTGGGACACATCTTCCAGAGCCCAATCTCAATAATGCACGGCGTATTCGGAATGTGAGCGGCCATCGGAGAAGTGAGACAGAGAAGGAGTCAGGGCTAAAACCCACCCTTAGGCAGATTCTTAGTGCTTCCCGGAGAAATGTAAACTGGGATCAAGTCATCCAGCAGGTAACAAAGAAGAAACAGGAACTTGGCAAAGGTTTACCAAGGTTGGTAGCTTTCAGATCTAATGTGCTCTGTGTGCGTGTTGAGGGGAGTGGGTGGTTTTTCTCCAAATCCAAAAAGAATTCCAGAATCCTAAAACTAAGACTTCAGAATGAAGCTTGCTATACCACGATCTTTTGCGTATACAAATAACTTTAGAGGTTTTGTGATTGATTGCTACTATGGATGTCTATCCATAAATAATAGCAGTCTGCTGCTCAGAAAAGGTTCTGATCATTTCATAATAGTTGCTTAATATTTGAATATGGAGACTAGCAATATATTTGCTTTTCAAGTTCTAGTAAGTGGAAGAATGTAAAAATTCAATCACAATCTGAACAGTGCTGTGACTTGCTTATTTCTTCATTTATTTAGGACTACAGGAAATGCTTGCGTTGCTGCAGGCAGAATAAATGCTTCTGCTTCACTTGCTAGTCTTTTAATCTGATACACTGGTTTTGTGTTTAGGGCAAGCAATTATATAATACTTCACTTTTGAAACGTTCTTCAAGCCTGAAGTTTTTGAAGCATCTTAAAAAGATGTCATATTTGCTTATTCCAAACCAAGTTTAGAATAATTATAGTAATGTGATTTCTGACTTGGAAATCATGCTGTCGGTTCTTAGCCACTAAATCTAATTCTGTGATACACAAGAAGATACTCCTTTGCCAGATGAGACAGAAAGCACAGAATACCGGTGTAATGAGTTGCCTGATCTCTTAAAGCAGTAATGTGCATTTGGGGAAGGGGGAGGCTTTGTTCTAGATTTAGCTGGCTTGTTACATGTGTATTTATTTTTCTTTTTATCTTGTTAAAGGTTTGGCATAGAAATGGTGCCTCTTGTTCAAAATGAGCAAGAGGGTCTAGAGCTCAGTGAAGAATCTGATCTGTCTACTCTAGAAGGATTCCAGTGGGAAGGGATTTCCTTAGCAGTTCCTGGCTCAGCCAGAAAACGTAGCTTTTCTGAAAGCAGTGTCATTGCAGACAGAAATCCTTCTGCTTATAGTTTCTTCAATGAACAAGCCAAAATGAAAGAAAGTGGGCAAATAGTTGCAGCCAGCCACTCACATCACATAACATCTGGGTATGAGGCACGCGCTGACATTGAGGCTGACTTGAAACGGAAGACATCTCCTCTTCCTTTGTCACCATTTATGTCTGAAAGAACTGAGACTAGTGGAAGGAGTGACAGTCTACAGGCCACCTCTGAGGTCACAGGTCTCGCTAAACAAGACCAGGAGAGCCCAGAGAAGAGAACTCCTCTTCTTGAAAAAGAAAATGTACTAGAAATCTCAGAAGAAAATCGTCCAGCTTCAAATAATGCTTCACTTTTTGCAGTGTCTAATAACATAGATGCAGCTACAGATAGTAGCTGCACATCTGGTACTGAGCAGAATGACAGCCAAGGAATTGGAAAGAAACGAAGAGCAACTGGAGTAAGTGTGCAATTTTGTCCAGCTTTGGTGCCCTAAAAAATGTTTTTTCCTGTCAATGGTTATTCAGCCTTGGAATTATCTCTGCAAAGAGAACTTTCTCCATTTGTAGCCTCAAACTAATTTGCTTATTTGACTGAACTTGCTTTAAGATTTTTTTCCATTTCTGCCTTCAAGGTGCAGGACTTCTCCTTAATCTTTTTTAATAGTAGAAACGGCAAATGCTCTTTAACTTTTATTTGGTAACTGGCATGCTCATGCTGGTAAATGAGAGCTGTTAAAATATTTCCATCAAAGTACCTGGTGTAGCGGAAAGGCTCTTTGTCTTGGTTCAAGAGTCTTTGTTTCAAAACTTAAATGGAAGCTAGGCTGTAGTAGAAATTTGTTTTCCTTGATGTTCCTGATCTTATGGTCAAGCAAGACAACCGTTTTACAAAATTATATGCTTAAAATTATTTCTCAAATCTGAATTTATTTCACTGTCCTGTCTTGGATTTACCCAAAGGGGGAAAAAAATGTTTCTGATCAAAATGTTTTTGTTGTGTGCAGAAAGTAATATTTTAATTTCCTCACCGATTTAATCCTCTAGACCTTCAGCTAAGGGCAGAAAATCTGACCCAAGGTGTAGTCTTAAACATCTGAGCAACTAGAAGGCTGTTGGCTTATTTGATATTTCTTTGTAGCTGAGATGAAAACACGGTGCTCACTTTGTTGCCTTCCCTCTTTTTAAGAGCAGACGAAAAGATGAGTTATAGAGAATGTGCAAAATTGGTTGTGTGTTCTTCTCTGAGGGTTATGGTAATGGTTGAAAAGACAGTGGGTGTTTGACTTTTTGATCTAGGCAAAATGGTTCATGTAGCTTTTGTTAATAAATGATTTTTACTTGCAGGAGGGGTCTTCACCTGAAATCCCTAGTCTAGAAAGAAAGAATAAGAGAAGAAAAATCAAAGGGAAAAAAGGTGAGTGGATATCATACACGTGTGAATCTGATATAGAGGTTATAAATACCTAGTAGTATTTTAACTTGGTTAAAATGCTAGTTCCATAATGTTATTTTAGTGCTTCTTGGGCTCTTAATGAAGATCATAAGGTGGACGTCTCTCAAGTCTGCAACACATTATTCTCTGAAGAGTTCCATGTAAATTTGTCAGAAGTTATTTCTAAGAGAAAATCTTGTGCCTCCTTTCTGCCTGCACTTTATGTGCTTGTTTGCACAGATGGGACGCTTGCTTTCCCCTGCTCAGGGAAGAGACCTTTTTTTCCTTTTCGGATGGAAGTTCTGAAGCGGGAAGCACCCATCACTCCCTTCTAATTCAGCCATGCAACTTTCCCTATCTATTTCTGGGTGGTCTCACCAGAAAACTTGTACTCTGTGTAACCTGGGCTGTGTTCTGGTTTTGACATCTCTGGCAAGACTTCCTATTTTTTGACTCCTCCTTCCTTGTCCTCAATGGAAATGAATGTGGAATGCCTCACTCCCTCCTGCTCCTGACCAAACAAAACTCTAATTCTGGCATCAGAAAGGTCTTTCTCAAATGTGCCTAACAGATCCACATCACTGTGTATCAAAATGAACCATCTGTGTTTTAGGCAGAATGTTTTCTTTGGGAATTAAATCATTGCATCACCACCTGGGAGCTTTGGGGTCCAGAAGATAACTTTGAAATGTTCAATTTCTCTTTATTAATTATTTCTTTATAGCAAGAGGTGTTTGGAATGCAGGGCAATTAATATGGATCTTCTTGTGCAAATGAAATTTCACTGCTTGAAAAGGTGGGGTTTTTTATCAGCCTCTGTGTCTTTGATGACTGGTGTTTATTATGGAGACTAATAACACATTCAGTGAAATCTTTCTTTCTCCTTTTCTATGACTTTGCTTTAGCATCATTGTTAAGGTATTAAATCTACTGAAGGAAGCTATAACCTGAATGAACTAAGCAGTACTCCAACTGAAACTTAATTTGGAGAATCTCTGTAATGCCAGAGGATGGTAGAAGGTAGTATAGTAGGATCTTTTACTGAGTACAGTGCTCAGAGACTCTTTCTCAAGATATCAGAAACATGAGTCTCAAGTCCCAGGATCATCCTGGACAGTAAATGATTGATTTTATTTTTTTTTGTTATCATTAGGTTCTTTTTCTCTTAAGCTGCCTTTCCTCAGTTTCTGGATTAATTTAGTTTAAATCTTGTTTAGCTTAAATTTGCTTTTGCCTTTTTGATTACATTAAAGGCAAGTGTGTATTTGTACTTTATGTACACATGTACTTCAATAAAAGATCTTTGTGGTTTGTTCAGCTAAACTAAATCAGTGCTGACAAAGCTATGATGGAAATAGTAGAGTCAAAGTTGAGATCCTGTAAAGAGGAATTACTCAACTTTGCACTTGTTTTAAGTAGACCTGACTATTCCTGTGCATAGATACTCCTTTCCAGCTCCTTGGGTGACTCTTGCCCTGATTAATGTGATTTTTTTATGTTCTGGGGTGGTAGTACTTATTGAGGTACCATGTGTAATGTATTGTAATGTCTGGTCAAGTAGAGTTATACTCTTATGTTTTGTTTCTTTTTCAGAGCGTTCTCAGGTAGATCAGTTGTTGGCTATTTCACTGAGGGAAGAAGAGTTAAGCAAGTCCCTGCACAGTGTGGACAGCAGTCTCTTGCAGGCTAGGGCTGCCCTGCAGGCTGCCTATGTTGAGGTTCAACGTTTCCTCGTATTAAAGCAACAGGTAACAGTCGGCTTTCGAGAGCCTCCGAACTAGAAGTTAGCAGCCTGTAAAACTGCCTTAATTAGGACTGATTTAAACCACAACTGTTTTGCAGATAACCATGGAAATGAGTACACTGAGAAGTCAGAGAATCCAGATCTTGCAGGGGTTACAAGGTACATGATACCACAAAACCACAACAGTGGGATGCTGACTCTCATATTCTTTGAGCTAAGCATCTTGTAAAAGTTGTGTTTAGCTTGAATTCAGTCATTTAAAACGTGCAATAAATTGTAGGCTTTCAAATTGAAGTCTTTATTGTTCAAGTCTGGTCTGTCGTCTTTGGTAGTGCCATCTAGTGGCTTTTTTACAAATTACTCTCTTTCTGTGCTCACAGTAAATGAGCTCTTGGCACTACTAAATTTTATTGTAAAATGTGAACATTTTTGTTCTGTGAATTTCTTGTGCTTTTTTTCCTCCCATCTCCTCTTTTTCCATTAGAAACATATGAGCCTTCTGAACTGCCAGAGCAACTTTCCTGCAGCGTCTTGAGTGAGAGAAGAAATAGCAAATCACAGATGACAGCTGACTTAATTCCTGCAGGCTCCTTCCTGCCCCTTTTGGACACTTTGTCGTCTTCTGTATCTCCACTGGGAGCTTCTGTTCATGTAAGCATGCCCTCACCATTCCAGTCTTCTGGCATCACACCTACCACTCCTCCTGACTCCACAGTACAAGTTAAACGAGAACCTGTGTCTCCAAAAAGCGCAGAAGAAAATGTGAATTCAGTCCTCCAGAGCTCTGCATGTGCTTCCCGAGCAGGAGAGGTGAAGCAGAAGGATGGTATGTATGGTTTCCCTTTGTTTTAAGAGAACTAGGTTTAAGAAAATAAGGAAAATATTTTTTTTTCCCCAAAAAAGAATGGAAGTTGGGTCTCAAACCTGCAGCGTGCTGTACAGGGGTGAACTCCCATTAACTTGTGTAGGGCTTTGTCAACTTAATGGTCTTAGAAGCTGGGGTCTTCTTTACAGCACATCCAAATGGATTCTACATTTTTGAAATCAAGCACATGCAAATTGTAGTCATATGCACCTACAGATTTCTAGTTTTACTTAAAAAATAGAACAGACATGAATTTGAAAGTTACATCCTTTTAGTTAATTAAAAAAAAAAACCAAAAAAACCCAACGCAAAACAAAACAAACAAAAAAACCCCCAAAACCCCAAACCTTAAAACCTCCCCTGTAATTTTTGTCTTCTACTCTGCTTCCTAAGAGCCTGTGAAGTCAAGCCAGGTGACTTATGACAGTTGTTTGCCATAACAATGTCACTTACCCAAACCTTTAACTTAGATAATTTAATATAAAGTTTAATAAGTAAAATCGTTGTTGAAGGTAAATATAGCCAACACAAAATGTTTTTCTTTGGTTTAAGTGGAAAACACTATTGGAAAAAGCTGTGCTGCTCTACTTTTATAAGTGTGTTTTTTTCTCAAGCACAAGATAAGTGTTGGCTGAATTTAAGCTTAGACTACTGTAAATAGAAGAATTTTAAAGGTTTTTGGTTTTATACCTTTTTGCAGTTTGCTTCAGATGTAGAATTCTGTATAAATAGTGTTCTTTGTGCTTTTTCAGTCACCATTGCATTTCCTGTATTCCACTCTGTTACATTAAGTTACATTGATGTAGTATTGTGAATTTTGCTTCATCTTTTTTTGGAAGATTTGACAGGGATTATGAAGCTCTAAGGGTGTACGCTAAAGTAAACTTGGGTGGCAGGGGAGAATCTGCTTTTGTGTTTGTTTGCTTCGTTAAGACTCAGCTTTTAGGAAGCCACTATCTTTCTTTCACTTTCCCATTTTTATTGGCATATGCCATTCTCTTATGTTGAAACATCAGTAGGGAGAGGTGTAATTTTTCTTTAGAGTTGGAATATTCAGAATAAAGATTTAGTGATCACTAGCTACAGTGGCATGAAGCACCTTGCTTGCAAAATCTTCAGACTTCACTGATGTTTGTGCAGGCACAACAGAAACTAAAGAGTGCGGTTTGGTTTTTTCTCTCATAAAGGTGAACCTTCAATGTATAGCTGTATTTATTACTTAAATGATTACTTTTTAATTGTCTTCATTGCATTAGCATATTTTTCAGTTTCCTACAGATTTGTTTTTGATGTTTGTCAAATGTGGTTTTGGTATTGATCAACTTCTGTATCCATTAAATTTTAAATATGTCTGCCATCAAATGAATTTGGTAATTTTTGGGAAAAATAAGGATTTGCCATCAGGTAAATTCTGTAATTTGGTGGAGAGGAGTTCTCTCTGGGGGCTGGCTGTATGCTTTCTGGGGATTGAACACCTGGCTTGTTAGCTTTCCTAGGATGTCAGCTCAGCCTTGCTTTGAAGGAGCTGATTGCATTTGGTTTCCCCTAACTCCCAGCAATCTCTCCCACCTGTGGAACTGAGTGATTCTGTTTTATTGCACTACACGGTGATTTCCTACTTCCTTTTCTAACACCTACAGTACTCCCAAGTGCTGACAATTAATAACTTTTGGGTTTAGAAATTTCAGTTTAAGTTGCCAGTTACTTTGATTTTCCTGGTTGTTTTGTTTTTAAGTGACTGGACTTTCTTCCTTCCCCCTTCCTGTGGGTAATGAGGGATGCATGATATTAGAGGTGTATTCAGAATTCAAGGGCTTGTATGCCGCCTTCCCAATATAATTCCACACAGTAACTTCAAACCGTGTCTAAGCATTCATTTCTTCTGCCTAGAGGGTTTTCTAACAGGTTGCAGCTGTGTGTGACAGCTATGGGTCAGGGGAAAAATAGCTTTCCATCGACTTAGTTTAAATACAATAAACTTGGCTGTCAGCAAGTTCTAATTTTATCTTGGAACTTCCCACCTGAGGAGGTTGTGGGGCGAGATGCTCACGTTTAAGCTGTGTCTAGTTGGATGTGTGATTTCAAAGCATCACATTTGTACTATGATGTGTTAAACAGTCCAACAGCTTTGTCTAATCATTGCTGTAGGTTTAATTTGCTGGTTTCTAAGAGAGGGAAGCAGGGAGGTGTTTCAAATGTTGCCAGCTTCCCATTCGCATTGAGAGATCCCACCCAGTAAATGCAGTGAACTTGAAACATCCTGTTCTGGATTGTAGTTACTGCAAATGCAGCTGTGGAACTTCAGGGTGTGGGAAGCACAGCTGTGAGAGATGCTGCCTGTGCTCTTAGCTTGTCTCAGTTGAGAGGTTGGATTCATTTGTTCATATTGGCTTCGAATTAAAGTGACAGGGAGAGTATGTTTGCCCCATTGCTTAGGCCACCACTGATGAACTTACAAAGCTTGCCCTGGTGGCTACAGTGCTGCCATTCCCAGGACCAAAGGTTGCAGAGTGGGTTGTGCATGGCTCACTTTCAATTGGGCCCAAGTAACTTGGTAGAAATAACTAATGCAGATGGCTTAAGTGCAAGATCTTCAAATTGTGTCTCTGAGTGTTACCGAAATCTCGGAATGAAGAACTTATTGACACCAATGTGATGTAGATAAGCAGACACTTCTTTATTAACGGCTGGGTGCGTGAGTGAGTCTTCTCACGATCAACGCACACCAAGTTTCAAAATCAGACACTATATATAGAACTTATTCATGCATAGTCATTAAGTATTCATGCATAATCATGATATTTCCCGAAAATCATTAACATATTCTCCTCCCATATCCGATTCTGTGCAGTAAAGGTTAGAAAGGTCCAGAAATGGGTCTGGGGTACGATTTGGGTAGGTGGTATATGAGTCAGTGGTCGCGATCTCCCCCTGCCAGAATTACCTTTTACTAAAGTTCATGGTTTCTTGGCAGATAACTACAAGCTGTTCCAGTCGACTCTCCCCAGTTCCCATTAATCATATATTCTGACATTTCAATACACTTTCTACATACAGAAGACTAGTTAACTACAAAGAAACCTTTCAAACCCTCAATTTACTACCTAAGTTTTAAACACTGATTCTAGCCCATTCTTCTGGCCTTGGTACGGGACTGTACAAAGGATTTCATAACAGCTTTTACTGTGCAACTGTAAGTTTCATTAAAATATATTTCTTGTCCCTCTATATTTCTATTAAAAATGATTTTATAAAATCAAATAAAGTCAGTCAATCTTAACTTATTAGCAAATCTGTAACATGAGCAGCTGAGACATACTAGGCATGCACTGGCTAATACCAGTCCTGCAGCAGTGGTGACAGCTGGTAAGACAGCACCCAGTGAAGCCGTCAATATAGGATTCACCAAAAGCTGTTTGTCAGAACTTTAAAAGCATATAGTCAGCCAGCAACTTGAGTGATGTGCCCCATTCCTTTGGTTCTGGGTACACAGATAAACATTTTATTCTTCAGCTATGTTGTGGGGTTTTTTAAAGGCTGGATAGCTGACTGAGATAGCGAATCTGCATGTGCATGTAGCTTTCAACATGTGGGAAAATTACTTTGCATGCACAATTAAGTATAAACAGAAAAATGCAGGGAAAGCAATTTTGCGTAAATATTTATTGCTGTACAGATTGAATATAACACTAGTCTGCTTTCTTCAGAAGAGACCAACCAGAAGACTTCAGTATATCCAGTTATCTCTGAAACCATATCCCTATCAGAGCTGGCAGCTTGTTTCCAACACACTAATCAAGATGTTCACAAGCCTGCTGCGGACAGGGGAAAGGCTGGACTTCCTGCAAACCTTTCTCCTCATTCACTGTCTGTTTTTAGCAAGAGAGAAATAAATGATACGGTGACTGAAAGCTTTTTACTGGATCAGTGTAGCACTCCTCTTGCGAAGCATTTAGTCCTTCCAGAAACACCAATGGATAAAACCCCCAAACTGTCAGCAGAACCGTCCGAGCAACAGATGGCAACCACTGTAGCCCCAGCAGAAAAAGGAAACAGGAGGAGGAGAAAGTTAAGGAAGAAGAAAACTCTGAGGGCAGCCCACGTGCCAGAGAACAGTGATACAGAACAGGATATAATTGACTCTAAGCCTGTCCGGAAAGTCAAGGGTGGAAAGGTACCTAAAGGAGAAAAAGTTACTACATCCACTCCTCCAAGACAGGAGGATGGAGTTGCTGCTCAAACAGCAAGAAACAAAGATGAGAATGACAGTGATGCTTCTCTGGAACTAGTGGAAGTTCCAGCACCCCAGTGTGAGGTGGTTGACGTAGGTTCATCAGAGTCGGGCGATGAGAAACCAGACAGCCCGTCAAAGAGGGGTTCACGCAACTCTGTGAATCAAGCAGTCCTAGAGGCGTCCTGCTCCGGTTATGATGAAGTGAGCTCTACCAGTGAGATTGGCACAAATTATAGGGATGACGGGAAAAGAAGGTGAGATTATTGTAGATCTCAAAAGTAAAAGCACTATATAATATTCATAAGGGCCTCATTTTTTATTTTTTTTTTCCTATTCAGAAAGTCTTACAACATCAATAACTTTTTAATTTCATTCAGGAGTGAAATAAGAGGGGAAAATGAAAACTGAAATTTTTTTTGTCCAACAAATGAATGTGTCTTGTTGCCTACTAATTTCTTTAATACAAGAAACAAGGCTGCCCTGCACAGAAAGTTTGTTTTTGAGCTTATCTGTTACGGCCTGTTTTCTACTAAGTGCAGTGTCTTGTTTTCTATTGTGTTACAGCAATATTTTGTCTGAAAATGAACATATAGAGTCTAATCTTAATACTCTTTATTTCTGTGTTACAGTGTGGCTGAGACACAGACTTCCATATCATCACTAAGAGGATCAAAGAACTCATCAGGTATATCTTTTTAGCTTTTCTTCTCATGCTTTATGTATGTTAAGTCTCGATCAGACTGCTTCCAGAGGGGAATTTGGCCCCTAAGAGAAAAACTGAAGTGGGAACTGATGCATACTCACTTCACATCATCTCTCACTGCACGCTTTGTGCCTTGACTCCTCCACATCCTCCCTCTTCTTCCCACATGAACACTTCTGCACCACAGTCTCCATAGTGTTGTAGGACAAACAATATACAATCCTTTTGCTATTTTAAAGATCTTTCTGGACTCAATGTCATATAAAGGTCTTTCTGATATTTTATGTTGCCTCCTGCTGCTCACAGGCTTTAACTGGGACCCACAATGAAATCTGACTTTAAGATGCTGAGACCACAAAACAGTTCTGCTGTTTGGTAATACAAACGACAGCAGTATGTTTGCTTGAGTGTGTTCCCATAATCAAAGTACTCATGTCTCTGTCCTACAGAAGTGTCTTCAGAGCCAGGTGAGGATGAAGAACCTACAGAGGGAAGCTTTGAGGGACATCTGGCTGCAGTGAATGCTATTCAGATTTTTGGGAATTTGTTGTACACCTGCTCAGCAGACAAAACTGTTTGTGCCTACAGTCTGGTAGTAAGTAAGGTTGTGGGAATGGTGTTAATTAATTGCAGTTACAAGGCTACAATTCTGGTTTTGTAAAGCCTTACTATATAGTTAAGAAAGCGCCTGCTTTTTCAAGCACCTGGGTTTTTTTACGCTGTTCTTTTTCTTCAAACCTCGCTTCTCCCCCTCCCCAACTCCTTCTCCCTGTGAGAGGGGTAAGGGGAGATAGATTGCCGCATGTATCCTCCTTTTGTTAGCTGTCCTACCCTACTCCATCAGGCACAGATCCTGAGAGGCATTATGGGCCTGTATGTTGACAAATCCTGTGCTTTCCTTTTTAGAGCAGGAAGTGTGTGGCTGTCTTTGAAGGACATACTTCGAAAGTGAACTGCCTCCTGGTCACTCAGACAAATGGGAAGAATGCTGCACTCTTCACTGGCTCAAGTGACCACACTATCAACTGTTACAGTATCAAGGTACTCAAACTTGGTGTTGATTAGTATGTACCGCATTTTTATGCGAGTGTTTCTTTGCAAATATAAATGAAGAAAGCCTTTTAAACCCATATGAACTGGACAAGAACCCCAATTCATACTGCATTAGAGCAGAGCACGAAAAAAACCCCAACCCCAGAACCCAAAACAAACAGCAAACCATTAAATGATTTACTATCCTTATCTTTTGGCTAGCTTGTCAGTGTAATTTTTGCCAGAACAGCATGATAGGACCCCAGATGTCAGGAACACCAAAGTGCAGAATGGTTGTCTGACCACGATTGTATGTCTTGCTGTATTCTGAACTTCATTGCTTATGGAAGGCTCTGCTCTCTGTGTAGAGAAGTTGTAGAGAGAACAGGTATCTGTTTTTCTAAGGGTAGGTGGAGGAGCAGACTTGAGTCTTCCTGAACCTGGATTTTTACAGATAATTGATTGGAAGGCTTGTCCAGCCTGTGGCTTGAAGGACTAGAAAGCAAGTATCTGCTTCAGGGGGCAAACTGCTAGAGATTTTTAACTCTTAGGCTGATGCTTCATGGCACTTTATCTGTGGGGGACTTCATGGGGATTCCTCAAATCAAGCATGTAACGGGTTTTTTTCATATATATATATATATGTGTGTGTATATAGTCTGTAGTCTAAATTTCTATATACATTAGAGGTTGTAACTAGAATAAAGCTTTTAGGATTGTAACTGGTTGCTGAAGTACGGTCAAGTCTCAGAGATGGGAGTGAGCCGAGTAAAAATAGGATCAAACTGCCATGTGACACCAGCCTTTCAGATGTTTTTCTCTAACGCTGTTGGTTCAAAAAATGCAGCTTGTAGGTGAAAATCATCATTCACTTCAGGCTTTTTTCCCTGAATTGTTTTCAGTTAATGAAAAACTTTAAAAACTTTCTATTGCCAGACCAAGGAATGCATGGAACAGTTTAAATTAGAAGATCGAGTGCTCTGTTTACACAGTAGATGGCGGATCCTTTATGCAGGCCTTGCAAATGGCAGTGTGGTTACTTTCAGCATAAAGGTTAGTTCATGTAAATATTGGCACCTAAAAGCCTGTTGTGATATTGGTTTTTTCCACTCTGTGTTTCTTACCATTCTTTGTCTTGAGTAGTAAGTGTATTTGTAATGAAAGTGTTGGCCCATTCGGTCCCTTATTTTGTCAGTGCATGAAGCTGTCCCATCTCCTCTTCCCTCTGGTTACCTTTCTCTTAACTGCTGTATTGATGTCACACTTTTCCTTAAGGTTCCACCACATGGCCTACCAGTCATGTGTCATGAGAGTTTGCTGACACAGCTGATTATTTATGAATCTTCCTTTCTTGTCCGTCAAAGTAGTGTGAGAGACTTCAGTGTGGTGCTGGTTTAGTCTGCTCTATTTGCAGTTATAGAAGAGACTCGTTCACGGGTTTTCTGGCAAAGAGGCTTAATCAGCAGTCCCTATGATGTTAAAAGATGAATAAAAATAATTATTTAAATAGATTATTTTCTTCATGCATCCTAGACTAATTTCTCAAGTTTATCTGTAAAAGTTCATTCTGGTTTGCATTTTTTCTCATATTTCCTCTCATTGTTCTAATTTGGAAGGAGGAATTACTGGACCTTTGCTAAATAATGAAATATTTTTTAAAAAGACAGGAAATGGAAGCCTAACATAAGGAGTCATTTCCTTGATTTGGAAGCTTAGTTCTTAAGATGCAACTCTTACCGCTGCTGAAATGGGGTGTTACTAAATTCAGATGCTGTAACAAGTACAACACAAAAAAGACTTGATGGCCTAGTCAGTGTCATAGCAAAGTTTTAATTCTTAAACACCACTTTTTTTTTCCTCCCCCAACAGAACAACAAGCAGGTTGATACCTTTGAATGCCATGCTCCTAGAGCAGTGAGCTGTCTAGCCACAGCTCAGGAAGGAGCACGCAAGTTGTTGGTAGTGGGCTCCTATGACTGCACCATCAGCGTGCGAGATGCACGGAATGGGCTGCTTCTCAGAACCCTGGAGGGTCACAGCAAGACTATACTCTGCATGAAGGCAAGTGTCTCTGAAAATACATTTTTGACAAAGAATGCTTAAAATGATGTGGTTTTTCTTCCTCATCTAAAAGTGAGCAGATTGTGGTAGGAAATAAAGGATTCCTCCATTTTAAATTATAAAAAACTGAGTAATTTGGTAGCAAAATTGTCTCTGGCTGGCTGCCTTATCTCGTGTTCCCAGCAAAGCTGTAGGGGGGGTGTATGTAGGAAGCATGTTTATTTTGTGTTGTTAGAAGATTCAGGGAATATTGAAATTTGAGTTTGCCACCAGAGGAAAAGTTAGGGAAAAGGTTAAGTTTTTCACATACTGTCATAGTACAGACCTCAGAGGAAACTAGAAAAAAATTAACTCTAGAGAAATGTTCTTCTTTTTTAATAGAGGAATAATTAACACTTACAGGTTTCTGGCTCCTGAGATTACAAGCTGGAGCATATGCTTGTCTGACTGCCTTGCTGTGACCACCATGTAACAGATAGGGGATGACTTCTATAAATTGTATTTGTCACTTTAGATGTTACGGTGCAGTGGCTCGGCCTTTTTTGCTCTGTGGACTGTCCCAGTCCTGCTTGCATGGCAGCATACTGTGGTGCCTTCTTGATCCATGATGGATCGGTTAGGCTTCTTTTCTAGATCAGTACAAGTCAGGAACACAGTCTTTCTTACACAACCAGAACATAAGTACACAGCACATCCAGTATTTCCAGGAAGCGGTGAGCTTTACTATGCATGTGCAGAGCAGCATTCTGCATCCAGTTTGCTTGGCCCCTGACCTGCTGCTGAGCTGTCCCTGAGAACAGTCCTTAGGTAGGATGAGTTGGCCTCGTAGGCTGCAAGTTAACAGCTTCTAATGTCAATTGTGAAAGTGTCAAAAGTCATTGTTAGGGGATAGCGTAGTACATTTTATAGCTCTTATGTAAAAAATTCAGTGCATGCTTTTTTGGCATACTCTGTTGATTCTGTCAAATTTAGGAGATGTTACAGTACAACTTTAAACTGAACAGCGTCTTAATGTTTTGCTTGCCCATTTCCATGTCTGCTACAAAAGTAATAAATACTTTTTTTTGTAAGGTTGTGAATGATCTGGTATTCAGTGGCTCCAGTGATCAGTCTGTCCATGCTCACAACATTCATGTAAGTCTCATATACAAAGTTGGAATGACTTTTGCTATTAAGGCAGTGAATTCCTGTGCTATAAAGTCAGTATTTCCAGGATTTTTGACTGACTGGTGGGGCAAACTGCTTCCAGGAATGGAAGTCATATGACTTTGTTAATGTGACTGTGCACTCTAGCTAACTAAGGAGGCACGCAGAGGATAGATAAACATGCTAACTCTTGTAATATGATATGCAATGCCTTTTTATCTGGGGATCTTGCTTTTGCAAAAACTACACAAATGTGCTGATAATGTAGAAAGGGTTTAGAGCAAAGGTGTGTGAGGGAGGAGTTCCTCTGTTACAGGGAAAACTTGAAGGATACAGTGTTCCAAACTAGCTGGTTCAAAAGCTGTTATACTGTCGTGAATGCTTTGTCTCTAGCCTGCCGCTCTTTTCCTCTTTTACACCATCTTTCTCCTGTGCTAGCAGAAGCATTCATGTAGCTATGCAACAAGGTAGATTAAGAAACTTAACAGAGATAAATTTTAATTGAAAAAAGAAATGTGTATTCAGCTAAATTTGCTCACTGATCCTTGTGGCTACATAAATACTGCTAGTAGTAGCTGCACAGTGCTAGTTGCAGGACAGGTGGGAACATGTTATAAATGATAGAAGAAGTAGACACTTTTCGTAGTGGTACACGTTTCTAGTGTACTGGAATGGCTCTGTGTTAACACGGGGAGGAAAAGGTAAGTAGTGTTTGATCATAGTCTAGAAGTACCTTCACAGGAGATGGAATCTAATAAAAGGTGTTTGCATTTTCCGAGCAGTGAGCGTTAAAGCTAGCTATCCTATCTAGGTTAGGTTAAACTTTTGTTTTAATAAAAACAAACACACACCTATTTGCCTTTGCTTTTTCTTGATGCAGACTGGAGAGCTGGTACGGATCTATAAAGGTCATAACCATGCAGTAACGGTTGTGAACATTCTTGGGAAAGTGATGGTGACAGCATGTCTGGATAAATTTGTTCGTGTTTATGAACTACAGGTAAGAAAACTTTTAGTTACTAATGACATTTACCTAACACGTGCTAATTATTTAGGAGTCATCTTTGTGCTTACTGGTCTCTGGCCCATCCTTCTCTTTCCTGTCGCTCAGGCTATATCATTATCTCACCAGCCAAAATACATGGGTTTTAAAGAATGTAACCTGAACCATTTTTTTTAGAACCCGGGTTATCCTAAGACAATGACAGCTCAGAAAAGTGGGAAATGTTAGTTTTGTCTGCTGAAAGACTAAGTGCTTAGTTGGACAAAAAGACTCACAAAAGTAATGTAAGCAAAAGTGAGATTTCCTGGTGGCTCCGAGGTTTGGAATCCACCAGAGTAGTTTAGTTGCTACTCAGGAAGCTGCTGTTGGAAGCGTTGTCATTTGTGAGTCTGTGAAAAAGGGCTGTTAACTGTCATGCTATTAAATGTTTGTTTCTGTTTCTTTCAAGTCTCACGACCGCTTGCAAGTGTATGGAGGCCACAGCGATATGATCATGTGTATGACCATCCATAAGAGCATGGTAACTTCCTTCTTTCTGCTGGTCTCAAAGAGAAGGTTGTATTTTCCACAAGCATATGCGAGACAGTTTCATTTTTTCAGATAATGAAATCAACCTGCTGTCTGACTAAGAAGAACTTAGAAACATCAGCCAAAAAATTAAGTTACTATAAAGGCTTTGTATTGATGTAATATTATTGTCTGGGGAAAAATTACCTTCTAACTTACTGTAGCATTAAAACAATTATTCTGTTTGAAGTGATGATTGCAATGAAGAGTCTAGAAATAGTAAAATATTACCTCTTTTCAAGCATCATGTTTGACTTTTACTCAGGGGAGTCACCCAGATGCTAGAGAAAAACTTCACCCACAGTCAAACCTCTAGTAACCTTTGATAGAATGTAAACAAAGGTATGCAATTGATTTAGGCACACAGAATTTCTTCATACATCTGTCCTGCAAGATAGGTTTCAGAAGCACTTCTGGATAAATAAGTAGCTTAAAGTAGTCGTTAAAAGCACTTATTTGCCTGCATATGTAGGAATTTGTTTGCAAACTTTCAGATTGTAAAATGAAAGGTATAGAGATGATCTCTAATAACAGAAGCATCAAATCTAACAGAACTGTCTCCTGCTAATTGGTATGCATACTGCCCAAGCCTCACTTCTTACATGAGAGAGACTGAGAGCTACGTGCACTCAAGCTTCGCACAGTCTGAGGCTTGAACTGTCTCCCAGCAATAATCTGTTTTGGGCATTCTCAAAAAAATGTTCAGATCAGGAGCTTAGTGATGAGTGGAAGATTATCATTTTCTGTAGCAGTCTTAAGTACTAAAGTGTAGTCTTTTACACACAGCAGATTGGCTGTTATATCCTAATGATGAATTTCCAAGAGACAAAAATACTTGAACAAAAATAACAAATGAAATCTTCAGCTTGCAGAGTTTTCTTTATTATGTGAGTAATTATAATATTAAGAGAGTATTCTCTGTTATGTATTATATGATGAAAGTTCTTTATGGGCTTACAAGCATCTGACATCTTTTTCTTTCCCAAGGACAATTTTGTGTGGTGTGTTTGCCTAACAAAAGTGTTTTTCAAGATGACATTTTGCCTATGTTTTTAGGATCTGTGTCAGTCGTCGTCTTCTGAAATCCTGATGTTCTTCCTCACCCTTCCTCTTCATCCCTTTTTGATATACACGTAACTGTTTAAGTCTTGGAAATATATTCAACTTGACATTTGCACCCAATTTTTTCTTTTTTTTTTGTTTTTTGGTTTTTTTTTTCACTTCAGTGGATAATAACATATTTCAAAGTATTCTGAACTTTTACACACAGGACACTATCAACAATAGAAATTATGGAAACATTTCTTATTCACTAGTAGGCTTTTGTAAACTATGAATGCAAATCTTAAGAGTTAGGTTAGACCCATTTTTTTTAAATTCAGAATCATTGCAAGTTGGTCTTTTCTTGTTTTTCACCTAATATACTCTGCACTGAAGCTTCCTCCAAAATTTTACTTCCTCCTCCTCCCCCCACCCCCCCGCCCCATTATTCCCAGTTTGCTTATCCATAAATGTTTTTTTCACAGATCTATACTGGATGCTATGATGGCAGTGTCAGAGCTGTGAGGCTTAATCTGATGCAGAATTATCGTTGCTGGGTAATGAGAAAAATGTTTTTAGCCTTCTTTTGTTATAGTTTTTGGATGAATCTTCTGGGCATGGTCACTACTCAGTCTTGGATAGCTTGACCTTTAATTTATTGTAATTCAATAATATTTTTAAAATGTATATGTACATTTTGCATGGTCTTTAGTGTATGTGTATGCTTTGGGGCAAGTTGATAGCAGCATCTTAAATTATTTTTCTTTCTGTCAAATTTTAGATAGTGACACGTAACTCTAAAACCAAAAGCTTCAGCTGAGTGACATAGAAAGCTAAATTACTCTGCTCAATAAATTTAATTAAATTCCCAATGACTCTGTCTCAGGTAAGCTTCAATCTTGTAAGAGCCTTGGTTCCTCTCTTTCTCCTGCCATTCTTGCTGATCGTCTAGGCTTGGTGAGAGGCAGGATGAATTTCTGTAAAGCTATAATTCAAGGAATAGAGATGAAAAAATGTACAGGAGGTGGCGTACATGTGAACATGTATGTCTTGGTAAAATATTGTGAAGTTGCAAGAAGAAAACTACTAGCTAAAATTATTTTTCTTTGGCTTATTCTGGTGTATATTTTCTACCAGTGGCATGGATGTTCACTGATCTTTGGAGTTGTGGATCATCTGAAACAACACTTGCTGACTGACCACACCAACCCTAATTTTCAGACCCTAAAATGTCGTTGGAAGAACTGTGATGCTTTCTTTACTTCCAGGAAGGGTTCCAAGCAGGTATGTGGTTGAACTAACATAGTTGTATTTGGTAGCATAAAGTATCTGCATCACCACAATTGTGGGACTTGATCCTATTTCTCTTTAAAAAGGGTTAAATTCTTATAGTCTTGACAGGCTTGACTGCATACAGTTAGTCATACAAGGCTAATAGGCTTCAGTTCAACCTGTGACTGATAAAGAGTGCAACTAAGTATTATAACTTGAGATATGGTCAATTTAAAACAGAAATACTATATGGAAATAGTAATATTCTTGAAATATTAGAAGAAATTCTGATAACCCTACTCAGGATGCAAGTTTCTGTAGGAAAAAAATACTTTTTAAGATGAACAAACATCAGTCTTGAAACAGGTTTTTATCCTCTTAACTTTTATCCATCACTACCCCCCTTCATTGTTGTGGATGCTGATACTGTTCCTTGGCATATGGGATTGGTTTTGCTAAGAATCATTAAATAAGTAGTGCATACATTTCTGCGTGAATGTTAGCATAGGTGGGAAAAAAATGAAGAAGGCATAACAGTTGGATTAAGTGATGTGCAAACGGTTGGGGGGCGTGGGTGGAAGGAGGGTTGTTACCTGCAGACTGATTGGTAAAATCCACGTTTTACTCCTTGGCAATATAAACTACCTTCCTGTTGAATGCTTCTCAAAATATGCTATGGAAGGAGGTTTCTTAGAAGACTAAGAACCAGCAGTAGAATCTTTAATTTTTTCTTCAAGCACTAGCTTTGTATATGTTGTGTTTATTTGATATGCACATCTAGTCAGAAAGGGAACTGGGTTTTACTTACCTTGGATCATGTGGTATGTGAAATATTTATAGAAGTGATTTAATAACTTGGCATTGATAAATTTTTCAAGTTTGGTTTTTTTTTAGAAGCTTTAAACCAAAAAATGCATATTATCCAGAATATCACTTTCAGTGAGGCTTCAAGGATCTTTTGCAAAGTCATTTGTTATTGTTGTTGCTATTATTACTATTATTTTTAACTGTCTTCTGGTTGTTTTTTTTTCTAGGATGCTGTAGGACACATTGAAAGACATGCCGAGGATGACAGCAGGATTGACTCATGAAGCTTTTCACCTCCCACATTGGGAAGTAATTTTATATGTCAGAATTATTCCAAATAACATCAATTTCTTACTCCAGTCTTTCCTCTTTCTTTTCCCACTTGGAATCCAAAGTTAGAGTGGGGCTGAAATGCCTTGCTACAGAGACTTCAGGTTGTGTTGCGCTCTGTAGAAATAAGGCTGGTCAAGTAAAATTCGGCCCAAATGGAAGATTCTTGCAAGATTTTAATACGTTGACAGATAAGAATATTCCCTCCACTTGTCTGCCTTGGTTTTTTGTTGGGTTTTTCTGGTTTTGGTTTTTTTTAAGAAGCATAGTCTGAGGGTTCTTGGGAAGTCCAGAGGGTGTTGAGAACTTAGATGACAATAGGTGCTGGTGTCTGCAAACTCAACTTGAAGCCTGTGAAGTGTCTTTAAGACATGTCTGATTTTATGTCGTATCCCATTTTTTTAGCTGATCTTAATAAAATTCTGCAAACCAGAATATGACAGATTCTAACAATGTAACCTGAATTTCCAGTGTACATTTTGACTTCCTTCATAAAAAGAAGAGGTATTCTATGGAGAACTGGAATAAATTAACTTTTTTAATGTTAATTGTAACTTATTTTTTATTCCTTGTGTAAAAATTGCTACAACTAGCACAATATATACAGTGACAGACTTCCCAAAATACTATACCTTCTGAGGTATTTTGTTTATTTGCAGGAAGGCAGTTACTTCTTGAGAGGTATGCCAGGAGCAGAAAAACAGCCAGAAGAGTGGCTCTGCTCACATGCTTTGCAATCTTAAGTCTTTTTAAATATTGGTCCTTATATACAGGAAAGAAGTGGTGTTGGCTTTTGTTTTAGTTAAATACCAGCATAGCCTCTGCTATCTTGATATGCCACCACAGCTGGATTCCTGATTTTATTTGGAATCTTAGTGACTGAGTTTTGTATTTCTGTATCTTCATGGCATAGCAAACAGAGAAATGCAAAGGCACTGCCTAAGTGCATCCACTTAGGTAATGTTTTGTTTCTGTTGTGAACTGGCTTCATTGGCTTGGGCTGTGTCAAGCTCACAAAAACTCAGCTGGAAAGAATGGAGCAGGATTTTAAAGGGTAAAGTTCTCAAGCAGAAGCTGAGGATACAAAATGCATATAATGTATAGGAGTCTTGGTTCTACTAATGCAAGAAGATACCACAGAGAAACCAGTGCAGAGGGGAAGATTGTTTCTACTTGTCAGGACTCCTCTGCAGGTGTCCCTTGGCATGGAAAACTTCACCCATTAAGTTCAATTAAATGTACTACTTGTATTTGCAGTCCTGTCGCCTGTAATGACACAAGTCTAGCAAAGCACTCTTTTGAACAATGAGACTAATTAGTAAGGGGCTTTGTGTTCACATTTGCCTAACTTGTTGCTCAGGATAACAAAAAGGTGAAATTTAACTAACAGAAGGTAAAGACAGCACAGTGGCAAAACTGAGCTGCTTGTAAATGAATCCCGTGCTTCTCAAACAAATTGAATGTACTATTTTGACTGGGCATCGCTTTCACCACTTCTTCGAGGCTTGGTATGTCAGCCATAGACCAAATGAGTTTTATAGCCTCATCTTTGACTACAAAGAAGCCTTTTTAGGCCAAGAAAGTGATTGAGGAGAGCCCATGGATGTTCCACTGCCGTCAAATCAAGGAACTTCAGGGCCTTCTCTGAAGCACGCTGTTTTTGTATTGTCTTAGCGGACAAGCATAATTTCTCTGCGATTGCTTGAGATGGATGACTTTTTTGTGAGAGACAGAAACAAAGTAGGAATGAGATGTAGTAGCATCCTACTTCAAAGACATGGGAATCTCTCAGGTTCCAATACTTTTGCAGTGATTTGTTTGGGTGTTTTTATTAAGCTGTTTGTGAACAGGAAAAATTCCCGATATGTGACTCAGACCCCACGCTGTTTTGAGGGAGTTTTTATTTTGGCTTTCAAGGGGTGTGTGTGTGTGTGTGTGTGTGTGTGTGTTTGTGGTTTTGATTTTTGGTTTTCTTTCTTTCTGTGGTCTGTGGATGAAACAATTCAAGAGAGAATCAAGTTCAGGGAGATCTCTGAGCATCGTACATGTTTTCTGATGTAGGTTGTATTGCTCTAATGTCTCTGAGAGTATTTGTTTTTTTCATGACCTAAAAGCTGTAGACTGCGTAATACTTAAACCATTTCCAAAATTATTGATATTCAAGAGTTGTTCTGGGCTTTTTTTCAACCACAATGAGGGAGCATGTCAACATGTGGCATAAATAATGTGAATGTTTCAAGTGGTCCTCCATGGACTGCACTTGAAGTGGAAGTGTGTGTCCTTAGGACGAGCATGTGGAGTGATTGTAGCATTCTGAAAAATGGTGTGTGAGACTAGATATTATTACTGCTTCTTCACATTCTTTCATCTGTTTTCAGGAATGTGTAAAGATCTTTCTCACTAGGTGTTGCAAAAGACACAGTTATTACACTTTATTTGCATTCCTGATTGCTTGTTGAGTTTATCTGTTTCAGTTGGTGGAAGCAAACTTTCTTTTCTTGTAGTCCATGATACTTCCTTATCCGTCCTTGAAAGGAGTACTTCTGAAAAGACTGGACTTCTGAAATCCAGCTAATTTCAGATATATTGTAAGAATCTTAAAATGGATGAGACGGGGCAGTAGCAGCCGCATGAGTGTTCATAAAATTTTGCTTCATAAATTAAAAACCATTTTAAAAATTGCTCAAGGGTTCGGAGGAAAATGCAGTGCTGCTTCATCCTGAGGGTGTCTTAAAAGGTTTTGCTGTGAAGTTATTGTGCAGCTGTGGAAATCCCCAGGCATCTCTGGAGTTCTGTGGGAAGGTTTCCTATTAGTTCAGCTGGAACTCGGTGCAGCTTTCGCTATTGGCCGTTCACTTCTTCTGGAGGTAATTGCAGGAGATGCCAAACTAATGTATTGGCTTGGTAGCCATTAATGACATCCTCTCCAGTCTTGCAGCTTGGGGTTTTGATTCTTGATACACCTCCAGTCAAAGAGTGTAATGACTTTTGGGAAGGCAGACTATTTGCCAAATTTAGCAGAATAATATTTGCCTGAAAAGCAGCGCTGCACACGAGCCTGTTTCAGGACTACTTTTGTTTTCAGGTTTGGGGTTTTTTTTATGCAAGTAAAACGTTCTAAGTGGAAGAGTGGGTAGAATGAGGGTTTATTTTGTGGTTATCTGTGCTTGTTTTATTAGTCAAATGTTAAATCATGAGCTCTGGACTTGATAGGTGGCTGACTACATATGGCAGGCCCTTTGGGGGACAAGCCACCATTTTCCTCTTAGCAGGACTGACATTGTGCTTATAAAGCTATGAGCCTCCTCAGCAGACAGAAGGTGCTCAGAGGCATTTTACACTTTTACAATATAAAGAGTGGGCCAGCCACTACTGAAACCAGTTACATCATTCTCTTCAAAAGCATGAGAACTTGTGCTATAGGCAAACCAAGCCCTGACTGAGCTCCGGAAGGAAGGTGTGTAGCATAAAGTTATGACTTGAAGTTCACATGGGCTGCAAAGCTTAACCTTCCCAAACCCAGATAGCCTTGCATGTATTGAATGGTAAAGACAATGGTAGGATTGTCTATATTCATTGCTTCTTTCTCCTTCAAATCACAGAGACAAATAACAGCTAACTGGCAGTGCAAAATACTCTATGGCCTAACACTGCTGCTTCTGTACGTGGAAGGGGCTGGAGGGAAAACTGCTGCATCTCTTGGTACGAAGATGCGTTAAATATCCCAGCTTCTGCCTGCCTTGTGTCACTTTATGTGTGGGTTGCAGACTTTAAACATATTATCAGTGCATGAGCTGACTTCTGCAAAATAGCAGGAGTTCGGCTGTGCGGTGCGTTTGAAGTAGTGCAGTTCTTAATGCACATTTTCAAACTACAATAATGCCAGATCAAGGTAAATGGTAACTGAAAACTCGCAGTAAACTGCAGGCTCCCAGAAATAAAAATGTGATGTTGAGAAAATGTTTTTCCCTTTTTTTTGAAATAAAACACAGGTACAGATGAATCTTGGTTTTCAGGCTTGTATGGTACTATCATTCAAACAGTCTAGGTTGTCCGGAGTTGCAGAATATGTGAGGAAGGATAAGGAAACTGTTTCAGTTACTGTTTGTAAAATTTAATTGTGAAAGAGCAAACTGTGTGGGTATATATTCTGTTATATGCACCTGCCAGCTTCTCAAATTTCATTTTGCTGTAAGTGTTAAACAGTCTTTTTGAAGAATGGAAGTGGAATAAACCAACATAATTGAATATTTAATCATTTAAGCTGTGTAGAATATGTGCACAGATAGATCATGGTTTTCTTCTCTCACTCTGGTACAAAGCTGTGAGCGTAATAACAAAACTACACAGCAAAAGAAGAAAAAGAAAAAACCCAATAAAAATAAAAGTTCTTTATATTGTTATGGTTTGTCAGTCTGATTCTTCTTTGTTTGGAATAGAGTGATTCTTTCACAGGATTTGGTAGAACTGGACTTTGTTCTGGATTTTTTTCCTTTTTTAAGAGGGCTGGATAAAATCAAGACAGGCCACTTGGAAGCTCCAGCACTGGCAGGAATGTTGCAAGTTTTTGCTCCCAGTGTGCAGCAATCTCAGACCTAGGCCTTCAGCAGGGAAAACAGGAACGGTCCACCCAGCTGGTGCCTCCAAGATGATGTACTGACTCCCTTTCTTCATGGCCTGTTGCAAAGGGAAGTTCTCTAGAGCACCTGGTAGTTCACTCACCAGGACCTGAAGGACTGATTTTGAGTTGCCAGTCAAAAATCCTGATTTTGATCTTTTGACTGAGAGATTTTGGGTTTCTCTGAACATCCCAACTGAGAGAATCTTGGCCATATTTTTTTGTATGGAGATAATGCATGGCTGGAACGGAGGTCTCCTAGTGTTCTAGTCATCTTAAAAATGTGATTTGGATTAAAACAGGAGTTGAATGTAAAGGAGAGTAACTCTTCTTTAGCTAAACTTTAGGATTTTCTTACTCTTTCAGAGTAAGTTACACTGCAAGACAACATTAAGAACTTTTTAGTCAAAAGTTTTTCTGTTTCTTGATGACCTTTCAGTTGAATGTGCTATTTACCAGAATTACTTTGAGTGGATGTTATGATTTGGTTTTACAGTTTTGCATTACAGTAGTGGATTGCTTTGTTACTTTTCACCACTAGAGAACTAAGTGGAAGGTTCTCCTGACAAAGTCTGGTCTCTTCACACCTTTTTTTGCACATTTTGTTTTTCCTTCCAGTTTTATGTTGATCAGCAATTGACCAGTTGTGAAAGCCTGTCATCCTTAAAGCTGGTAATGATGGAACCTGTCAAGTTCAAGTGCTTTTTTGTAAATGCATTCAAGGAGTGCACTGGCAGGTATTTGAGATATTAAGCTGATCTCATGCTTGCCATAAAACCCCAACAGCTGCTGTATATTCAGGAGAATGATGGAAGAGCGCTCAATGTTTCATCTTCTGCTGTTCTTTCAAAATAAAAACAAAAAGAACCTCTAAAAATTAGGCCAAAATCCAGTTGATTTTATTTTCAATTCAATTAAACTGATTGTACTTACACATTCTAATAACCTTGCCAAAGTGGTCATGCTAACATAGTGTCTGATTCTGCTGCAAGTCACATCTTACAATAAAGAAATACAGAATACTGTCAGGAAATCAGACCCTGAGGTGGGGGGAGAGTGGGTGTGTAGATATATACATTTGTATGTATAAGAGGGTTTATGTCTCAAATGGGAAACAACTTTCTCAATGTTACAGAAAATGCAGTTACAATAGAAAACATTCCAAATGTCCAATGTGTAATTAAGATACTATGGCGGTACTAAAAATGAGAGCAAATTGCTTGGTTCCAGTACTTTTGCTGAAGCACTAGACTAGGCTGTACCTAGATACTGCAGTCTGTTGTGCCTTACTGCCACGTTCCTAGCATAGCAGGGAGCCAACCTGCACAGCCACATCTGTAACAACGTGGTTGGGATGCATAATATTAATGTAATCTGGCACAGTCTTGTGAAATATTCAGTCAATATCATGAAGAGGCTGTAATTGATAATATGAAAAGGAGGACAAGGAGTTAATGACTAATTACAAGGTGGTAGTGAACACCTCTGACTTTCACAGTTAGATACAGTCCCAATTCTGCTTGACTTGAGGGAAGGCTTTTCCAGGTGTCAGCATAAGCAGAATAACAATGCATGCTCCGTGTCTCAGCCATGCAGAAAAAGCTTAATTCAGTCATCAATAAATTAATCCTTGTTGCCCAAAGGAAAATGCCAAGAAATTGTAACAGTAGTTACAGAATATGCGCCCTGGTCTGCCTACTGCAGTATGGTCGTCTTTTTTTTTCCTAAGGGCTTCTTCCCATTATCTCAGTGACCGAAGCAAATAATTGGGAAATGCTCTTCTTTGCACTTGGAGATGAATGGAGCTAGTCACTCAAAACAGAGGTCTTGATGAAGGTAGACGCTGGCTCTGGTGTTACGCATACATCGTGAGCTGCAGCCACTGAAAGAAGAGTTAGAATAAAAGGATGGAAAACTGGTTGGCATCCTCCAACAAATCGTACTTGAGACATCACCATCTCTAGCTGGAAGGCAGCTCCTTGCTGACACTTGGTATGAAGCATAGTGGCAGTGGGGAATTTTAAGCTTCTTGCTCCTATTCCTTCACTTGGCAAAAAGTGAGGGGTCTTTTTAATGGCCTACTTAGCAAAAAGACATGCTTTTAAGTTGAAACTTTGTAAGTCTTCTTAGTAAGAATTTAAAAAGGTAAAGAAAGAACTATGTTAAACCCTGTTATCGTTTAATGCTATATCAGTAGGTTTGATTTAAATCGCCCTTTTAAAAAAAAGTCTCAAAAGTTTTGTGAAGCATTTCAAAGATGATACAAAGAGTCCGCAGCTGTGCTCTTCAGCACCAACTGGAGTCTTACAGAGCAGCTGTTACTGGCAGATTATGGATGTTTTCCATGTAAAGTTGGTAGCAAAATTTTTAGGAGGTTTTGCGACCTCTTACCAACTGGATGACAATTTCAGACCAGTTCTTGTAGGCTCCTTTGAGAATGTGTGCAATGAATAATACGACTAAAATTTAGCGTTGTGACATTGTGTTAGAAATAGTAGCATAAAGCTGTTTACCTCCAGGACGTTGAGCTTAATGATGCCATCTCCGTCTTTATCAAAGGCGTGGAATGCCCCTGAAGCAAGGAAACAAAAATATATGGAGTAGATTAAATTGCTCTGTGTGTAAAGGTAATTCCAGGTAGTAAATCAAATTGTGCTCCTGGTGTGTTATACAGACTTGTGCAGGTATTTACTTATGTGGTCATAAAGTATTTCTGCATACGTGTTTACCTTAGCCAATACAATGGTTTCTTGTGTTTGTATGAGATGGCTGTCATATTTTAGATTCCCTAAGCACACGTCTTTAATTATTAATACCATATATATAGGCAGGAGTGCTTTAAACAAACTTCGCTTTGAGTATGGCTGCATTTTGGGGTCGAGGGGGGGAAGTACAACTGGGGCGGCCACTCACTGAACATGGCGTCCAGGCGCACGAAGCAGCAGATGAAGCTGTCAAAGTCGATGTTCATGTTCTTGTCAGCGTAGCGCATGGTGATGATGTCGTAGAGCTGGTTGTTCAGCCGAAACCCTGCGGAAGAGCAGAAATGGGGCAGAGCTGTGCCACGGCGGGGGAGGCTCTGGGACACCCAGGCCTGTGGCCGCTGTTCGGCCATCGGCGCTTCCTGGGCCCGGCCGGGGCTCGGCCGGAGGGTCCCGCTGCAGCCGCTACATGGAATGAAGGAAAGCTGTGAGGAGCTTCCCTGTGTCCAGCCGCTTTCTTAAGACAGTAGTAATATTCTGAAATCGCAGTTTAGGATTTTTGTTATTATAATTTAGGGTATTTAGGAGAGCCAGCAGCACGTGAGTTACCTCACGCTGTATCAAGAGCAGAGGGCTGTGCCCAGCAGTCTGTGGCTTAGCTGGGCCTGATAAGAGCAAAGGAGCAAAAGCTGGGCGACAGAAATGCAGGAGGAGGTCGCTATGAAAACAAAACTACACAATGGTCAAAAAGCAGATGAGGAGGTAACACCTCGGCAGGACGTCAGGGAAGCGTGGCGCTGACGGCTTGTGGCCGTGCTTCCTGAGGACTCTGTTGTGGTCTAGGTGCTGCCGGCTGTTGGATAAACGTGAGGTCATGCACAGCCTGCATAAGAAACCTTTGTTGTGGAATGTGTTCTCGAGTCTAAAATCAGGGCAGGAGGTATTAAAATAATTTTTTTACATTGACAGCTTTCCTGGTGAGAATGGAAACCTGGAAAATAAAAATGACCCGTATTTCTACTGCAGCAGGGGCCCAAATGCAGGTGTAGTTTTGTCCTTAGCAAAGGATCGAATCACTGATGTTTTGTAAAGTACAAGATAGCCATCCATTTCTGTTCCTTGAACTGGAAAACAATGTGCCAAAATACTACTGAAGTGCCACTGAAATCATCCCATCTAGGTTTATAGGGACACTACAGATTTTCTGATTAAAGAAGTCATCTTGCTCCCTTAGAGAGCTGATAAGGACATTTTCTGGGGGAGGCCCGCTGTCGAGGGGAAGGAGCACACTGGTGTGTTTGAGACAAGAAGCAAGAAATGTCGAGAGCTTCTCTGCTGAACAAATTTCATTAACTGCAGGTTTTGCAGAAATTCTTTTTTCTCACTGCAAAGGTAGAAGAGGAGACTGAGCCCACAGCAGCTTAATGCCTAAGAAGCATGAGCAGGACTCAGGAAATGTCCATTCAGTTGCCTCTGATGCAAACTTGGACATTGACCTGCTGTGCCTCGGATTTGGTGCCTGTACACTTGGGTTGAAGGTTTTCCACTGTTCTTTGTTTGTTACTTATGCAAACATAAAGAATCCACAGCTTAAATGAGAGCAAATGTCTTTGGCACTCCCTGGTCCCCCTGAACAGCAGGATCCTGAGCGGGAGATACTTAGGACAACAGAGCATCATTCATTGGAAAGTTTAAAGAGCTGAAGAGATCAATTCGGTTGGAAAGACATACAAGGCTTGCTGTTTGGATATTTGAGAAGCTCTGCTGGAGAAAAAAATTTACTTATAAATTTCTCCAGGGTCAGTCTTTAACAGGCATCACAGTGTTCCTGATTTCACCCTGTGATACATCAAACAAAATAAGGTTTCTTCAGCTGTTGGACACTGGGGGAAGTACCTGCATCATTGACAGCATTGCGCATCTCGTAGCTGTTAATGGTTCCTGAATGATCCGTGTCATAACGCTTGAAAATTTTCTGGAAAAAGAAAAAAAATACACAGTAGAAAGAAAAGCTTATACTAGTGTTGAATGTACCCGGTGACTGGATATGGGATGTGTGCCTCAGGCACCTGGAGGTGTTGCTGTTTGCCTTATATTGCTGCTGCTGGGCAGTCTGGGTTGTTAGCACTTGAACTCAGTCACAAAGGAAAATAATTCAGATCCATACCATGAGAGGCAAAAAGCTCATCCCTTGAGACTCTCCTTAGTTTAATTTGAGTTTACACTCTCTTTTGATTGTCCTAATTAAGCTATTTGTGAGGCCTGATTCTTGTTCCCACCCTCCTCCTCCTCCAATTTGTATGCCTCTGTGCTGTTGTCATGGGGGAAGTTCTTACATGACTTGGAGCTTCAGAGATTCAGGCTATTTGCTTAGGCTGTGAGTAGGGTGAATGAAAAGAGATACTACTTTTCTTTTTAGAAGCTAATTTTCAATTTTATAGGTTTTCTTTTTGTTGTAGCATATGTAGAGAGCTCTGGTTTTCCCACACAAGCTTTTGCGCTGCAGAAGCTGTGAAGAACAGCACTGTGAATACCAGCAATACCTGCCAGCTTTTAATCTTGTCCCAGAGATGTCGAAACTCATCAAAATTTATCTTCCCTGAGCCATCTGTCTGTGAGACAAACATTCAGGTAAAAAACCCACAATATTTTTAAGAGAAAATTAATTAAATCTGCAACTACTGGTGAAGGGGTGAATGTGCAACTAAGCTCAGGATCTTCTCGATGTTACAGGCTGGCTGAGCTGTGCAGTAAAATATTGTGAACGTTTTGGTTATTGTGCATAGTATTTTGTTTCAGGAATGTGAAGCACTATTTGTATAAAAGCAAACATCTAGTACAGGAGAGATGCTTGCTCCTAAAGTACATAAGCAGAGGTTTAGGTTTTTTCCAAATACCTCCAAATGTGAAGCTTACCCAACATGTTCTAAGACAACTGAGCTTTATCCTAGCTTGAAGCTCTTTCTGCCTTACTTAAAATGAATTGACAACTAAGCAAAATGTTGACTAAAGCCAGTTACAAAAATGTGTTTGGGTTGCAACCATTATGGCTCTGGGTTGTAGTTACAATTTTGTTCTGGTTATGCTTGAATGCACTTATGTTGTCTCAAAATCATGTGTTATGTCAAACAAGAAAACTGAGTGATGTTGTATCAGAGGTAGCCCCATACGGCATCTTGTAGTGTGTTTTATTATCCCTACTCTGAGACAATTTCCATATGTGTTGCATGCTAAGCACCCAGTGGAATGTGTAATACATTATAAGCTTAAAGATAAGAGAGAAATATACTAAGTCTATTGAGAAGAACCATAGTCTGTTGAGTTGGTTTAAAAAAAAAAATAGTTTTAAAATCATGCTTTAGCATGTGAGCTGCCAATCCCTGATTGAAGGGTATCATATGGACTGACTCATTCTGTAGTTTTCTGTTTGGGGATATTTTCATCATGCCAGCTATATTGAGATGACCGGAGTTAAGGTGTGCCAAACCAGGAATGCTGTGTTATCTGACTACAGACTATAATGTACTGTTCTGCTTCCCTGGCTTGCTAAGGGGTGTGTGGGTGTGTGTAGTGGTGGGAAATACAACCCAAGTGGACTGCTGTGGTATCAAGCACTCCACCTTCACCAGAAAAGGATACATCCATTAAAGCAATCATGCTGCGGCAGGATTCCAGTTCAAATCCTTCTGTCTTTAGGTCTTTATCTGAAATAAATTATCCCAGGTGAAAACCAATCATGCATGTCAGCAAGCGCTTCTTCCTCTTAGGTGTAACTGTACTCAAAGTTGAAGCCAAACCTACTTCCTTCATATAGTAACAAGGGAGCAGTAGAGGAATCTGAAAAGACTCTTAAGTAATGGTTATTGCTGGTGAATTAGAGATTACTTTTCTTGACCTGTTATACACAGTAAAAACTTCTGGAAAACTCTTAACTTCCTTGTAATTAAGCAAGCCCAGGGTCTGTAGGCTGAAGTTTGCTAAAAAGGGGAAAGGTCTGCCTCTCCATTAGATTTTTATCTTTTTTAAAGGGCTTTTGCAGACTGCTAGAAATACTGTATTATCCTGTGTGGTGCTTCCAACAAACATTTGCTCATTTCTGTGTTATCAGTACTTGATCACCTGTAGAGAGCATCTCTATGAAAAGGTCAGCTTGCTAAAGTCTTGGATGCAAAGTCTATGGAAGTATAACTGAAATTTGTGAGTTTGAAACCATAAATAATTTTTGGAGTGCAGCTTGGGAGTGGAAGGTTACATTATATCACAGATTTCTTTTTCCAGGGTTACTGAAAAACATGCTTAAACTCACGTTTTTTTACAACATTGTTGAGAACATTCCTGAGTTCTTCAGCATTGATCTCCATGTCCTGGTGGGAAATGTGTTGAGAATACCATTAATTACAGCATTCCTTATTAAGCAGTTTATTTTATGAATGAATATGCTACACGTATGAAGTCTTTGGTCACTTTTCAGTCTGGCATATACATGCTTCAAACGAGAGAGCATTCTAGTTCATGTAAACATTCACCCACATCTTTCTTGAGACTGCAAGATCAGTCTAAAGTTACCATACATTATTAAAGTACAACTACAAGAACGACCAGTAATCTCAAGCCACTTTGCAAACCAAAAAGCAAAATGTGAAAATCCCTGTAACCTATTTGCAGCCTCTTGACTTACACAGTTCTTTGATATGTTTTACTTTTAACTTCCCTCATTAGGCATGTACTGGAAAGCATTGCATTTCTAACTTGTTTATACATGCTATGCAAAATAGCATCTTGTAGTAGTGATAGAAGTAAAAGCCTGAATTTAAATAAGGCTCCCTCATATACAATGGGAATAGCTTATATGTACATATGAGGATAGCTGTATATTTAATTGGATTTTGATTTGGTTTTGCTTAGCTTCAAGTCTCAAAGGAAATTTGATGGAAGGAAATTCAAAGTAAATTTTAAAATTCAGTGTTTTGAATCCATGAAGCAGTTGACTTAGGTGCTGTTGTCGCTAGGCTGCTTTGATGGCAGAGACAGGGATCAGTCGCATACTCACATCCCCAGCAATCTGTCGGAAAATATTCCTGAACTGGTTTTCCTCTTCACTACTCTCACGAGCTTTTGCTGAAGGACGCTGAAAAGAGACAAGCAAAGAAGAGGGATATCCCCTTAGCTCAGCAGGGAAGGGAAGGGGCCTGGATGTCTCACTTGCCCTTACGTAAGGGAACCTCTTTGTGAATCTAGAGATCTTTGGTGGGATGGGTTGTCCTCCTGTTCCTTTCACCTTTTTTTGGTTAAATGTGTTCCTTGGCAAAACTGCTGAGTAGTTAACTTCATCCCATTGCTCTCCTTTCTCTTGGAAGGAGCTAAATGATTACTTTCACTGACAGATATTTATCTTTTAATTTTTTTGTTTCAAAACATTGCAAAGGAGAAGTTGGAGCAGAAGAGGCCTATCTGCTCCATAGCCGCCCTGTAGGCTTTGAATTGCCCAGAGAGACTTGGGCTTGAGAGTTCTTTGTAATGTGGGAGGCCCCTTGCTGGAGAGAAGCAGCACAGGAGACAGGAAAGCAAAAGTGAAGCTTTCTCAGACACATGCAAAGAGCAAGCCTGAACTCTGAGGCTGGTACTGAAAAAGGAAACCATAGTTTATTACAGGAATTGTGTGTAACAAAGTAAAATTAATTTCGTAAGTTAGTTCTTATTTTCATTTGAGAAAAGTTAAGGTTGGTTCACGCTTCACCACCTGCACGCTTTGGCAGTCATGTAGCAGAAAAGCACACTCCCTGCAATCAGACACTCCAGCCATGCCTCTAGATGCCCCAAGCCTGGATGCAGGCTGGCTGTTGCATCTTGTGTCCCTCACCCACCCGCTGGCAGAAACTGAATTTTGCTACGCTGCTTTCCTCCTTTCTGGTAGTGAGAGAAAAGAGGAGGGATGCAGTAGCTCCTGGGTTTACTCATCCTTTTCTCCTCTGCCAAACAGGAACTGGTATAGGGATGCGTAATTTGTAATGGGGAGAGGCTGTGATCATTGCCAGAAGCTCCTGAAACCCCTTGAGTGCAATTTATGCATGTGCCCTGTGTAAAGCGGGTACCATGTAAGGGGCTGAGCAAGAGTGGATTGAACTGTGTTGCTCGTGGTGAAGGGATCTCTCACAGCTGGGATCCTTGTATGAGAGAGCAACCAGGAAATGTTTTCAATGGACTAAATCCTCCAGCACAGGTGTTAAATAACTGAAGGGGTAGTCTCTGTTCGCTCATGCTCATTAGATCCACATAAACCAGATGCAAGTTATGGTAAGATTTGATGAAAAGCTGTTAAGTATCTTAGGACACTTCTTTGCCCCATTCCTGTGCTCTACCCAGCCACTTTCATGTTAGTGAGACCAAGCCCTATTTTCCCCTTTGCCACTTGCTGCAGAAACCTTTTTCTCATCTAGATTGGTTTTTTCACCATCTTTGCCAGCATCTTCATCTGCTGTCAGCTCCTTATTGCTGTTTGCTCTGTCAGAAACAAAGATGATAGGCTAGAAGAAGAAGGAAGAAAGCAAAAGAAAAATGGAAATTACACAAGAAATATTGGGATGTGACACAAGAAATATTTGGTGACAACCAGTTAGTGGTAAAGCACATGCAGCAACAGCTCCTGTCCTCGAGAATGTGACCAGGGAAGTTAGAGCTGGGAATAAAAGAAAAAAACAGACAGAGGAATTTCTGAAGTTACTGCTCTCCTCATGCTAAAACAGCTGCAAAAGCCTTTTTGCAAAATAGTGCAATCTGTTTCTAGCTTTCCTTCTCAGAAAGCAAGTAACCATTAACTGTTTAAATGGGTTGTGTGGTCTCCCCATCATCACCACCCCTGCAAAATAAGCCTCACAGATTATCAATTCTCAGTTAAACTGATGAACTTGACCCTTTCTACGACGGACAGTAGCACTGAAAAAACCCAGGATTGGAATCCTACACAGAAAGGGACTATTTGTGTAGGAGCCTGTTAGTTATGCAAAGCATATGTGCTTTCTCTGTATTAATTCTTGAAGCAGTCAGCTGTAAGGAGCCACATGCAATTGTTCTGTTTTAGTGCATTTAAAACAGGGAAAGCTGCTACAAGATGCGAATCTGTTACCATAGAGTATGAATTGCAGGCAGCCTGTGTGGAGATTGAAACGTCTAATTACATTTTCAAGGTCCTAAATGTGTCGTGTACAATCAAAAGGAGAATCTTGGACTTTGGTGAGGAAAGAGGAAATGTAGCTACTCCTCAGGAAAGAGGAGTTAGCTGCATTAGGCAATAGAAAGCAAATGTGAGGGCACGTGTCTGGAGAAGGGGTGCTTTTCACCGAATGCTGTGTCAGGGTGCTTGTGAAGGGGCCGGAAGGAAGGGCAGTTTGAGCAACCCAGAGGATCAAGCTTATAAAGCTAAAAAGTTTCTGTTACCCTTTTGCCCCCCCCCCCCCGCCCCTTGAGTGAGAGGGGTATATGATGCTAATGCTATTTCATTACAATGTAGCGTAGAAAGATAAAATCTTTGCTGCCTGCAAATGACCTCTTACCCTGTGCACTTCATTAACGAGGTCAGTTTCCAGATGAACAGAAATCACAATAACAAGGAACTCTGCTTCTGCTGCATGCATTGCGCATGCTCTTTGCCTTGCTGGCACTCAGCACATTGCACAAGTACTCACCTTGCCCTTTTTCTTCTTCTGTACAAAAAGAGACAATTATTATTTTTTTAAATGTGTCTTTAAATAGAATTACAGTTTTTACCTAGATTATGCAGAGCTAACGACAGGGGTTTTTTTTCTATTGCCCTTTCTGACATTTATTTTTCTTGTTCCTATATTCATACTTTTTTCCCCCATTTCCTGTATTCACAATTTTCAAATCTCAAAAAATTAGGGAAAATGCTCCCACCAAGAAATTGCATGCTGAAGGACAGAAACTGCAGAAACTATAGCAAAACAGTGTCCCATCTCATCTGGGGCTTTGTCTGCTTGAGTAAAATTTCTGTTGTATATTTACCCCTGACTATTCCTTTTCTTTTTCCCCACCTGTCAATGCACTGGAAATTGGGCTTCTCTGCCCACACATCAATGCTATCTGAAGTGGCAATGAAATTCCATCAGATCTGGACAGATACTTTGTTAGCACAACAGTAAATGAAAGGGGAACACTTCTGAGCAAGGTTTGATGAGCTCAACTCTGTGCAAGAGCATTTCCTCTGATTTCCTCCTTCCCCACCCCCAACTAATTACGCTGTATATAATCTAGTATATTCCCACAAAGATGTATAAAACCCCAGGATAAAGTTAGAGCTTGTCATGGATGCTAGCTGGAACAGAGTATCATTAAGATCCCTTTCCAGAAAGCATGTACTTCGAAATAAAGCACTTCTGCACTTTTTTTTTTTTTTTTTATTAGGTGCAATGCCAATTTCTCACGCGAAATATCTTGGAGCACAATTAGGTCTCCCCTAGTAAATGAATAATCTCACTGATGAGGCAAAGGCAGTACTTAGCATCCAGCTGCTTTATGTCAGGAGCAGATTTCAAACCTGGTAAAAGATTTTGGTCTGACCAAATCAGCAAATAGTGTATATAAAGTGTTAATAGAAGTATCTTGATGAGAAAAAAAGTGGGAATTTATGCTCCAGGAGCTGCCACGTGGCTGCAAAATGGTTTTCTGCTGTAGGTTTCCCTAGATGTGATGCTCCTCCTCTCCCTACTCCTGTTCATGTATGGAAGAGGCTCAGGACGGTACTTACCGATGGACGTTCTGCCTCAATCATATTTTCAGCCTCCCTAGAAGAAAGCAGAAAGTAAATAAATCAGGAAAGTGACTGTTACCAACGTTGCTTGTTTCTGTAGCTGATTTGTAAGCAGCCACTTGAACCTTCCAAACAGCCAGCGGTGTGGGCTGGCTTCCAAGCAGTACAGCTGCAGGCTCCAGATGAAGCTTTTTCCCAGTTTGAGCTGAGCATCCCAAGTACCACTTCCAGAAGGGCTTACTCCTCTAAAGAGCCTAGATAACACTGACAGCTGGGACTAAACCAGGAGCTGTTTGGCTTAAGTAGAGTCACACTAGCTGCTGGGAGCTAGTTGAAGAGCAGGATAGAAAAGAACTACCTACTTCTGTGTTTCATTCATGACTGAAATTAGATCTGCTTCAACGATCTGTCTGGCCAAAATTTCAGCCAGTGGCATATAGCAAAAAACCCCCAAAGAGGTTCACTTTCATTATTAAAAATGGCTAATGGTATGTTTACAAAGGATGTTCTGCAAGTAGTAAGCTTCTCCGAAGACAATTCAAAGCAGGATCTTGTTAGACTATACGGGAAGTCCTGGGAAATGAGTTTGCAGCTTGGAGTTTCTAGTGAGGTTAAGAAAATTACAAGCAGGGTGTATGGAGCAAACTGGAAACATGACTTTAGCAGACTGGCAAGCTCACCTCCACCTTTATGGCCAGATAAATGAATCTGCAACTTACTCTGAAAGACTTCTTTTCTCTGAGAAGACCCTCAGGATGAATTCTCCCTCCTGATGGGGTTCATATGTTGACGGGATGATGACATACTCATTGGGTGGTAACCGGAAGCGCTCGGAGATTTCTCGCATGTTTATATAGGTTTTACTTCTAGCTTTGGAGGCATTGTAGAGGAAAAAGTCCTTTTGCAGGTGGTGCTTAGTACCATGCATCTGCAGAACAAATAAGTCAATTTGTCTTCAAGGAAGTCTTACCCATTCCCCAGGTGGCTTGTTACGCGGGCAGTACATAGTTGGGACAGAAACCACAAATGAAGCAGCAGCTTAGCAAGCAGGGAGCTGTCAAGGGATGGTACCTGGTAACAGATACGGAGTCTGTCACCTTTAAGTAGCTACTGGCTGGGTCTAGTTGGCTTCTGAGGGCTGCCTCAGGACCCACCTGCAGAGCATTGGCTGACCTCTGCTGTGTGGGCACTTTTATCTGGCTGTTTTGTTAGATGTTAAGTTGTGTGTAACCAAAGTTCATCTACTTTCCTTGGAGGGTGGCATGGCAAGGTATGGTATATGCAAGCTCCTGCATGCATTGTGGTAAGGTGAAGGTGTTTGCAGTGGGAACGTGCCCTTGCCTGGATGAACCATGGATTCTGTATCTGCTGAAGAAACATGGTACATTGCATTGGTTCACATACGAACATTAAGTCAAGAATTGTGGGCTAAGAACGCTTGCAGGCTGTTTTCTGCAGAAATAACCACCTGTAAAATAGTCAGCAAGGACAACATTCAGACTGTTATCTTCATGTTTTCCAGGTAACATTGCCTTCAGGTGAGATTGTTTGCAAAACTTGTGACACCTAAGATTCACAGCTGGCAGGCTCAGAAAACCTTTAAATCTGTGTACTTATAATACATTTTCTTCAATGGTTGAAAATACCATTGATTTTCCAAACAAATTCTAATGCTAATGAGGAAACTCTGTGGCTGCAGGATATGGTCCACTGGCATTATTTGCAGGAGGAAATGGAAGTGGTTTAGGGTGGTTCTGCATGGGGTGGAAAGGCAAAGTGCTTGCTGACACCGCTTCCTGCAGCACAGGCTCACTGACCAGCCCTGCAAGCCATGGCTGGGTCTCATACCGGCTAGAAAAGAAGGACTGAGGAAAAGGTGCAAGTGAAAATCAGGTGTGGGTGAGAAGGAACTGAAAATTGCTGGCGAAGTGTTACAAATAAACACTCGAAGTAGGAAGGTTAGCAGTTTCACGTCTGTTACATCCCTGAAAACAAACTTGACCGGGCGGTTTCCTGCTGACTTACAGACAGGCACAACAGTAACACTAGCTGTGAGCATACACCGAGATGTCAGGCTGCCTCCGCTCTGTTCATACCTCTTTGGGCACCTGGGGGAGAAACGGAGAAGAAACAGTCATAGCCGCTGGGCAAGTCCACTTGTTTGTAGATCACACACAAGAGTGTTCACATAGATTTCTGGGGACACAGCCAGTAATTAAACTGCCCCGAGTTTAATTAATTAAAAATTAATTTTAAAATAAATAATTAATTTCTCTCGTCTTTTCTAGATTTCTTGGGATCTACATGAGATCCACTAAGGTCTGAACTAAATATGTGCAAGGGACAGGGTAAATTGACTTCTTCATGAAGTTGATAGCAGGGACAGAGGTTAATTGCTACGTATGCATTATGGATGTCTGTTTCCTTTTTTACACTATTCTGCCAATGAAATGCTTAGTTTCAGCAAGCATGAACGGGAGATTGGAGAATATATGGGGAAGAATATGTTAAAACCTGGCATTAAGTCACTATAAAAGCCTAAAAAGTTTGTTACTTATAGATGGAGTAAAGCCTGAGGTTACTAGAGTTTGAATGCTTACAAAGCCTTGAATTTCCTTCCTCTCCTCCATTTTCCCTGACTTCCTCACAAAGTAAAAATTGCAGTTGATGTAATCAGGCTGAATGATTCAGTGACTCTCCTGGTGAATGCATACTGTCAGGATTTGCAACCACGGTGCAAAGAACAAAGTCTAAAGCTGGTACCTCATAGATGGCAAAGCCAATCGTGTACAGGTTGGCTCCCAGCTTGCGTTCTTTCCTCCTATTTTTCTGCATCAGTGCGACGAGGAAGCTGCAGACAACCTCTTCATCCTCAGGATCATCATCTTCCTCCAGGAGCTTCAAGCGATACTGGGGATTGGTCCAAAATGTATCTGTGAAATCCCAACGACAACCCAAAGCAAACACATAAAGCTTCAGTTTTCTAATGATACTCATTACCAAAGAGAACTTTTATGTTCCCTGCCTGTGGGTCCTGAGGGAAAGGTTAAAACTGGGCTAATGCATGTATTTCTTTTTTAACATGTTATGGATTTTACATAGTTCTAACAAAACTGCACAGCAAAGGAGGATATAAAATGAAGAACTGACATCTGACAAACTTCCAAAACACCTAAAACTATCAGAAAGTGGATTTCCCAAGTGAAATCTGTTAGTGTGTAACCGTTGCACTGTGAAGTATTAGAACGATTATTTTCTAATATAGTTAGATATTAGAAAATAATTATCATTAGATAATAGAAAAATTAGAATGATTTATCTTTGCCAGGCCTGCCTTTTGCACTTGTGAAGTGCTGTCACAAACATAGAAGATTACCAGCCACAAATTCACGTACCTTATCCACTGGGGAAGCAAGGCTTTCCCTATGGCTGAGCCCTGATCAGGCTGTGGTATGACAGCCCGTGGGATCTAACACAGACCCCATCAAAGAGGCTGTATCTCTCAAGACCCATTGCTTACCTGGATAATTGCGGCAGCCTCCAGCTGAGCAGCCTCTCACCCAGCGCCCTTCGTTGACTGACACAGTCCAGGTCTGGAGTTTATCGGCTTCCAGAGTATCAGGCGTGAGGTTACAGATCTCAAGTTTTGTGAAGTGCCTCATGAAATCTTCAAATGCTATCCTGGAGGAATTGAGGGGAAACTGAACCCGGATGGATTTACGTGGTGGGTGGTTGTCTGAAAGATCCTGGTGAGGTGGCAGAGGGTGACCAATGATGCTGGCACTGTTAGGGCAAGTTTGCAGTGGGAGTACCATGATTTTCTGATGCATTTGGCCCACTGGTTGGCCAGTTAATGTGGGTGCAGCTCCAAATTGGGGGAATCTGAGCTGAGAGAATGGTACATAGGAAGGGTGATGGAGAGCTTGTGGAAGTGTGGCATAATTAGGACTGTGCTGGTGGTACTTAGTAAACCCTGGTGGGAGAATGAGTGGATTGCAGAGTAGGACTTATTTAGAATATGAAGGGAAACAGGGATTACTGCAATAGTTTTAGCAGATTTAGGTAGTGCAGTGTGATTCATTTTTGCTATGGTTGTGTATCTCCTAGAGAAGCACAGCTTTTTAACTGATATTCTCACCAGAACTCGCCATCCTCGACGATCTTGTGCTGCAGGCGGATTTTCTCTTCTTCATTAATGAAGTTCCACTCCTCTGACCTTCAAAGGAGTTAACAAGTTAGATTATGATTTGCAATTCAGTTTTCATGAAGATTTCTACTCTTTACTGTAAGCCTTGTAGAGTAGAAATTCAAGAGTCATCTTGCTACATCCATATAATATTTTCTTTGTGAGTCTTGCAACCGTTTGTTGTTCTCAATGCTACCCTCCTCTCCACATGCCCAGATTAAAGAAGCAATTGCCCTCCTTCTCCCCTTCAGACTTCCTCTTAGCAGCTCTCAGAAATCTGAACTGAGTTCATTTTATTAGTTTGAAGAAAAGAAGTGTTTGCAGACTTATTGCTGGAGTAGCTGTTGAAATTCCTTTCTGTAAGACCTAATGAGAAGCTTTATCCAAATTTGCTATGTACTGACATCTTGCTTCATCCAGTTCTCTTATAACTTAACAGATCTTTCCACTGTCACATCTTGTTCTGAAAATGGACATTGCTGAACTTTCTAGACAGTAAAATCAGATTGAGTGTGCCACTAGAATGGTCTGTCTCTGAATTTTCATTGATTGAAGCCCCTCAACATCTTTTTTAGGTACTCTTTATAGTTTCAGCTAAGTGCTCAGCTATGATCGCCTTCAGAGTGCATGTGTCAAAATGACAGCAAAGACAAATCAGATACCTCATCATTAAATGTTAGGGTCATGCCATGCACAAGCTGCATAAGGGCAAATAAAGTTGCATATTTTTTTTCCCCCAAATCACATGGAGTGCTGTTTTACTCACTTGTCACTCCAAGGTCCGTTCCATTCCACCTGCCCCCAGGGGTTTCTCAGCCTTACCAGACGTATTTTTTCCCCTTTAAATGTTGTCTAATTGAAAAAGAACAAGAATAGACTGAGAGTAGCTTCAAGAGGAAGCATTCTGCCTGTCAAATCACTGATACCAGCCCCTCCAGTGATGGTGCTTTCCTGGGCCATCACCCAGCCTGACCTGCTTGGGGTGAGTCGGGGAAGGCTGTAAGACCAGGAGGTGGCTGGATGTGGCCACCTTTGCCCAAGTGGTGGAATATCCATCTCCCCAGAAAGCCAAAACTTGGATAGGTTTAGTTCCCCATGAGGCTTTCATTTCTTTAAATAGTAATTTTATTTCCTTAGCTTATAGTTTGTTTTGCTTTTTTTTCCCTGCTCATAGGTTTGCTGACATGCATGGTACTAGGCCATGTAGACCACGGTTCCCCATAGCTGGAGGAAAGGGCCTGTACGTACCTCTTCCACGGCTGTGACAGAGTAGGCATGGCCTTTGACAAGCCCACAAGACATCCGGGTTTCGTACTGCATTGGCACTATGGTCTGTTGAACACAACATAAAAACTCATAAGAGTCATGCAAAGCTCAGCCAGGTGCTCTAAAGCAGGTATTGCCACCCAGGGCTTTTGGAGGGACAGTGACACCGTTCAGGTGACAGATTTTTTTATCTTGTCCTCTTCTTTGCATTTGCCAAGGTGGCCAAGCTTCATGCCCACAGAATTAACGTTGTTGGTATCATAAAGGAGTGAAGCATGAACTAAAAAAGGAAAAAGTTAATAATATCAGTTGGAAAGGACATTTTGTGATTTGTTTTTTCCCTTTGTGTAGGTCACTGCTTTGTGCACTTATAACATGCTAGTATATAGCATGCTTAATCAAAATAATCAAATTTTGTATTAGTGGGACTACTCAGCCATTTCTGGGGTAGTATGTTCTTGTCTGGCTTGGTAAGGCTATTGCATATTAACTGGAAACATCAGAGCAGATCAACACTTAGAAGAATGTTTTCATCTTTACACACGGCTGCTATCTTATCACAATGACATTAAAACACCCTATTTAATATATTGTCCCTACTAACTTACACTATTTTTCAAAAAAATTAATTTCCTGTGGAAATATACATTTTATTCCATTTTTTTTTTTTTAAAATCATGAATGAATCTTTTTCCAGCTGACATTCAGGACAGGCATAGCTTTCTTCAGCAATGTATTGCTCAAGTGCAAATACACTTGCTGTCTTGGTAATCAACTATTAGTGTGCCTGAGGATTTTTTTTTTTTAATTTGCAAATCTCAGAATACTATTTATCTCTGAGATAAAGAGTCGAGAGCAAGATGGCAGGTGCACACAGTCCTCTGTACTTGTAAGAGAAACACTGAGATCAGTGGGATGGGAGGGCTCTGACAGTGTGTGGGGACCATGGACCCCTCCTTCATTATGTCTGTCACCAAAAGGTGACTGCAAAGCCCTGCCAGTAAACCTGCCATCCCTTCTTGACACATCTGAGGGCATGAGAAAGGCAGAGCTGGAAACGGAGAATTACTAGTCACACAGGTACATTCTGAGCTTGCACAGGGAGGATTCCACCCACATACATCCTGGCTGTTTCCTTTCTGCTCCTCTTTCTTTCTTTCGTTTTTTTTTTTTTTCCTTGCTCCTGTTTCCATACTTTTTGTGCCTAGAACCTCATATCTATTTCCTTTTTTCTTCATTTCTACTCACATTGTTGCCATCATTACTTACCAGAACCCCTTTCTGTCTTTTCTGTTTAAGAACATTAACTTCTGCTGGTGCTCTGGACAACTTCTCAGAAGCGCTTCTGAAGCCTGCACTATCTGCCTCTTTTCATAGAGAGTCATGATTTTTTTCTCTGGTAATGGCTCAGAATGTGTAATAACCAGAAGCACAATGGCTATGGGGACAGCAACTGTAGAAAGAGTTTTGCAACCTTCGTTCAGTGGACAGGCACTGGGGAAGAAATTCCCCCCAAAACATGGGTGATTTGGGCAGCTGTGCTTGCAAAATGAGACAGTCACACTCAGCTTTCCTGAAGAATTACACCATTTCAATCTTTTAGGAAGACTAAATACGAATGTTGAAAGAGGAAAAATCAACTATTTCTGCTGCAAATACAGAAGACAGTTTGCACAACCAAAAGTTTCAGATGATGTAATTGTGGAGGCTTTTTGTTTGCTTTGTCCCTCTCTAAAGTGTATGTAAGTGTATACAGCGGACATAATTTCATTGTCACGGAAATGCAGCTCCCTAAAGGGCAAGGTGTCACAGCTGCCTGATGGGGAGAAGGAGAAAGCAATGTGTCCCTCTACAGATTTGAAAGTTTTTAGGTTTACCTGTTTGGAATTTTTCTTAAATGGTTTTAACATCCCTCTCTTTATTTTCCTAGATACTTAGGTATGTTGGAGTTACTGTGTATTTCACTACACATATAAAATTCTACATGTTTTTTCTTTTCCTTGTTAGGTGGTTTAAATGAGGATCTTAATGGCAGTAATCTAAAAGGAGCATCCTGAGAGCAGACTCCCTTCCATTTGTGGGCAGAGCTCATAGCACTCTGTCTCAAAATAAGTCACCAAGTACTTTTGTGCCCGGAGTGAGAGCCATGCAGAGTTTGCTTTTTCTTTCTTTCACATTCCCCACATGCTCAGGGATCTTGTTCTGCTCTAATATTTTAATGTTCTTGTTTTCTCCACCCTTTGCAAGCGAGGGACTTGATAAAATCCACTAATCATTTCCTGTTCTGGAAATTATAAGCTCGTCCCACAAGCCAACAGCCCTTTGCCTCAGTGTCAGCAAAGCACTCCAGTATCAGTCACTGTGTCTGAAAGCACAGAAGTCTTTTAACATATGTCAAATAGCATCCATAAGAACAGGTCTTTAGTGTTGGGATAATTCAGTGAAGCCAAATAATGATTCAAAAGCATAGGTGATACGTTTCGCTAACTGTTTGTAAATAAAAACACTGTGAAGTCAACCACTTCTGGAGATATACGAACCCAGGCTGGCCTCTCATCTGTCCCATGGTAGTCTATAGTGGAGTGAGTCATCTGCGCATTTTCTAGATTCTTCACCATTCGAGCAATCAGTTCCCCAATGTTGCTTCGAGGAGCTGATCCATAGGAAAAGCCTAGGTTATCCTGGTACAGACAACAGGAGAGAAGTATCATGCAGAGAGATGAGGCAGGGAGAGGGAAAAGAAATGATACAAGAAAGATGAGTGGTAAAAGATAGCCTAGACAATTTCTCTTCTCTCTCATTATGTCCCTACTTATCTACAGTGGCTGATAGCACTGGTTGTTCTCTTGCCTTTACTGCAATGTCATGCTCTATAATGCTTATCAAAATTATTTTTTTTACTTTTAAATTTACAATGATAAATTAAGACAATCTGAGGCTGTGTTGGCAATCAAAGGGTTAATTTCCTAATTGTTTGCACACTTAGCATCTTTGACATGACAATTTGTGTCTTAACAGATTTGCAGCACCCCCATACTAACCTCATTTTACTGGGTGAGGGCACTGAGGGCTGGGGGTGCTGGTTTTGCTGATTGCATCCTTTCTCTCCACCTCCATGCTTCTGTTCATTTCCTTTTTCATGCTTGCTGTTTGCTAATGGGTGGTGTCTAGTGGAGATTACTTGATCTCCTAGGAATGGATGTTCACTACGTGGACTAAACCAAGCAGTTGCAAAAGGTGGCATGTATTTGATTATGGACGGAGGGGTCACTCTCCTGTACCATTTCTTATGGCTCATCTGCAAAGTTCATGTGGACTCACATCAATGGAGCTGGCCATGAGAGATCCTCTGTCAATGGCATGTTTCATGATTTTATAGATATCTCTAGGGGCATCCTTTATGTCATAGAACTCTGTGACTCCTCCGGTGAAGTCCTCCATGGCTTCGGTGGTGTTGCCTCCTTTCAAAGCTTCGTATGATCCATGAAGTCTTGGAAAGAGAAAAGAAAAAGATCCTCTTGTACACAGATAAAGATACCTGCCTATATATTTATATCTATCTTGTGTGTTTATAAACATAGATGTGTAAAACCGCATACTAAACACCCCCCACCCCCAACCCATCTGTTTGGTAACCCACAAAATAAAAGTTTCAAAATATGCCACCTGCACACACCAAACAAACAAACAAAAAGAAGACATACTGACAATGAAATGTAGACCTCTGAATGAGTAGCAACCCCCCCCTAGAAAATATGCTTTATCCCATCCCCAGTTCTGAGGCATGAGAATGTATGGGAAAAGCAGTGGTATGTTCAGAGCCTCTCTACATGCTCGTTGTAAGTCTTGTGCACAGCGGTTTAACCACCTCCCCAGCCGAAGTTTTGGCAGGGAGCCTGACATGGTCCAGCCGGTCATTTTACTTTGCATAGGCCTTTTCCAGGAGGGCGCTCCAGAACTCATTACGCTGGGAGGACTTCGTAAAGACCAGCTGGTTGTTGTATGTGGGTAAGCAGTCATCGACGACGACGTCCACCCAGTCTCCGTAGCGCCAGAACTGAATAAAGGCAAACAGAAAAAAAACCTCGGTTGTCTTGGTGCAGGCAGGGGAAGCTGGCTGAAAAGCCAGGCTGAGAAAGGAGAAATGTGTAAATTAACTTCTTAACGTGGCAAAAAGTGATGGCTATCGGGAGGGAGGCAGCCATACTGAATTCCCCTGGGCAATGCCTGCGGGACAGTGAGAGGTGTCTTATGAGAGCCAAGGGAAATGTGGGAAGCAGTCAATCTTTCCTGAATTAGCGGTTCTTCAATAACTTGTTTTTGACAGACCAGCTGCTTGTGGGTCTAAAAATAGATGCTCTTCCCAACTGCCCACGTGTCTGTGCTGGCCATAGTGCCGCATCTGAGCAGCGAGGCAGGACCAGGCACCTGTTGCTATCCCTTATGTGCAGGACGTAGCGATCTGCAAATGCTTCCTTGGTGGGTTAATGCTCCCTAATTGCTTGTACGGGCTGGCCCTTCTGTGACTGCCCTCTTGGAAGAGTTTGGGGTGAGGCAATTCAGTCCCTCTTCCTTCTCCATTGCGGCTCATGCTTCCAAAGGGCAGAGAAGCAAGAGGGAAGAGCATGCTGAGAGCTGAGCTCTCTCTCGGGTAAATACATTCCCTTCCTGCTAGATGAAGGGACTCACCTGGAAGTGAAAGATGCCAGCATAGTTTTGTATAAAGGACTGGTCATGAGGTATGACTCTACAGAGTAGTTTTTTATTCAGTGTCAGGCAAGCAATGGCAGCCAGGAACCAGCAGTCACCTGCAAAGGAGCAAAAGCAGCAGACAAAATGAAGGGATAGAACAACTACAATCAAAGGGAAAACGTGAGATACTGCAAAGTGACACATTAATTTTCAGTAATGCATGCTGTCGCCTTTCAGGAGAGGGCTCTTCTCCATGTGTTCTGCAGTACTTTAGCACTTTATTTGTGCTCTGGCAATGCTTGTTGGCATCATTCATGGCTAGGTACACAGCTGTTAAATAGATGATGTTCCCTGTACTTTAGGAAAAAACCTAAAATCTGATGAACTCTGTTCCATGTGAATGCCCATCTGACTTCCTGCATTAGTTATCCTTCCAAGCTGTCCATTAGGACAGAGACCAGCTGAAAGAGGGCTCTTTCACAGGTGGAGCTCTGCACAGCTGAGTTTCAGTGTCTCAGTTTTCATTTTCTGCTCTCAAGATAAACCACTCTCCCAATCATTATTCTGTGGGGCCTCTTTCCTGCTTCATTGCTCTGATGCTTTTTCCTCTTTTTGAATCTGTCTCTGCACTGTTGTAAACACTGTCCCCTTTAGTGCTTTTCAGTTCCTCCTTCAGACACTTGCACAAGTTTGCTGCCTCTGTGGGAGCCTGGGGAACGTGGCTTTCTCCTATAGTACTTCTGTGTTCAGCAAATGTTGCCTCAACTCTTAATTAAGACCTCCTAGCTGCTACTTTAAGAGAGATTATAGGGTAAGCTTGCCTGGGCAGTGTGAATGAGTGGGGTGAGAGAATTACACAAGGCAGTGAAAACTAAACCTGATTGCAGGAAGTTGTAAAATAAATTGGTGAAACTGGTGGAATGATAAAACATATAGAAATACATATATGTATATATATTGGAAAGCCAACGCTATACATATGGCAGTACCTCCTAAGTTACCTATTTCCCATTAGTAAGGATGTGGGGGCCACGGTGACCAGGAGTTTTCTAAACTATCAATATTCATCAGAAGTCAAAAAAGGTAAACCATGTTATGAGTAGTTGGGAAAGGAATAGAAGACAGAAGAGAAAATATGCATGTAAATTCATTGTGCCCACACCTTGGCAACTGTGAGTCACCTCAAAAAGAAAGGCAGTTTAAATAAATTAAAAAAAAAAAACAAACCAGAAAAAGTACTGGGATGGTGATGAGGACAGTCAGAAGCACAGAACAGCAATTAAATGAAAAGATTAACTCAAATTAGGATCTATTAGCTTAGGAAAAATATCACAGGAGAAGTTATAAAACCATGAAAGACGTGGGGAAGCTGAGTGGGGAACGACTTTACGAAGCAGTGCAGGTGAGCACTGTGTAGACAGCTGTTGCAGAGGCATCACTTGTACCTAAGTAGTGGCCCTCTATATCAAAGTATCTTTGACCATCTGAGATTAAGGCCTTCAATATAGAGGTTGTCCTTGAGTACAAGGCACACTTAGCTGGAGGCGTTCAGAAGCTCCTGTATGGAAATAACAGGTCTAAATACCTGAAAAAATACAACAGTAGCTGATTAGATTTTTCTTTCAGTCAAATAACTCCTCTTTATCTCTTATGCTTGTCTTAACTAATTTTGTCTCTTCTGAAAGCCTAAACAGTGTTTTATAATGCACTTATGATATTAGTTCATTGAAAGCAAACCACCCTGTAAAGTATCTTGTCTTCAAGTTCTTCCCTAGATTGTTACTAGGCTGATATCGATGATCCGCTATAGAGAGAAGGAATTGCTAGATGTGTAGTGGTATGCTGAGACAGAGGATTTCAAATATCACCTTGGAAGCAAAAGAAAATTGAGAGCTAAACTATGATGTAGACTATAAAAAGTGCAGAGTTGAAATAGGAGTTTCATACCTAATTCTCCTTGGCAGATATCTGTTCTGTTGGCTCCACCAATAATAAACCGTGGATTCTCACAGATTTCCTGCAAAATATAAACGGATGTATCAGAGGAAAAGCATGCATTACAATACCTGTTTGCCAGAGGAATAAAGGCTGTGTTAGGACAGTGTTCTCCATAGGATATTTTGTGGGTATCAAAATGTCTGACAGAGTTTTCAGCTGCAGAGTTTCACTATGAAAATGTTTTGGAATATGGATGTTCCAGACTTCAGCCGGAGTTTTCTCCATGTATCTACAGGGTCTAATAGCCAGCCTGGGGGGCTCCCTCTGCACAGGGTGCAAACACTGCATCAAAATGAGAAGAATAGGGTAAAATATTTTTCTACACAATAATGAAGAAAAAAACACTGGAGAGGACAGGAGAGCAGGTCAGTGGAAAAAGCACCAGGGGACCAGATTAAATTATTTTAAAATGACTGCAGGTTTAACATGTCCAATTTGCAGTAACTATAGTGTGCTGGGGCATTAGTAAAGCTGAAGAATGCATTTCCTCAGGAATGAGACCCAGTAATGCTCCTCCTTAAAATTTGCCCAGGATCAGGTCTTTCATTCTCAGGAATAAACAATTGCTGGTTACGAGATTTTATTCTTTTCCTCATGTTGCCGTTTTTAATTACCAACTCTGTATTCAGAAATGTAAACAGACATCATCTGTCTCTGAGAAGAGGAAGGTCTTCTTTTGTCCTGCAATTAGAACAATGTATTGGCTTTATCAGTGTTTATACTAGTACGGCATGGGCACAAGATGCTGTACAGGCATAAATAATCAAGGAATTGCTGTAGAGAGGGAAGGGCTACGTAGGAGCTGCCAGCAGATGAGGTGGGACTATTGCAGGGTTACACAGAACGTTTTCTATATGGGACAAAGAACCACAGTATATAAGGAAGCCAGGGGAAGAAGCAGGTACAACCTCTCTTGCAGAAAGTCCCTGCTTTATCCCATCCCGTATACTCAAATACTTGGTATGGGGAACGAAAAGAGGACACAACTTTTGGACCCATCTCTTGTGAGGGTAAGAAAGAAAGATATTGCTACCTCAGGACCACTTTCCTGAGCAGCTGTGAACGGGGAAGAGGACAAAGTGTGGTCCAAGAACCCAATCTGCTGGAAGATGGCAGAGCTGGAGTAGGAAGCAGAAAGTAGAAACAACTGGCAATTTTTTGTGTGGCAGTACAGGCAGCTGGCTGCAGTCTAAAACTTTTTTTCTCACATCATCCGGGTAGCCCTGGATGTTTCCAGACTCATGTTTCAGCTCTAGTAGTTTCACTTGGCTTACACCCATTTCTTTGCTCCTTCACAATAATCAGCAGAGTTGCTTTGATGTAAATTTTTGGATTAGTCGTATAGCCAGATAGAGAGACCAGCTTCCAGCTCCCAGTAGCAGTCATCTTATTCGCCTCAAGGGAGGGAATGGAGGGATTGTCCTGTTATTCTGGGCTTCGGTCAGCTGTCCTGGGATCCAGTTCTGTCAAGGCAGCTGTTTGAGATGCCTTCATGCTTTTTTCCACACACTTGCTTTGTTGAAAGTATCCTTCCTCATATTGCTGTGGTGCTCTCTTGAAAACTATCTGTGAGATGCCAGGTTTTCGGATTGTGCTTTTTTCAACCTCTGTTACTGTATTTTAGCTTGATCCTGCTTCTATTGAAGTAAAAAGCTCTGAAATCCAGCAAGCTGTGTTTTAGATAAAGGTAGTTAGATGGTGTCTAAGTGTTTCCAAATATTAACTGTACTGCAATGATCGTTCCTCAGAGCCATTTGTTACATCTTGGGCTTGTTTGCTTTGTAGGATGGTTGGAAAAGGAATGCAAAGGGAGTCATAAAGTTGTCATATGGACTGATCTAGCTATGACAGAAATGCTTTTCTTGCATTTTTTTTGTGGTGGCCAGGTGTGCTTAGTACACTGCGGATATGTTTCTAATATTGTATTACTCTCGTTCATCTGCAAAACTGTGCTGGATGTGCTGAGTACAGTCGAAGTTACATGGAAAGGCTTCAAGGTCTTCCACGGCTGATGAAAAGTACTCAGCAGAGCGAGACGACCTGGTGTTGAAGGTACAGGTGGCAGGTCTGTCCTTCCAGATTTCCTGGCTGAGCGAGGGATTGCTCTCCACCTCTTAGGTCGAGTTATCACAGAGAATACATTGCACTTTGTTGAAGCAGTGATTCATCCAGATCTGCATGCCTCTGATCTGAGTGCCTCAGACTGCCTTGGTACTATTCAAAGGACCTTTGGTTTCACTGGGTTGATTCAGTTCAGATGGTAATTTCACTACAAACAGTCAAAGTTACTGCAAAGGAGACAGAGTCCTAGGAAAACCCTGCATGCTGCTTTCTGGGCAGAGCATAAGAAATGAGTCAGTTGGAAGGGAGCACTGGAAAATGCAAAGACAGCATGCAGCTAAAAATGACATTTGACCTTCATTATATTTTTCAGTAGCTTTTCCTCTGTGTCAGGAAAAATCTTCCTGTCAGCTTATACTGTTACAGCAAAAGGCATTCATTCCTTTAAACACTGCTGTTAATAAACTATAGCATTCTAACTAAACTCTGATCTAACTAAAAACTGATCCTATCAAGTAGAGGAATCATTTTCTTTGGTCTGCCTAAGACAATTTGTGGCCCTGTGTTTCTCCCTTGGCCTCTCTTGGTCTGGACCATGCTATTAAATGGCTGTGCTGCACACTTCAAGGCTGAGCTTGATGTTGTCAGATACCAGGCTGGTTTTAGAGTTTCAGAGTTGGATTACCCTCATCTGAAAGTCCTGCCTTGGTGGCACTAAATGCCCTCTTTGCATTGCAGTACTGCCTGCAGAAGCACACATTCTGTGGCGACTAAATTCAAACAGCTTTGCACCTGTGCAGCAGATGATCTGGTTCATTTTCATTCTAAGCAAAATCCACTAGTCTGCTGACTTGATTTGATCTATATTCATTATGAAAAGAAAGCTCCTCCTGCTGATTTTCTTACTATGGAGAGGATCCCCATGGGCAAGTCATCAAATTCGGCAGTTAATGCTGTGACCTCCTGGCTGTGAGCAGGGACAATGACAGTGGTGCATTTGAAAGTACAGTGTCATGGCAGAGCCATCCTATTAATGCCCTAATGTCATTAGCTCCAAAGAGGACTGTTGCAGGACCCCTCGATGCTCTGCATTATGTTACAATACAGACTTTTTCTCAGCTCTCAAAGATCAGCAACCTCATCCCTGCTCCCAGCTGAGAGAAGCCTCCGAAGGCAGCCTGGGTGTGGGAGGCTATTAAGAAACCTGAGCACAGCTCAGCTCCGGGTTGGATATAATCAGGTGCAGGTGACAACAGCTCTTTGGGCTCCTCTTACCATCCATGGGTGAGCAAATTATTTAATATTATGCATTAACTGAGGGGGATTTTTGTTCCCCTCTATGTACCTAAATCATGCTCATGCATACTCTGAACAGAAACAGTGGATGGATTTACTGTTAGGAGTCTGCTCTGCACATACGTGTGGTGGCATGGCACTCACTAGCTGAGTGGAATTACAGGGGCCTTCTCGCAGCCCCCCTGCCAAGTCTCACGGCTGCCCTGTGTAGCAGCCACCCCCGTTGGAGGCACAAGACTAGCCCTTGTGCCCTCGCTGCCCTTGCAGCAGCAGGGGCCAGTCGTTCTGGGGGTGGCAGAAGAAGACCTGACCTCTAGGTAGCACCGACAGCAGGGAGAGGAGCCGGTAGGGCCAGAAGCATGAGAACGAGGGGTAGCTCTGGGCTGGGATGCTGGACACCTCTCACCACCTTGGTAATGCACTGCAGGAGCCCCGAGGGAAAGGGTCGAGTCACATCACAGCCATTGCCAGGGGAAGTGGGGAGAGCCCAGGGTCCCCACAGCCCGCGCGTGCGAAGGGGAGCTCCCCATGCCAGGCTCAGAGGGCAGCTCAGCTCGGAGCCAGGGAGCCGGGGAGTGTCATCCCTGTGACTGACTTGCTGTGGGGTGCTCACAAACCCCAGGCACAAAAGCAGACTCCCAGCCTTTCCATATGCCAGCGCAGTGTGCGGGGAGCTGCAGCGAAGCAGCACTATTCAGCTGAGGAACCGCACTGGCACCAGGGCTTGGTTATAGCATTGGTAACCAACAAACATGTGCCCTTTAGGTTATTTATTATAAACATTATATTAAATATATTCATTTGAGTTTATTATGTTCTGTTAACACGTCTATTGTGGCTATTTGTGTATATAATATTATCAGACAAGTCCTCTTGTCATTGCTATATAACCTAGAGTTTCAAAATCCACTGAAGTCCTGGGTCAGTCGGAGATCAGTGCCAACAGATATGTCTTTTGCATCAGTGCCCAAGAGAAGTCTCACTTTGCAGTTGTGGTGACAGAGCATTAAATGTGAGTCTCTCCTCTTCGGGGACCTGCTGGGTACAGCACTGAACTGAATTACAGGGTTTGTTTTAAAACAAACACATTTGTAACAGAAAGCACAGGGATCTCTATAAATCCGACCCAGTGTGTCCCAGGCAGAACAACCATCTCTATTGGGGTCAGGACTGACTGGATCTATGATCCCACAGCATGCCAACACTCGGCAGGTGCAGACCGCAGCTCTCTGGATCTCCTTTGCTCTACCTGCAGCTGGCACCACTGACACATCAGGTAACTGAACACTTGTATCAACACAGGTGGCTTTGGTTTTGATGTTGCACTGTATTTTTAGTCTTCACACAGTCCTCAGCTTGTTGCTACCCAAGTATAGAGCTTCCAAACTTATTTGTTAATGAGTGGCTTAAAGAAATGTCTTTGGGATAAAGACCCTCAAGTCTGAACCTTCCCAAAAACAAAGGCTGGATATGCGGATGCTCAGTTATATTAGACAAGTCTGAGGTTACACTGTGGGTTTTTTTGTTTTGATGCTTTCTCATATGCACACTTGCAGTCTGTTTGCCCCAGGGCACCGACACTCATCCACTGTACCGCTATAGCGCTTCCCTCTCCGTGGAAACAGGAAATCCAATCACTTTGATTGACTTGTGGCTGCATTTAATTCATTTGCACTCATTTCCAGGGGCTGATGTAGCCATGGTGATGATGAAGGAATGACAAACACACAGGCACAGGGCACAGCATGTTGCTCCCTCCACATTGCTCACGGTGTTGTGACTGCAGCACATGGCCTTCCTCTGCGCCTGGTCTTCCACTATTCAGTTACATTCCTGCGGTCAGTTTTATCTGTCACCACTGACTTTGCCACTGAAGCACAGATTTGGGTGTTGGGGAAGTATGGCAAATCTAGAAGAGGTGGCCAAAACCTGCCAGAGAGAGGGAGCTGGGGAAGCTTCTGCGAACCACGTCCTCGCTGCTGGACAGGGGACAGAAGGGGCCGAGGCGATGTCCTGGGGGCTGCCCCGTTGGCGGGGAGCACCTGCCCAGCAGGAATGGCAGGGAAAGAGGGTAACTTCCTCTGCAGTAGGACAGGAAATCACTTGGGAATTGAGGAATTAGTCCTCTGCCCGTGAGAGAGACTCAGGGTGGGAAAGAAGAGGAAGGCTGGCAGGGGAACGCCCACAAAATAGGAAAAAGAAATAGGATTAGTAGGCAGGAGTGGGTACTCATAGTGGTTACAACTCCCAAGTTCATAGTAAGTGGATAATATGATAAACACCTTTTTCAAGTTAGTTAAGCCATGCTGGGAACAAAACAACTGAATAAAAACATGCTTCAGACCAAAATCTGTCCTTTTATTTTCACAGATTAGGAAAACAGCAGAATACTGAAGTAAAATTGTAAGTGAAATAAGATAGTGTTTAAAAATTAAGCCTCAGCAAACACAGTAACTTGTTGCAGAATGAAAATTTTTCTTTGGTAGTTTCAGACAAGAAAATCCCTAGCAAATAATGCAACAAGAAAATTAAATTCCATGTTTGTTTTTCTACGCATTTAATTCCATCTCTTTTTTTGATTTCATTTTGGTTTATTGTATTTTAGTCATTATATACACACACTCTGAGCTTCCACAGCCCTAGCTAGTCGTCTTCCAGAGCTCTTAAGGAAATACCTCTCCAGCTTATTCCCCCTGCCTCCCCCGATACACGCCTTCTGCGAAAATATAAGTTCAGGGTGAATACTTCAATTTACAGAAAGTAAAAGGCACTCAGAAAACATGTTACTTACATGTGGCCTTTTCCATTCGAACTTGATGGGGATTTTCTGGCTATAGAAGAGGGAGGACTCATTTGGCGGGAAATCAGGATCTTCATAAAGAATGTTTTTCTCCAGGCACGCCTTGTGAAGGTCTTCATAGGTCTTCTGCTTTACCTTGATAATGGGCTGGTTGCGACTTATGATGGCAGAATAAATCCCCCCTGTGCCCCCACCCACACCTTCAGTTGTGGTGCTGATAGTAGCGCTGGGAACGGACCCAGCAGCTGTCTGCTGAGCCACTGCTGCATTTATGGCGGACGGCATGGGAATCAGGCTTATAGCAAATGCTGAAAGAAAGCGAGATCTTGCAAACTGGAAGGAAATCTGAGAAAAGAGGAAGCTGCTGTGTAAACTGCTTTTTCTATCCGTTTAAAGTCTCCCAGTCAAATCTGCAATCAACAAAATTCCCTGTGGTTGAGCACGTTGTGCATCCTCTCAGAGGGCAGTATTTTGTCATAAGAAGTCGGAATTTATTCGTTGATGTGGAGGAACAAGATAATCTGTTGCTAACTCCTGTGCCCGAGTTGTAGTATCTACAGCACGTGTGTGCCTGCCCTGTGCATACAAGCGTCCAGAAGGGACAAGCTTTAACCCGTGAAATCTAAAAATAACTACAGGCAAAGAGAGGAGAGGGAAAGTGAGAGGGCCGGGCTTAGTGAGATGGTGTCAGTCTTCTGGGAAGCTCATGCGGGGGCCAGGCATGTTCCTGGGACAGGCTCTTGCTTCCAGGCTGACTCCTGGTGCACGCAGCTCATCCTTTCCTTAAGTAGAGAGCACAGTGAAACTGGAAGCTAAACTCCTGTTGGTTTGGGAATGTATTTATGAAGTACTGCCAGCCAATAAACTAGTCGTGACACCCCTGAAGGAGCTGTTGTACTCGACTTGCTGCTTTTACTTATTGCTTTGGACAAGATACATATTTTCACTAGCAGAAAGGATTATCTAAACACATGCACCAAACAGTGAAAAAGGTAATTATTTGATGCTACTGAGGTCAGGTCGATACCTGCCAGCTGGGTTTGGCTCCTCTAGAGAGCAGCTCACCAGTGCTAAGATTCACCTGGTGACAGCTACCTCCCATGTAAAAGGCACCTTCTCATACAGGTGCAGAAAAGTTTACAAGGGGCTCAGTGTGGAAACTGGGGTGTTCTGTGTGTGTTAGGATATACTAATCTTAGAGGAGATGTCTGACTTTGCACATTTATTTTGTCACACAACAGTGGGTTAAGGGACAAAATCAGTCTCCTGTGAAAGAAGATTTAATGACGTTGCTCTTCTTCATAACACAGTTCTTTAAAAGGTGACATTGTTTATGTGTCAAGAAAAGTCCCTACACCTTGATTTTTCTTTGACTGGGAAGTCTTAAATCACATCATGACATCAGTATTATTTCTGCCTGATGACACTAGTCTCTGGACTCTGGCTCACGTAGTTGCTGACCTTCTGCCCTAGTGCTATGGTGTTTTCCAAAGCACTGATTCTTCATTTCTCAGCCATTTGCTTGGCTTACACATTTCAAATTAACAGTACAACGGACCATCTCTACAGCTCATTAAACAAACTCCACTAGGGGAACTTTTAAAGAAGGTAATATAGTTGACAAGCTTGACTAACCTCTAGGCATATTAATTCTCAGCCTTCTAATGGTAGCCTAAATTATTTTCTTTTTATCATGAATACAAGCCTTTTTGTACCAACAGGACAATCAGAAAGAATGGAATCAAGTGTCTGCGGAAATAGAAATGTAATTGCTTCAGAGTGGGTTGTCCAGATGCAGAATTGAAGACTTCCTCATCACATTTAGATGCAAGGATTGCAAGTCTCATATTTGACATTACTTTGTAGGACAGCTTGGCAAAGCCATGCATCACTCTTTCCAGGACATTTCAAGAGCAATGCAAGTAGTGAGATGCAAGGGCCTCTCTAACTGCACAGCTTCAGCAAAAATGCTTATTTTGTAGCCTGTGCATATGTTCTTTCTCTCATATTCTCCCTTCTTGCCTGATTATAAAAACTGTTCTTCGTCTTGTACACAGAGCTCTGTTTCAGGAAGGTGTGGTATTTGACAAACTCCTTGTGGGCTGCTGGGGAGGATCAAATGAAGGATTAGCCATGTTTTTATATTTTTGCTTCTATTTCTTGGGATGGTCAGCAAGTGTCACAGTATGACCTGTTGCTACAGCTACAGCTAACGGTTCAGCTAGTGCCTGCATAGGGAGTAGCAGGTGGACACACACTCCTTGCTTCTAACCCAATGTTGCTCTTTATGGATGTTCAGGAGTATTTTGTAGTTATACCTGTTCAAAAAACAGTTCTCCCTTTCTTAGTTTTTACTGGACAGATGGTTTTGTTATATAGGTCTTTTATGTGAGATGATATTTCTATTTAATTTTTATGAAATTTTATCTCCAGGTAATTGAATTCAGTTACCTTTTTTGTAAATACATACTATAAAAGTTTATTTCTTCACTTATGGCATAAGTATATGGAAAAGTATGTGAGTTGCTACAAATAACAGCGTAAATTATATTCTTTGAAATGTATTTCCTCAGATTTAAAGACACAACTGCTAACATTTTTAGCAACTAACTCCTATCGAAATCCATAGAAGATAGGCACATACTACTGAAAATTTGCCCCATAAGTACTTACTGTATCTATATACACTATATATAGATAGATATCACACTGAGGGCGGGAGTGTAAAAGCTAGTCATCTGCTTTAACCAGATACTCTTGGAAGAATGCTTGGTAGTGATTCTCAACAGTAGAAATAAGGTTGGAAAGAATAAGGCGTGTAACTTGCTTCATTGTTATTTTATTTCACTTACTTTCCGACTTCAGAAATACCAGTTAAAACATTTCACTAAAACGCTCCAGACAATTGTATCCTGTCAGAAGCACTGCTATGCTTAAATATAAGAAGCAATTGTCAATTAAAGCTTAGAAGCTGATAGAAAAATAGGGTCTGTCTCTCTTCACACAGATGTAAAAGATCTATTTGCTACTGTTCTACCTGGATTAAGCATCTGCATTAAGCACAGCAGTATTTAGGCTGCCAGTTCCTGGAGTGGAGGCTCACACTGTCTGCTAGAAGGGGCTGACAAACAGCTCTGCAGAATAAAAAAGAAGGAACCTAAAGGTCTGGTGGGGAACAAACTGCCCTTGGTAGTCAAGAGCGGAGTAGTCACAGATTGCTCTTGCATTTGCTGTTCCCAGGCATCTGCCCTGCAGAGGACAAACAGCAGCAGGTGGGAATGACTGACTGAGCACAGGGAGGACTTTGTAAGAGTAGGGAACAACGTACAAATGGACTGTTATGTTGCCTTTAATTGGCAAAAATGGTGACTATCCTTCTCTGTTTCCTAAGAATTAATTTACTGGTATTTTTAGAAAAAAAAAAACAACTTTCTTATTAAGTAAATTTTGCCCTTTTATATCCACAAAACCCAGTTGATGGCATGTCCAAGTTTGACTCAAAGCAGAACTGTTTTTAAAATAATATAATTGACAAGTGTACAAATGGAAAGGGCAAACAACTTGAGCAGTGGAGCACTGGTAGCCTGTGAAAAGACAAGCCTGATATGGAAAAGGCTGTGGGAATAGGTAGGATGTAGGGGATGTGGGACTCAGGATGTCTCCTATTTTTGAAAGGGAAGAAAGCATCAGGACATACCAGCTTTGTTTGCAGAGATGACGGGAGAAGGAGGCAAGGGAATACTAGACCGAGTTGTAAGAGAATGAGGGAATAAGCATGAAGTGGGATGGCTAAATGCAGAATTAATCCCATTAAAACCAAAAATTTTCTTCATAAATACCAAGCTCAAATCTCAGCCAGACACTAAAAATTAACCAAGAAATTACTAAAATATGTGTAAAGGAAGCCAAACCTTGGCAAGAACTGGAAGATGTGGAGAAGCAGAGCTCTCCCTAAGCAGAGTTGCTTCACTGGGCTGCCTTTAACCAATGGCATTCCATCATCCAAAAATGCCAACTCTTTCCTAACAAAAGACTTTTTTTCTTATGTAGTACTTGCAGAGAGAGGGGAGCAATAACATGGAAAATGTTTCCGCATGAGTCTAGCTGCTACTCTATGCCAGTATTGCACTTACATAGACCTGTGCCCTTTCAAAATCCAAATAGCAGTTTCAAAGCTGGCTATTGGAGAGAATACTGTCTTTTACTATTGCACAACTAACTGGCCCAACCTACTCAAACCATACCTTCAATGACTGAACTGTTTGGCTAGCCTGTTGTTTACTTTCCTGTACAGAGTGCCTAATTCTGCGTTGTCACAAGGGCTGGAAAGGGGAAGTGTCTGTAATCACACTGGGTGGCTCCTGTTTTCACAAGGCAGCTCGCAGGCAGAACTCTGATGATAACCTCTGTGTCTGGCTATGTACCGATGCTGCTCGTCAAACTGGCCCAAATCTGCTCTCCTCAAGTACTCCAGTCTCTGAGTAGTGGGACTTCCAAATACTTACATTAAACCCCATGACAATGAGCACAGTCTATGATTTTTGTTGCAAGTGAAGGCAGAATTAAATCCTAACACCTAACTGAAGCTAGCCTGGAGCAGACAGTATTTAGCTTTTTTCCCCCAAAGATACAATCCTAGCACTATTACTCCTGCTGTATCCAAATTTAAATTACTGCTTCAAAAGAAAAAATTGTAGGAAATGTTAGTTTGGGGGTGTGGGTGGGAAATAGGTTCCTCGGTTCCATTGGATTCAAGTGAATATTTAAGTCCTCCCACCTTATTTCCCCTCAGCCTCTCAATGACTTCTCTGAAGAAGGTGAGTCTCCTTTCAGTTGATGTAGATCTGCCAGTCAGCATCAACACTCAGGGCTAAATTTTCCAACGTCAGTGCAGAGGTCTTCATATTGTATGTGAAAACCACTTCTTTTCCTTTACCATCTGAACAAGACAAGAGAGTTTACTATATGATTTAAGAAGAACCCTTCTGAAACAGTCACACATGACTTCCTCCAGTTTTTAACTCTCATTGTCCCTGCCACTGGTGGAAAGGATTGATGAAAAAAGAAACAGTAGTCAAATCTGCCCGGTATACACATATGAACACAGCAGAACTGGAAAAACTATTTCTTTTTTTCTGACCTTTCAAAACCACGGTACATCAAATTATGGAACTATTTGAGGGTTTTTCTGAAAAAACATAACCCTTGTTTCAGCACAGGTTTTCCTCCAAGCACCCTAGAAGTCCTCAAGATGGACAGGTGGAGGCAGAAAGTCCATGTCCACACGATTCCCAGAGCAAAGGGGTGTGCTTGGAAAGCAGCCAGAAATTATAAGCCCTTTCTGTAGATGCTACTGCTTATTCATATGGGATCCCTCACAGCTTCTACAGATCGCCACATAGTCAGGAACTCCAGACACTTTTGAATGAGCAAGAAAACAGAAAAATAATTCTGGTTTTGTCTGCAAGTTTCCTGTTCTAGACTAGGCAGGCCTACAGATCTGAGCAAATGGTCCTTCATTTGAAACACTATCTTGGGCCATATTCTGTGCAGGATAAAGTTACTTGAATTTGTTAATTCTGAACCACTTTTACTGATGTATCTATTGCCTTACAAAGCAAGCGTTCTTCAGTTCTGCATGTAGTATTAGTGGTGAGTAACCGCTGGTTCCTTTCACTAAATTCTGTCCTTGATATCAAAAAAAGTAGCAAAGAAAAGTAAACAAAGATGCTCCCTTATACAGTAACACTTCCTTTATAGAGCTGTCACTTTGTTACCTCTAGTGAATGGCAGCAGAGCAACAGTATTTAAAAATTTTGTAGTAAAATAGAAGTCATTTTGTTACCCTTGGAACAGGCTGTCACAAAAGTGGGCTGCTGTCCAAATCCCAGAACTATCACCCGTTCAACCACACATGTAGTGTGGTACTTCCCGCTTTCTTCTGTGCGGCTGAAAAAAGAAAATGATTTCATATATGTTACTTTCTGCTCATCAGCAGTTCAGCATCACGCAGAGAAAGTATTACTTCAGTCTCACCCTGTAAGTTCCCTATACTGGTTTCCTTTTGTCTGCCTTTCTCCTGAAAGAAGTAAAACTTTCCCCCATTGGCAGCTAATTTTTCACTGCGTAGCAGATTTCAAAAAGTTAGAAGAAAAAAAGTTTGAGAAGGTATTTTGTGGCAAAAATCATGGTATTGACAACCAGAAAAGTTCTGTATTTTTGCAAAATAGTGGCTAAAACTCTTAAGTATAAACATAAAGTTGTTTTTAACATTTTTCAAGTAAGATATTTCGATCTGAGACACAATTGCCTTTCATTTTGTAACTAATTTAATTTTTATTCAAAAGCTCTAAAAAAACCTCAAACCAAACTGAAATTTTCCTTTCCAAATAGAATGTTATATCATTCATCTCAAAATTACTTTTTTCAACTTCTAGGTTTGCTAGCAATTTAGCAACATTTTTCTATTACAGTCTGAAGATTTAAGCTTTTCAAGATTGCATATCCCAGATAAAGAGATTTAAAGCATACTTTTACCTACATTATCCAAGCTAGTCTACAGTTTTACTCTGTGCTAAATTTTACAGTTTCAAGACCACTTCCTGCATATTTTTGAACCCTAAAGGAATAAAGAAATACCTGTAAAATCGTGATTTATGCACTGCACAGCCTCATGGGCAACACACTTCAATAGTAGAAGTGTCATAGTGGTATATTTAGCATTTCTTTCCTTACAAGCAGCTATGGATATTTTTTGCTTTTAGGTTGTTTCACTCAGCCTTTGCAGGCTGTGTCCTCTCATGCTTCCTTTCAAGTGCTTTTCTTATATATTTTACCATTCTAGTATTTATGGTGCACTTGTTGATTACTTTTGGAGACCACATGTAATGGTGTCTATTTGTGGTTCGCACATAGAATCACAGAATATCTCAAGCTGGAAGGGACCCATAAGAATAGAGTCCAACTCTCTGCTCCTTGCAGGACTACCTAAAACTAAATCATATGACCTAAGAGCATTGTCCAGATGCTCCTTGAACTTTGACAGGCCTGGTGCCTTGACCAGTTCCCTGAGGAGCCTCTTCCAGTGACCAACCACCCTCTCAGTGAAGAATATCTTGGAAAATATATCTTAGAAAATACAAACACTCCAGGTGTTGCCTATCTGCAAATCTCCCAGTTTATCTTTGTCTCTCTGGTAGGATTTACTCTTTCTCATTACTTCCTTTGTATTTGAGTAAATCTGTAGAATCTCTAGACATGTATGAGTCAAGGCAGTATTTCATGTGTTTCTGCCCTTAGACTTCTGCAGAACATCGTTTACCTCTGCTGTTTTAATGACAGATTCTGCATGGTCTGGGACTTCACTGAGCTTCCAGCAAGACTAATACATCTATGTTTGTAAGAAGGCCTCATGAATTAGAAAAGGCATTTACAATGACAGTGTGTTGGTGGCTTTTGTCCATAATGGCTGTTACCTGGAAGAGAGAATGTTCTTCTGGAAAGTGAATTTCTGATACAGGAACTGCTTCTTGTGGAGATATTGAAATGAATGTCCATCATCTAGGTAGAGCTCACCTATTGCACAGGCCTGTGAAACACACCGGGTGGAGTACAAATCAACAGCAGCTTCTAATGCTGGCAATGAAACTAAAAATGTCTCACTGTATGTAATGCTTCATAGTGAGGGTGTGTCTTTATTTTTCTTTAGTGACTTGTATCCCTGGAAGGCTCAGGGAGTCCAGCTCTGAGAGTGCGTGAAGGCTTGAACGTCCTGGTTTTCTAAATTGACATAGGTGCCAGATGTCATCTCATTTATTAGAAAAGACAGTTGTGGGAAGTTCTCCCTCTGTGTCCAAGAAGTTTGTGGCCTACTCGTTCTCTGCTCCTTCCTCCGAGAGACTAGAGGAGGGATGAGAAAGGTCAGAAAAATGTTCTGCCTCTGCTATACTTGGATAGTCTTACTTTGAGGGAACAGTGGAAGGGAGATGGGAGCGCCCCCCGCCCCCCCCCCCCCAACTAGGAGAAGTGGAGGAGAGCCACTGGGCATAGAGATCAGATACCATTGTGCTGATCAAACAGGCAGCAAGGACATAAAAAGGTCATATGGAGTAAAAGACAACTTTGTAAAGGGAACGTCATCTCAGAGTACCTCTGTGTCCAGGGCCACGTGGAGTTCATAAGAAATATCTATCATCCATTCAGTGGATTTTGCAGCCCTGGTCTTCAGAGGTATCACAGTGCCCCCCCGCTGGAATACAGGAATCTGCAAAAAAACAAAGCCAGGGTAGAAAGGTTTCATAGACTCTGATCATGTAATTTTAACTTGGAACAGGGATAACTGAAGCTTGCTCTCAACAAAGTTCAGAAATGAACTTTTACCAGGAGTACATAAAGAAAACTATTCAAGTAACAATGGGAATAAGTAGTAATCTTCCAGTATGAGTACAAGCAAAGTATCTTTGCTTATAGAAGTCATGCTTACATCATCTCACTTTTCTCTGCCACCAGGACACATTAGTGTTCCATCTAACTACAAAGGAGACTTTTCTTCTCTACAAAAGCTCTTTTAGATTACATTCCTACAAGGAGATTAAAATGTCACTTTTCTGATTTCAAATGTTGACAAAACAGAAGTCTATTTGGGTTTATTTGCTCAGTGGAAGTAGTATTTTAAAACAAAACCATACATTCTCCAGTGTTACCGGGATCTTCAGAGTGCCTGAATCTTCCATTCGTTTAAATTTCCTGAAATCATACCAAATCTATAAAAAACAAAAAAAGAATGAGTGTGATACATACAGCAAGATCTGTTGCCTCTGCAGATGCAGTTACGCTTCTGCTTAACCTTGCTGTCACTATTCTTAGTGACCTATTTGATGTGCAAGAAATATAATTTAATTTTCAAATCAAATTACTTTCTGGATGGAAGGAATAAATCCTCATTCCTGAAGCACAAAATAAGCTGATCTTTGCTACAGTTTGCACAACATCTTTTATGTCTTGAAGCATCTGGAAGTGCAAAACAAAGAAATACCATCCTTTCTCTTTTTTTATTCTGGAACTCAGCATTTCTAGATTAAGCGTATTCACATTAAAGTGAAAATTAATAACAAAGTTGCTAATAACAGGTCACAAAAAAAGAGCTACATCTGAAACTTCCCATATACCACACCTGCCAGCACGTTTAACTGCTTTAAGTGTGCCAAGCAGTCAATTCCCACAGAGATATTGATAAAAAACGTTTTTGTTTGGAGAGCCTAGTCTGGTTTTCTCCTTATATTGAGAAGAATTCTAAATGTCCTTCCGTGCATTAGCAGAGTCACAAGGCTCCGCATAGCCTCATACACTCCTCTCTGCTGCTTTCTTTCCTCTTAGGCCTTTCTAGAGTCTCAGGCTCTCCATTAGGAACTATTTTCCCCCCAAATTCTTTCCTTTCTCCCACCTCTCAGCTGTTTCAGCCACTCTGTAGGAGTGGACCACAGTGCCATCCTGTGGATAGAGAACTTTACTTCAGAGAGGAACTGATCTCTCTACATGTCAAAGCCTTTGCTACACACATCCCAGGCTACTGAGGCTTGTATTTCCTTGTTATAATTTTCCCTCCCCACAGCTTCCCACTGATTTCCTTATGACCTTTCTTCAAAGATCACTTTCCTTCCACATAAAAGTCTAACCCAACGAGAAATACGTGAAAAAAAGGGAACTGACAATTTAGTGAAGCTGATTCTTCGTGTTCCATGAGAAGCAGCAAGTCTTGAGGGGAGATTTAAATTATAGGAGACCTGAGGTTTGTGCAGCAACTCTTGGAAAAGCGCAAAAGTAAATTTCCTGTGAGCCAAGCATGTGAGGTATCAAGATGGAATGGCCAGCCGGCCACTGGCACAGCGGCAGTACTCTGCAGTTATGAGATGAGGAACTGGAAGATTGCTGTATACAACACTTCTTTGGACTGAACAGCTGAGCAGCTTCATATTCATCCTCACCTCCTCTGACCCTGGAAGCAGAACACTCACGGCCTTGGCTTCTTGCTCTGTGACTGGATGCACCAACAAAGCATTTCCTGGAGAAAAACATAAACACAGCTGTGGTGCTCAAGGCCACATCTCACCGGAGCAGAAGCTGTGTGCTGTGGGGTTGTCAGCCTCCCATAGCCATTTTAGGGGCTTGCTTAGGCACACCATATGCTTAGGTTCACTTTCTACTGGAAAAAAAGGCGTGTGTAGGGAGCTGATGGCTGCTTGGGTCTTGTTCTGTTACGGCACTGGGATGCAGCTGTGCTTTGCTGCATACCCACCAGCCTGGAGGCACTTCTGGCCCCTCGTAGTCTAAGAGATGACTTGGTTTTGCTCTTTGGTTGAACAAAAGAACACATTTTTCTAACTGTCCTGGTTTCAGCTGGGATAGTTAATTTTCTTCTTAGTAGCTGGTGCAGTGCTGTGTTTTGGATTTGGTAGTGAGAATAAAGTTGATAGCACACTGATGTTTTCTGTTGGTGGTAGGTGATGGTTATACCAAGTCAAGGACCTTTCAGTTTCTCAGGCCCTGCCAGCGAAAGGGCTGGAGGGGCACAAGAAATTGTGAGGGGACACAGCCAGGACAGCTGACCTGAACCAGCCAAAGGGATATTCCATACCATAGAACGTCATGCTGAGTATATAAACTGGAGGGAGTTGGCTTGGGCCTGCTGACTGCTGCTCAGGGACTGGCTGGGCATCAGTCAGTGGATGGTGAACAATTGTATCGTGCATCACTTGCTTTTTTTCCCTTCGTTTGAATTTTATTCCTCTCCTCCTCCGAAATGCTCTTTGCCACACTTAGCTTTGCTGCTGCATCTTGCCTACCTTGGTCAGACTTCTGTGTGAGAAGAGAATGTCCCTTCCTTTGAAAGTCATTATTAGGCAATCTTGAGCCCAGAGGTAAAAAACGGTAATACTGAAATGCAACACCCCCCTCCCATTCTCTCTTTCCATATAGGCTGAATGTGCTTTACACAAACACACTCATCTCTTCAGCTTAACTTCTGAGAAAACTGACTTCAGTAGCCAGCCATACTGGAGTAAAAAATGATCGGCTTTGGATGGTAGTTGTTTGCTACTATCATTTCTGAAGCAAACTGCGGTCTTAGCTGCTACATTGAACTTCCACATTTCAGGTCAAAACCGACCATGTTTTTTCAAAGTGACTAGTGAGACTGAACTCAAGTTCTTCCATCTCATATGACCCCTGTTTTCAAAGTGCTGTCAAAAATGAGTCCCTTAAAGAGGTCTCAAGTTCTATATTCAGTTACAATATAATTTTTAAGTCTTAGGCAGAATTCATGTTTTGTTTTTGTTATCTGACACTATCACCTCAAAAATATTTTAACTCAAACTCCAGAGAATGAGAAGACACCTGCTTACCCAGCATGTACTCATTTTCCACACCAAAAGTTTCTGTTTTCCCTGGAAACTCTACCCAGAGAGGCCTGTAGAAAGAAAGATAGAGATCCAGTTAGTCTCTCCACTCCCACTAGCCTGCTCAAAGCTTTCTGGCATTTTCAGGCTCCATTTTCTCTCTCTCTTTACAGGGTACAGCTATAAAGAACTGAAGATAGAGCAAGGTCCTCTTCTGTGCCTTAAAGTACCCCTTTTGAGTCACTGATGAGAGTTCCCAGTAAAACATGGGTTAAGACACTCCAATACACCTATGGTTTGGCCTCCTGCAGCATCACCTTCTTCCCTCCTGCCTTCTTCCTTACAAACCTGCACCACATATACCTTCCTTCTAGCAAAGGAGAGGTGGATGAGCCTGTCTGTCATAGCCTACCAGCAGCGCTGACACCTGATGAGCTAGTCCCTGCAGCACAGTCCTTCCTGTTCTCAGCAGCCCACTACAGCTTTCATAGCATCTCCTCCTGGTCATGACTGAGAAACCTGCACCACAAGTTAATTTTCAGTCTTTCTCAAAAAAGGGTAGCGCAATCACCAGCTGGTTACAGAACAGGAGCTGTGTATTTAAAATCTGAGAGATCATGACAATAATAGCTCATTCAGAAGCAGGCTCTGGGTTTTCTTACACAAAAAGCCTGGCTCATCTGCGTACTCACAGGCATCCACTTGTTCACTGCAGCCCTGCTGTTTGTGTGCTTGCTAATGAGACACGTTTTCCACTCTGCTTGTTTCAGTGAAAAAAATATCATGCTTCCTCTAATTCTGTACCTACTGCAGCAAATGTAGCATACTCAAAGTTTTATTTGCTATTGTGGGCAGTGCATGTGTCAACATAAACTTCATTTTAAGAAAGACAGAAACCCACTCTCTATGTCAGTGCATACAACAGGGACATCTATGCCTGTGTAATACCCATATACCTATGCAACAGATGCTCACACTATGTAATGCAAATCGTCTTTGAAACTCAAACCACTCAACTCTAGTCAACAAGACCTTAATGTTTTTAAAACTCAGGAGATGTATTGTATTTGGATAATAGTAAGTAAAGATAAATGTAGTGCAAAAAGACAACCTCAAAGACACAGCAATACCCGGCAGATCAGTGACATTCATTTCTTGCTGAAAGGATTGTTGCATTCAGTTCCACTGAGTCACTTTTTTATTAGAGGTTAGAGAGCAGCAGAACAGAAGTTTATTTTCTAATTTCACTTCTGTTCTAGATTACTAGATTATTTACTAAAAGAAAAATTGTAAGAAATACTGCAGAGATAAATGATCAGATTATCAATAGGAAATAAGCTTTTATAACAGTATCAATTCAGCCATAACAAATATTTTCAAGAGGGGCAAAATGACCTTTAGGTTTTTAGATCAGCAGGTTCAGAGACCATCAAGCGCTGTTTTAAGTGTGAGTCGGAATACTACATAATGTTCTTTATCATGACAAGAAGTTTGGAGCCCACAATACTTTAAAAACATGTTTAAAGTCTGTGCAGTGTTTACTGAATTAGTGTGGTCCAGGTGTCATTTGGAAAAAAACACAAAAAATGTAGTCTTCCTCTGTGAACCCTACCAAAGCTTGCAGAACGCACGACAACAGAATTTAGTAATTTTTGTGTCTTTTGTCTTTAAAATTTAAATAAGTAATCACAAAAAGAAGATGGAAATTTAACTTCCCTCCTCCAAGTAATTTCCTGAAGATAATCACTAAACCTCCTGACATGTTCTTACCTCATCACTGGTTCAGCCGCTGTGTGAGCCCGATAGAACAGTGTGTATAAGTATGGCAGGAGGACGTAGCGCTCTCTAATGGCTTCCCTGATGATCTGGGTGTTCTTCTCCCCAAAGAGCCACGGTTCTCGCCGTTTGCTCTCCATGTTAGAATGACCTCTGAAGAAGGGCTGGTAGGCTCCAGCCTGATACCAGCGAACAAGTAATTCTGGTTCTGGATCTCCAATAAACCCTCCCACATCAGCTAGATATTGCGCAGACAAATAAAAATACACATTTTTGGAAATTATTCTGAAAAATGTGCAGTTCTTCTCTAACAAACATTCTAAGTGTATAAATCCATGCATTTCACAATGTGCTTGCAGTTCTGCTGTTGGACGGCTGCTTGTCCAAATGAGAGTGGAAAACTGGTGTAGTATGTTATCCTTTAATAAAAATCTCAAGTGAGCTTTTGGAGGCTAGGTGAATGCCTTCCTCAGTGACAGAGGACTGTCACAGTGATGGTACAGACCACCACCTGAGGACTGCTCCTCCAGATGGGATGCAAACACGAGATAAAAATTAGTGGAGGTATGATGGTGAGAGTCAAGTTACTGGCTTCTGAAGCCAGACTAATCTGTAAAACTGCCTAGAAATGCACTGAACTGTTTAGCTTGGAATACAAGCTTGGTGGCACCACCGATAGTGATTGTAAGCAACCAGCCGAACACCTTACCTCCACAGAAAGAAATCCCTGCCATGCTGATGGTGAGAAGCATTGGAATGGATATTTTCAAGTAACTCCACTCTGCTGTGTTGTCTCCAGTCCACACTGCCCCTGGAAATACCCAGTTTCAGCATTACACAGGGAAGTTGGGCATATGCTTCAGTTTATGCTTGCAGTTAAGGAAAGAAGACAAGAATGGTCATGAAATACCGGTGAACTGCTGTTCATTGCAACTTTTTTTTCTTTATACACACACACTCCTGAAATATGCAACAAGAGCAGGCAGTGGTTTGTCACAGGACACAGGTTGTTATTCTGCCTTTAACTTGTACACACTTTACCAACTTCTCTTGATTTAATCACTTGCACTCTTATAAGCTCACTGTGTCAGTATTTCTAAGATAGTTTCTGTCCTCTCCAGATATTACTACTACACACTGAACTTAATAGAACAAAACAGCATGGAAGGCATCCAGCTCATCCTTACTTACCATACTTCTGTGATCCTGCAAAGAAAGACCGTGTGAGGACAAATGGTCTCTCTTTTCCTGAAGAACGTCTTATGAGTCCTTCTGCAGTTGCCATTTGCTGAAAATCACGAACATAAAAGTCAGGAAGATAAACTCTATAATTAGGATATTCGCCACACCACCTTTTTAGCCCTTCCAAGGCAGGAAAATCAAGAAATCTGTACCCACAAATAATAACTATTATTAAAGTAACACTTTCTTATTATAATACACTTGAAAAAAAATATTAATATTGTGTAGTTACAGCCAATGTCATTTACACTGTTATGGTAGAAAGGCATGGATGTTGTCACATTTTCTTGTGATCAGTCACAGAGTTTATTTCAAACATGGCAACATCCAGCACAGCAGAGTTGATGGACCTTGATGGAGGTTACACAATACGAACTACTGTGTAAATTACCACATTTTGTTGTGGTTTGTGTCTCCAGATATTCTACCTGGTAGAATCCGTAGAGGTTGTGTACTTCCCGATGCTCCCAGTTGTTGTAGTGCACAGCATCTTTCTGCATTGTTAGTTCTGCCCCTTTGAAGACTGAAGGCTCATTCATGTCGTTCCACACAAACAGGATATTAGTGGATCCCTACGATACAGGGTAGCAATTAGGACATAACACAGCCATTGCTGTGACTTGGTGTGGTTACCTCTAGTGGGTGTCAAACAGTCTGGGGTATGAGTTGAAACAGCAGCAGCAGCAAAGCAAGACATGTTAATTATACTCCTGTGGTCATTTGAAAGCTGCCAGTCATTCATCTCATCTCTCCTGGTGGCCCTTCTGGTCAGGGTGGTGGCCTATCAGCCCACTTGATTTTTGCAATTCTTATAATACTTACTAGGTACTTACTATTCCTGCCTGCTGGTGAGGGAAAAGAGGCAGGGAAAAGAGAAGTAGCAAATAGCCATGAGGAAAAAGATCAGAGAAGGCCAGAAGAGAAAGACTGGAGAGGAAAAGCAGCATGGGAAATGTCTACTATGCATGTCTGCTACAGGAGTAGTTTCAACAACCCTACTGCAAAGCAGAACTTCGGGGCGGGACGTGGTAGAACTCGAGATGTCCAGCAGTGTTTACCCACACACCTTCAGCACTAGGCAGGAGTGCTGGGAGGAAGGTCAGGGTGAAATTACCATGAGCTATGAGAGAACATTCTCACATCACTCCTTGTGTGCTACCATGGTAGTAAAAGCTGGAATTGCAGCAGCAGTGTTAGATTAGAGGCTGCTAAAACGCCTGCAGTTTGTCCATCCTACTGCTGCAACTAAATGAGCAGGTTCACTAGTGGCATATGCATTCCAACTTTCTTAGTGTAGATAAGCTCATGGAGAAAATCCTTCTGTGGTACTTCAGCTTATCAAGATACTTTCCTCTACATTATCATAATACAGCTACAAAAGCCACCAACTTGCTTAACCCATAGTTTATCTTCTCTCTTTTCACCATTTTCAGGCTTTCTGGAATATGCAGATCAGAGCAAATAAATACACACCTTGTATGTTTTGAAGGTAAACTGATCTGCATACCATTTTCGCACTTCAGGATTGGTGAAATCCAGGTAACAAGAGGAACCTGTGGATATGGGAGATCCCAATTATTTACCTGATTTTAAGAGCAGACTTGCTTTGTCTTTGCACCTAAATACAGTGGCCAAAAGCTAGGATGCTTTCCACAATGGGCAGCAATAATGTAGTTGCTATTGTTTCTGAGACAAAAGCTCAAGAGCAAATTCCAGGCTGACTTGGAACTCAGTACACCTCTTGCCACGTTCTGCAGGCCAACACATGTAGATGCTGATGGTCTAAAGCTCAGCACCACTTAAAAATGACTGCTAGCAGTTTGAAGCATGTTCAGATGTGAACAGAACGCCAGGGAGAGACAGCATCCCTGGCATTTTGAGCTCAAACAGGAAAGTGTCACTGAAAAGCTGAATAACTAAATCCTGTCATGCTACTAGAAGTTGTAATATGTCCTTGATTTTTCCCATTTTCATTTCTTTGCCAGAATTGTGGGTTTTCTGTCTGTAAAGAAGGGGGACAAGCTCCTTTGCCTCCCTGCAGTAAGATCTCCTCATGAAAAATAACGTGTCAAATCAGGGTTCACTTAATTCATCCAGCCCACATAAGCTGTGCTCACTGCAACAGACCAGCCTGCATTTCTGTTACCCAAAACAATTTGGGAAGAGGGATAGCTGTTCTGACCAACAAATCCAACTTTTTTAGTTTGAGACACTTGGACTATCTACAGATCCAACAGATGTAACAGAGGAAGTTGTACAGCTGAAGCAATTGGAACATGACAAAGAAACCACAAAGTACATGAAATTGTGAATATTCACCAAAAATGCGAGGAATGTAAGAATCCCAATTAAACTTTTCCAAAATTTTTAAAATAAATAGCTTGAAATGTAGAGACAGAGAAGCTTTTTACCTGGCCAACAGATGCCCTCAAAATCTTGCCCATTTCTGTCTTTCACAAAATATCCTTTGTCTTTTGCCTGTGAATACAGGGTATACGTGGGATCAATCTTAATGTGGGGATCTACAATGACGACAAGCTGCCAGGATAAGAAAATAAAATGCATCATTAGCAACAACTGTACTGAATAAAACAGTAGAGTTCACTTTTGATAAAGGGAAAATAATGATTTCACTTCAGGTAAAGAAGGTAGCTGTGTCAATAATTTAACAAAGCAGTTACCAGTTCTCGTATATACTGTGCTAGACTTATGTATAATAGCTGAATTTACAAGGAGGGCAGGAACTCATGCTTACCCCTCTGAAATAAGGGCCAAACTCCATTGTTTCAGACAAAAGCAAGTACCCTCACCCCTAAAACCACCATGTTTAATTCACTGCTGTATTCTGTGAATGGGAAAACACCTGACCTCCATGTTCATGTCCCTGCTTAAAATCATTTGCCTTAAGACACTTAAACATATCTTAATTTATATAGCATACAACAGCAAAAGAAATTTCTAATTAAAAAAAATAATAATGTATTTTGCAGTTACTTTCTGCTGCCATTAACTGCCTTGCTGTTAAGTGAAAGTACTATAGTTCCAACTAAGAGATTATAAAACTTGAATGCTATTTCAACAGTCCTCTGTTCATTGACTTTTAGCAAAGGTTAGGCATTAAGCCATTCCACAACTGTTAGGCATTAACTGTCTACATTTTAATACCTCCATAATTCCAAGGAAAATATTTTAGCTGTAAAAGCAGAAACAAAGACTAACTAAGCTAACAGGCTGCATATCATACCAGGACTTCACCAGAAGAAAAAAAAACCAATTTCGTTTATGGTAAGTAATCCTATCAACAGAAAGCACAAATTAAAAAGTAGTGTCAATACAAAGAACAGCTGAAGCAAGGATAGTAACTACCGATGGTGAAAGCTCAAGTGAAGTAGGAAAATTTTCTACTGTGCCCATCAAGGACAGCACTGGGCTGCTTCTGTAAGGTGGAGCTTCACAGGGGTCAAACTTAGCCTGGTGGTCAGGGTACAAAACGAACTATGAAATAATAAAATGGCAAGAGAAGCTGTATTAAACAACATAGCTTGCATACTGGAAGCATCACCAGACTGCAACACAGTCTGATTTACTCTACTGTAGTTAAACTGCTTCCAGTATCTGAAATACCTTCGTTAAAGCTAGATTGGGTAGCTTCAAACTACGAAGAAGTATTTTATATCTTCCTGCTATATTATTTACCTTGCGTTTTTTCTTCCTGAGATGTTCTTGCATCTTTCTGGGGTTCTGGAATTTCTTTTTGTCCCAAGTAAAATACCTTTTGCCATCTGTGTGCTCTATGTCCAGCCATATCACATCATAAGGAATGTCATGTTCATCAAAGCCAGCGTCTACTGCCTTGACGTCTTGCTCATCCTCATAATTCCACCGGCACTGATGGTAGCCCAGAGAAAAAAGGGGGGGCAGGGCTTGAGTGCCTAGGGAGAGTATATAAATTAAATCAAGGCAGCACTGTTAATGCCCTTCAGGATTTTATCTAGAGACTCTAGAAAAGTTAACATGATTAATATGTATCTGTTTGGAACTAGGAAATGCTAGCCTGAGTTGAGCCTAAAGCACATTCTTCATACTGAAGTGACTGAACTCTTGAAATAACAAACATTACAACCAGCTCAACAGCCAGAAAGAGCAGAGGGCTGTAATAATAATACAAGACTGAGAAGGAACTCGCTGTTCCATAATGATGAAGTGTTATTTCAGTAACCAGTGTAATTTATTTTTTTTTTCTAATGTAAATATAGTCTAGATTAGCTTAACTGTCATTAATGCAAACAAATAGATTTTAATCAGTAGAATGCAATTCCTGTGACTGCTTGAACCTGAGTACTGTAAACAGGCCCACAGGTGCTGCCGTACAAGAAGAACCATGGAATTGCAATTGATAGGAATTTTTAAAATTAGAAAACATGTATGTATATATGTATATGGCCAAAGGGAGCTGGGAAACCTTCCTGAGTGTGCACTTCTGCTGGGAGAGATCCTCTTGCAACCTGGCTACTTTCTTATTCCTGTTCAGCTGAACCACGTTCTCTCCATAACATCTGTGCAGCAAACAATCATTGCTAATACACCAAAGAACTATCAGGGATGTTTCTGTACTTTTAATTCTATTTAGTACGTAAAGAATTTTGCTTTTGTAACATGTTCATCCTCTTGCCTTCAATTTTTTCATCTCTTTCTGAGCCCCTTGTGTCCTTCCTTTCCCCTATCTGCATGTTGTCTCTTCTCCCTTCCCTAATGGAACCACTGGACAGTTACCAATATTCTTTCTCTACATTCCAGGATATGTTACTCTGTGACTTCAGTCTTTTCTCATTATAAGGTGGCCTGCCTTGACAGTGACTGGCAGTTCTAGCCCCCTGTGTCTCCACACTTCATCCAAGGCAGCAGATTCAGACAGCAGTAACTATGCTGGCTTCTCAACTAGGGCCAAATGTGACCAGCTGCAAATGCTACGAAAACAAGGATGGAGGCCTGTCTTCACAAAGTACCAGCCTTTGCTCTACCAACTGCAGTTTGGGAACAAGTGGCCTCCTGCACACAGTGGGCTAGGTAAATATTAACCCATGCCTGGGTACAGCATGTTACTCTGAGAATCTCCCAGGTAAATGTGCCATACTGACTCCCATTATGTGAGTTAGTACCTGTCAGTTGTGCAAACTGCTTGAAGATATCAAATGCAGTGGGTCCCATCAGCAGGAAAACATCAATGATCCCACTTTCTGACATCCAGCGCACATCAGTCAGAGGCACCGCTCTCTGCTTAGCAGCCTCTGCTGCAGATCCGGATGACATGGGCTTTGAAGGAAACCAAGGTAAAAGTGAGTACATCTCTATCAAACTTTTGTTCAGTCAAGGAGCAACGATGGAAACCCACAAAAATCAGTAACACACACCTGGTACCTGGCAAGTATTAGGAATATACACTGAATGTCTCTTATATATCCTTCACAAATCCTTTACCTTGCATGCTGGTTATACAAGATGGAGTAATAGTTAATGAGGAAAAACGGATAATGAGGGGCAAAGTAATTAAAGCTTTTCTGTAATTATAGACTATGCATTTTCTGCAGGAGTTTTGAGTAGTATCTGTAACTGCATCATAAATAATAAAGAAAATTAATAATGTTAACCATGTAATGAAGCAAGATTTTTTTTCTCACTGTTTCAATTGTAACAGTATTTGTATGTTTGTGTTTCAAGAGTTGAGGGAGTTCATCTCCTGAACTTTCTATGTTTCTTGAAGGTCAGTTACAATCCACAGAAGAATAAGACTACTAAGCAGAAATGTGTGGCAATTCCAAGAATTTAAAAACTCAGAAAAATTTCTCAAACCCAAGAGATTGTCAAGATATCTGTCCACCCTTTTTTCTGCCTCTACATCCACTTGTGTAGATTTTTTCTGCTCCAATATTACATATTTCCTCTCTGCCTTCTCTGCAGACTTGTTAAGACACAAGTTCTTTAACTTGACTCTTGAAAGGAGTCATCTCCTTGTTCTTTTTAGTGGTTTGATGCAATAAATTTAGCAATAGGGAGGACAGGAGGAAGAGACTGACAATTTTCATTAGGGAGCAAAAGATAAATCTCCAACAATGTTGTTATGTTCGTGTTGGACTTGCCCTGGTGTGTTTTCTTTATTAAATTCTGAGGAAAGTGAGCAGCTCACCTCAGCTACTGCCTTTGTACTAATATCCACCAGCGTTTCTGAAGAGTTCAGCCAGAAAATCCCTGCAGTTCTGTTAGGCTTATGTGCTAAGAGAAGGGGCACCGAACCGTAAATGCCTATTTTGTCATGTATCTTGTGGCCGAAGATATCCAGATTATAAAGCCGGTAGGCATCACCATCACTAGGACAAACAAACAGATGTGTCTGTTATACATAAGCATCCCACACTAGGCCAATTTTAGCTGTATTGCCATTCCTCTAAGCCCAATGAACACACTCTGTATTATGGTCTTTTGTTTAGCAACCAAAGCTGAAATGTGGACAGCCTAGATTGCTACTCCTTTGCTTTGGTCCTAGCTATCTTAATTAAACATTTTTGCTGCCAGTCAGACTACTGTTCATTTGCTCTAAGTCCTAAAATATAAATTCTGAACTCTCCTGTCCTTCCATGGAGTTGCTCTTCTAAGAGTTCTGCTTAAACATGACCAGTCCTGCAATTCACGAAAAAACTGCATGGAAAATTGCGTGAGAAGAGAAGGGGTCATTCATGAAATTGCAGAGTGGAAAGGGAAAGCAGAACAATTTACTCCATGTGGACAGGGGCTGTGTTTGCTGTACCGTTACACTAAAATATACACTATAGAATACACATATCTCGAGCTGTTGTCTGCATTAAATTATTAAAGACAATGTTATAGCTCTCGTCTACAAAAAATGATACTGTTTTCACTAGCAATCTACCACCTTTACCTGGTGTTTTTGAGAAGAAGTGCTTCTGTGTGTTGTGGTATTCCATAAACATGGTCAAATCCGTGTAGAGAGAAGTCCGTGCCTACCGAACTAGGACCTGAGGGAATAACATTAAAAGAGAAGACTACAGAGTTCCATTCTCAGGCTTAGCTGAAAGCAACAGAGCAGAGCAATCTAACTGAAAGAAAAATATTAAAAAGCAGGTTTTAATAATCAGCTCTTTCATTCTTGCTTTCAGCTTCACTTCCATTATTACCTCTATGCTACAGAGGTAATGTTTTAAACAGATTTTATGGTACTTATTCTGATTTTGATCTGCTTATGAAGATGAAATGAATCACTTAAATAGAAAAAAACCAATACATGTAATAGCAGGTATCTTCCTTATTCTGTAGTGAAACTGCTTAAAATTATCTCCTGTTTCTATCCCAGTACCTACAAGGCAAGCTTTGCAGCACAGTGGACTTCAGTGTCAGTTGCCTGTTTTGTACTGCTCTTCAGCCTCAGCCAGGGAAGCAGCATGAAGAGCCCCTGCCAGTGGTATCATTTTGTCACATCACTGAATCCAGAGCAACTTTTGGCAGGTGACCAGAGATCCCGCAGACTGACAAGCAGCAGCCTCAGGATCAGAACCTGACCATACGGACTTCTTCCTCTAACACAGAGAAACAGGAAAACATGACGCCGACCTAATACATCAGATACACCGTAAACAACAAGCTTCCTGCCCCTCTGTGTCTTGACTGTGAACTGAAGAAGCTGCTGTCACCCAGAGGAAGCACTTCCAGACCTCTCTCGCTCTACTGCAGCTGCTAGGTAGTGCTGGTTGCTATATAAGTCTGCACGATAGTGGTAATGGACAAAACTAACCAACTCAATTAATGTAGAATATAACTGGACAGACAGCACACGATCATAAAATCTGATAATTAATAATTTAAATTGCATTTGAGCTACTGACCTATATGGTTCTAGAATCTCCTTCTTATCCCTTAAGACTGCTCAGTATTTCCTTTTGTAAGTCCTCTACTTAAAAAGTTTCTCTGCGACAATTATTACTGCTTAGATATGATTTCTTATATGTCGTGAGAATAAACTACAAGTGAAATCAATGTTATGTGATGATACTCAAACAGAAAAAAAAGAAAATAAAAAGGAAATAATACATTATATACCAGTCAACCAATGCAGATAGGGCTATGCTGCATCAGAAACGGCACTGTGAGCTGATGTGATGTGTTGCATTTAACGTGTTCCCTCCTGAACAGAAATCTAACGAATATTTCCAGTACTTTTGTCAAATTTGTTACCCATTACTCATATCTGATAGGTTAAAAGAAGGCACGAGTGAGACACTGATAAACATTAAGCAGCTAAACAGAATGCAGACAGAAATATGAACACAGGTATATACAAAGCAGTAAAGCTGTTTTCAGAACAGACAGACTTACCATGAGCTTTGACATCTAAGAAACTGCCAAATTTCTCTTGCCAGAGACCTAGATCCTCCTGTTTCCCCTGCATAAACAGAAATAACTAAACCTAGAAAATGCAATGGCTCACACCATCTGTTTCTAAGAAAAATATGTTTATTCACATGAGCTTTGTATATTGTTAACTGCTTTTTTGCTAAATATGGTTAATATAAGTAAATCCAAAACACAATTCAGATCCTGCTTCAGCAATTCACACTGAAGAACAGATGTGCTAGTGGAGCACACATGCACTCTGCTACAGCACAAAAGTAATACCTGAGGTCTTGGATAAAATCACAGAATGACAGAATAGCCCAGGTTAGAAGGGACCTCAGAAGATCATCTGATCCAACCTTTCATGGGAAAGGGAGCCTAGATGAGATTATCTAGCACCCTGCCCAACTGCATCTAGAAAACCTCCATTGATGGGGACTCTACCACATCCCTGGTGAGACTGTTCCAGTCAACGATTGTTCTCACTGTAAAATATGTCTTTCTTCTGGATGTTGAACATGATTATGAAATGTAAAGACTGCATGGATGGAACAAACAGGAAAACCTATAGAAACAGAAACGGACCCAGTCCCCTACACAGTAAGGGTCAGACAACACAAAAGCTCTCCAGACTCTCTGGAGTCCTGTGTAACTGATACTTTTAGCTTCCTTCACACTTTGAGCCTTGTGCCCTGTCATTCATTGTCCTAGAATTTCCACTTTTTGCAGCTTCTTTCCCAGTTTTATTTTCTACATTTGTCCCAGAATAAGCAGGCATGGCCTCTTGCAGCTGTGTGACTCCCCGAAAGCAAGCATGCTCCCTGGCAGGACTCAGAGTTCAGACACAAGTATGCTCAAGGCAACATAGCTCCAGCAATTTGTAACAGGAGGGTGGAGTAAGCAGCCATCTGCTCTACAGAAGGCTAAAATTGTATCATGGGCATAACTCATCCTCCTGAGAAAACTGGTATGTGCCTTTATGTGCTGCCAGGGCCCAGTCTTTTTTCAGAGAGACTCTCACTTCTGTGTTAAGCATGAATGTATGTGGAGGCACATTTTTGGACTGTTATAAAACAGGTCTTGCTTTTTTTAAATGCTCCTTGCAATGAGCAGGGAATTTGAAAATGACTAAATATCACCACAAAACTCCCTTTTACATGTCTACTCCAAATCAAGCAAGAGACCAAAAGAGAAAGAAATTCTTCATAAAAAGGCCACAGAAAAAACATTTTTGAGCTAGATGTGTCTGACATGCCTTCTACAACCCTCGTAAAACACATAAACCTTTGTTCAGCTATAAATTTGCAAAATATCTCAATACAAAATAGCAGCTCCTTTCTGATTTTCACTGGAAAGTGGTTAAACTATGCTTGTAAACACTGTACCAGAAGAAAAAAACATGTGATTCTAATTCTCTTTTCTACAAAATATTCATGCTGAATTTGCAGTAAGCATGGGTTACCTTGCAGGAATCACTTGCTGCCTCCTCATTTTCTCCTGTAGGTTTTCTAGCGAAAATGAATACACAGAAATGATCAGTTTATTGTTAATGCAAGGAAGGATTTCAAACAGAAAACTCATAAAACATTATGCATTGCCTTACACATTATGTAAGAGTTTTGGTGCTCGCTTGACTGTTCTGAAAACTGATGCCATAGCTGAGAGCTCTAAATGGCAAATAATTTTAATATTCAATGTGTCAAAATAAACTCCACTCACTATTTGAGTTAGGTCGGCTCCCTGGCCTTCCACATTTATTTCCATTTGCATCAGCGTTTTACCTGCCCAGAAGATCCTCACTTCTTTGTCATTTTCTGTTAAGGGCTGACTGTTAATTACAATTTCTGAAATAATGTTTTCTAGGAGAGACGTTTGCTATGCTCTTTTTCTAGTCATGACATCTCCTGCACTGTGGTTTCTCACCCTTTCAGCACTTAGTGGGATTGACCTGTAAAATCTTGCAGCTACATGGCACATTGTTAAGAGCTTATATGGCAAGTAAAACTTAACTAAAGAGTAAGTTTAGTCATAAAAGGAGATGAAACTAATAACCTCATTATACTACTATCACTCATTCCCAAGAAAGACAAGGGGTACCAGGATACTTCAGTGTTTTGCACTAAATTGTTTGGCCATTAAATGAGGTTAGCATTTTGCACATGGCTGCTGCAAGGGATTAAAAGTCTGCAGTTAACTGATCTAGAACTTCTTCGGTAAAACTTCACCATTGTACTCACTGGTATGAAGTAAAAGAGAAGACAGATTTCAATGCGTAAGAGCTTCTAACACAGAAATTGCAATTCCACAGAATTCTTTATCTTGAGCTCCAGCATAATCAGTACATACTATGATGCAATAGACAGATACTGTACCTATCACAGGGAAGTGGTTGTAGGTGCTCAAAATACAACAACCCATTGGAATTCATGCTCAGAACAGTCTCACCCTTGGACTGTAGCTCAACCTGGAAGGGATTTGCTGTGACTTGAAGTTTGTAGTCCTCGCTAACACTTGACAGCACCAAAATACCTGCCTCCTTCTGGGATATGAAGAGTCTGGGAAATGAACAGCTTTATATGAACAAGCAGCACATGAAATCCACTGTAACTAAACAATGATTTGAAACAAAAGATGGGCTGAGAGTATCCACATACATTATAAAAACCTCAAGGCTAACACTGAGGCAAAGAACATCAGAAATACATGCTGTGTGCAGGGTTCACTGCACAGTGCAACAGGTAGCTGCAGAACTGCTATGAAAACTACCCAGAGTTTGCATTCCTTTCACATTAACAAGTAATTAATGCCTTAGGTAAAAATGATGTATCATAACAAGCAGGGTATTCTCTGATTGGGTCAAATAGCCTCAAGTTTCTTATGTATATGACAAAACTTTCTCCTAGTATTTAACATGAATTTTTGAAAGTAAATTAGCCACATGCGTTGTTATTTTCTCTTCCTGTTAACAACTCTGTGTTGTAGAGAAAACTAGTGGAGCACAAATGAGGGAAAAGGGAAAACATTCTTGCAAATGAAGCTGCACAAGTTACTAAGGTGTTAAATCATCTTCCCATCACTTACCTCTGGGTGGTAGGTTCCTTTGTAAGAACATCAGGAACTTTGTATCTTGCTCTGAGAGGAGTTGCCTCATCAATTTTAAGCCTGAAAATATTGCCTTCTATTTCACAAATTTCTACTTGTAGAAGAACCTGGGAGCAAACAGATGAACAGGCCGCGATAAAAAATAGCAACCAACTTTTCAACTCAACATCACCAAACACTTACTGTCTGGAAAAAAAATGCCTGCTTTCTGATTTGATATTCTTTAGCATTGGTCAGCTACAATCATCACCCATATGAACTTGCACCAGCTAACTCTACTCCCCTTTGAAGAAGCAACTCTTTTTAAATGGACTCCTTACCTTCAGGCCTCTCATGTCTTTGCACTTTGCAGCTTTCCCCAAAAGCAGCATGGAAAACAGGGGTAGTATACACCAATCCCAAAGTTTAGACAATTTCATTACTGTGCTGTCAATGTAAGAGTGGGACACTATTGAGATGTGGGCTTTTTGCAAAAATGTCAGTGCTCTGTGTTCACTAGTATCCACAGTGGTGCTGACACTGATGAACTGTGTCAGAAAGACACCTAAAGAAAATGTGTAACACTGCCTTACCCACTGTAACTTGCTATTTTAAAATTCAGGGAACTGGGAAGTCACCCTGTTCTAGCTCATACAACACGACTCATTTCTCTTCTGTAGAGGATCCCTAAAGCACAAGTCTGATTTTTTTTTTTTGTTTTTTCCTTTCTTAATCTCTCCTTCCATGAGACACAAAATTGGCTGCAGAATTTTGGCCCGGTATCTTTTCCCTCTACATGAAAGCCAATCAGCCCTGCTCTCTTCAAAGACATAGAAGAATGAAAGAGCCATAATACCAGAGGTAGAGTAGTCAAGAGAGAAAAAATTAATTTGGAGCTCCAGATTCTGCTTCCTAGGAAATACACTATGCTTTGTATAAACCCCTGAATAGTCTAGGAAGCTACAGAGCCTTCAGTCTTTTACCTACCTTAAAATCTAGACAAAGCATAGGCTCCCTTTTCTGTGCTGACTGCAAAGGTCAGGATTAACCAGAGAGGCAGAAAATACTTTTTTGCAGAGTATCTACATAGTGTGATGCTTATGAGCATGGAAGAGAGCTGTAGTTCCAAACTCTCATCATCTGAGGATGGGTTAGATTGCCTGTTGTCTAACTGAATGTGCTAGCTGCTAAGCTGGTAAAAAAACCTCTTCCTGGCTGTCGTCTTAAATGCAAAGACGACTTCTTTTCCCCAAAAAACTGCCTTTGAGCAAATACAGGAATGCAAAAGACATGGTTAGGAGGTGCTGGAACATAGGTCTTTTTATTACATTATAGAAAAAGAATTTATTATTTTGGAATAGTGGAGAAAACTCTGAATTTTTTTTAAAAATAGATACAAAGAGTTCTATTCATAAATTTGCTAAAGATTTTTTTTTAGTTCCTTAGAATACCTGTTCTTGCACAGTCTCAAGCTGCCAATAAATACTGACCACTAACGACATCTTTAGGCTGATACTTCGCATATCTGAAATATCTGTCACTGAAGAATCTCAAAACCTGCAAATACTATCAGACTTGTTGATAATATTGGCTGCTCTTTCTGTACACACACTCTTCTGCTAGGTGGGATCTCACCTTATTCTCCTCATGAATAATATGGAATTTGACATTCTCATCACTTAACATGACTGAATCCAACAACGCTCGATACAAGGATTTTCCAGGATGCAGACGTTTCTGACGCCTGTCAAGACAGAAAATAACTTTTGGTCTCCTTAATTGTTGTGGCTTATATCATACAGAGGAACATAATATCATTAGAAATGTTTACTTAATAATTTTGTCTTGAAGTTTTTCAAATACAATTATTACCAGTGTTTCAAGTCAAGGGGAAAAAAAGGAATATAGTTCTGAGAGCACATACATGTTTATGAATGAGATGTTAGAGGGGTTTGGCCACCCATCACCACTCCATAATTTTTTTTTAGATAGTAATAGTCTTAATCCAAGTGTCCAACTAAATTCTCGGCTGTCCAGTTACATTTTTTTCTTCTCTTCATGACCCCAGAAATTTCAGTGGAATAATCCAGTTTTAATTTTCTGTCATACACCCCTGCTTGGTCTGCAACCCCCTGGTGAACAGCTTCTGCAGTTTGTGGTGATGAAGCAATATATACTGTGGAAACTGTTTTTCAACAAGCCTTCTGACGACAGAGTGTTGACTACATCTTTTGGTCCTGATAATGTTTTTAGGACAGAGACCCTGAAACAAGAGGCTCTTTCAATGCTTGTGGAATGCTCCTTGCTGAGCCCAGGTTTTATGAACTATTTGAAGATAAATGTCGTGGAGGCTACCTTAAAGGGAAACTTCCTCATTAGTAAACTGATTTTGTTTCCTTGCAAACAGATAATGCACAAATGTGAGCAATCAGATAAAGGATTTCTTTTAAAAGCAGAGCAAAGACGTTTGCCGATGTGTGGCAATCTCTTTCTAAGAAATTGGATGTGCTAAGTTAAAATGGCTAGAAAGGGCCGGTGTGAAAAGAAGGAGTCCTGCTCCCACTGGCAAAGTGTTATTTGGGGTTTTCTGAACATAATTTCCTGCAGAACAGAAATAAGTATCTGAAAATGTACCCCAGTATGTCAGTGACTAATTGCTATAACAGTGGGCAATCGTTCCTTTCACTCAGCCGGCACAGGACAGAAGGCAATGGAGGACAGGAGGAAAAAAAGTTGGAGGAAAGGTATCTCAGTTAGAAATGGGGTGAGAAGAATCACTTAGCTTAAGGTTAGCTTTAAGAGACTACTAAGCTAGAAGTTAGATTTGATGCTGAATTTTGGCCAAGGTACTTGTTCAACAGGACTGAAATCATGTATGTGACTGTCACAGACTAATGGGTTCTATTGAAAATTCTTGTTTTGAACTATGGATATTCAAGAAATATCCACATCAAGAAAACAACCTGCGTCTGAGTTTACCGATAGGTAAAATATTGCTGGGGCTTTGTCAGATGAGAGGACTGACTCTTAAATTTTAACAAAGAGGTTTCGGATGTAACATTACACCTTCTAAAAGATGCTGACTATTGCTTGCTGAAGCCCACTTTGAAAGATAAACTCTTGAAAGTTAGCAGACTTACTGTGATTAAAAATCAATATGTAACTACTTCTTGTATCTTTTAATATTACTAGTTTTAAAAAAAAACACCTTTCACTACAATTCTTCTCTTTACCTGTAAAACGCAATCTGGTTGCATTCCTTAAAAGTGCTTTTGTCCACAGCCTCATCTTGGACACTAGAAAGAGCAAATTAAGAAAATGTTTAAACGTGTTCACTAAACGCCTGCTGAATGATCAGATGGTGGCGGTCCTCAAGAGGGGTAAGGATTAAAGAAGGTGCAGACAACTGTGGTGACATAAAATGTGTTGGACTTTGAACTACTGTGTTTGGATATCGCAAGAATTTCTTACACATTTAGTTCCCACCCTAAACCACCTCCTTTCAAACTCTGACCATTTTGGCGAACAACAGATTTCTACATTTTGATCCTGCAACTGCACACTTGCAATTGTCTTGCTGCAAGACATGAAACTCAGCCTTTGAGCTACACCGGACAAGTGGGAAAACCCTAACCCTGACTAACAGCTGAATTTCAGCAACAGTGAATTCTTAGGGCTTTGTGTTTTGCAGCCAGACCTCTCCCTGCAACCCTCGCAGTGAAGTATTACGTTCCAGCAACAAGCACGGAGGAAGGGGCTGGCCTGGCAGAAAAGCAGAAACCCTGCACCCTTCCCTGCTGCCTGCAGCGGGGCTGCCGATGGCCCTGCTGACGCTCTGCCTTACCTCCGGGCTTAACGGAACTTCTCATCTATTAGAGAACAGTAAGCTGCTGCCCAGCCTGAAAAAACGGACTGCCAGTTGTGGCTGTCATCCAAACACTTGCCAGAACACGCAGAGTTCAGACACACGTGGAAGATAATAAGGTTTTAGTGCTGTCCGACAATGAGCTGCTGCTCATAAAATACTTATTAATTATATACACGCAACATATAACATGCAGATGGGAGCCACGAAGGCTCAGTCACAGTCACCGTGACCTAAACATTATTAGAGACCGCGCAGCAACCAAATATCGAGGCCAGTCAGCCCCTGCCGGTTTCGCCCGAAGCCGCCACACGCGCTCTGCGCGGGGCTCCGCTGCCGCACCCCGGCCGCCCCCGCCCCGCCGCGCCCACCCCGGCCCGCTCGGGGCCCGCACCCCGCCACCCCCTGCGGAAAGCTGGGGGCCCGCCCGGCAACGCCGGGAGCGAGGAGAGGGCCGGCCGAGGAGCCGCGTTACCCGACTTTCCCCGGCGTGAACGCCTCCTCCATGGCGGCGGCGGGGCGCGGAGGGCTCCCCGGAGGGAGGGGCGGCCGCCGGGCTCCCCCCGTGACGGCCGCGCCTGGCTCGCGGCACCGGGCGCTCCGTCAGCGCGGCAGCCGGCGGGCCCCGAGCGCGGCCGGGCCGGCGACGGCCGCCCGGGGGGCGGTGACAGTCCGGGCCCCGTCGGGCGGCGGCTCCGCCCTCACGCCGGCCCTCGGCAGCCGCCTACCGCCGCCGGGAGCGGAAGGGGCGCGGCCAGCGCGGCTGCGGCGGCCTCCGTGCGGCGGGATGGCGGCGGCGTCGCGTTCCGGGGGCTGGCGGCGGTCTGAGGCCGTCCTCCTGCGGCTGCTGGCGGTGCTGCTGCTGGCGGGCGCGGCGAGCGCCGGGCAGCGCTCCAAATGGCGGCTCCCGGTGCTCATGGTAGGGGCGGCTGGGGCGCCGCGCTGGGGGCTCTGGGCCGCCGGGCCAGCGGGCTGCGGCGGCGGTCGGAGCGTACGTGTGCGTGGCGGCGGTCGGAGGCCGCTGCCGCTCGGCTCGCCCTCCCCGGGGGGAAGCGGGGCAGCGCCCCGGGGGCCGGCGGGAGGGCTGCGGCCTGCGGCGCCTGACCGCGTCCAGGGCTGGTGCGGGGGCGCCGGGCACCGTGCCGGGCTCGGACCCGCTGCGGCGGGTCGGCGGTGGCGACAGCACAGGGAAGGGCTCTGCGGGGAATGGCCCGGGTGGGCGGCGGGGAGCGTGTCCCCAGTGAGGCCCGTGGCGAGGGAGGCGGCCCCCTTGCCTGGGCCCGGCCCCGGTGGGGTCTGCGCGGGGAGGGGGCACCCGCGCCCCGCGGGCGGCTGGGCTGCGGCCTGCTGTCGGGAGCGCTGGGCCTCTGCAGCGCTGAACCGGGAGAAGTGCGGGCTCTGGGAAGGTGGAGTGGTTCCCAGCACTTCTGCTATACCGTGTGTTTTTGAAGTTGCGTGGAGAAAAGTTATTTTGCCTCACGTGAAACCTGCCTTCATCTGGCCGTGGAAGGGGGGAGTGTCGGCTTTCTGTGGGGCTCTTGAGCTTCAGAAACAAAATTAAAGGATCGCGGTGAACGCTCCTGTTGATTCTTAGGACAATTTTGTTGGATAGTCCAGACTTTCTTATCAGGAAGAAAATGCTTATTTCAACAGATGTCGATGAAGTTGATTCAGTTTTGCAGAACAAAAAGCCCCAAGCCTCTCAAGCTGAAGGGGTGGTGAAGCATGACTGGAAAGTCCAGTGAGGCTGGCTTCTGATTTGGCATTTGCTTTCATTGCTGTATTGAATTAAAACTTACAGTGGAAGGTGACGTGTAGTTAAGCTAGGTGACATTAGGCCCACTAATACCTTCTCGGGTTTTGTGTCTTTGCAGGGGAAGAAGTTTAACTTCGGGAAGATTCTCTTCAGCAACACCACCATTTTCCTGAGATGTAAGTGGTTACAAGGGATTAACCTGTTTGCTGTTTGACACGCTGCCACCCCTTTAACACTTGGGACTTGACACACTGTGAAGTGTTTAACTGCAGTGGTTGCAGTGACAGCTAACGTAGCACTGAATAAAAGCCATAGCTCTGATACAGCTGGGTGTGTTAGCAGCCGTGAAGCTTCGCAGCTGTGATCTGTTTAGGCTGTAGCAGAAATGAATGGTTCTGTTCAGGCCCTCTGTGGAGAGGGCGAGATGGGCAATGGCAGCACCACTTCATTTCAGATAGCAGGTAATCAGGCATGGGGTGTGCTGAAACCTACTGTGGGGGTGTGCTTTCCCTGTTTAAGATACGCTGAATTCCTCTAGCTGGGAGATCTGGTGCTGACTGGGACAGGGGCTATTTCTGTTGCAGAATGATTGATGCCAGTGTGCAGGAGACTGTGCTTTTTGAGCACCCTTTTTAGCTGGGTGCTTCTGGGAGTGGTAAGGGAATGCTGTTGCATGCTATGGCAGCTCTCTTGAGAGCTGTTTTCTCCTCCTGGTCACAGTGTGTGAGTGCCACAGAGCAAACATGTTTGTAGCCGTCCCAGTTGTTCTTTCTGTTTATTGCTCTTTGCTATTCTGGCTAGGGCTATGGGTTATGTAGGTTACTGCTCAAAGGGGAGTTTCTGTAAAATACCTCTTAGCTGTGAACATGAGGACAGTACTTAGATGGCAACAAGATGATGTAGATGACATGTGGAAGTCACTAGCTGAATTAGAAAAGCTTGAAATCTTTTCCATGCACTCTGAGCACTTTTAAGGTGTTTGCACCAGTTCTTAACTGGGGCAATGGAGAAGAGGCTGTTTGATTTCCAGCTGCTAACCAGGTGGTTATACAGGTACAGTGCCTGTGAATGCCCTTCGTGCAGTTGTGTCAAACAAGGATAAAAGTAACTGTAGAGACTGTTTAGTGGGATCTGTGCCTTTGTCACTTCAAGACTCTGTTGCTGCAGAGATTGTGCTTTTTTTTTTTAACAGAAAATTAAGGTGGTGTGAGGGTTAGCTGATGCTTCTTGATGAAATTGCATGTTGCTGTGCTCCATTACGTTTAGTACTTACCTTATCGATTTTCAGGTTTAATTTCAGATACCTGCCCTTCTTGAGACAGTGTTTCAAAGGGATTTTGTTAAAGTTCCTCCATTAATCCCACATGAATCTGAAATAGGAGACTAGTATTGCAGTAGTTATTAGTGAAGGTCCGTTATGTCAGGGTTAGGGTTTTCCCACTTGTCCAGTGTAGCTCAAAGGCTGAGTTTCACATCTTGCAGCAAGACAATTGCAAGTGTGCAGTTGCAGGATCAAAATGTAGAAATCTGATGCTTGGGGAAAGCTGGGACAGGAGTTGAAAGGGCATTTGTAGCTTTGGTAGGTGTTTAGTCTGTGTTATCTAAAGTTGAATAGAAGTAGTGTGCTTGTACTAATGTGGCATCTTAAGATGTGGGTCCCCTCAGTGAAATGTGTGGTAAGTCTAATCATGAGATGTACAGCTGAAATACTAAGAGAAAGAAGAAACTAAGGCACAGAACAAATAAAATGTTTGTTACAAGACAGGTTTGTGGCAGATCTGACAGTAAGAATTCAGTCCCCTGGCTCCTGTTGTGGATTCCAACTACATTGTGTTGTCAGCCTTTAAACAGTCATTAAGCCTTAAAATTCTTAAAGACACCTGTTTTACATGCCTGTGTGATTAAAGGATTTACATTAATTTAGTTAATCACTGCAAGAGGAAGGAACAAAGGCTAGGAACTTAATTTCAGTTCCTCAGCCTAGATGATACTTAAACTGCACCTGGTACTGGGAAGCTTCAGCTTTACATACTGCTTCTTTGCTGCTGTGGAAACCAGCCTCTCTTCTTCTGTTTGCTGTCTGTTGCCTCTTCCATCTGCTCTGGGATGTTTGTGCGGGCAATGTGACCCTTCTTGCCAAACATGACTGCTCATGGGTTGTTCTTGGTGTTTTTGGTGAGCACCTGCATCTCCTCCTCCACCACCTCCTCCTCTTTCCCCTTCTTGGGGTTTTGGGGGGTTTTTTGTGTGTGTGTGTGATGTATTGGTGTCTGATGCTTTTTGCTTCTGGCTGGAAAGACTGCCACTGGTGTTTAGTATTGTCAATAATGATTTTATTTCTATCTTCTACCTTTCTTAAGTGCTATTCTAGTATACATCAGGCTTCCTGTCTAGGATCATGGTAGAAATCCTGCTCTCTGTAAATGAGTACAAAGACTGCTTTTGAGTGGAATGTTGCTGGTTTTGTTTGAACGCTAAGGGACTTGGATTTCCATGTTGCTGAATCTAGTAAATGCCATGGATGCCTTTTATGTCTTTTGGAGTACTTCCTTTTCAAGGTCTCCGTAATCTTGATGCTTGCAGATATTGGACTGTTCTAGTCATTACCTGTTTTGCCTTCAGGTGGTGTTACTGCTGAATGTAAAAGTTTCAATAATCTTAATTATTTTTAATAGGTAAAAATGTATTTAAAAGGTATTTTTGAATCCCTCCTATTTTTTCATAGCACTTTTTTGAGGTGTTCCTCATTTGATCAGTTTATCAAAGAGTCTTTGTCTTCTATGAACTTGCCATGTACCCATGTCACTGCAGTGCTTGTGTTGACTATTAGTTTCTTTGTTGTGCCCTCTGCAACATCTAGGGCTATGTGGAGAATGTGTGCCTTGTTTTCATGCTTACCAGAAGGTGTCATAAGGAAACTCACGTTTTTGCAGTGATTGTATTCCATTCTTTTTTTCTTTTTCTTTTTTTCTTTTTTTTTTTCTTTCCAATCTTTGGTATTAGAGACTCAGTTGTTGAGGTTTTAGGTCTATGTATACTTGTTTTAGTAGTCACATGGTTTAAAGTGGGATTAGTCAGTTAAGACTCTATGGCAGGATCTTTTTTTTTTCCAACTGCAGGTTTTACCAACAGTGGTCAATAAGGAAACATTTCATTAAAAGCTCTGTATGTGTAACAAGTGTGTGGATATCTAGTCTGAGGTTGAGTGTTGCCTGTGAAGGTGTGAGCACTTCTCAGCTACTAGAAAAAGCTGTCAACTTGAAAGAGTTTTGCCATCTGTTCGGTGGCAAAACCCAAACATAATCATCTGAATGGCTCTTCCAGAACTGTTAAGGGTGAAGCTTACCTCCTTAAATTCTCTTGATCAGGCTTCAGTTTCAGGATGAGATGTGAAACACAAAAATCAGACGGTTTGTCCTGGGGCGAGCAGCAAAGAGGGAGAGGGAAGTCTTGTGGTTCACTTTTCATGCATGTTGTTCCTTAATAAATCAAAGTGGAAAGTTGTCATTGCTGTTTTAAGTAGGATTGCGGCTTTGACAGTGAGCTAATGTATAGATGGCTTGTTTGTCTTGTTGGGAGTGTGTGGGGTGGATGTTGACTTGCAAAATCTTGCTTTTTTTTATTTATTTTCTTGTTGATGGTGTTGATATTTTTAAATTACCTGTGCATTGCCCTTAGCATTAATATGTTCCCAACTCTCTCCACCTGTTATGTGTCCCACATATCTTGGAAAGGGAAGTCCTTTTGTGTATTTTAGTTGCTGGGAGTCACTGCTGTTCTCCTTTTGTTTGGTATTTGCGGTTGCTGAAATATCCCCGATTGTCTTGAAAACAAAAAGTTCAGCAATTTAAAAGAATCGTGTAATGTTCCACATGCTGCTTCCTTTCACTGAACTGTAATGGATTACTTGAGAAAAATGTTTTTCTATTGTTTTGCTTTCAGTTTTGTGTTTAATTATGGTAGTTTGGCACAGAATGAGAGGAAAAGCACGGCAGGTAGAGGGTGTCTTACATGTTCTTATCTGGTTTTTCAGTTGAAGGAGATGAAAAAACTTGTGATCCCTCCCAAAGTTACAATGTTACTTGGTACTTAAGATATTCTGACTGCTACAATGAAGTCTTCAACTTTGGGGTAAGAATTGTGTGGGAGAAGATGGGTTATGATTTTTAGGGGTGAGCTGAGTAGATTGGAGATGTCTCACTTGCATCCTCATAGCTCTTTGGGCCTAAAAGACACTTGTGCATTGGTAGATAACAAATTTCTGAATCATTGGGAATGGAAAGGAATTGATCCACAGCTTGCTGGAATTACTGACTTTTCTGGGTTTTGGGTAAGGTGGAAGTGTTTGTCAGAATTCTTCGAAACCCAGAAGCTTAAATAAGTGCGTTGATTCTGAAATGAAGTGTGTGAGTTTGAGGTAGATGAAAATATTTACAGCAATGCTTAATGACAGCAAATAGAAAAAAATTACTATTTTCATATTTAGTCTAAATTCTGTTCTTTATGGATGCACATTGCAAGTATTAAGTTAGACAAAATTTATAGTGTCTCTGTCAAATGTGGTAGAACACAACTGTGGTTCATACTGTGTAACACCTTCCCCATGTTTACTTAAAATATTAATTATGATAGTTGTAACTACTAAACACATTACTGAGGTTTTTAGTCTTTTAATATAATGTAGACTTTGTTTGTGTAGACTGGGCTTTATGATGGCTGCTGCACCTCCATTGCAGAAATACTGGGATTTCTTCTTTTTTTAAAAATTAGGTATTAATTTTTACTTAAAACCTGTATGAGGGGTTTTTTTGCGCCCCCTTTTATGGCCCTCATTTTTACAGTCTTGTGTGGTCTTGATGGCCTTTATGCTATTAAATTCTCTTTGGGGCGGTGTGCAGAGGGAAGGTATGGTGCTCTCCAGGTCTTGCAGCTGCCTACTGAGATAAACCATTTGATATATTGGATGCTAACCTGAGATCTGTTCTATGTTTGGCAGGATGAACAGGCAGAGTACTACTTTGGGGCTACGTCTGAAGAGCATCCTGGTTGGTCAGGATACTATGCCACAGCTTCTCTCCCCTTTCCAAACTGCTCTGAGCTCTTCAGACCTCAGGTATGGGTAGAAACTTCTGTTTGCTCTGTTCTCTTATCCAGTATACAGAGAAGGTGGTAGTTCCTGTTACATGTGTTAGCATCCTATGTAAGTATCACTGTAGATAGGGAGGTGCTTGTTATTATCTGTTTGACAACCAAACTGCAATGATAATTTTTTAATTTTGCTTTACTTCTGGCTTGCTATTCAACATTTGGCCCACCATGAGGGGAAAAAAACCCCAAACCACAGTAAAGTTCAGTGCTGCTTTTTGTTTATGGTTCTGTGTTCTGAATTTGTTTCACTTGCACAAGGCTGCTGCTAGTTGAGTAGAAGTGTGAATCTCTGGCAGCAGAGTGAAGCTCCTGCTAAATTTGGTTTGATAAAGGACTGGCATTTTTTGCTCAGATAATGTTCATTTACAGTAATGTAAATTAAAGTGTGTTGAGAAGTGGGTTGCTTAAACACTGATAGCAGGTTAAAAATTAAAAATAGGTAATGTTAAAACATGTTTGAAACAAATCAAATGGAGAAGACAATGCAAAACGGCACAGGGAAGTAATGTGCAAACATAGGCTCTGCACCAGCTGTGTATCCCCAGCCAATGCTGTGTGATCATGCTAATGGCTGTCAGTATAACATGCTGTCTTTAATTGTGTACTTAAGAATTCAAGGTAAATTATGCAGTGTTGTCTCTCTGTTACGGGGTTTTTCTTTGCTGGGTTTTTTGGTTATGAAAAAAGGTGTGCCTAAAGGTGACTTACAAACGTTACTAAAAACCTTTTTTATGCCTCTAATTCCTTTGATATGCAAAGATGGCTTGAAAGGTGGGGTTTTTTTAAATTTGTGTGCTGCTTGCTTTTTATGTTTAATAATTGAGAAGTGTCAGTTCTACTTGTTTTTATACAAGAGATCTTGTGGATTTAGATGTGTAATGTGAACTTGGGCGTCTTAACTGCATGTTCAAGTTGGTGAAACTGGGGTTTTAAAAGTCAAAGTGACTTTCCTCCAATTCCTTTGATAAGTCTATTGAAATTTTAACAAAAGTTATTTCTCTCAGATACTAATTTCTGAAGTTTCACATAAATTTCTCCTTTTGATCGTTCAGCTTATTTCTTGTGGTTTAGCAGTTTCACTAGATCTCAAGTCACCATAGTTTGAGTGTTGGCAAAATCTGGATCTCTAATAGGCACCCACTCATGTAGGGACTTTTTTTGCACAGACTAAGGCAGAAGGCTCCAAATTGTGTATCTGTCTGTGTAGACTTCATCTAGTAATGGAGACAGCAAACAGATTCATATTTGAAAAATAAAATACTGTCATGTCTGTGGGTCTAGTTCTAAAAATAGACACCTGTTGTCTGAGGGGAGGAAAGTAACTCTCAAATGAAACAGTATTAATTTAAGTATTCAAGACTCCATCTGCAAATGGACAGTTGTTTGATTTAGAAAAATGAAAGTTCTCTAATACAGCTGTTACAAGACTCCTTCCTTTGTAAGCAAGTTTACTGGAAGCTGTTCTGGCAATGTCATGTTAATATTAAGTGCCTATAAATACTGTACATTTCTTATCTTGCAGATTTTCTATAAAGAATTTGTTCATCCAGAGCCTCTCTCACCTGAGAAACAAGAGGTGATTTTGCCCCCCACCCCCCCTCATAATGAGTGAGTGTGGGCATGGAAGAGATAGTTTTGGCGTACTGATTTATCCATTTTTCTGTTTTTCTTCAAGAGCTTAAAAGATAAGAAGGAGAGTGGAGGAAATCACACAATGGTGGCAGATAAAACTGTATGTATATTGAGTTTAAACATGACTTGGAATCCAGCAGTCTTAATTTGTTTGGTTTCTGGTTTGTTTGTTTTTATTTATATTTCCTTGTTCAAGAAATTACTGGTAGCATTTACAGGGAAGATGCAATTATCTGGGTTTTTTTGACACCTGGATTGTTTATATCTTGAAACTAGGTAGCAATGTGTGAAAGAACAGAGCAACTGCTGCTTCTACATGTGAAATATGAAACTCATACCATTCAAACTAATGGTATAAATGTAAAAAAAGTATTTTTTCATAGTAATTTAAAGTATGATCTGTTTTAAATGGTGACTAATACTTAGAGGTTATGTTTGATTTCGTCTTCAGCTGGTCAATCTTTTAAAACATTGTACCTAACAAGTTGAGCAACTGATTTTCAAATTTGTTTGTATTTTTATTGTGTACTATGTTCAAGCCTTAACCAGGAACGATTGTCAAAATAACTTCAAATTGGATGTCCTGGATGCCAGCAAAGAAAGTGTATTTAATTCCCTGTGTACTTACAGGGCCATTTACCTTAAAGCTAAAACATAAATAGCTGTGTGTGCAGTTGTGAAATAAGGAATCAGTGCAGCAGGAGATGGAGATCATATAAAGGCAAAATTGGTGTTTTAAAAAAATATGCCCATTTTCTTTTAAGTTTACTCTGTTTTTTAACTAAGTCTTTTAATTTCAGTCAATATCAGCATAAACTTTTTTTTTTTGGATACTTCAAAGTATTGTAATGGGGAGGTTTCTTAAATACATGCTTTTAATACTGAAGTTCTCTTGGAGAAGCCATTATAGAAAATGCCTTTGTGGTAGTTCTGCAGTAGTCATGTGAGTGGCATATATGTGGATAGTCTTAATTTTAACCTTAAAGCTCTTCGTAAATATTGTCGTTTCAGAGATGGCTAGAACTTCCTCAGTTGTGTAATTAACAGTTTTGTATCCTGAAACTCAAGTCTCTGATTTATTCTGTGGTGCATATGTTTATCTGGGCAAGCTTCTTCTGTTAGTTTGTTGGCAAGGTTTGAGTCTTATAGGTATGAGAGCTGTTGCAGGGGCAGTAGTAGTTTTCAGGGGAAACAACTACTATAGAAAATTCTAATTTCCCAACTACCTCTTGTATCTTACACTGTAAGATACAGCCTTCACCAGGGAACTGAGTTATATGCAGCTGTGCTGTTGCCAAACAATTGATTTCAGGAGCAATGAAGTATCTGTGTGGTGATCATTGTGTTTCTAGACTGAAAGCAAGGAACATGATGATGTGCTGAATTCTTTGTAGCTTTGAGATGGCTCTTTGAGGTTTTTTGTAGCCACCTTTGAGATGACTCTTCAATATTAAATTTGCAAATAAACCCAGATTACCTGCCAGGTCTTTGAGGATTTATCTGGATTCAAACAACTAAATTTTAAGTATCATGTCTAATAAATAGATTTCAAGTTTACATATCAAATATTTATTAACAAGTTTTAGGCTTGGGAAGAGATGAACTTTATTTTTGCATGGGAGATATCACCCATGTATGGTAAGTCTAATTCTATCATCTTCGTGTCATCTTGACTATGCACTGTCTACATGTAGACATTTTATTTTCAGGCAATGAATGCTGTTATCAAAACTTGGCGAGATGGGCCATACATATTTATTGTGCAAATTGGAATTACAACTGCAAAGGATTCTACTACCAAAGTTAAAAGAATGGAGAGAACAACACCTTCCTCATATCAAAATAAGCCCTTTACAAGTAAGATACTTTAGGCTAAAAATACAGTGCCTTTTTTATGTATACCAGTCTGAGTGTATTCTGAGGTACTTTTAATATGTTAATTAATATTTTAATTCTGCATGGTTCAGTTTGATAAGACGCTATCTTTCACTTCAAACAAATGTAAGTATTGTGTACTACAATGCTTTCTTATCATAAGAAAATAAGTGATTGTTAGTGTCTTGAAGATCCTAAGGCTGTTGGTCTGTCAGATTAATGATGGAAGTAAAGAAGAATCCCAAGCAGTTCAATTTTGAGGCTTGGTAGCATGTTTCAGAAATGTGCAGACCAACATGGTGATTTATATTAATAAGCTCAAATCATGTAGAATACAAAGATCATAATTGTCACTTGAAATTATATTACAGTATATTTAAGTGTGCATTGATAACCTATTCAAGCGTTAGAGAAGTTTGAAAATCCCCTTTAGAAAAGTGAGCTTATGTGTGTTTCTGAACTTTCCTGTTACACATGAATCTCCAGCACAAATTACTTTTAAGTAGTTACTTGATAATAGTGTGTAATTTTAATTGCATGCTTTTAGCTGAGTGTGTTGGGAGTCTTGTCTGTCTTTGATTTAAGTTCAAGTTAGATTTAACAACTGATTTTTTTACTCAAGTGTAATGAAATTCCAAATCTTCACATAGCTAAGTATTTTATCCTGGCTTCCTCCTTTTGGTTCTTGTTCAATTTGATTATTGGATTGTCTTTTGACAGTGACAGTAGAATTGAAGGGGCCATATGAGTACCTCTCTCTTGCAGACTATCCTCTGATGATTGTAAGTAAAACAGCTTTCCTTTGACTTCTAAATTTGTCCGTTGATTGGAATCTCAATTAAATACTCTTCTTCCATGCTTTAGGAAACAGAAGGGCAGTGTCTCAGAAAAAATAATTTAGCAGAGGGTGTTTTTTGGTCTGTGTGGTGGTTGGTGGGGACTTTTTTGTACTAAATACAGGCTAGGGAAAACAGACATAGATTTTAGACATTTGCATATGCCACTAATGTCCTTTTCTGGATTGTTTGACTTGGTGCCTGTTGATTTGTAGTTCAAGAAGTTACCAGTATCATTAGCTCTAAACTGACCAGTTTTACTGATGCTGTTTTTCTCCTTAGCTCGTATCTTAGAAAATGTGCTATTCTATGCATTTGATTACAGCTACCCTTTCATTTGTCACTGCTTTCTTTGTTCTTTTACAGCTTTATCATCCTTCCTCCACCAGCTCTCTTGCAGCCTGTGAGGAGGTCCTTAATACTGCCTAACAGTGAAAGCGTAATTGAACTACAGAGCTAATCCCCTTTTTATTCGAAGGAGTTGTTGGTTTGGTTGCTCATTCCTTCTGTTGAGGAGACTAAGAAAATAAAATAAATTCAATATTTATGTGGTGTAAACAGACTTTAGCTGGGGATTGCTAACAAGTAAGGTTTCTAGCTTGACTATATTGGTAAGAGTTGCCTGTAAATAGGAGAGCCTGAGGGTATTTCTGAAACATAGGTTTTACTTCCTGCAGAAGTAAAAAGCCTCCAGCAGCTCTGTTCACATACAGTCCACTGGTGTGAATATCCCTATGTGGCAGGTCCAGAAAAAGATCCCTGTCTAAATGCTTCTGTAATGAAGCATCTAAATGTGAACTACATGTCTGGGTCTTTACCATTTGAACTGTATGGATCAGTCAGATGTGAAAATCTGTAAGGATTAGTAAGGTAATGAAGGTGTTCTCAGTTTGTGAAAGCTTCAACAGATTTTGCAGCTGACTTCAATGCTTGCTTGGTTTATAAAAAAGATAATCTACCTCTGCAAGAGGAGACTGCTTGATTATTACTGTTCTGTACTTTGGCTAAGTAATTCCCGTTATTCAGTTAATGTCTTAGACTCTCCTCCTTATTCCTCTTCTTAACCTAGTATCCTTTTTGAAAACTTAACTCGCTCTGGTATGGTGCTGTTAATTAGAAAATTCAGCACCACGTAGCATAGTCAAGCTTATTGTTTGCTGTAGGAGACGTACCCTGAAAGTTCTTCTGAAGCAAGTAACACTAGATGGGGAAAAAATATTTTAAAAAATCACAAAATTAATTTAAATGAATATCTAGGTTTCTTTTTCAGTTCCAGATTTTTGGCTGACCTAAAGCTTGGTCAAAAACTGAGTTTGCTGGAAATTAACTTCTGAGAGAAATTGTCAAATTATTTGAACTGAGGGATTAAAACCATCAGTTGCTTATCTCTGTTCTGTGGAATGGTGTGTAAAGGTGACTTGTAAATTTATTTGGAGAGTACTGTAAATGTACAATTAAGTTAGTAATAGAAAAATATGTGAGAAGGAACAGGGTTTCTAGTACTCAATGATTTGCTTGAGCTCTTATCAGAGTTCTTGAAAGGTAGTAGCACTTGATACCTTCCTTAGAAAAATTGCCTGTGAAATAAATTGGCAGACCTCTCGAGAGAAATTGTTCCGAAATTCAATTACTGTGATTCCATGTACTGGCAGTGGGAAATTAGGCTGTCACTGTAAAGGAATCCAGAGAAGACAAATGAAGCAATATTTGTTTCTAGTCACTTTTGTATATAAGACTTCAAAAGTTGCTACGTTCAAGGAGGAAACAGATCTGTCTTACAGTTGTGGAATGGAAACAAGGATATGGTTTTTCTGGGTCTAAGGTTCATATTTCTTGCTTCTTTTTGTGTAATAGTTTTTCATGGTGATGTGCATTGTGTACGTATTCTTCGGGGTTCTATGGCTTGCATGGTCAGCCTGTTACTGGCGGGATCTCCTGAGGATCCAGTTCTGGATTGGTGCTGTTATCTTCCTGGGAATGCTCGAGAAAGCAGTTTTCTATGCAGAGTTCCAGAATATCCGCTACACGGGGGAATCTGGTAGGTAGCAATTGCAGCTTGCAGTTTAATTGATGGGGCATAGCACTAACGGCTTATGCTAAACTGGGCTGACATATGCATGCTAAGTATATGATTACTTGGGGATTGTTTCAAGACAGAACAGGAAACCAGAATTTCTGCATTTTTTTAATATGTTGTAAATACGGTGATCTGTGTTCTTCTAAGGCTAAAATGCTGTTGCCTTCTCTGACTCCTGAGTGTAGTGTCTTGGGGATGTAAAATGCTAGGTTCTGGAAAGTATTCACTGTAGTGCTAGTTTGAAGTTTAAAATAGGACTTCATAAGTGTAGCTTGTAATTAATTTGCTGTTGGCCTTGGAAAGAGACTTTGAAACTCCTTTTTCAACATGACAGCATTGCAGATGACTTGATATTCAGCCCATAGCCTGATAATCAATCTTAAGTGATTCTCTCCACATAAAGCTTTGGGACTTTGGTTTTGAGTTTTTAGGATGGATGCATATAAATCAAACTCTGCAAGTAAAACTTCATTATGACTTTGTTAATTGGCCACACCCATGGTATAGAAGGTTTTGTTGCTTGACTTGTTTGGAAGATCATCCAGGCTGATCTTACAGATAAATGTTTCATGGATCGTTTACTCTCCAATTTCTATGGATGTAAAATTTTTCAGTACCTCTTTTTATGCTATGTGACGTATCTTTTCTTGAAAGCTTACTCCAGCTGTAGGTAATTAAAAGATTATACTGTTTAATAGTCCACTTTCTGGAAAAAATGGTCTGCTCTCATGCTACAATTGCATGCAGTAGCTATTAAAATTTTCTGTTTTATTAACCTAGCTTCCTCCTCTTTGCTTTTGGTAGTTCAAGGAGCAGTAATACTGGCAGAACTGCTTTCTGCTGTGAAGCGCTCATTGGCTCGAACTCTGGTCATCATAGTCAGCCTGGGATATGGGATAGTCAAGTGAGTGATTCTGTAACAGATTTGTTGTGTTCTATTAACAGGCTTTTCACTGTTGGTTTTTAATAACCCACCCCTTTCTGTGTACCACTGTTGGGTAGGCTTCTGAGTCACTGTTGAAACACTGCAAGGATTGGAATGGGAGCTTTATCTGCCTTCCTTCTGGGCAAGGAGGAGCTTCTAGAAATGGGGGAGGTCAGGAATTATTGATAGGGGAAAGGATCTGCTTTAGGAGGCTTCTGCTGTCAAGATTGCTGCTGATCTGTCTGTCCCCACCTGTATGGTAAAAGAACATGCTGTGTGGTAGTAGAAGCTTCCAGCAGGTATAGGTGTGCTGGGCGAACTGATGAAGCAGAGGTGGGCTGAGACTTCTGGAAATGGTTGTAAAAAGCTAAACAGATTAACTAGGAAACAAAACTGTTACCCATCTCTTCCTTAGTCACATAAGTTTTGAGCACCATAATAAAAATATTTCTGGACCTTGAAGTGGCTTGTCACAAGGACCTTTTATTCATATGCTTCATGCCTTATGTTAGACTCAAATTGACATGAGTTCACTCTTCCCCTTCCCCCCCCCCCCTTAATTAAATTTCACTTTGTTTTCCTACAGGCCTCGCCTTGGAGTTACTCTTCACAAAGTAGTTATGGCTGGAGCCCTTTATCTGTTATTTTCTGGCATGGAAGGTGTTCTTAGAGTCACAGGGGTCAGTAACTGCTTGAATTTTCCCATATGTCACAGATGCTACTGGCTTTATTTACTTACATGCTAAGGGAGAATCCCAGGGCTATCCTGAAAGAAGGGAATAGAGACAATGAAGTGGTTGAGTCTGTGGATATGGATTATTGACAATTATTTTAAGTTTGATGTCTTCTCATTTTATCAGGATGTAATTCTGTGTATTTTAATGTTAATAATTTTCTGATTAGTGAGGTTTCAGACACTATATTCTGCCTGGACCCTTGTGTCTAATATTCAGATTAGGTAGGGCTAGTTGCAGACACAGATGTACAGCTTGAATCATCTGGCCATGAGTGCGCATCTCAGGAAGTAGATTGCTGTTGTTCTGTGTTTGGTATTTTGGAATAAGGTATTTAACATATATTTGGTACTTTTTCAGTTTTTCTATGACACTGTGGCTCTGATAGCAAACTTGGCCCTGTCCATGATTGATGCCTGTATGATTTTGTGGATATCCTTTCATAAACTGCAGAGTGTTCCAAGCTTATTCGCAGCTTATTATTTCTGTCTTTATCTTAAAAGGAATAAAAGGTGATTTGTTTGTTTCAGCTGGGACTTCAGTAGTTCTCAATGTACACACAAAGGCAGTTCTTGCCAGTTTCAGTCAAACTCATGGTTGCCAGTGGAGCATTCAGTTCATCCATGGATAGTGTAAAAGACTTAATTACTACATCTCTTAAGAAGCTGATTGCTAGTTTTCTGTAAAGGAACTCGCCAGAGCACATTGTTGCAGCCATTGCCTCAGCAGAGACTCCTTTTAACAGTGCTAGGTTTACTTCATGTGGAAGACTACTTCTTGCCTTGCTGGTTGAGAACTGACAATGTGGTGTTATCAGTTCCCCTCAGTGCATTGAGCTAACTTGTGGTTCAAACCCTCTGCTTCTGTAGTAAAGCTCAAACATTGTGATGGAGTGTTTGTGGTTTCTCATAAAACAGCCTGACCCTCTTCACTTCTTCTGTACCTTGTTTCCTTTTCAGTTTGTTCTTACTGGCTTTCTCTTTGTCTCCAGGCCCAGAATGATCTTGCCTCCTTGGCTTTTATTCCCCTGGCTTTCCTAGATACTGCCCTGTGCTGGTGGATATCCTTCACTATTTTACTTGGTGGGGTGTGTTTTCTTTCAAATTTGTTTTTTTGGGGAGTCATTTTGGCTGAACTTTTTTTAAGATCAGCTTCAAGTATATGTTCTTTCTACTTCAGGTAGAATTGTTAGAACCTCTGTAATTGAGTGTTCAGGTAAGCTTCTGCTACAGCCAGTTCAAGGAAAACTAGGTAACCAGTAGACACCTGTTTTAGAGCAGCTCCTGAACATAGACTAGGTAAGTCTGCCTCTTACCAGTCTCCGATTGTTGAAGTATGAAATTAATTTGTTGTTGTGTAGCACTGTAATGGTACCATAGCAGTAGCCTTTGGAGAACAGACTCAGTTGATGTTTTGGGGAGAAGGTTGCTTAGCAACATCAAACCTAAAATTACTTGTGTAAAATTCAAACTTGTCTTGAAGTAGGTGACAAAATGGGGCAGTGTTAACTTTTTGGTGTCTTGACATACTACATACAAACTGCTATAGTGTGACTGTAGCAACTGCTGTTGAAATGCTGAACTCAAAGCCATTTATATCAAAATCCCTGTAAAGTATTTTTAGCAAAAGTCAATCACAAAACTATTTAAAATGTGAATAGCTTGCTGCCCAGCCATGACAACCCCAATTCTCTCCTACCATGATGTTTCTCCTAAGCACTTGTTCTCTTGCTATGGAAATAAATTTGTAGGCAAAAGGGAAAAAGACACTTGTATGCTCTAATCGGATTTTAACTCACTTCTAGTTCAGACTTGATTTTTCATTTATCAGAAGTACATCTGACACTTTTCTGGAGGAATGGGCCGTAGTCCAAAGTAGATGCTTGGATGCCATCTTTGTGTGATGAATTCTAAGTGTAGATGATTAAATAACGTGAAAGGGATGTATCCTGCTGTTTGCTACCTTTGCTATAGGATGAACTTTTCTTCTACTGAGTCTGGTCTACCTTTCTGAAGGGCTAAGTGTGTGGGTGGGAGAGCTGTTGACCCAAAGATCTGTGTTCCTCCTAAGTCTGTGACCAGCTTGTCCCTTCAGAGGCTTTCCTTGACTCTCCTTACATATTCATCAGCTTAACTCAAACAATGAAACTGCTAAAACTTCGAAGGAATGTTGTGAAACTCTCTTTGTATCGGCACTTCACCAACACGCTCATCTTGGCAGTAGCAGGTAAGCAGAAAATAACTGAGAGCATTTGCCATTTCCATATATGGCTTGATTTGATCACTAAAGCAAATTTTTAGTTTGGTGGCCTTTCTTTAAATGCAATCAAAGTACTTGGGATTTCTAACATTTAACCCATTTCTAATAGTGGGTGTATGCCAAGTGTTACATCGATACTTCAGAGGTAATGGATTATTGGTCCTGATGTTATAAAATCAGTAGGTTTTATGCAGTGCCTCTTAACAGAGCACTTTCGTCCCTCTAAAAGCTGCTGGGGGCAAAAGATTATTATCCTGTGCTGTTAACTTCATAAAGGTACTTCACAGAGGTAGTTTTTGCCACAGTCACAGTCTGTGTACTGCAGAATTTTTAAGATGGCTGAAGACTGGAGTGATTCTTGGAAAAACAGTATTCTTAGTATTGTAACATAATGCCTTCTGTATTCTGGCAGAGTACAGATCCAAAATCGCTTTCCATTTGTAGTAGTAATGAACTGAACTTCAAGAATAAACCTGTTGGTGCTTCTAGGTGCTCAGCTGCTCTTCTATTTCCAAGTACAATCCAATGAGCAGAAAACTTCTAAGGACCAAATTTTGGGGGGGATTTAAACCAAAAAAAATTGAATTCCTTTTAATCAACAGCTCTGATTAAATTCCTTTCATCTGGTTTTTAGTCATCATAGAGCACCTTAGTGGAGGAAAGTGTCATCTTCTAAAACTGCGGTGATAGTATTGTTTGAGCATTGGAACTCCTGTGGGTCAGGATCTGAATGCCTAGGCATTGAGGCAGGTTGGGTGGTTCAGTTACTTCAAGGTAGTCTTTATTTGTCAACTGATAATGACAAATGGTTTGGTGGCTAGATGAAAGTAATGTAAAAATGGTGAATAGGGATGAGGAGTTGGCAAAATACTTCATACTTGATAGATGCCTTGTCTCTGAAGAACCATGAGGAAAATGTACTAGTCCTTGTCTAAATTACCATATAAGGTTAGTGTGATAAATCAGTCTCTTGTTTTCCAGCAGTAATAAATTGGATTCCAAGAATTCACTGTTCAAGTCTTTGCCCTTTGTTTGGGAAGCACAGTCTTGTTAGTAGTATTTTTGGACTAGCATCTTTTGTAGTCATAAGCAGCTTGTTTGTTTTAATATTGCAGCATCTATTGTATTTATCATCTGGACCACCATGAAGTTCAGGCTGGTGGACTGTCAGTCGGTAAGTGAATATTTAATACTTTCTGCCGTTTCTGCCTCTTGATAACTTTACATTTGGCAGTGTAAGAGGTGAGATTGGAGGAACAGAATTTTGTATGGATTATGTCCAGAGTAATATACCACATGCTAAAATTCTCACTGTTGTGGGTAATGAGCCTTTGTCGGATGCTTTTAGTTCACCTTTGGAAGGAGCGGAGGTCATGGAGTCTCTTCCTCCACAGCCTGTTCAATTTGTGCTGCTGTTTGCCTTGACAGGACTGGCAGGAGTTATGGGTGGATGATGCCATCTGGCGTTTATTGTTTTCAATGATCCTTTTTGTCATCATGATTCTGTGGAGACCATCTGCTAACAACCAAAGGTTCATCTTTTCTTACCTCTTTCTAAAAATACTGGGTTTTGGGAATGCTTGTTGATCCAGAGAAGTACTGGTGGGTGATTTTAGTTGCTGTATGCTGTTCCATAAGGATTCTAAGCAGAGTGCGTAGGGGCTTGAGGAAAAGTAAGTGTAGGAAGTCACGTAAATAAAACCCAATCTGTTCCTGGTGGTAAACTTACGTAAAAAGAAGTGACTTGAACTTCTGATTATGTAGTTTAGCATAGGTCTTAAAAACAACGAACCACACAGAATAGTGAAGTCATGTGAATGTTGAGGTAATGAATCTCTTGGGTGGCAAAAGGTATTATTCTAAGATAGCTTTTGTTCTTTCCCTCCTAAAGGTTTGCTTTCTCACCACTGTCTGAAGAGGAGGATGATGATGAGCAGAAAGAGCCAATGTTAAAGGAAAGCTTTGGTAAGAGAAAAGATCTTGTTCACCTAGCTTAAGTGTGGAAGAGATGCTTCTGTGGAGTGAGGTCTCTTGTTCTCTGGTGAAAGTTCATTACTGCTGTAAGAGCAGAGTGCATGCCTCCTTGTTGCCATTGATTTATGTAGTTGTAGAGGAAACATTGGCTTTGTTTAGTGTTTTACGTTGCCTGTTTAGTTCTGGGGCGTTTAGATTGCACTGAACACACTGCTGCTGTTGTGGTTGCTTTACCATGTCCACTGGACTTTGTTTATTAAAAGTGTCAAGTCATAGATTTGGATCCAGTGACGACAGGGGTCTCTAGGATATTGTTGCTAGGCAGTGGTTTAGTTTGCAGTGCTCTTAAAATCCAGTTTAAGGATTTTCGTTTATTATCTCTTCTTTGAACTCTGCAGTCTTCTTCATTTTCCATATCAGGGCCTAAAATGTCCAGTATAAACCTATGGATGAATATGTTTACATACTTATTAATTTACATATGAATGAAAGAATCCTGCTCTGTAACACTAGATTGCGTCTTTCCCTCCACTCACCCTCCTCCTACTGTAAAACCCTCTTCTCTGCCTTCTATCTCCCTACTATGTCCATTGTAACATTGCTCTTCATAAGTTGTGCAAAAGGTAGGGTGACATCCCTGCTGATGCTGTCTGTCCACAAATCAGTTCTGCTGGCATATATCAGTGCTGTTGGGCTTGTTTAGGAGCTGCAGAGCAGTGTATAATCCCTTAGGTGGATTTGCCAAATCAGCTCTCTCTGGCTGTCTGCTGGTTTGGGAGATGCATGTTGCCTCTCAGCTTTTAAGTCAACCTTGTGGCTGGTCAGCAGTCAGTATGTAAAATAAATTTTGGGAGTTGCATATGTCTCAGAATGGTTGAGGTTGGAAGGGACCTCTGGAGGTCATCCTGTCCAAACTCCCTGCTCAAGCAGGGTCACCTAGAACAGGTTGCCCAGGTTCTGTCCAGATGGCTTTTGAGTATCTCTAAGGGTGGAGATTCCACAGCTTCTCTAGGCGACTATGTCTTTGAGTTCTGTGCTGCTGGTGCCTGGCTTAAAAGGACTCGAAATTGGCATTTCCTAAGTAAAATGGCAAAAATCAGGAAAAGCCATGTATTCCACCTGTCAGGAAAAAATACTACAAGCCTTTCAAAGGGAAAGCATTGTCTTAATCATTAACTTTTCCTGTCTTACTCTGTCTCTTTGGATTTGATAAAATATTCTGAATGAACATTAAACTCTTTCACTTGCAGTCTATGAAAAATGACAGTTCAGTTACCCCAATCTTTTTTTCCTTGTCTTCAGAGGGAATGAAAATGAGAAGTACAAAGCAAGAACCAAATGGGAATGTAAAAGCAAACAAAGCTGTGAGTATGCCCTCCCTACCTTGAAGGTTATAGATCCATCTCTCTTGTTTTGTGAGCTGCTGCTGGGAGGCAACCAATATGCAGAGCTTTCAGTCTATAAATGTGAGTTTCATAGTTTGCTTTAGGGTGGGAGTGAGTCAGTTTCATATGTTTACAGTACTAGTGAACAGAAAGTAAGCACGTTTTTCATCTAGTTTCCTGTAAGTGCAATAGAAGCTTTAGAATTCAGTCTGTTCTTTAGGAATGTTTGCATAGTCCAGTATAGATAGAACTGTATAATACCATATTCTGGTAATGAACAATACATTATTTTTAACAAGTTTGTCGGGCTGAGGAGGAGGCTGAGCTGTATTTTAAGTAAATAAATTGCCTTCAAAGTTTGAGATTTGTGATTCATTACTCAAGTGAGTTGATGTGTATATTATTATGTAACTACCAAAGTAGTTTGGATGTAACATTTTTTATATATCTGTGTTTTTTTCCATGTGGTTTACAAGCAGAGGTGGTTTCGCATTCAGCTAGGAGGTAGAAAGTATGTCTCAGTCTTTTAATGGAATTCATGCATAAATTTAAAAGTTGAAAGAACCTGTAGGAATTCACGATAGTAGCATGAATATTTGTCGTTAATGTTTATCTCAAAGGTTAGTTGCAACTGTATTCTACTTACCTGAGGATAACATGAAAATCAAGCTTTTTTACTTTGGGGATGGGGTGATCAAAAAGGGTCAGTTCTCCAACTTCAAAACAAGTGTGCTTGTGTTGTGAATTAGTGTTTACCAGATACAAATGAGAAACGCTGGCAATACCTTTGCAAAATCTAGGTTGTGCTTTTTATAACCTTTTTTAATCTGTAGCATCTTCTAAAGATAATGTTCTTTTGTGGGAGACTAAACTAGATTACATAAGTAACCAAAGTGTCCTGAGGACCTGCTTTTGCTAGTCACCATTAGACTATTATAGAGTTCTCAGTAAGTTATAGGTGGGGGGTTGTTTCTTTTTTTCTTGGAATGTGTTTTCTATAATCCAGAAAGCAAGTTAAAGGTGGGTTTTTTGGGTTTTGGTGGTGTTTTGAACTGACATTATAAATACATTGGTTTTTTGTCAAGTAAGCTGAGAAGAAAAAGGCTTGCATGTGACAGCATTTTGGGAGAACTGACTTTTGTTTTCCATTTAATTTCTGTACTTATAGCAAGAGGATGACCTGAAGTGGGTAGAGGAGAATGTTCCTTCATCAGTGACAGATGTGTGAGTATTTTTATAGTCACAATAAAAGCAGGTTCATGGCACATAGGAAAATACAATTAGAAATCTTGTATTTTTTAAAAAACAATTATTTTTTTAAAAAAAATACATTAGAATGACTTAAAACTTGTATGCTACACTTACATGAGCAGTTACAGAGTTTAGTCTGGAATTGGCCCTCTGACTACTTAGCATGGTTCTGTTTGTGCCTATGCAGTCTGTCGGCCTTACAGTTTGTGCCACTTGAACACATGCTGACTTAACTGTCTCAGACTCTGAAATCATAGACTGATTTGTTTGTACTTCACTGAAGTTAAAATTAAATAAAAAAAAAATCCAGAAAACAAGGAACAAACAAACCTTCTCTTTCTGTTCAGTGCTCTGAGAAGTCCTTTGAGTATCTTGCTGAATGTAAACCACTGAATGTCATGTAGGTCTAAATGTTACTTGGAATGTCTGTTGAGTCATTTTTATGTCTCTGGCAATATAGTCAGCTATGTAGGCAGTCCATATCTGTTCTGCTTTTGATAACTTTTACATCCTAAAAATTTCAGTGTCTGTGTCTATAAATTTTTTTTTGTAGCAAAACAAGCTCACAGATCTATTACGTTCACAACTCTGAATGGCTGATTTTGGCAGAGGCTCTGGATTTAAGTACAAAACTCTGCTTGAAGTTAAAGACAAATCAAGTGTAGCTTCAAGAGGATGAAAAAGTGTATTTTTTCAATTGAATTTGTTTTTTCCCCATTCTAGTACTTGTTTTTTGAAGAATGGTAGGATTCCTTAAGAAAACAAGGACTACACTTGTATAAGCTGGGAAAGGGCGCCTAGAGGTAGTCTGCTGCAGGGTTTTCTGTTCTTAAAAGTATGGTCAGGGTTGTGAAGAGATGAGGTCCCAGTGGGTGGGAGATCTATTGTAGCTGATAAGGCTATATGATACTAGTGTAGCTTGTTTGATTTCTGTGATGTGTTTTTGCAGTATGAGACCGTATTGTAAATGTCTTCAGTGTATTTCAGCAGTGTTCCTGTATGAATGATGCAGCTTATTTCATGGCAACGTGGATTGTTCAGTTGGTAATGAGAAGCTTAGAAAAAAAGGATTTTAAAAATGTAAAGGTCATTGAGGATCCTTCTTGGGCTCTTCATCTTTTCTGTGCCTTTCTCTCATTTCTCTGTTTAGTTGAAAGGTCTGGCTTTATTATTGATCTCTTGTGCCCAAAAAGGCTTAAAGTGCAACACAAGACTGAAAGTGATTGTCAATAATATGCTCTCAGTAGGTGCTCTAATTCGCTTAACTATTTTTTTTTTCCTTCCCTTCCCTTGCCCCCTGCAGTGCTCTTCCAGCTCTTCTGGATTCAGATGAGGTCAGTAAACTTGCAGTTCAAAATTAGTCTTCTGACATGCCAAAGGAGTCATGAGTCAGCTGTGAAGGGCTTGGCTTACTAGAGCTGCACTCTCAGATCTTGCCAGTGCAGCAGTAAAATACTACAAGGAGGGGAAGGGTAGTGGGGGACAACCATGATACAACTGCTTGGAATAGAAATGCGTATTCTAAATGTATATTCTAAAAGAACTGGTCTATCTGCTGTGTAAGTTGTACTCCTGACTTAAAAGGCATATATGAGTGTGCATTTGTTGTGAATGTGCAAAGTATACCACCTTTTTTTAATAATGTAAACTTACTGGGGGAAATGACAACATTGGGCATTTTATTTTCCAGGAAAGAATGATTACACACTTTGAAAGATCCAAAATGGAATGAAGGAGTAGCTTTTTGCTATTGGAAATGGAGGCGCCTCTTTTAAAGTTGTTTGGTGGAGCAAGTTCATCCTGCTGATTTATTTCTTGATCTCAGCCTTGGAAGTCTGATGCTTTATTGCCATGAGGGCGTCTTGCTGTGGAAGAAGTTCACAAGGACATTATAAACGTTTTGGAAATTTGAATTTACAACGTTGCTGCAAGTTTGGATTTTTAAGCAATTTAAATGTGTACTGCACCTTCTGTAACTTTTCAAATATTTAATCTGTGAAACTAAAATTCCTAATGTCTGCTTGAGGAGTTTATATTTCAATGTTACAATTGACACTTAGAGGTGTGAACTGCCTGTACCTTTTTGGGGGGGAGGGTGATGACAGAGAGAAATAAGCACTGAAGAAACAACAGACCCATTTTCTGGTAGATAATGGCTTAATGCTGTTGTATGTCATGTGCTGAACATGAATGAAAGGTTTTTAGAGAGAAGCTCCTGTTAATGAAGAAAATTAAGATGCCAGAAAGGAAATATTTGGAAAAGTTACAGTGATATGAGTTTTTAACAAAATCAAGTGCAATTTTATTCATAACACTGTGTAAGAAAGATTTTTCTATTTTAAATGCCATTGACCTATAGGTAACAGCTGCATAGAGCTAACGCTGTTGTGGCACATCTCATTGCCGGCAATGTGGTGGATGCCTAGAAAAATGATTTGCCCCTACCTTCTATGTGTGTTGCATGATTTAATTAAAAAAACCAACACAACAAAACCAAACATCACCAAACCCACTCATGCAGTGCTCCACAAGTGCTTGACTACTCATGTTAAGCAGATATTAACTAGACGTTTCAACAGAACTTTTCTCCCTGCACATGTAACATCTCCCAGCAAGAAGCTGGCACTCTTCTATGATAAGATGGCATTGCTTTTCAGAGGGTGCAGGCACTGCTTACCTTACTTGAAAGAGGCTTTAATAGAAGCCCACAATGCTGGGACCATTCTGCTCCCAGTGTCTGTGCAGACTTGCCTTCCATGTAAGTGGGCTTTCCTGTCCCAGTTGGTCCCTGTGGCCAAGAGGTACTCTGAGATCACTGTGTTTAAGTCAAAGTTGTAGATTTCTATTCTATATAATTGCTTTTTGTTTCTCCTTTTCAAATGAAGAAAGAGCTTGTGGACAGTGTTCTGTTTTTATTCGATGCTTGGTTGTAGAGGCTTCATTTGCAATAATTTACACATGGAAACCCATTGTGGACTGTGTGACAAAAGCTCTAATTTGGGTTCATAACCTTTACAGCTGATAATTACCAGGCAAGCAGCAGCACAGCTGGGCTTCTACAGAGCTGCTGTGGCTGCTGTGGAATGGCACAGGGAGTCAGTTTTTCTGGTTCTTCACTCATAGCTATGTCAGCAGAAGTGAACATGTGCCTGTACTTCACTCATTCCACTGTAAGGTCGGGTAGCTTAGCTCTAGTTCATCTTCATCAGCGATTTATGCTGAAACTTGGCACTTTACAGTAGAGTAGCTGAGGCACAAGTGCATAGTGTCTTCTGCTAGCTGTGCTGTGGGGGCAGCAAATCCTTGGTGGATGGGCGAAGAAAAAAAAAGCTGTGGCTGTTACACCTCAGCCTGCCTCAGCAAGAGTTGCTGGAGCTCTTCTGCCATCCCCTTTAGGCCACAGGTAGAATCTTTGAGTAGAGAATACTTCTAATTTGCTATGCTTGATTGATATAGGTGGAAAAAGCATTACCTCCATGTCCTTTTGGGGAGAGGAAATTTTGTGAAATAAAGCTACACAAAACTTGCTATTTAATTTTTTGTTGTTTTTTTTTTAAGTCCTGTTGTTTTGGGTTTGTTTTGGTTTTTTTTTTTGAGACAAATAGGGGAAAACGTTCTCTATTGGAAGCACAAAAAGGAGTTTGTATGTGCTATTTAATAAAAGCTAGGCAAAGAGTAGAAAGGCTTACATTGTGTCCTTCCACTTTCTTACTATCTGTTCTCTCACAGACAGCATTAACATCTTCACAAAGCTGCCTCGTTTTTTCTTTTAACTCTTTATTGCACGGTATTTATAATGCAGTTATTCCCAATAGCGCTTCTTTCTTGTGAAGTTTGACAATAGAGTGGAAGTATGTCACTTGAAAAGCTAATATAGATAGGGCAAAGAAGACATTTCTGAACAAAAGGGAAAGACCTAGACAGTTTTCCTAATTGCCTTCATAGTTTTTATGAATAATTTAAATATTCATATTTCTATTTTATATAATTTATATAATTCAAATAATTTAAAGACCAAAATAAATTTAGTAGCAGCATGGTGCTTTCAGCCTACAGCTAACGGTGATCTTGGGCAGTTCTCTCTGCCTTCTACCCTTCCATCCCTGTAGTAACTTCCATCAGTATTTGAAGTTGTTCTGAATTCCACAGGGGGCTCGCTGCTCCCTCAGTTACCTGTTCTTGGGTTTCTGCTAGTTTGGCAGAGTTCGTGTCCTTGGAAGGTAGCATCTGCTTCCTAGCATGCAGCAGGCATGTGCTGTGACTTCCCTGTTTGCAGGCTTACAGAGAATGTTCATCAAAGCCCAGTTCCCACAGTATCATGCAGGCTATGGGCTCATGCAGAGCTACTGCCGCAACTATGATTGTGGAAGAGGTGGCTAAAAGCAGTAGATGAGATGTGGGTGAGGAGTGACGTGTATGTGCGCATGGCAGTTGCAGTAACCTGGCCTCTCCCCTGACAGCATGTTTGGTCTACTAAGGAGGTCTTTGCCTCTCTGGATTCCTGATTTTGTTCCTAAAGATGCGGGAGCTCTGTGACATGTCAGGAAAGCTCCATCAGCAAGCTAGTTTGCTAGGATGCACAAAATCAGAAATCCTGCAGGATTGTTACCTTGAATTATGTAGATGGGGGAAGACTTCATTCAAATTCATACCCGTTCTTTCAAAACGGGTACTGTAATTTTAAAACAAACTGTATGGACTACTCTGAAGACCTGGTGAGTGGGAGGGAGAAAACATATCTACTCTTTAGGTCTAAGATCCGCAGAAGTTTTTGGTGACTAGAATAGTATGTAGAACCTGAATTTTCTTTAGGAAATTGGGCTGCTGGCCAAATATTTTCAACAAGCTGTTCTTAACTGAGATAATGCTCTACTAAATGTCTGCCAGGAATTCAAATTTAGAGGGAGTTTTTTAGAGTTCCTGTGCCTGATGAGTTTTCTGTGTGTGGATTTATTTGTGAGAAGTAGCTGTGGTATTACTGATGCAATCATACCATGTGTGTGTAATGCAGAAAACTGAAAACAAATTCACAGTGAAGCAGATGATGTTGACCGGCTTTTCATTAGGGTGACAAGATGTTCCTGCTAGGAGTGCCAGAGGAGGGACTGAGTAATAAGGGATCATGTGGCATGGTGAAGAAATGCAACAGGCTTGATAGCACAGAGTGAGTCAGGAGCATAAGACCTGGGGTAAGGAAGGGTATGTTTGTCTTTTTCTGCAGATGTAGGGGTGTGTGAGTTTGTGGGCTTTTTAAAAACCTTCCTGTACACTTTATATGGTATTTTGTTTGTGAAAGGAAAAGTATGCTACTTTTTAAAACCTGAAGAGGTGTCTTGCACGTAATTTGCATTCTGGTAAAAATCAGGTGAAGTCCTGATTACTTGGTGTTAGTGAAACTTAAATTTTCTTTCACTAAATTGGTGCTATCACTGTATTCCTTTTGTAGGAATCCTAGGTCAAGGAGACCAGATACGTGCCTGAGCCATAACTATCAACTTGCAGTTCTGGTACCTGTGAAGGGGATGTGACTTAGCATGGCTTTGTGCTCTAGCAAGGTTTCATTCCTGAGCAGGAAAGAAGCTGGATGCAAGAATACCACACTTGTTCGCCTGTTCCTGTGCTTCGGTCTCCCAGCACAGAGCATCCTCAGTCCCCTTTTTCTAAAACAGTGGTCTCTGTCAGTGAAGATGCTCACCAATCAGCACGATGTGCTTTTTCAGTTCGGTTCAATTAGTTTAGATTCTAGGCCAGTGGTGGTGAACGTTGCACCTCTCTGTGACCAAAATGCCATCGTGGCCTGTTCTGGAAGGGACAAGGTAGCAAGTGAAGATTCCTTCCCAGAGACTGAGCTTCACCTGCGAAGTTCATTGGAGAAGTTAATTACGGTAAAGCGTAGGCCCTCCAAACCCAGGTATTTACTTGCAAGAGATGTTTTGCTGTTCTCATCTGGTTTCCTCAGGTTACTCAGGTCAGTTTTTCTCTTGATATACGCGGTGACTGTCCTGCCTGCTGTGGTTTGTGTTAGCGAGTGGCACCCTGACACTTCCGATAGCCAGACGAGGCTCCGGCTGTCTCGCCCCCTGTGGGGCTGCACGAAGGCGCAGCGGGGCTGTGGCCGGGCGAGGCCAGGCCCCTCCGGGCCGGGGAGCGCGCCCCCCGCCGGCGCTGCCCGTGCCCCCCCCGCGGTTCCCGTTGGTGCCCCAGCCGCCAGGCAGGCGCTGCGGGAGAGCGCTTGCTGTGCGGGCTGCCAGCGCGGCTGCCCCGTGCCCGCCGGGCCCTCACGGGGGCCGCAGCTGCCGCGGCACCGCCCGCCCCCGGGGCGGCGAAGGGACGCGGCGAGGGCGGGCACAGCGCGCGGGGCGGTGCCTCGGCGTGGAAGCGGCGGCGTGCGGGCGCGCGCGGCGGCTGCCGGGAAGGGCGGGGCGCTGCGGGCCTCGGCGGCGCTTCCGTCGGGGCCCTTCCCCCGCCCGCCGGTGCCGCCGCCGCGCCGCGCTGCGCAGGGGGAGCCCCCCGCGGCGCTGCCTCTGCCCGGGTGGCGGGTCGCGCCCCGAGAAGCCGCCGCCATGCACGACGCCTTCGAGCATGTGCCGATCCTGGAGAAGCTGCCGCTGCAGATCGACTGCCTGGCGGCCTGGGGTGAGCCGGGGGCCCGCGCCGCAGCCCCAGCCGCCCCTCTCCTGTCCCGGCCGGCCGGGGCGCCCCATCAGCCGCTCTCGGGGCCGGCCGCGGCCTGCCCTGCGGGCCGGGGTCGGTGCGGCGCTCGGGCCCGGCCGGCTGCGCGCCGGGGGCGCCCAGCCGCCTGACAGGCCTGGCCGTGCGGGCAGCGCAGGAGCGGTCCCCGCCGTTTGCCCGGGGCGCTGGCGCCGGGGGCCGCTCGGGGCGGGGGCGGCGGCCCGGCTGCGAAGGCTGCCGTGATTCCCGGTGCGGTAACCGTGGCCCGGCTAGTGTCCTGCCAAGAAGCTTTCCTTATGTTTTGACTAAAAGTTTTTTTGGAAACCCTGTGTGGTATGTTCCAGTCCCAGGGTTAGGGTCTGTTTGCATGTGTTAGCGGCGCACAAACACAGGGTTATATTTTTGGGCACACTCGACGGTCAGCATTTTGGTCAGGTGATTGCACCAGCTGTGGTGTTGAGAGGGCTTGGTAAGGCTTTTTGGGCTGCTTGAGTGCTTTCCATCAGGTATGCTACCATAACACAAAACTGGTATTTACAGTAACTCAGGCACTGTGGGGCTGTGACCCCTTTAATCTGTCTGGGGAACAAAACCTGAGCAGCAGTGCCATGTTTAAACATGGCTTGTTTATGCTAGAGTTATGTAGTCGAGAAGGTGTGAAGGTGCTTTATCCCTGCATTTAGGCTTTCAGCTCTTTCAGAGTGTTTATTGAAGCAGAAAAAAAGCCCTAAACCCATAGGCCTATGGCAGTATAGTTGTGTAAAAAGAGGTGTAACTGTCTCTACAACTCTTTTATTAAATAGTGGAAGAACGGTCTTGCAGGAAACAAGGTTTTGTTGGAGTACCGTTATCTTTGGCAATGAAGGAGTACTGGATGTAGAAAGGAGTATTTGTGTATGCTTCTTTCCTGTATGATCTTCAGCAAAGAGGAAGGATGTCAGTTGTATTTTATGACCCAATGAAGGCGTTGTGCCTTTCGTATGCTATAAATAGGAAGAGTCTCAAACTCCTCAGATTTTGTACATAAAAAGGTTGTCTTTTATAAATCTTGAAGGACTGCTGATTGTTCAGGCAATTCAAATGCTACTTACGCAAAGCTGCCACTGTCCTTCCAGGCATAGCTGACTATTTGAGAGGGTTCTTATAAAAACTTGGACTAGTTAAAAAAACCAAACTCACTCATATAGAACTCATTTTTCTTCCTGACAGTTCTTCCCGTTCTGTAGCAGTGTTCCTCTCTGGGAGATAGCAATGTCTGAAGAGTAGTTTCTTGCCTCTTTGGATTGCACAAAAAATGGAATGGTTTTCTGCTTTACTTTTGTGTAAACAAGTGGGATGTCATGTTTAGGCTGTACTTTCTGCTTTACTGCTTGATCTTGGGCTGTCCTCTCCTGAGAATGAGAGCTACTTCTGAGCACTTCCAGCAGAGATGATGGGAGACAAGTGTGTAGTCACCACAGAAAGTCTTCTTTGGTGTGTGGAACAACTTTCCAAGTGTTCTGATAAACGTAACTTAGCAGGGAAGGGCAGTCTTGGCTGAAACTAATTAGTCTCTTTTTCTCCCCCATCTTTGTAGAGGAGTGGCTCCTTGTTGGTACCAAACAAGGGCATCTCCTGCTTTACAGGATCAAGAAGGACATAGGTAAGTTGACTTCAAGAAAGTCGCAAAAAGTTGATGATGTTATTTTTATTTCCCTGCACTTTAAGAGGCTGTAGTAATGTTAACACAAATGTGTTTAATTGCTGATTTTGTCCTACATAGAGTTTAGTGAATATTTGTGGTATCTTTGGTGAAAGTGTACTTACCATTTATCAGATGTGCAAGAAGGACAGCAAGTAGTGTCAGCCTTCTTTTCTGTTTTAAAGTGTGTTTTATATCAGGTATCTATATGTTTGAATTTATAGTAAGTTAGTATAATTTTTGTGAATACAGTGCACAAACATATGCAGAACCAGTGCAGTTTGCTTGTTGCTAGAGGTTTGGTATTTGTTAGTGAAGGACTAGATTAGTGGAAGAGCAGCTTTATTCAATAGGTCCATGACCATCAAGGGGTGGGGCAGCGAGATCCCTCCTAACTGGTTCTGTCATGTATTTACTCTTCTCCCTGCCTCTTTGAAAGTCATAAGTGTTCATAGTCTATTCTACAGATGCCACAAATAGAGCTGTTCTATTTTTGGTTTAGTTAAAATTGATTTTTCACTGAACAGATTTCTATTTTGCAGTGTCTGGTATTATGTAGAAACTGATGTTATTGAACACAGTAAAGTTGTGTAGTGTGGGACAGGAAAGAAAGAAAGCAGACATCTTTTTCCAAGTTCATTGGCTCTTGGAAAGGTGTTCATTTGTAGCTACTTGGATTCTAGAGACTGAATTCAGCATGCTTTTTCTGAAACTTGTAGGCCATATGTTCCAATCAAAGCATGCTAGTCTTGAGTTGCTAGTGTCTTGTCTCATGTGGTAAATTTCTCCCCCTTTTTTGCATCAATGCCAGGAGAGGTTATGTCATCAGAAAGTGTCTGTAAGTCTTTATCCCTAAAACTCCTTTTAAACCCTTGTGGTGTAGTGTTTATTTCTTGTCTTTCTTTGCAGTGATATGCTCCCTAGCAATTTAAATTGCTGGTAATTTGGTGTGGATAAATTCTTTATGGGTATCTATGTATCTCTGGATTTCAGAATACCTAAATATAATTCCTGTAACCTAAAATTCCAGAAAGGCAAAAATGTAACTTTGTGAGTCTTTCAGATGGGTACAAGAACTGTAATTTACATTTTCACCTGACTGTGTAGAAGACCTTCTGATGCATTTAGCTATTAAATAAAAGATAGCCCGCATATGTCAGACGATTCTTTTAGTTTTAAGTGGCCAAGTTTGCTTTCATAATTCTTTGTAGTCTATTTAGTATAAGGTATATTAGTCATAAATTTAAGGGCAACTTCAGTTTACATGCTATCTCAAATCTCTCTGGTAGGTTGCAATAGGTTTGAAGTGACGCTAGAGAAATCCAACAAGAACTTCTCAAAAAAGATTCAGCAGGTAGGAAATACCATCTTCTTGAAGTGGGGAAAATTTTATAGTGATTTCAGCCAAGAAATGAAATACCAAACTTGTTTCTGGAAACTGTAAAGCTTAAGAAAAAAAATACCCCGAACTATAAATTCTTCTGGAGGTGGCACAGCCTGTTTTTTTTTTTTTGCACACTCTTCCCATAACAGGGATAAGTTTGGTTTGGTTGCTAAAGCAGAAAGCAAAGAATTGGAACTTACAGGTTTATTTTTGGCTTTTATGGAAATGCTGTTTGCAGTGAATCTTCAGCTGCTTTGAGAATATTTGTTAAAATGATGGTAATACACCAGCAGACTGTTTGATTCTTGGATAAAATGCTATAGGAATGTGAATGTAATTCTTCTTATTTGGAATTTACAACTAAAATAACAGATTATCTATTGCCAGTCTTAATTTTTTTTTTTTGAGAACTTTTGTTCATTTGTTACATTGATGCTCAGGAAAGTAGTTGGCTCAAAGATTATGCAGCCTCTTTCAGTAACGCTCTCCATTTCCTTTAGAAGTACTTTTGTACTAGTAACATACCACTTAGAGCAATTTTTACTAGCTTGGGTTGCAAGCTCTGTGTGCTAGCTTGTAAAAACTGTGTAAATGAAAGATGTTGCAATAGCTGGAGGAAGGTTGTGCCTACATAGCTGCCTTGTCTTTTCGTCATTTGCAGAGTATCTAAAATGCGTTTTCGTAGACTTTCTATAATCAAGCCTTATTCAGAGGTTTAGTTTATAAATGGAGTCACTGATAGCATTCTTTCTTTCAGATTCATGTTGTTTCTCAGTTTAAAATTCTGGTCAGTCTATTAGGTAAGTGAAGAAAATATTTTAATATTTAAGGAGGTCTTCTTGATGCAGTAACTTGGCTAAATGTGGCACCCTTTCTACATACCTGCATAGTAGTCTAGTTGTTGAAAAGTCATTGTGTAGGATTTAAGCGTTTTCACTTTGCAGAGGAAGCACTGCAGCATAGATTGAGAAGCAGCTTTGCTTGTCGTAAGCCAGCTTGGAGAACAAAGTATTAACATGAAGTTTTGTGATTAAAAATCAAAAAAATACGTATGTGCACTGAAGTGTGTGTATATACAGTTTGTCTGTATTGGCATGTGTATATACATACATGCGTGCATATGTGTGTGCACCATGTGATAGGGGCTAAAACTTCCATCCAGACTTGTTTGATGTATGAAACTCACATTGATGTGTTACACCAAATTTATGCAGATGGCGATCTTTTACCATCTTGTGGAAGATCTAAGTTTGCTTGTCTCTGGCTATATTTGTTTAACCTTATGATCTTCCTATGTCTTTTTTTTTGCTTATGATGCTACTCCCTTCTTTATGATCTCCAAGTCCCAGCTCTTCCAACTCCAGCATGTGTAGATTTCTGCTGCCTGCGTCCTCGTGCGTACAAAAACTTGACCACAGTACCCTCCATTTGCAGCCATTCACTTTCCACTAATTTCAGGAGCCAGTTCAAAATGGTCTTTGTTCATACAATCTTCCATCATGAACTTGGTCTCTGGCCTGCTTGCTGTTTCTTTTGTTCCCACTTTCACTTGGTTAGCACCTGTTCTCAATTTCTTCGTGTAATTTTGCCAGTGCTGGTGTTGGTTGTCTTTTCTGCATTTATTGTATGTGCCTTAGCACTTTTCAGCTTTTGGGAAAACACTCATTTTCCTTTCTTGCAGCTCTTAGTTTTACAAGTTCTTCTTTTTATGTAAACGTGAAATGTGATAAAATACTTGAATTAGCAATGAGCTCTACATGTATTAAATATTGAATCATAATTGGAATTTTGTTTTAAACAGAAAACAACATTTATGTGCATGACCTGTTGACATTTCAACAAATCACCACGGTTTCCAAGGCAAAAGGTGCATCTCTCTTTACTTGTGATCTTCAGGTAAGAGAGAGAACACAATGACACGATGTTGAAGCTTTGCTTAAGTGAACAGTTTTTAATGTAGTCACCTTGATTTTCTTCCTGTGCTTCCTAAGATATCTTCCTGTGCCTGTTGTGACTGTAGGCTTTGACCTCCTGATACAAAACCTCAAGGGATTTTTATCTTGTAGTAACTCTGTGTCTCTTCTTTTTTGAAAGATCCTCTTCAATATAAAAGCCATTTCCTTCCCTTAAATTGCTAGTGTACTAGCTTATAGTGAGTCCTTCTGCCAAGCATCTTCATCACTGTTTTTGTTACATATTTGTTTCTTCTAAACTGTATTGGCCCAAGGAGCACCAGGGGAAGTTATGGTAGGTTCAGGCTGTAAAATGGTTCCATAAGGTTTAGTAATTCTCTGTTCATATACTGTGGTTTAAGTGACTCATTTCTATCCAAGTGAGTTTCTCGGCCTACCCATGCCATTCAGAAACCTTATTCATAACCAGAAGGGATGGCTTAGTGTTCTTCAGCACTTTTTATCTCTCTGCCTGGTGGGAACTTAAGTGTTAAGTATTTTCTAATAAATACTTAGGGTTTTCTAGTTGTTAAAACTAGTGATGTATTTCAGAGCACCTTTAAATATGGTCATTCCAAAGTGCCTTGTTGTTTTGTGTGTACAGGCACTTAGGTTTGCTGGGATCTCTTGTCAGGAAACTTTTCTGATAGGCTAGAATATTAAATGGCTATTCATGTTATTATCTGTCAGTATAACATGTTCTTTACATTATTCCATTTTCTCCCCTCTCCTATACTGCAGAGAGTTCAAGCTACTTATCCTAGTCTTCAGGGCTGGGGTGATAACTCTCTACTTATATTCTGTTTGTGCATGTGTATGACTTCGGTACTCTTTAATTTTTTTGTTTTTATTTCGTTGGTGTCACAATCCTTGCCAAAGTTAATTTTTAAGAATCCTGCCCCACTTCTCTCTGTGCTTCCTTGTTTAGGGAATGCCCTTGTGGCATGGATGAGCAAAGCTGCTCTTCAGCTGGCAGCTTTGCTTCAGGCTGAGGATTTTTTGGCCTTGTATTGTCTTACTTGGTGGTTAGTTTATGAGTGCCTATGAGTTAGGCCTGTCTGTTTTCACAGCAGTCAGATACAGGGGAAGAGGTGCTCAGAATGTGTGTGGCAGTGCGGAAGAAGCTACAACTGTATTTTTGGAAGGACAGAGAGTTCCACGAGCTACAGGTGAGTTGTGCGCCTCAACACAGGGACTGTAGTTGTTCTTTACTGCTTGTTACGCAGTCCCTGTAACTCAGAGACACAGAGACTTTCGGAGCATTAACTCCAGTTGGTTCTGCAGTGACTTAACAAAGAAGCAGCAAATAAAAGTGAAAATACTGGTTGAAATCACAATTAATGGCATTAATGCAGTTTTATCAATTAAATCGAAGGCTGTGTTCTCTATTTTAATGTTCTAGTTGTAGCATACTTGTGAAATGTATTAACCTGCAGCCTCTATAAATGTAGAGCTAACAGTAACACTGTGAAAGTGGGTCACTTCTATTCAAAGGTTTCCAGGTATGTCATTAAGTCAGAAGGTAGTTACTGATGACAGGCATAGAGAACTGCACTTGTAAATACCAGATATTGGTATGATAAAAATAACCAATGGAAATGAATAGATGATTTTTCAGCTACGCTGCTCTTCTAGGAAGTTACCGGCTAACTTGAGAGCCCACCTCTTTATTGTGCAGAAATATAGCCTTTTTAGGTGAATACTGCCAGCAGACCAGCAGAAGTCAGATGTGTGGTGGTGGGGAATACAGTGTCAACAACAGTGCTGCCTGTTACAATCAGTGTTGCCAGATCTGACCTGCCTTTCTCTTGTAACAGCCATTTTAACCTGTTTTCCTCAGGGGGACTTCAGTGTACCTGATGTACCCAAGTCTATGGCCTGGTGTGAAAACTCCATCTGTGTAGGCTTCAAGAGGGACTATTACCTGATACGGGTAAGGCTGGCATTTGGAATACAGTGTTTCAGATGATTTGGAAAGCAGTAGACACTATGGAGGCTGCTCCTGTGCTCAGGGATTTGGCTAACAGACATTTATCAAAAACGACATCTGGTACTCTTGCTGTATGTAGTTTTGGAAAGGGCGGTCTAAGTATGTTCTTTTGAACTGCTGTTTTGTCAGGAAGTGATCTTCTCTTTGTTGCTGTTGAAACCAATGTTGGAAGCTCTTGCAGAGAAAAGCCATTGGAAAAGATTTGTTTTGGTTTGACATCAGTCTCTGTAAGCTCAGTTTGCATTTTATTTAATGTATTAAGAAAGGATATAGTTATAAAAGGGAGAAAAAGACTACGATATCTTCTTATCTGGCGGATGGTGGAGCTTCATTTTTTCTTTTTTTGATTTTTTTCTTTTGCTGAACCGTAGTTGTTTCAGTTAGAATGCCTCTAAACTTAGTGTTGTTAATTTAGTATTAGAGTTTCCACTTACGCTTTGTGTGACAACTATATTTGATTCTCTTCTCTGCCTTTACAATTGGCTTCTGCTGATACTATAGGAAAATGAGATGAAGATGAGGTAAACCACACATACGTATGTGTATGTACATGGGTGGCAACACTGCTCTGTAGTTGACAGGAAAATTGCGCAGTAATTTTTACAGTCCCTTCAAACTGACACTGCTCACAAAAGATGCCTTTCTGCATCCCTGTCCTAGATGTTGATTCCTGCCATTCTAGTGATAGGAGCAGCTGTGCAGCTGCTCAGGCAACCAGAGTGGAGACTTGCCATCCAGGCATCTACTTTGGGTTGGCTCTGGTACTTGACTGACCTGTTACTGAATAGCTTTATTTCACTAAATAGGCAGAAAAAAATACACATATTTTTATGGTATTGTTTTCTGCTGGCTAAGTCTTGATTTATAAAAGTGCTTGAGCTGTAATGCAAAGGAAGCAGCAGGAACATGTAGCTGGAGCTGAAGGAGGAAGGATTCTCTTTTTTGGTGGCAGTAAGTTGTTAGATCAGCCCACAAAACAGCTCTTCGGATTAGTGTTTTTTTTCTTTTTTGGAAGGTGGGTTCAGTTCCCTGGACAGCATGTGGCCACAAGAATGAGTGGCTAGGGCTGCTGGAAAAAGGCTAGGTAGGTTGCTAGGCCTTTAGTTTGTTTTTTATGTGGCAACATTTACTCATGCCAGAATAGAACCAGGTTAAAGTTTTGGCCTAAATTAAATCCTCTGGTTACACCAAGATGTGTTTCAACACTTCAACTGGTTTTGCTACTATGCCATGAATTTTGTAAACCTGTATGAATTATTTGCTCAGCTGCTGTTAGGGTAACAGGAATACATCATCTCAGACACAAAAGTATTAACCCTTTATTTGCAAATGATGTATAAGCAAGATAAATGATGATATGCAGAAAAATTTATTGCTGCTCTTTAAAATCAGACTTGTCCTGTTAGTGATTAGTCTGGGTTGTAAATCCCTCTAGGTACTTTCAACTGAAACCCCCCTGAATAACAGTTGGTTTTCATTTTCTTTATTATCCTAGGTGGATGGAAAAGGATCCATCAAAGAACTGTTTCCCACAGGAAAGCAACTGGAACCATTGGTAGCTCCTGTAGCAGATGGAAAAGTTGCAGTTGGCCAAGATGATTTAACAGTTGTGCTCAATGAAGAAGGGATCTGTACTCAGAAGTGTGCCTTGAATTGGACAGATATTCCTATAGCCATGGGTGATTAATTTTTTTAAAAATTGTTTCTTTGCTTCTCTGTATATGACAAAATTCATGTGTTCCTGGTATTTAGAAACTAGCTGAATTTGGAGTGTGGCAGTCACTGAAGTATTTCAAGTCATGCTCTGTGGAAGGTTTCACATTGTTTATTTTTGTTTCTTCCTCTTTTTTGCTTGTAGTCTGTATGCCCGTCTCAGAAAACCGGCATGTTGCCTATCTTTTATAAAGGGACAAGATTTTAAATGGAACGTAGTATGTTAAAACATTGTAGTTCCTGGGCATCTGAGTGCCACAGAAATTCCTCCTGTTGAAAGATGAACAAAAAACCTGGTAGTGGTCTGTTAGCAAATTGCTGTCAGTGTTGGGCATTGAGTTTTGTTTTTAATAAGCAAAAAAAGGGACATATTTCAAGCAGGGGTGGGGATTGAAGAGAAGCCTTACTTTTAAGTCATGACTTGTTCTCAAGTATTGCTTGAAACAATCAACTTATTTTTTCATTTGTTTCACTAATAGAACACCAGCCTCCCTACATCATAGCTGTTCTGCCAAGGTACGTGGAGATCCGCACTTTTGAACCCCGGCTGCTGGTACAGAGTATTGAGCTGCAAAGACCACGCTTCATCACCTCTGGAGGGTATTGAGCATAAACGATAATTTTTGTCAGGCTGTCTGGGTGTATGGTAGCACTCTGAAAAACTGGGAGAGGAATAGCTTCTCAGCTTAAGTAGTAGCATTGAATCAGTCTGGTTTTTATGAACAGATGGGTGGAGGTTATACTTTGAGGAGTAAATGACAGAGTTGAGTGTCTTTTTGGTATTTATCATCACTGGAGATACAGTCTTCTCCTTTCTGCTTTGCAGTATTGCTCAAAGTGCCCTTGTATCTGATTGATCCATGTGTGTATTAACCAGGAATGTTTTTTTCAGATAGGGTATTGCTTCTTTCTCAGGGCTGGAACTTAGTAACTGACCCTTTTGTCTTGTTTACAGCACAAATATTATATATGTGGCAAGTAATCACTTTGTCTGGCGGCTGATTCCGGTATCGATAGCTACACAGATCCAGCAGCTCCTGCAGGACAAGCAGTTTGAGTTGGCTTTGCAGTTGGCGGTAAGTACTCACAAACCTTCGGGTTTGCAGTGGATGCACTTGTGCAGGAGGATATAAAAGGGTGTTTTCCTTCTGCTTGACTGTAGCTAGTCCAGAGAGTTTAACCTCCCTGCTGTCCACATTGCACAAACTGGTAAACTCTAGCCTTTTTTGACTTTTTAGGTTTGTGCTGCCATTTTTCCCTGTGGATCTATTGTGGTTTAGATTGAGATACCATCTCGTATTTGGAAGATTATCTCTTAGCTGCTTAATTGGTTGCCTTCTTTTCAACTTCAAAGTCAGCTGGACTTCAGAGTCTTCAGACTGCTAGTAAACAGTTTTGCTTGGAGTTGTGTGGTTTTTGTTTTTTTTTAATAGCCCTCCATATTACTTCTGAAACATCATAATTTCTTAGAGATGCTGAAGCAGTACATTTAGTTATATTGCTCCTAGGATTTAGGTTTTAGGATTTTCTGGTTTCAGGACACTTCCCTGGAACTACTTTAAAATGAATTAATTACATTTTGTGTTACTAACTTGAAAAAATATTTTGAAAAGGCAAATGAATGAAGAGATGCTTGCTGTGATAGAGTGAGTATATACATAACCAGAGCTAGCTTTCAAACCTTTCAGGTTCTGAGTGACACAATAAGTGTAGCATCTGAGAACCACCTTCAGAGGTGTTCACTTTGGAAGGTTATCTTTCTTCTTACTCTCTCCAAAGGGTAATAGGACTATTACTTCTGTAGAATGTTTCTTTTTTATTTACAAGGCCCAGGGGTTTTTAATGTTCATTTATTTGTATGTGTGTAGGAAATGAAAGATGATTCAGATAGCGAGAAGCGACAACAAATTCACCACATAAAGAACCTCTTTGCCTTCAACCTCTTCTGCCAGAAGCGCTTTGATGAATCCATGCAAGTTTTTGCCAAGCTTGGTACAGGTGAATTCTTGGGTTGACATTGAGATACCTAGGTTAGGAGGAATGAAATGAAGCTCACAGACTGTTCTGTGGGTTTTCTTGTTTTCTGTTTTGTTTTTGTTTTAAAACAGTGTTGTCTTGTGCAGACCAGTCCCCTGTGAATGGCAAATAGTGTACTCATTTATTTAGCTTTTTTTTTGTCAAACTGGTTACAGTACTTTAACTTCAGTCAGAGAGTTAAATCATGAATTCGTCCGTTGTGCAGAATATATTGGTATTGTAGACTATTTTACAGCATGCATAGCATGTACATAGACCTTGGAAGTTGAGGGTTTCAGCAGCTGCCAAAAGCCGGCTTTTAGTTTGGAATGAAAGATAAGGATCATCTGTAGACTTGCTAAATCCTTGGATTTGAACCAAACTGAGGATCCTTAACCCTGTTTCCTCAAGCTGTTGAAGCCAGGAAACTTTTAAGTGGTTTTGGAAGTCAGAGTAGCCTCTGGTGCTGTTCCTCTGGTTTGTACTGGGATTATTGGAAGAACACCTGAAGACTGGACTGTACCATAAAATAGCGCTTAAGACTGAGATTCTGTGGTGACAGCATATCCCTTGTGCATTGAAACAGAATTTTGACTTGTTTTGATGACACAACTTCATATTTACTTTGGAAAACTACAGTGAAAGAAAAGGACTGATAACTCAGAATACTTTGAAGTTAAATCAGAGGGCAGTAGTTCTGAATTTTCCTAAATTTCATGAAAATGGGTGCTCGTTAGTTACAAATGGCACTAAATCAGTTCTTGTTTCAAAAGCCCATAAATTGTCTCTTAAAACATTGCTTGTTCCTAGAAATCCTGTCCTTCTGTCAGAGTTGTTAATGCTGGGATTCTGGAAGAAGAGCAGGAAGAGGATTATAATAGTGGCTTGTCCTGCAGGTGTGCCAAGCGCACAGGTTGGAACTTGTTGTGCTTGGACTTTGAAACAGCCTTTTTCTTGCTGCTTTTGCCTTGTTTTAGCTTCTTGTCTGTAACAAGCAAGTTTTGCTATCTTGAACTTTGTGTACATACAAGTTGACTACAAACACCGATGTTGGAAAGCTCAGGTTACTCAATGGTTACATATGTTTAAGAGTTTGCAGAAATAATGAATGGTTACTAATACTACTTATTTTTTGCTTAGATCCTACTCATGTGATGGGTCTGTATCCTGACCTCCTGCCCACAGATTACAGGAAGCAGCTACAATATCCCAACCCCCTGCCAGGGCTGTCTGGGGCAGAGCTGGAGAAGGCACATTTAGCTCTGATAGACTACCTAACTCAAGTGAGTGCTCCTGTATCAGTTTTCAGAGCAGGTTTATTCAGTTTTAGCATACTTGGTGGTTAACTTTGTACAGGAAGCAGTATACTGGTTCCAGCTCTGTCATGCTAGCCATAATGGGCTGTCTTCATGGTTGGAAACTATGGCAGTAACTCCTGAGAAAGCAGGCGAACTGGAAGACATGAGGTACCCCACAGATAATGTGGGAGGCATCATACTTATGCACCAGGTCTGAATATGAGTCCAGTATTTTATTTCTAGAAGCCTTCTGAAGAGGACTTCAGCTCTTGATCTTTTGGTTTTGTTTGGTGGCTGTTGTGGAGGTCACACTATCCAAGAGACAGGTCAAAAGCATGCAATAAAAGGTGGAACAGGAGGTAGTGGGTACTGTAACTTCCTGTCCTCTCTATTTTGTTGTAACTGGAATCTGAATTGTTCTGTTGCTGTTCTTACTACACTAAAAGGAAGCTTCTGTCTGAAGGAAGATAGTTTTTGTGCCTAGTAGTTCAAAACCTAAATTGTTTTCCAAAATGTTCTAAATGTCTCCTGAGTTCTCTAAAATGTCTCTGTTTAGGTGAACAGAACTTCCTTCTGACTATTTTTGCAAGATTCTGGACATCTTGCAAAACTATAAATTCGCAGAACAAATATATATACATGAATGTGGTTGGAAAGGTGACGTGTTGAATAGGTAGTAACAATAGAAATTCAATTGGTTAAAAGAAGTTATTAATTTAGTTTAATTTAGTCTTTTTACTTGGTGGCTTGTATTTACTGAGGTGGGATGGAGAAATCCATAGCCTCTTCCTGATAAAATTTCCTTTGATGTCCTGCAGAAAAGAAGTCAGCTGGTGAAGAAGCTAAATGATTCTGACCATCAGTCCAGTACCTCACCCCTCATGGAAGGAACACCCACAATCAAATCCAGAAAGAAGCTGCTACAAATCATTGATACCACCCTGTTAAAGTGTTACCTCCACGTGAGTTTCTGCCTGACCTAGAGACCTTTCCATTATCATGCAAGCTCTATTGGAATTTCAGGCTGAAATGTTTGAGGAGCATAAGGAGCTACTTCAGAAATTCTCACACAATCATCTGTCTTTGGTCTAAAAACAATCTGTGAAACTTTGGCGTTAGCTAGTTTGCTCACTGGTCAGGAAGTAGTTTCATGGAATAAAGCAGATGTATCTGTTTCTGGTTGCTGCCTCTGTCAAAGGAATGTGGCCATGCCTGTGTATTTTGAGGTTCTAATGAATGCTTCTCATCTTGCTTTGTACTGTTGAATGCAGGCGAGTATTATCTTTGCTGTCAACAGTGTTTTTCAAAGCTGACCACTATTCTTGAAAAGGAATAGCTCTCATATATTGTTTCCTTTCTGTCCCAACAAATTATGGAAATGAAGATGGACCTTGCTCTAAAATTTTGAACTGTCATTTCTTATGCTATCAGACTGTTCTTTTTATTTCTCTTCCAGCTCATGTTTTGTACCATAAGCTTAGGAGGTGCACATTACAAGTATTAAGTACTCCCTTTTTGCTTGCAGACAAACGTAGCCCTGGTGGCACCATTGCTACGTCTGGAGAACAATCACTGCCATATTGAGGAGAGTGAGCATGTACTAAAGAAGGCACACAAATATAGTGAGCTGATAATACTGTATGAGAAGAAAGGTCTGCATGAGAAAGGTAGGTGTGAGGTTGGGGTGGAGAGAGGAGAAGAGATAGTAGCATGTATTCCTAATAGTGAGTTTTAACTTACCTTCAGTGAGCAGGCAATATTCTGAAGAGACTTTGTTTCTGGGTCTATCTTGTGATTGAATAGCCTTTGTTCTTGTTACCGGTTTGGTCTGTGTGTTTAAAACAAACCCTTGTATTGTGTTTGGTAGCAGAAAAGGAAAAGTGCACTTTTTTGTGGGTCAAGTTGGGATGATACTTTGTTTACAAAGGAATGAACCTTTTTGTTGTTCTGAAAGCATTACAGGTACTGGTGGATCAGTCAAAGAAAGCAAACTCACCATTGAAGGGTCATGAGAGGACAGTGCAATATCTGCAGCATTTGGGTGAGTATGAAGGAGAGCATTTGCTGGGCTTAGCAGTTACTGTACTGTTCATCAACTTTATAGAGACGACTAAGCTAAAGCATGTCCTTGTCATCTTGTCTGGTTTCTTGCATAAGGGAAACTTCAAGGATTAGTTTCTGAGTGTCTTGTTGAAACTTGAGTATCTTACTGGAAAACACTCCTTATTTACAATAAAAACTTCCATTGGTAGAAAATGTGCCATAGTAGTATTTTGAATTTTCTTCCAGTGATGATTTACCATCACTGACAAAAGGAAAGTCTAACTTCTGGCTTAGGCTTTCCCGCTGAAAGTCAGACTTCTAGTTGCTGGGGCTCCTATCTTTCCTGAGATGAGTCCTATAAGAAGGTTTTTTTCTGTGTTTAGGTAGATACAGATAATGACCTAACAGTTGTAGTTGCTGGTCACAGCATCACGGTAGCAACTTGAATGGCTGACTACTAATTGTGAACTCCCAAGTCCTTTTTTGTTTTTGCAACTTTTGAGAATAGTCCTCCCATCAAATAATATTATTTATTTCTAAATGCACAGCTTTTAAAAAGTATTGCACTATTAGTTTGAAAGCAAGTCGTTTATGAGGGAAATAACTTTGTTCATCTCATAGTCTTATACTGTTGGCAAAGTTTGATATTTTTTCTATAATAACTACTACAGAACTACTGGCTTCTGTTGGCAGTTTGTTTATTCATTGATAATGTTATTTAAAATGACATGAGACCTTTCCTATTTGTATCACATCTCTCATGTTTCTTGTGCATTGGTGTAATTTGGTAACATCACTCAGAGAAGTATAGGTATGTTATATGCAGCATACAGCTTTACAAAACAAACCTTTAATCTAACTTAAAAAAGAATTCTGTTATCTTGATAAATTCATCTTGATTGACCTGTGTCAGCTGTTCATTTGTTTTTTTCATTGGTGAGATTGGTGATGTTTAAGACTTAGAATTATCCGAGGTGTCTGGAATACTTCTCTAAAATCTTGGCAGCTTGATAAATTTCTTTAAGACTTCTGGAGCTTCTCTGTTTCAGGACCTCCTGAAAATCAGTTTTCCTGTATGCTTCTTGCTCAGCTCTTTAAAACTGATAAAGGACATTTGAGTCTGTTCACTTCAGAGTGGTGAAATATGGTGGAAACAGCCTAGAAAGATAACTATTGGTAATAAATGGAATGTTTCACACTAGTGTTGCTTGCAGATTTGCAGATGGGTAAATAGCAGAAATGTAATACTGTGCATGTGTGTGTTTTTTTAAATTGTGCTGTCCATTCTGCCTTGATTGGTAAGTTTCATTTCTGGGAGTCCCTTAAATAAGGTGATAAAAGCATTTCAGACTGAGGTTTCTCCAGATTTATCCCTCTGACAGCCCCATCCCCTTTTGGTGTGAGGCTTCTGTAGTTATGAATTTCTAATCTAAGTAATATTTGATTTTTAAAAAAATAATACATTTTCAATTTTATTTATGCAGGATGGATTTTTAGTTGCTTTCACTTCACATTGAGTGAAGTAGAAACTCTTCTTTATTTATCTCTTATCTGTTTTTTGGGGCATTTAATGAAATAGTCTTTAATAGTTCTCAGGTAATTAGGGAAAATTTCCTTCAGGCTTGTAGCTGTGGTCTTCTAAGTCATCAAGTACGTATTACTGACTTGGATTTGATACTTGCCATGTGTCAGCAGAGTAAGCACTTATTGTTCATTGCATTAAAGCAAATATTAATTGTTAATTCCGTGATTGGCCATGTCCATCAAAAATATATTTAGTCTGTGCAGGGGTAGGCACAGGAGAACTAATGTATTCAATTGCGTGGTAGATAGCTTTCTGTATTACACCATTCTTTATCTGTTAAAAGTGTTATGCAGAACTTCTTCCTATTATAGCTCATATTTAGAGTAGGGATTTGTTGCTGAGAAAGTTTAGAAATTCAGTGTTGGCTTTAATTCTAGGAGCAGAAAATATCCTTGCCTGTGACCTTCAGTATAAATCGCCATTTAGCTGAATATTGTGTGCTGAGGGAGCCAGTGTTCTGTGGTGTGATGTTGGCCTTTCAGTATTGTGATCTATAAGCTTGATGAGTTCCTTTTCTCCTGCCATCTTGAGCATTTTGAGTAGGTTGTAACTTCATGTTTGATTTGGTTGCCATTTCAGCAGAGGCAACTTGATTCAGTGCTTTGGAAAGGAGCTATTCTTATTAAACTCACACTTGATTAAGGAGTTAACTTCCTCTTCTCTGTCTCTTGTTCTACATAAGAACTTACTCCCATGACTTGTCCTGCCCTTTATTTAAATTTTTTCAGTGAGGCTAGCAAATCCATTACCATACAATGCCCTGTTAATTCAGAAAGCTAATCAAAGTTCAGCAAGATTCAGACCCATGACCTTAGTGCCACTTGCCAAGTTACTGTTTTGTTCCTGAAACTTTGAAATTGACTCTTCTGGGCACTATACTTTGTTTTACTTCATAGCACCCATCTTCTGTTTTTCAAAATACTGCTACTATGAAGATGCTGCTTTGTTTAAGTAGTAACTTCTTTATGGTATTGTGGGATGAAAAAAAGAGCAATGACTGCCTTTCTGTAGGGTTGGTGTAGGGTTCTGTTTCTTGTATAGCTTGTATAGTTGTGTTGCTCCATTGTTTGGGCAGTGAATGCCTCAGTGGTTCTCATCAGGAGGGTGAGAGGAAAGGCTTGTTTTCCTAACATGTTTTATAAACCAAATTGTCTAAATGAAAGTGTTTTTTTAAAGAGACAGGTCCTGAATTTTCTTAAAAGTTGAAAAGTTATTACCTGTCATGTAGTTTCTGTGCCCGTTACTTCAGTACTATGATGTTTTACTACTATTTGACCATTTGCTGTAGAAGTTAGTAGACTCGCAGGCTGAAAATGGACTGAAGCAAATTACACAAGTGAAAAGTACAGTGCTTTTTCTACCGTAATAAAAACAAATTGTAAGGGAAGGCCTTTGGAATGTGGTTAAGATGACTGAGCTTGGTTGTGGTCTGAATTATTTATGTTTTGTGGCATTTAGTATTTGAGTTCTTATTTCTGTTTAAAATCATGTTTGTAGAGCAGTGAAGTTGTGGCTTTAATCTGGAATGTGTAATTTACTTGACTGGAGCAGGGAAAAACCAAATGAAGTTCTTCCTGTAAATTAAGCTTTGCTGGCTCTGAAAGCATTTGCTTGTGTTGGGAGTAGATAGATATTAAGGATTTTAACATTGAGCACTGTTGTCTTTTGTATTCCAGGCACAGAGAACTTGCACTTGGTGTTTTCCTACTCTGTCTGGGTGCTAAGAGATTTTCCTGAAGATGGACTGAAGGTAAGTGCGGTTGAAACAGACACCTTGCCATTGAGATTCTTAGTGCAGTGTATGGAAGTGGGAGAGCTCAATGTAAGAAGTGATGTATTAATGGTAAATCCAATTAAACATATACTTTATATTTTCTATGTTCAGTACTACGGTAAGATTAGCAGTAGATACAACAGGACAGCCTTTCAGTTTTCCTTATGCTTTTTCATTCTTGGAGTTACCTTATCTTGCAACAAGTAGGTAGAAACCTTTGATATAACATTTATTGTTGTTGATGTCACAGTTTTTGTACAAGAGCCTGAGTATTTGAATGTGAAATGTTAATTTGCCTTTCTTATTTTTCCTTTCCTCATTGATATATAATTTACTCCCTGTATTTGGGAGGTGTTGGGCACTGTAAAAGAGTGTTAACTAAGGCAGAAGTGGGAATGTTTATTAATCCTTTCAGATGCGAGAGAGCTTCTCAGAGCCTAAATAAGCTGTTCAGATATTTTTTTTATACTTCCTGTACTTTGTGGACATATGTGATGATATGCTGGGTATTGGCGTCTCGGGGAAAGTACACTGTGGTGCTTAATTTTTTTTATTTTTTTTTTTTTAAATCACCATTCTGTGGATAAACTTTTGTTTAACAGATATTTACAGAAGACCTCCCTGAAGTAGAAGCTTTGCCTCGAGACAAAGTGCTCAACTTCTTGATAGAAAATTTTAAAAGCTTGACTATTCCTTATCTGGTAAGAACTCAGTCTCTACTAGTGCACTACATTTGGTACAACATGTTACATGTAGGGTTTTAGTTCTCCAAGCGTTTGAGCTTGATGCTATCTCACAGCATGCTAGCTTTGCCATAAATTGTGCAAAGAAAAAATAATTAAAATATATGAAATCCTGAAGTCAAGGTTGGTAAAGGCAGGCATGGGACTGTGGCTTATAACAAATGACTTTCCAGAGGAAGTGTCTGTAACTGAACCTGACTATGTATTTACAGGAACACATCATTCATGTCTGGGAAGAAATTGGTGCAGAGTTTCACAACTGTCTGATCCAGCTGTACTGTGAGAAGGTGCAAGGCTTAATGAAAGAATATCTCAGTTCTTTCCCTGCAGGTATGTTTAGCCTTTTCTGGTGGGAAGACCAGGGGCATGGGACTGTACAGGGGAGCCTTCACAGTGTATTGCTTTAAGTCTTCCCTGTTCACATCCAGAAGATGTCCCAAGTGATGAAGGAACTAGAACAACAGAAGTTGTGGGTTTGTAGGGAAGTCTGCCTCCCTAGAGATCTTAAAGGACCAAGCGACACTTTATTCATGATTAAGTGGAATGGCAGCTACTGCTTCCTGAATTCTGCATGTTGAGGGTGGAGAAGGGTCTTGAATAGCTGAGTCTATTGTTTAACCACCCACTTAATGCGTTTTAAGGAGCTGATGTAATTTGGCAGGTGCATCAGAGTCAGAGTCCCAGTCCCACCTGTAACAGTTTCATCAGCACTTGGCTCTTCCTCATAATTATTTATTTTTTTCTGTGTACTAGTGTGGTGAAATAGTTGTAATACCATGGCCTGTGTCATTTTCTTCCACATAGATAAAACTCCAGTGCCTGCTGGAGAGGAAGGAGGAGAATTGGGGGATTACCGGAAAAAGCTTCTGCTTTTTCTGGAGAAGTCTAGCTGGTATGAACCCAGTCGACTAATTAGTGACTTCCCCTTTGATGGTGAGTTCAGTTTTCCTAGGTTATTTAAACCCTAGCTTATTGCATTGCACAGCAAAACCTCCTCACTTATTGTAGAGTCGTGGTAACTAGCAACAGAAGATGGTTATATCTGTAGTTGTAGACCACTGGTGTATATACTGGTGTATACTGACTGTTTTTGCTGGCGTAGTTAGGTTTACCAATCCCTGCAGGATTCCTGTAACTGTGGGCCCAAGACATTGTGCCATCTCCCATCACTTAAATATTTAGCCTAACTTTTTGATGAGCCTGAAATGGTCTACAGATCTGAAGTTTGTTGTTTCTTAAGTTGCTTAAGAATTCATAAAATGTTACTGAGACCAGTGTGAAGTAGGCTTACAGTCTCAGTGTAACTTTAACCTGTGCTTAGACTTTGGTTTATAGTTCCTTCTGTTAGTCTGGTCACTAATGAGCTTATGTTGTCACTTCTCTGTGTAGCTATTGGCTAATCCTTCATTGCTGTCACTAGGTCTCCTAGAAGAACGTGCTCTGCTCTTGGGTCGTATGGGGAAGCATGAGCAAGCTCTGTTTATTTATGTTCATATTTTGAAGGACACCAACATGGCTGAAAAGTAAGGGCTTTTTTGTTTGTTTGGTTTTTTGCAAGACTTGGTTTGCTCCCTGCCCTGTGGATAGGATATGTAATGAAATGTTGCTTTATGTGGAGCATAAATGCTGTAAGCCTTCAGGATCTTCTGGGTTTCCATGCTTTCTTGACTTTTAGGCTCTTCCAGGTATCTGTTCATTACAGATGATTATGCTGTCCCCTTGAGGTTTACCTTCTCATGCTCTTCTGTAATTGCACTTCAGAGCAATATGACAGTCATCAGTGAGTTCCTTGTTTCCACCTGTCCTTTGCTTGTGAACTTCTGTACGTTGTTTTGCTTCCTTTCTCTTTGGAGAGATGTTCATTAGCCCACATGCAAAGTTAAGCTCCTTCAGTTAGCAGAATCCTCTCTAGTAAAGGTACAGCGTTTTGCTGGATGTATCTTGTCAGGGAACCTTCTGAATGAATCTGAAGTACTTAAGTGAAAATGGAATTAACTGATAATAGCAGATATATCTGAACATTGGGGCCTGTTCAACATAGCTTCTTTTGAAGCTAATTTCAGCAAATGCCTGTCGGAGAACATTCAACCCTGGTATGCAGTGTACACTAATGAACACCTTCTCTTCATGATTCAGGTACAGTAATTGGATACATCTACACGTATTTTTATACTATGATGTGCTGACTGGAGAAATCTCCCCCCCTTTTTTTTTTTTACACAGCTGAATTGAGTTAAGTTTCTGCATTAAAGCTTTTTAAGTTGATTGGAAGTGGGGGACTTGCATGAAATCTCCCTTTTCTCAGCATTGTTATGCAAAGTAAATGATGTAATTTTGTTGTGCAAACTTGATTAATTGATCAAAATCAGATGTGCGGTCACCTAATTCAGTATTTAAAGCGTTTAAATGTTAATTTCTGTGGACTGATTCTCTGGGTTCTGAAACTGTCCCTGCATTTCACTTGATTCTTTTCTGTTCCAGCTACTGCCATAAACATTATGACAGAAACAAAGATGGGAACAAAGATGTAAGTAGCTTCATCTTTGCAGCCTTCCTTTTCATTAAGGATGTATTAGACTATTCATACCATGTTAGGGACTTTAAAGTTTTTCCTCAATGTAGACTTCACGGTTTCTGTAGGTGGATGGGAACCTATGTATAAGCTCTTGGAATTTTGGAATTACTAGATGATTGGGGGTTTGAAATTGGAGTTGAGTGCATATTCTGTAGCTAAAGTTCTGACAGAATTCAGAAGACAGAATATGTACATGTGTATTCCACATCTACAGAGAAGTTAACGTTAAAAAACAATGAAGTGTTGGCTTCTAAAGGCTATGAGTTATGTGAGTTAAATGAAGGAAGCATGATTAAAACTGCTTTTATCGAAAAACCTTAGTGTAGAATGCATGTCTTAAAAGGCCTTGAACATCACTGGTACTTTTAAGTTTCTGTTTTAAGAATAGAGCTGTTTAAATGGACACTTCAGAATTTTTGAATGGCATGGGTACGATGTTCTAGTACCATCGCTGTGTTCTACCAGCTCTGTCAATTCTGGATGCATGTAATGGGTTCGGAACTTTCCTTTTGTGCGCCACAGGTCTATCTGTCACTGCTCCGGATGTATCTCTCCCCACCTAGTGTTCATTGCCTGGGACCAATTAAGATGGAAGTACTGGAGCCTCAAGCCAATCTGCAGGCTGCTCTGCAGGTTTTGGAACTACATCACAGCAAACTGGATACTACCAAGGTAAGAAAGACCTGCAAGTACTCTGTACTGTTGACAGAAGGTGATAGAAGGCACTGGAGTAGGCAAGTGAACAGATTGTAACTGTTGTCAAGCTAAATGTGCTGATTTCTATTCTGTTTTGCTCTCTGTTCCTTCTTAAGTTTTGCTAAGTAAGTGTATTTTGCTCTAGGCAATAAACCTGCTCCCAGCAAATACACAGATTAGTGAGATTCGAATCTTCTTAGAGAAAGTCCTTGAAGAAAATGCTCAGAAGAAAAGATCTAATCAAGTACTCAAGAATCTTCTCCATGCAGAGTTTCTGAGGGTAAGTACCCACCACCTGTCATTTATTGGAATGGTGGTGTAAAACAGATGTTCAATATTTAAATTAACTGTTCCTTAGGCGGAATGTGTGTCATCTAGGTGACACTCTAGTGCGCTTGAAATTAGTAGATGGGCATCAAGTAGATTGAATGTCCCTTTTTCTGGAGATGGCGAGTACGTTCATTTTAGTTTGGATGAGGTGTGTGTCTTTGCTGTGAGTCTCTGGACTCACTGTGCTCTGGTGTGCGTTGCAGGATGATTTCAGAGAGCATGGACTGGATTTCTTTCAAATAAGCTAAACCAGATGGTGCAGTTCAGTAGTTCACCTGCACATCCCTCAGTGGTTAAAATGATTTATCTGTGGACCAGACTAGTTGAAAATAACATCCTGCAATTCATATAGCGTGGTTGTTGGGTATTCAGCGTACCTGCTCTGCTCTACAGACCTGCTGCTTCTGTGCTGTACAACTTGCTATACAGTGGATATAGCCACTGAAAACTAAACACTGTGACAGTTTTCAGTTTCACCGGACTAGAAAGGAGCTGTGGTGTGGCGTTACCTGTTCAAAAAGTTCTTTCTTTCTTCTTCTTTAGGTCCAGGAGGAGCGAATCTTGCATCAGCAAGTGAAGTGCGTTATTACAGAGGAGAAAGTGTGCACTGTATGTAAAAAGAAGATAGGTAACAGGTGAGCGACCATGTATCTTAAAACTTGTGCAATTACATCAAATATGAATCCGGTACACTTAAACTAAGAATATTGCAAAACTTGGAATCTTTATGTACACAGAATAGCAGTATGAGGGAGACATTTGAAGGGTGTTTCAGTTTACAAATTACATCACTCAACTGGGTGGCTGAGAAAACATCAAAGCTTTAGTTAGGGAAGTTTACTGCAAGCGTTTAATCCTGCTTTCAACAAAGGAGAATAAAATCCATTCAGAAACTCTTAAGGCTTCTTATTTCACAACTCTAGAAGGCAGAAAATCGCTTCTCATACTGAATTTGGAAAAAATTTTAAGGACACTGCCTAATACCCACTTAACTAGAATTAAGAAGGATGATATAAAGAATGTCAAACTAAGGTACATGTGTAATACTTTTCTGTATCTGATGGCTTTGTGGTTCACTGGCTTATTTACATTTTGTAGCCTAATTATCTTGGGACTTGTAAAAGTCAAATTAATTCACTTGATAACCAGATGCCAATAACTTTCCTTCTACCATTCCTAGTAGTTAATTATCATAGAATATAAATTTTATCTGCTTTTTTTCCCCTCTGAACTCCAGTGAAGTGCAATGTGACTAGCTTATTCACTGTTTCTTTTGTTGATGTGAACCCTTCTGAGGTATCAATAGCATTCACAATGATAGGGGAAAGTTTTTTTCCAAAGCATTTTAATGAACATAAGTCTAAATATACTTATTGCTATGCATATATGATTTTTTGCGGTTAGTGTGTGGCATGTAGCATCAGATTTTAAATTTGCATATGCAGTATTGGTTTAGGTGTTTAGGATTTTTCTAATGCTGTGAAGTTCAACAAGATTTTAAAGGGCCAAGCATGTCAGCATGTCACCCAGTCTTTTTTGTTAGCAGTGACTTCAAAGTAAAGTGTATTTATAGAAACAAAAACATAGATTTTTTTTCCTTTTTTTAAATGAAGCTTACAAAATCCATAGAATTCTTTTGTCTGTCTTTTTTTTTTTTTTTTTTGAGAATAAATCAGGCTGTAATTTACACAGTGTCACTTTCCTGTAAGCATGGTTCTGCACAACTTGGATGTTTTTGTTTGAATTGGGGAAAACTGTTTGTAACTACTGACAGTTGGGTTTTGTGTTCTGTCTCTTCACAGTGCATTTGCTCGATACCCTAATGCAATCGTTGTGCATTATTTCTGCTCCAAAGAAGTCAACACATTGGACACCTGACCTTGTCATGGTCAATAATCCCAACATTCATATGAAATGCAGAACTGACGACTTAAGAAGTTGATGCCTCTGAGATTTTTGAGGCTTGTTGTTAGGTTCTCTTACACTGGGTAGAAGTCATTTGTATCTTTGGACTGACTGTACCTACCTGGTAATATTGATTTATTAGAAAATTACTTTAACCATGTTGTTACAGTGTGGGCAACTACACTGAACTTCTCAGTACTCATGTGAAGAACAGAAACTGATTTTTGTACTGAGTTTTGTATTACACTCCAGCCTTGCGAATGAATTGTTAGACAACTGTTGGGTGTTCACAAGTCAAGTTTTACTATAAAACTTACTTCCCTAGGATGACAATATTGTGATTTGGCCTTGTATGTAAATAGTTCTTAAAAAAAAAAAAAGAAAATTATTTTAAAATCTTTGCAGCTGTATCAGTATTGCATGAAGATCACCAGGGGTTTGGCATGGAGAAGGCTTCTATGCCTATTTCTAGACCTAGAAAATATAACTTTACTTTCATCTCAGTAACGGGAATGTTTTAAGTGCTGGCAAAAGGAATCTTTTTATTGGTACTCAGTGTTATCACCTGACCTTCTGATTAGGAGACAGTCAGACAAACAGTAGTAAGGATTTTTTTTTTTACTTTAGTTCAAGAGCTGTAAATTGAATCAACTTGTATGTTTGCACTGAATATGTTCACTCTTAGCATGAGTGGAAGCTCAGAGACTGTTCTAAGAAGTTCACATCTGCACTTATAGCAAAAAGCAAAGAACACTTTGAGAAGCAAGTTCTGAAGGGAGTGAGCTATAGTTATTGCTTGAGCTTCTAGACTACACTTGAGATTTGTGTATGTAAGTTCTTTGGTCTCTAGTTCACTTTCCAGCATTGAAGTAAAATCCAGACTATTTCAACATCTTCATTTTAAATCCTGTAGAACTGCGTTCTGCTCAGGCTAGTATTGTTCTGAAGTTACTGTTGGGCTGGAAATCTTAACTACAAGAACTAGATTGTACCGTACTCCTTGTAGGCTGTAATATTTTTGTCTAACTTATTTTTCCACAAACTTTTAATCTATAGTAGATTGGTATGAGGGCTATTAAAATGTTTGATTGGTGCAGAAAGAGTCTGTGCAGTGGTAATGAAAAGGCAGCAGTAGCAAATAAACCAGTAGAGTGGCTATTTGACTCCCAGCATCCTGGTCTAGCAATCCTTATAAATATGTAATTATTAAATAGTACAGAGCATGGCATGTAACTATGAGGTATCACCTCTTAACAGACATGTAGATGAATAAAGCTTGTCTGCCTAAGATGTAATTGGATCTCAGTTAACATTGTAGGTTTACTTAAGCCATTGTTACATGTTTTTTAGGAACAGATCTGCTGCAGGCTGACGAGTCCTAATTCACTTTCATTTGCCAGTGTTAATAATTTTGCTTTAGCCTTATTTTTTCTGTTTCCGCATGTGTTTGTATTTATTGTTCATATGCCATGCATTTTTGTGGATCTCTTGGTCCGGTGTTTTGCTACTTCTGTACTTGGATGTCTTGGGCAGTATTGCTGCTGATGTCTTTCTGCAGAGGCTGGGTAGGGGGAGTCTGTGGTGTTAATGTTTTTAATCTTGTATTTCTTCTTTTTGAAGAAGAGAGCCTGAAAATACTTATATTGCATTTGCACATTCTGTATAGATCTTTATATACTAGTTCGGGTACAGAGGGAGGATGGTTTGGGAGAGTTGTGTTTACAGGTCACTGAGAATGAAGAAGGGTATTTAAAAAGTCCCTGTATTCTTTGTATACAGATATAACAATATTGCTCTGATTTTTTCATATCTTATGTTTAGTACTGTTAGTCTGATTTTTATTCACCTTCATTATCTGTTGCCAGGAGAGCTTTATTCACATGAGGATCTTCATTGTGCTCTTACTATGGTTAAGGTTGTGCCTCTCTTCACCTCCACTGCATACCTTTTACAGAGGTGTAGTTTGTGCTGTATCTTTTTTTTGTTGGTTCTTATAATGTGGTTTGGGTTTACTAGCCATACAGCAGGTTTATCTAAAGCAATAGATTGTAATAAATATTGTGAACCAGTGTGTGTTTCAGTCATTGTGCAGTTAAGTTTCTCTGGGGTGCTGTAGATTAGGGTTGGGTTTTTTTAATATTAGTCCTCACTTTCTCCTCAAAGTCTCCTCGAAGACCCAATGCAGGGACTCCCAGTATCACTTCTGCTTTAGTATATGTAACTCAGATGAGACCATGTCATATGAGAGCTGTCATCGCTTCTCACCTTTGGTTTTTAAATCTACAAGTTTTTAGTATGCTTGTGAATGTTCTCAGAATCCTACTACATCACTTTTGTATTCTCTTTGAGTAATTTTTTGAAAGTCTTGTACCATTAAATATGTACTTACTAGAGAACACTAAAATTACTGACAATTTTTTTTTTTTTTTGAGTGGTGGTATGCTATTTTGGGGTGGGAGAAATGTTGAGCTCTGTGTGACTAAGTCAGGAAATATCTAGATTCACAGGTTTGCAGCTGTTTGAATTGTAGGTCATAGACTAGTCTAGCGTTTGAAGTAGAATACAGATCTCCAGTTCTGCCATTCTGTAGAAATGGGAGTAATCAGCACTGAAGAATAGTCTTTTGTTTCCATATTGCACAATTAAGTATATGGCTATTTCTGGAGAAGACCAACCCACCAAAAAAAACAACCAACCAAAACCACCCCCCGCCCCCCTCCAAAACCTCCAAAAAAACACACCACAAATCAAACCTTGCTAGCATCCTTTGGAATCTTGATCTCTTCTAATTATGCACTGCATCTCTGCTCCCATTAGCAGCCCTAAGAGGAGAGCTAAAGGGGTCCCTTGTGATATCTGTGCATATTTTAAATACTGTATAGTATAGTTGGTGTCATCTATTCATGCTGACAAAAAAATAACTGAATGAAATGTAGATATAAATCTACCTTTACCACTATGGGGATGCTAATCCAAGCAGAAGTAAAGTTACCAGGTATGAGGCTGTTGCCTCATCTTTCGTTTTTTTCCTTAGTCTGCTGGGAAATGACAAAAGCAAGTAGCTTCTCTTTGGATATTAAGCTGGCTGTGAACAGAGTCTGTAGATAGCTAAAACTGCACGCAAACACTGTTTGCTAATGGAACAAATCTTAAACATATGTTCTAAAGAGCTTTCGATTTTTCTTGAGAGAGAAATTCAAGAGAAATTCTATAAACATGAGATCCTTGTGCTGAGATTTCACTGGAAGAGGAGAGAGAACTTCAGGAGAACGCAGGTAAGCCAGATTTTTAAATGCAAGTGGACACTCACAAGATAAAGTACAGGCTTTATTTACTGCCTGTAATAAACTGTTTATAGTAAGTCTGATTTCTCCATGTTAGCTTACTGTGTGAGCCCACCTCAGTTTTACTGTAATTTATAGTCAAGCTTAGATTAGATTAAATATAAATAAATCACATGGTTTTGCAATTTTCAAAGGTAGATAAAACCTAGTATGATAGCCCTTGACTTTCAATGCAGTGGTATGTAGAAATGCAAAGAAACTGCTTTTTCAGTCCAGTGTCTTATCTTTACCATACCATTTAGTACCACATGAGAGCTTTACAGCCGTTGCTGATCATTTTGCAATGGTGGTGTTTGCTTTTTGCCTGTGCGTTGACTCTTAAGCCTGTAAATTTGCTAACTAGGACTGACTTGTGTTCCAGATGTCAGTGCCTGTGCTTTTATTAATTTTCTTAAATTCTGATCTAGTGACTGACACTAATGACAGGAAATGATTAACGAATGGGATCTTGCTGAGAATGTGTCACATTCTCATGTTTGTGTAGAACTGGTGATACGCTGCATTACTGGCTTTTGTACATTCTCTGCCACTTTCTAATTGTTGAAACACTTAAATTTGTTTTGCTTCATTTCAAGCTCTTTAATAAAAGCTCCAGACAAGCCAACTGTCAGCAGCTGTTAATAAACTAATTGCTTCCAGGTAATCTCCTTTGCTGCTTAAATGTTTTTTAAGGCACATTAGACTCATTAAAAAAATATAAAAATCTGCTCTATCAGTTGTACCATTTTTCAGGAATCTTTGGTGGAAGAATCAGGACTGCTACATGGAAAATGAGAATAAAGGGGGGACCCATGGAGGCTCCTCACAGAGTGAGGGGAGGTGGTGAGTCAGTGTCCTCTGGGGCGTCCTAACGCAGACCGAGCTGCAGTGTCTCTACTCGCCTCCCTGCAGCTTCTCTGAATGGCTGCAGTCAATGGCAAGTCTGGATTTGCTTCAGCCTTGTAAGATGGGTATTTCTGTTTAAAAATATTCTTTTAGGGTATGCTGAAATTTTGAAAGGGTTTAAAATGGCCAAAGTTCTAGATGAGGTTGCTGGAACACTCAAAGTAAATCTGGGCTAGGGGTTTTGAGGTTGTGGCAGAATCACTGAGCGGTGCTTCCTCCTACCTAGGGCTTCCATGTCCGTCCAGTGCTGCTTTGCTGCCCTTATCTTCTTACCAGTACTTGAAAAACCTGCCAGCAAGGTTTTGAACTGGGTTGTTTGTCAAGTGCAGGCCACACCTCTGCTTGCAGCTGGAAGGCAGCCCGGTCCTGCGCAAAGCAAAGCTTCAGACTTCAGACGGAGCCGGTGGCCTGCAGCCTGCCACAGCCAAGGGTCCAGGGACTCTTATTTTCTGCGTTTCCCTGTCAGGTTTTCTGTGGAGACAACAGGACGTTTTCCCCATGTTCCATGAGGTGCTGCGGGGCCCGCTTCCACCCAGAGTGCTGCCTTTTCTGGCAGCTGTGCTTTTCCAAAGGAAGGAGAGGAAGGAGACGGGGTTTTATCACTGGCGGGTAAGAGGAACGGTAGCACTGTTTTTGAGACAGCGTTCCTTAGCCAATGTGTTCAGTAGTGACTTGCTGTGACTGCATGTGTGGAAAACCAGGCCTGCACTTGTGCAGGAATTGATCAAAAAGTTTGTCGGGGAAGATTTTGGATAACAAAAGTGCTAATGGATGTTCCAGGTTTTTACTAAATTCAGGGTCTGTGTGAGGCAATGCAGAGCAGGTCTCTGGTTCCTTAGGTTTTGGGGAACAGCTAAGCTGATGTCAGGTACTTTTGGTGGGGCAGGGGAGAGTTCAGGAGACTGTGCTTCTCATCAGTAGAGACAAAATACTGCTTATGTGTTTTCTTGCAAAATGTCCTTGATTACCATTCACTTCCTCTCTGCTCTCTACCTTATCCCATGGGGCTTAATGGTCTGAAGTAGACAAAGATTAATGATTACTTCACCCCCTGTTCATAATGCAGTACAACTACATTAAAGTGGTTTCAGTGTGTTTGTCCTTTAACTGGTGTAAGATCATTCCATTGTGTAAGACAGTCTGGCCAGTAACCTTGATTTTGAATTACGCTAAATGTTTGTGAAGGAGCCTTTGCTTAGGAGGTCTGATCTGTTGTCTGATTACCTGTGTGTGTGTGTGTTTCCCAAAATCTGCAACTTAAAATTGAGGTGACTGTTAAATGTCACAAGATGGTATGGCTTGCTGCCTGTATGCCTCTCCACACTTCTGCTTGCTCTGTGATAAAAATTATCTTGATAGGTGGTGGATTTTTTTTTTTAATGTTGTAGTTTAGTACTTGGAAAATCAGGGTAGAAGAGACTAGTGTTAGCCTGTGTGAATTCCATTAACCCATAAACCACTGGATGTGATGTTTCCCCTTTAGGCGCTCACTATATAAATAAATTTCAACACTACTTAGCAAACTTATGCTGGCTGGGGTGGAGAGAATTTGTATTGACTAGTTAATAGCAACTGAGCAAGAGATGGAACAGAAGATCACCCTTTTGGCTTTCTAGGTGAATTCAGCGTGATCAGATCTTCTTATTTTCCAAAGCTTAGCCTTGGTTTCACATATCTAAAGACAATGGTAAACTGGAAACAAGCCCACTGTTTGCCACTATTGTGATACCAAGCTGGTAACACTACCTGTATTGCCTGACCGATTATAAAACTTGCCTTCCAGAAGATCATGGTTCTTGTGACTGGGTCTGAAGTCTCCTTTTATGACTAGGTGTACACTTCTGGGGGTGGAGGGAAAGTTAGGGGTGCCTAGGCCATCTGAGTTTGCTTTTTGGTTTAAAAGCAAACTTCCGGCACTCTGGCCATGAGGAAGGGAATTACAGGCAGCAGTGTTTTCCTTGGGAGCAGGAACAGGGGAGAGAGTGCTTCCTTGGTAAACCAGACACTTCTCTGCCCACCTGATTTGCCTAGTAGCTGTGAACACAAAAGAAAACATGGCTTAGAAGTTACATTTTTATTTGCTATTGATGACATTTTTGTAATGTGATTGGCATGCTTATAGTGAGTCCTCTGCATCCACTGAGAGATGTGGAGTGGATCCCAGCACTTACACCCCCCTGTATAAAGGCAAGTATTCTGGGCCATATGAGAATAAAGACTGCTGGGTCCTACAGCTGGGGTAATCTGTTTTGCCGTCACTTGCTGCTGCATCAGCATCTTCAGCTTACAGGGAAGATACAGACAGTGCTTAGCGGGGCTGAATGTGTGAAAATTCAGTTTTGTACCCTCATTTAAGGCTTTCAAGGTCTTTTTGCTTCAAATGAACTCTCTTGAGCTCTGGAAAAGGGGTGATTCTGAAAAATCCTTAAGCTGCAAAGTAGAAATTGTTTGGTTGCATCAGTCGCATACACTGGTATGCTGTCATGTACACTGGTGTAGGCAAAACTGTCATTATTTGTTGTTCATTTCCCGTACAGATTTCTTGCCTGCCTTTTCCCTGACACATTCAAATGGATCATATCTGATACTCTCAAGCTTCATTACTCTGTAAGCTCACCTTGCACCATGCTATGACCTTGCTGTGCCTTGGCTAAAAGATAAATAGAAAAAGCAGATGGGAGGGTTCTGGTATAGCACAGACTTGTAAGCCCAGTGAAAAGTCTGTTATATGCCCTTAAACTATGATCTGGGCGTGGAAAATGTGTCCTCAGCTGTTTGATGGCTGACTGCAAATCGAAGTTCATTAGAGACTTTCAGAAGGACTTTCTTTTGAACATGTAGCTATACGTTGACAGATGGTGTGGGTTAAAAGAAGGCTATGCTATCTTCAGGAGGGTGTTCTGTGCTTCCTCTGCTGATAGTGTCTGAATTTCAGGCAATAGCCAGGCTACGTGAGTAAAGATTGCTTTGGCAGTAGTTGGGAGTGTGATTACGTAGCTTCATTTCTCAACAACCTGAAGAGTTGCAGCACCTTTAGGAAGCTGGTGAGAATAACATATGCAATCTTAAATTTCTCTCTGTAGTCCATTCTGCAACTTGGTGAGGTAGCAAGGAGGTTAGGTATTGCCTCAGAAACTAGCGTTGGTGGTTGAGCAAAATAGAGGTGATTAGGAAAAGTTTTAAAAGAAAAACTAGCATCTGAAGGGTAGAGTTCATGGTTAAGTTCAATGTGAAGGTATGTCTTGCTCCTAGAAACAGATCAGGGAAAGAGTATGTTCAGCATGTTGATGCTGCAAATAAGAACACTTTAAGAGTAATAATAATATAATTGGAATTTATTTGCACAAATTTAATCTGGCACCAGTGTGAGAGATCTTAGACAACGTGTGTAACTTTTATCCTTCACTCGTTCATCAGGGTGGATGGTAGTCACTTAATACAAAGACATTCAATATACGATGTGTGTCTTGGTTTTGTGTTGTTCACCTGGTAAGCTGAGAAGTACCTTGAAGTGATAAGAAGTAAAACACCACAAGTGTGTGACTGCCTAACAAACATAGTACAGTTCCAGTTATCAGCTAAGGAATATTCAAGAGAAGTTTGACAGTTCAAGGTTCATTGGTTTCCTTGAGATCCTAGTTAGTGATATGTAGGGCCTATGTTTTTATATAATATTTGGCACTCTGCAGCACTTTGTTGTAAGTGAAGATCCTGTTGAATTCAGTTGTAGATGAATGCTTAGCCTATCTGAAATTAAAGTCTGGTCCCAGGTCAGCTATGTAGAAAATTATGAACATGAAATAGTGACCACTTGTGAAAAGCATTTTGAAATGAGATTTAAGAATAGAAAAAGTTCTTAGCCTGCCAGGATTGTGTCATAACTTATGGAAATGAGGCAGAATCCCATTCTTTTCACCGTATACAATTGTTGCTGGGCAGTCTCTGCACTAATTCCCTTCAAGGTATTTTCTCTTGTCTTCTTCTGCCCTCCCCTGCCAGTTCTTGATCTTCTAGGATTCAGTCAGGCTTTTTTTTCCCCCTCTTCACATCCAGACATCTAAATACTAATATTACTTTCCAAAAATAGTGTCCCAGAAGCTTTCAAGAGCAAGAATTACATTTTGATCTGTGCTTGTGAATTGGCACATGCATGTTTAGAGTGCTGACACTAGTAACTAGTCCAGAATGAAAAGGAATTTAAGGTTTGTCTTTTCTTGCTCAGACTGCCATGAAGTATGTGTTCCTACAAGAAAGTGGTTTGGTGGTTGTTTTTTTCCCCCCTCATTGTAAACAGCATATGCTTCTTACGTCTTTAGACCATGCTGTTAAGATTCTTGTCATGTCTGGTATTACTCAAGCATGCATATGCCCTTGGCAAGTAGTCTTAAATTATCCAAGTCATGATTAAAATTATTTGAGCAGCTTTAGTATCTGTTTATCCTCCAGCAGGAATGAACTAATGAAGGAATTAAAAACTGATCTATAATTAGAGGAAGCCCTAAATAAGGAGCTTATTTTCTGAAGTCTGTGAGGAGTTACCCTAAGACATCACTCATTGCCCTGCTGAAAGGGAATTTAGTTTCCTTCTAGACTCCTTTAGTCTTCTTGCAGGGCACTGAGAGTGCTGCATATGTTCCCAGACTGACTCAATAGTTTATTTTGGGTTGGCTGGTCTGATCCATTTCTCTGGACTGATACTAGTGTGGTTATAGAACGGGCACTGCAATTGAGACAGGTGCTGAGCTTGTTCCTCTCTTTTCAGTGGGAGAAGCACCCTTACTACAACCTAACAGTAAAAGTCCTCCAAGCCAGAAACATCAAGGGTACAGATCTGCGTAAGTATTTAGTCAAGTTTATATGAAAATAGATAGTTTGTTTGGTGCTTATCTGTAACACAGGTGACGTTGTTATGGGAACTTCTTACTGACACATAGTGTATTGTCTTTGGTCTGAATAAAGGCTTCTCTTGTAAAGCTTGATCTGAGGCCAAGCTGCAAATTAACCCTTCTACTATGCAGAATTAGATTGGGTAAGTCCTGGTAATGTTTTGCTTCCCTGCTTCTTTACATCTTCTATTGTGGCCCGTTTTGTGTTCCTTGGTCTGGATTCAGCGCTCTGGCCATGGCAAATTTCACGCTTGCTTCTGCTGAGCAGTCGTCTTACACCTGGAAGCAGCAATCTTCAGTTCTAGATTCCAGATGTTTCTCAGTTGTAGCAGTGCTTTCTTTCACATGCCTGCTATTTTGTTTGTCATTGAAACTTTTCAAGGAGGTAGGTGGTTGTCTGATTCCAGGACAAGCTGCTTTTTACCTGTTCCTGTTTTTGATAGCATGGTATATATTCCCTTCCTGTTACGCATCTGTGTTGAGTAAAGCTCTCAGGGCTGTTTGGGTCATTTGGATCTTTAAAAGTAATTTGAGATTCAATTACTTCAGATATAATGTAGTAAGGTAGTCTGCCTGCTTTAAGTTTATATCTGACATCCAACATTGAACTGCTGGAATGCTAAATGACTGTCCAGGGAATGAAAAACCCTTCTGAAAGGCTGAGGGCTAGAGTCACACTGTGAAGAGAGGTTCATTTTATGGCCTTTCTGCGCAATTGGTGTGATGAATGGTCCCCATGCTTATGTTGTTAAAGGGGCCTTAACTGGAAGAAGGAAGGAATCTGAGGCAATTGGTTATTTTCAGAGAAAAGAAACGGAAAGCTTACCTCCTGGCCACACTAGATGTGGGTATAGCAGTGGTGGATATTGTCTACTTCGACTTCAGTAAGGCTTTTGACACTGTCCCCCATAAGATTCTTACAGAGAAGCTGATGAAATATGGGCTGGATAAGCAGACGGGGTTGGATTGAAAACTGGCCGAGTGGCAGAGCTCAGAAGGTGATGATCAGTGGTACAAAGTCTAGTTAGAAGCTAGTAACTAGTGGTGTAACCTAGGGGTCAGTTCTGGGCCCCATCTTTTTCAATGTCTTCATTAATGATCTGGGTGATGGGGCTAAGTATACCCTCAGTCAGTTTGCTGATGTTAAAAAAACTGGGAGTAGTGACTGGTACACCAAAGGGTCACAATGCTATCCAGAGGGACCTCAACAGGCTGAAAAAGTAGGCTGACAGGAACCTCATGCAGGTGAACAAAAAGAAGTGGAAGTCCTGCACCCTGTGCAGCAGTGTACGCTGCGGGCTGATGAGCTGGAAAACAGCTTTGCAGAAACAGACCTGGGGGTCTTGGTGAACAGCAAGCAGGCCATAAGCTAGCAGTGTGCTCTTGCTGCAAGGAAGGCTCACAGTGTCCTGGGCTGCATTAGGAGAAGTGTTGGCAATGACAAGCAAAGTGATCCTTCCCTTCTACTCAGCAGCAGTGAGGCTGCGTCTGGAGTGCTGTGTCTAGTTCTGGGCTTTCCTCTGAGAGATACTTGGGCTACTGGAGAGAGCCTATTGAAGAGCCACTAAGACTGTAAACAGACCGGAGCATCTCTCATATAAGGAAAGGCTGAGTTCTGGGACTGCTTAGTCTGCAGAGCAGAAGGCTCAGGGGGACCGTATTAATGTGGACAAGTATCTGAAAGGAGGGTGTCAAGGACATGGAGCCACACTCTTTCAGTGATGCCCAGTAACAGAACAAGAGGCAATGGGCCTGATATCAGGAGTAGTCTTTTTTGAAAAGTTGACATTCTTCATTTTGAATAATAGTCTCTTTTATGAAGGGCTTTATGGTTTGAATGAATCAGAAAAAATAAATAGAAGTGCCTAATGTTCACTTTGATGCTGTTTAAAAATGTGTATTTCATTAAAGGCTTTTGCTTTACAAGTCCAGCCTTGGTTTTGCAAGTTTCTATGATGCAATGAGATCTAGAAAATGAGCTCATGGGAAAGAGTATGTTTGATTAACATTATTCTGATATCTGTCTCTACACTGTGCTCTAGTGTCCAAGGCAGACTGCTATGTGGAGCTAAAGCTGCCCACTGCGTCTCCCAAAGTGTTCCGAACTCAGGTTGTTGACAACTCTGATAACCCAGAATGGAATGAAACTTTCAAGTATCGAATCCATAGTGCTGTTAAGGTAAGGAATGCGCTTTGTGGAGCTGATTGAGCTGTGTGCATTTGTGTACTGACTTAACTTTTGATCATTCATTATTACCCTCAAAACCAGTGGTGCTTGTAAGGTATCAGTTGTTTTCAGTGGTACAAAAAGCTGTACCATGCATGTCCAGTGATAACCACAGCAATTTGTAACTGCACTTATGCAAGTTGCAGCTAGAATTTTCCATAAATATCCTTGTGATGCAATTCAGGAAAGGGGAGTTATGGCGGTACAAGGAAGTTCCTTGGTAAAGCAAGTTTCTATTTGAAGGTTGCTTTTTACTTTGACAGAGTAGCTGTTACCTTCTTGTAGTTCTACTTGCCTTACACAGCCAAGTGGCTGAGTGAAGGTAATGGGAACTAAATTTCAAGTCACATTGCCACTTAGTTCATTCAGTCATGTCTTGCCATCAATTCCTATGATCAAGAAAAGCAAAATTCAAACTCCTAGAGACAGTACATCTGTCTGAGCAGGACCAATAGAGTATTGAACAAAGTCTTCAGATTGTCAGCGTTCATTCTCAAAGTAGACGCTAATGGTAGATGGAAGGAAACTGTACTTTAAAAGGTTAGATTTACTATGACACTATTGCTTTCAATAGCATCCTAGCCTTTGGAATAAGGTGCTTATTAACAAGAAACAAACTCCCTCACTGGAGTACCTTTCCATAATGGTTGGTGACAAAGGCAGAATAGTAATTGACCTAAATCATAAGGAAATTGTAAATTAAGCTTTAGAGCGTGTGACCTTTTTCTTCCCTTGCATGGGGGACAGCCGCCCCTGCATGAGGCCTTAGTCTGGTTACTGCTGCGAGACTGTGCCAGCACAATTCTAACTTGAGTTTTGTCTCCTTGAAGAGACAAGTTGTTGCAAGGCCACTTTTTAGGTGCCATACATACTGACTATGTCTATTTCAATTAGTTTCTGCTGGATTTACCTGCTCTGAGACTGCTGAGCAGGAAGTGATAGTTCCCTATAACATCCTGGACTAAATCATGCTGAAAGAGTGGAAATTGCTATTGCTTCTTCAGGCAAATCTGTACCTGAAGGTGGTGGAGAATACTGGCACATGCACTCATCTGGGACCTCTCTTTATTTGGGAAGCTCAGAAAATCTTAGCTAAAAACTGTTATCTAGGAGCTTTTTGCTTAACTATGCTGTAAGCCCTGCTGGAAATAGTGAATTCTCTTCAGGAGTGGGAAGGGTATTGATTAATGCTTAAAGTTTCCATTGTATACAGCTACCCAGGTTTATGGAAGTGTTTCTGTCTTATCTGAGGCTGTTTCTGTTTGGTTTTAGAACATTCTGGAATTGACACTCTATGATAAGGATGTCCTCGTCAGCGATGAGCTCACATCTGTTGTCTTTGATGTAGGGGGCATGAAGCTGGGTCAGCCCCTGCTGCGTACTTTCAGGTTGAACCCTGAGGTTAGTCTTTGGCTTCTTCCCAGGTCAACTGTGAATAGCGGCAGCTCATCATTACAGAAATCTGGCAGTACATGCTGGTTGACTTTTCTGTTGTAGAAGCCAGAAGGGGAAAATGTGTCAGCAGGTAATGACAGCATATATGGTTTTACTGTCAGATGTTTCTAAAATCCCTAGTGATTTTTTTTTGTGTTATGTGTTCCACAGCTTTTGAGATGCCCACCTAAATAAAACTTGGAATGACTGCTGTCTTTCAGAAGATGTTAAAACACCTTTAAAGGGTATTGATTTTTCAGAAGACTAGAGGGGCATAAAGTGGGCTCAAAATTAAAAGCATTTACAGGCAGCAGTCATTGTGGGGTCTGCAGACAGTCTTTAGTTGATCATCATCAGCTTGCAGTGAAGGAGTTTATTGCTGTAAAAGTTAGCTCTATATTTAATAAGTCAAAAGCCTAAGGAAATCTTACGTCCCTGAGATATGTTCAGTTACATTTAGCCTCTGCTTCAGGTGGGTGACATTGGTGCATATCAGCTGCTCTCAGTCCCCATGGACCTGTTTATGGACTTGCAATAAGACAGCTTGTTTTATGTACGTAAAGCCACATCACCACTCTGATCTTTTTTGTAACTGCCTCAAACACATTGGTACAGTAGATCTGGATTAAAGGGAAGCTTGAGCTTGTTTCTTGAGAAATTGGACTTTAGTGCTGTTGGTGCAGTCAGAAGCAAGCTAATTGGTATGAAGTTAGCAGGAAGGTTTTGGTCAGTGTTACAAGCACTCTAAATGATTTGTAATCATAGAAAGAGGGTTAGAAACTCCCTTTTTTTCCACTAGCCATCCTGTTTGCTAAATGCTTAAGTCATCTTGATCAGTAATTACGGAACTAGAAACTTCAGTAAATAGAATTACCTAGATTGGCTTCTACTTGGTTATTTTAAAAACTGCATTAGGTCTGCTATCGAGCATTTACTGTATTGCTATGGTAGGGGAAAAGATGGCTGGATCAAAGTGTACAATACAAAGACAGCAATGAGTGAAGAGAGCAACCTACTGAAATAATAAATGGGAGGAAGCACAAAACCTCATGTAGAACCTGTTTGCGGAGGCGGCACTGCAGTGATACTTGAGCCAGAAGAGTGTGTTTTTTCTCATTAGCAGAGTAGTGGATCTGAGACCCAGCTCTCACTTGTGTGTACTTGTGTCTTGTCATATAAGATATGTCCAGGGGGAGAGGAATCTTTAAAAGAGTAACAACAAAAAGCATGAGTTTTCGACCTTCCAAAAAACTGGAGCTTCTGTAAAAGCAACAAAAGTAGTTACTATAATTTGTAACAGGAAGAAAGCTTAATCTCTTGGAAAAAGCCTTATATTCAAGATCAAGGGTCACCTGTGTCCAACTTTTATTTTTAAAGGCTAATGAAGAGCTGGATGTAGAGTTTTACTTGGAGAAATGGTGAGTCTTACCTGAAAAGCTGAAAGAACTTGTGCTCCACCAATACGTTTTCTTAGTTGCTTTTTCTGGGCAGGGACAGTCTTGTCCATAAAAAGGCTAATGCTTAACAGTTCTCGGTGATGTTTGAGTTGATTCAGCAATGGCAGATCACAAATATCCTTAAAACACCAGTCACCAAAACTTTTGGGATACTAAAAAAAAATAATAAAATTTGCTGGACTTTGTGGGAATGGCAGTGCTGCAAAAGAAATGAACATTTTGTAGATGAATTACTTAGGAGTGGAAAGCTTTCACAATTAACCTTGCAATATAAAGAAATAAAGGCTTTATCTATCTGACAGTCAATCTAAGCCCAGCTTTTCTCTAGGTTGTCAAAATAACTGAGATGGGGAGACCTTATAGCACATGCTTATAGTTGCACACAATTTTTTTCTTCAGTATTTCCCCCCACATTGTTCCATGAAGAGTATACTTGTGTCAATCTAGTTTGCATAGATCTCTCACACTGAGGACTTTCTCCCCCAGTGTTTATCCAGGCAGATAGTTTGTAAAGTAGGATGAAGTAAATTAGTAACAAAACTAATTTGCATTAAATCTCTTCCTTTCACAGCTCAGATGCCCCTACAGAGGTTTTGACTAATGGAGTCCTTGTGGTGAGTACATGGAAGCCAATTACATACATGTTGGCATTCACTCCTGAAGGTAGGTAATAGCAAGAAGACAAGAATTGTTGAGAATGGCTTCCTGGCTTCCAAATAGCTCCTATTCTCTCCAGCATCTGCCTCTCTTTTAATTCTGGTTTAAAAAGCTTCCTCAATTTTTAAAACTTGATACCAACTCACAGAAAGGGTTGGTTTTGGTAGTTTGGTTTTTTTGGTTGTTTTTTTGTTGATTTTTTTTCCAGTGGGGTTGTTCTAAAAGATGTAAACAAAAAATGTCTTTAGAAGGCTAGTGAATCTTGCACATTTTACTGAGTTTCTAGAGTAGATGCTGGCCAGGTATAGTCTGCCACTTTAACACCTATTATTTGTAAGCTTTTAACAGTACCATTAATAAGTAAGTGATGCTTCCCACTCTCCAGACTCTACCCTCACAGAATAGACACATCCATTAGGATGAAAAGTCCTAATCAGAGAAAATCAGTGCATTATATCTTAAAAATACAGGTGTTTTCACCTCTTTTGTCCCCTCAAAGGAAAGGGACCAAAGTTTTTTAATAAGGAAAAGAGGATGGGAAGGAGTTCATCATTGTTGAAATGTAGAGTTTTAACATTCTTTCAGGAAAAGTCGGTGGCATTTTACAGCACAGTTCTGCAAACTATTTCACAGGAGAGAGACTTTTGTGTTCCCATTTCCCTTAGCAAATAGTCTTACATTCAAGCAGTGGAGGAGTTTCTTATCCTTTAGGGCAATTATGGCCAATTAAGTATTTTATCTGCTGCCCTAGAAGGGAAGCTGATGATTGAACGGTGTGAGAGACTAAACTTCATGAGCATGTGGACAATCCAGGACAGAAAGTCATGGCAGAATTTATCAAGTGTTTGCTTGGATCTGCACAGGCTCAGAATAGGTACTCACACATACATTAAACCAAGGTAAACGGAAAAACCCCTGGCATTGAGAACTTGTAACTATGAAGTACTGGTTGCAAACAAAAAAACCTCCAGTAACTGGAATAGGAAGGGTAGTTTTGATTTTGAAATGTTTCAGCAGGATGGGATATTTGCTCAACTTGCCCTTTATTTGAAAGATCAATGTAATACTTAGTGGGTTTTTTTGACAGCTTGCAGCTGTAAATCTACATCTTCTATAGTAGGTGGATTAAGTTTCAACAGAGTAGCAAACTAAAAATCTCATAACCAGAACTGGTTTCTTCTTTTCATAGGTTCATCCTTGCTTGTCTTTGCAAGGCACTATCAACAAAGAGGAAAAAAAAAAAGAGAAACAGAAAGGTAGGGCTGCCTGAAGAGTTTGTCAGATCTACTTTTCAGCATGTTTACTCCTTGGGAGAGAGGGGAGACTTGATTCTCTGTCTATCCAGCACATTTTTATTTACTGACTAGCAAATTGACTTTTAATTTTGCTTTTATTTTTAATGCTAAATAATATCATGTCACTTTCACTAGGTACCACAGAAGAGTTTTTGCTTGTGTTTTCATCATCTTAGCTATACTTAACAAGTACCTGATTTTCAGCATCTATTTAAATGGTTCCTGTGGTCTAAACTTCTTATTCTAATGCACAGGGAGCTGTGAGGTCAAGGTGTCTGTTCCAGGGGCGTATCAGAAGCAGTTGTGCATTCCTTGGAGACCAGACAATGAGAAGGATTATGGAACCTCATTTGTGTTTCATATGGATAAAGAAATGTGTCCAGAACTGCAAGTGGAGCTGGAGCAAACCATATCTGTCTTACAGGTAAGCAACTGGGCTGACTGCTAGGAAGTTTACAGCCTACTTTTGAATAAATCCGTTCTGAAAGCAGTGCCTTTTGGACTATGAAAATGTACTTGAATGGCCTTAATTTAACGTAAGACAACCAGGGACAACTTCAGATGTTTAGGGATGTCAGTTTTGGGTATGTTATTTGGGTACCTGTGGATATCAAAAGCTGGCATTGGAAGCAGATTTCCTGTGGGCTACTATATGTATGTGGTGCTGCGGACCATCTGTTATGAAGGTTACTAATCACTTACAGTTACACCTTTTTGAACTGAACTCTATAATGTTGTAACCGCTCAGATCAAAATTTTCTAGACTAGAAGCCTGTCTTGAATGGATGTATTATTTTTTGGTTATATATTAGAAATTTATGGGCAGAGATATAAGTTTTTCTCTAGTGTTGCTTTTTACACTACTATTTTTTATTTTAAAAATTGATGAAAAATGTCAGACTTCACATTGGGTCTTTGACTTTGGTAAGGAGGTGAACTTGTCTTAAAAGTATACCCTCGCCAACTCTTTAAAATCTGTTCAGACTTGGGGATTAAAAAAATCTGATTCTGCACATGCTTGCCACCTAAAGACATCTTTCCTTTTGCCTGTTGGGATACTCTGTAGAAAGTCTTTTCTATTAGAAGCTTGTGGAGCACTTGCCACTTGCAAAGGTTTATTTAGCTTTGTCTATAACTTCACAGTTTCTACAGATACCCACACAGTGTGTCTGTCCCATAGGAATGGCTGAATATTCATTGTGATAACTGCTGCCAGTATGGCCTAACACCAAAAACGAGAGCAAGGAAACTATATATTCTGTGATGTTTTTCATCCCCACAAGCAGTTGGGCAGCATGAATGCGGATGGTGATCTTGACTACTCTAGAGGCAACTATGGAGAAGAGAACACAAAAAATAATATGGAAGAATAGCTTTGCAGTGGGGTTGATTGGGCAGCAAATATGAGCTGAAGAGAGAGACCTGGACTTAAGCAGTCAAAACCTCAGAGCCAGGCAAGCAAAAATACAGTAGAAGTTGACTGTGGAGATTGGTCCAGATGGTAAACCTCAACCAAACCACCCGTGGTAGCTAGCAGAATGTACTCCTTCAAGAGCTGGCATAGAGCACAAAGCTATCAAGTCTGACCTTTCCTATCTTATCAGAGGTAGGAGAGTGACAGGAACATAGTCATGTTGCTTGCCCTGTACCTAAATGCATGTTGTTTGTCCCTGTTAGAAGGACAGTGGGCTTAGAGGGACATTTGACTTAGGACACATGGTTTTGGTCAGAATACATCTGTGGAATCTGTGGGTAGTTCCTTGTCTGTCCAATTCTTGTTGTGAGAAGGGTGACCACCTGTTGTTTCTTTAAGGTGCTGTCTCCTCCCAGGGGTTGAGGCCTGCAGTGGTTGTAAAGGCTCCAGCCCACGTGGTAGGCTGTGTAGGTTTTGAGTGTGGCCCTGTGATATGAGAGGGTTTTTTATATGCCCCTTTTAAATATAGGAAACTGCACACAGCTCTGTATTGAGTGAACTTGCTCTTGCTAATACAGCCTGGCAAACTTTGTTTTGCTGTGCTTGTATAAGATGATTATGTTTTTTAATTACATACTACCATTTGTCCCAAAGGCTGTATTTTGTTTTCTATTTTGTGGTATTTGTTCTGTACGTCTAATGCTATTGCCTTGCTGGTATCTTTTCCAAATCCTGCTTTCAAGACAGAATGCCAAGCTTACTTGTAAGCTTTCTGATACATGTCAGACCACAGTTATTTTGGGGGGAAATTTTCTATTTGGAGATGGAGAAATTTTGCTTGTGGCAGACATCTATATTAAAAAACAACAACAACAACAACAAGCTATTTGAGTGACACAAATAATCCCAGAAAAGATCTGTCAAGCAGAGAGCAGGATGATCTTGAAAAACCTTAAACTTCTGGGAGAGATTTAGTTATAATGATCTTGAGGGTTGTTTGCTGGTTTGACACATGAAAGTAATATATTTAACTTTTTTCTGGATTTTTCATTTATTTTATTATTCATTATTCATTACACCAAATATAAAAATAACATTTTATTTTTATTAGGATGGTATGAACCCTGATATTGAAAAGCATACTACAGTTCTGGGACTGGGAACTGTGCTAGTTAATTCCCTTCCTATTGGACAAAAAGTTGAAAGAATCATTTCTCTGGGAGAGGTAACGTCAATGTTTTGCATTTGTTTTAACATGCTTGGAATAACTTTTTCCCCTATTGCCTGTAGGGATTTGGAAAGTTAATCTGCACGTGATTCTTAGGAGTGCTGTTTTCTTGAATATCTGGAATGAAATACTGAGATTCAAAAAATGTTGTCATGGATGTGTCTTGCAGAATAGGTATAAAGTACATCACTTCCCAAAGAAAAAAGTCTGTTAGGTTGTGAAAGAAAATATCAGAGGAAGAGAAAAGCAAGAAGCTTGCAGAAAAAATAATTTTTTTCACCCTGCTCTCAGAGTACTTGTTTCTACTTTCTGTGGAGACTACTGAAAGTGTCTGAAATAAGTGCAAGGGAAAGGTGTTCCAGAGAGAGTTTTGTGGGTGAGATTGCTGTTCTGGTTAGTATCTAGTGACCCCGCTTATGTTATAACCTCTAGTTAATAGTTTCACCTGCGTAGTTGCTATCAATTGCAAGATGTGTTCTCTCTTCACAGGGACAAAGTTTGGATATGAGTTTGAAAACTGAAGAGAGGTGAGTGGGAACCTCATAAACCTCTAAAAATCAGGAAAGGCCTTTCTTCTCATAGTGAAGTAGCTGAGTGATTCTCCCTGATATTCTGGGGAGGTCTCTTGTCTCTGTTGATCTTTTGGGGTAGGTTAAAGAAAAATATTGCTGGTTATTTTTCTTCTGAAGGCTGTGACTCTTTGCTTTGCTGATACTGTATTGGAATGGTGTCAGTCTTGCTGAAATCTGAACAAATTTTGTGTTCCTAATACTTAAGTGTAAAATAGCTGACAGTGTAAATCTTAAGTAGTTTTGTTAGGGACACATGGTTCCCAGAATATGTGCAGCGCTGTACTGACAAATAGGAAGGGACGTCTCTGCATGTGAAGAGGTTGAGCTGTGAAGTAGAGGAAGGTTGCAAGAAAGGAGTGATAGGGGAAGAATAACACACAAAACTGAGCAGTTGGCTAGTAAGTTGATAGGGTTATTTCGTATATAGTCATTAACTGAAGATTCTGCTCCACTTTTACAAACTCATAACAAGTTTATTGGCATTCACTTGTCCATTTCTGCCTTGTAAGTTCAGAAATTTCTGTTTTAAAATTACTCTTCATTTCTTTCCATGTCAGTACAGTGATCTCAGTTGCACCTCATACAATCTTCACCTACTGAGAATCTTTACTTTGTGAAATTCCTGAAGCTTAATCTGAGAGCTGTTTGACACAAGCTTTGTATTTAGACATTAAGGGAGAAATTTAATTTTAAATTCCAAAAGCGGTTGTTTCAAAATAGCTGGTGTATAGATATACACACTAAAAGTTCATTTAAGAGTTTGATCCAGTGATTCAGATCAGCACCAAGATCGCGTGTTCACAGAAACTGTTTTCCCCTGGTAATTACAAATCCTTCAAAATTTTGGGTTTTTTTTGTCTTAATTTCTATTTCAGCACTTGGGATCTTGATATACGTCTGGGTTTTGACCTCTGTAAAGAGGAGAGAGAATTTTTGGACAAAAGGAAGAAAATAGTTTCTGAGGCACTGAGGAAAACTCTTCACTTAAAAGAATCCCCTCCAAAAGATGAGGTATTGAGCTCAGTGCTGTAGTGAGATTCATAAAATCCTTTGTGCTTGGTTGATAATTAGGTATTGTAGGATTCTTGCCTGTAACCAACAGAAAACATGGTTTGCAGTCACCATGGCATGAAATACATCCCTGGGACATTTCAGTTCTGAAGTCTGAAATGGTGTATTTCTAAAATTTTGAAGGATGGGGGTGTGTTTTGGAACACAAAACATTGAAATTTCAGAATGTGTGTACTTTCTTTAGTTGAACTCTTGTATCTTGGGCTTTGAACTCTGAATTGTGATGGGGAAATCTGTTTCAGAATAGTTAAATTGAAGCTCAGACCACAGGAACAGCTTCATAATTTGAGGACACACTTATATCTAGATAGCCTGATACCTTGCTCTGTGTTCTTAGTGTGCTGTTATAAGAATGATTACTTTTTTTTGTCCTTATGTGTATATTGTATGGCATGCAAGTAAATGTGTGGTAATATACAAAATAATTTCAGTGATTGTCCCTAAGATGACATGCTGTGTCTTATAGTAAACAGTATATTTCAATTACAAAATAGAGAAAGGAATTATGGTTGAAATCTAACTGAAATTGAAATGTGTGTAGAAATAGAGATTTTATCTCTTATTTTTATAAGAATGAGACTTAAATAGGATTAGTTCTGTAATTTGTTGGCAATTCAAAAGTCTGTCATTGTGACTCCTGATCTGTAGGTCCCAGTTGTAGCGGTACTGGGGTCTGGAGGTGGGATGAGAGCACTGACATCGTTCTACGGCAGTCTTGCTGGGCTTCAGCAGCTGGGCCTTTTGGATGCTGCAATGTATGTGTGTGGGATTTCTGGCTCTACTTGGTAAGTTACATTCAATGTTGATTTCAGAAACTTAGATGTGAATATGTAGTAGTGTTGATGTAAATCAAGGTCAAAACTGCATTTGTGTCATCTGTAGAGAGACAACAAAGTCAAATATTTTATCAGTTCTCATCTGTGAGTTCTGATGGGGGTCCTAAAGAGTCTAAGAGATTCAGTATCACTTCTGATACAGCTACTGCCTAAATTTATCAGTCTGCTGCTTTTGCAACAGCTTGGCAGTTGAATATTAGAATGTGTTACATCAATAAAACTGCTGTGTGTTCCCTCAGAGCCCTGACTTCAAACACTCCCCACTTCCTTGCTCTTTCCAAGAGGATGACTGAGGTGGTGCAAGTCACTGGAAACATGCTCTCACAGACCACTTAGGTTACCACCTTCCAAAATGGCATATGTGGCTGAATAGAGGAATAGCACCGGCGTACCCTTTGGTGGACTGGAGCAATGTGCTGAAATGTTAGATGTGGCTAGAATGTTTCAATAGCTCAGTTCTTGGAGTTTGTGGTGAAATCATCCTTCATAAGTACATATTGTTTTTGTGAAATGGTTTCACCAAGTTGTGCAACTTTACAGTATAATCTTTCCTTCCAGAGCTTTGTATGTTAAATTAACTCCTATGTACCTAGTATTCTTCCACTGACCTCATGATCTGATCTGCGCCTTTTGATTCAGAGGCAAACTTTCAAATGTAGGCATCTGTTCATGTGGATAGCCAGTAGTCCAAACTAGTTTCTCATTTAATCAGACCTGTGTTCTGATAAAGGCTGTGGCCTCTATTGTTGTATGCAGTATAGCACCCTTACTGTCAGCCAGTCTGTCAAGGTTCTGGAGTTCGCTTATATTTATGAACTGGTTCATGTGCGCTAGCTAGCATGTGATGCTTGGAACATCCTTGAAAAGTAGGTTAGCAATCAGGATGAAGTCCTCTAGGTGTCAGGGTTTTCAGCGTGTTCTAGAGTTCAGAGATCCATCGTTTTTATGGTCTCTTTTCATGGTTTTATCTTTTAGCTAGACTTCTTAAGCTTTTAGTTTAGTGCTGCAGCACTAATTATGACTAGCTAAAATTATTGTTTACACAAGAGTTGTTACTACTGATGACATTAATATAAGCATTTTCAGGTGTTTATCAACATTGTATCAAGACCCTAACTGGTCACAGAAGGACCTTCAAGATGCAATCAGAAGAGCTCAGGATACTGTGTCCAGCAGTAAAGCAGGGGCATTTTCCCCAGAACGACTGAAGTACTATTTCCAGGAGCTGAATGCAATGGAGATCAGTGGACGGAAGGTTTCCTTTACAGATTTGTGGGGCCTTATTGTGGAATATTTCCTACAACAGAAGGTAAAAGAGTTCATGTTTTGGGTGTGTACTGCTGTTTGTCTTCCAGGTGGGAGCTCTGAACACCCCGTATATTGTGTGTCTAGAAACCAACTTCTCTCTAACTACCCAGAGCTGTCCTGGGATAGATGTTGTGGAATAAACATAGGGAATTATTATCTCTTTCTGCCCTGAGTTTCCCAGCACCCTTGTTTAGTAAAGAATTTTGAAGTAGTGTAGGCCAGTGCTGTAGGAAAAGGTAGTATTTATTTGGAATGACTGTTATTAAATCAATAGCTGTTGTACTGGGCAGGTAAAGAGTATGATGTTGGTTTTGCAAACCGGTATTTAACCAGTATTTTCATGCTAGTTGCAATCAGAAGTCAGAGAGTAACTAGTTTATTAACAAACACCAAACATTCGAAACATGCAACTGCAGAAATATTCTGGCAAAATCTAACCATATGCATGGGTTATGCAGAGGGAGGAAAAGGGACTTTGAATTAGTGGTGTTGTTAGTCTAAAATGCTAAGCAAGAGCTTCAAATTATTGAAATAAGGGTATAGAACTTACCTGATTAAAGTGTGTTTCTTCTTCCTTGCTTGTGACCAGGAAGATCCGTCAAAGCTGTCTGATCAGCAAGAAGCAGTGAAATGGGCCCAGAACCCTTATCCTATCTATGCAGCTGTCAACGTGAGACCCAATATTAGCAGTGGCGACTTTGCCGGTATGAACATCACAAATTTATTTTTATTTGCTAAAATCCATAAATCCTGTTAACATATAGAGTTCCTTGGGTAGTGAGTAGCTAACAGGAAACATGGCTCAAGTAGCAGCTGGTAGTGCAAGAGGCCATAGGATTGGCAGAGTGTTATCGTCCTGATTGTAAATGTCTTCATGGCTATAATGGAGAAAACAGATTCAACTCTGCTGGCCACTGCCCATGTTTTGCTAGGAAGTGCCTGAAATTTTCAGGAGCTGAGAGGGAAGATTCTTACAGTACATGAGTCTGTATCCGAATAGGAGAATTGAAGTCCTTGGTTATTAGGTGACTGACTGACTTTTATAGTCTCAGATAATCAATTTGTATAGGATTCATGTAAAATGATGGATTGGTAACCTTAGAATCGTTTAACCATTTAGGCTGGAAAAGACCTTTGCCATCATCAAGTCCAACCATTAACCCAGGACTACCAAGTCCATCGCTAAATCATGTTGCTAAGCACTGCATCTACGCATTTTGTAAACACTTCCAGGGATGGTGATTCCACCACCTCCCTGGGCAGCCTGTTCCAATGCTTGGCCACCCTTTCAGTGAAGAAATGTTTTCCTAATATCCAATCTAAACCTCCCCTGGTGCAACGTGAGGCCATTTCCTCTTGTCCTGTCATTTGTTATTTGGGAGAAGAGACCTGCCCCCACCTGCCTACAGCCTCCTTTCAGGTAACTGTAGAGGGCAGTAAGGTCCCCCTTGAGTCTTCTCCAGACTAACAACTCCAGATCCCTCAGCCACTCGTCATAAGACTTGTGCCACAGACCCTTCCACCAGTTCCCTTACCCTTCTCTGGACACGCTCCAGCACCTCTACATCCCTCTTGCAGTGAGGGGCCCAAAACTCAACGCAGTATTGTAGCATGCATCATGAAAATTGTGGTATTTAGCAGCCTGGGTTCTGCTGGTTATACAATTACAGTAAAAGATGAAGGCCAGTCCTACTCCAGGTCACTTGAAACTTTAAATATGGTGCAACAAGCGAGGATAGATACAGTGGGACAGGAACGTGAATTCTTTTCTCCATCTGTGTACCACTATGAGACTTCCTTGTTCTGGAGGAGAGTGTGTGTATGCCAGTGAATTTGATCTGTAAATATTTGTGGAAAGCTTTCAAGCATGAGAGAACTCTTTGATAAGCAGTCAGTGAAGTCTGACACAATGGGTCAATTGAATTTTCAAGTCAGTATGATAACAGTTTATGAGATGGTAAGTAGTGTGAAGAAAGCTGAGAAAAGTGAAGTAGGCTCCATTTGTGATGGAAAAGGGAGCCACCAGAATGGTTTAAAGTGGAAGTAATGTAGGCAGGCTATTTCTGCAGAAAAACAGTCAAGATGGAGCAAGATGAATTCCCTGCCCTCCCCATGGCCCCCCACCCCCCAAAAAAAAAATTAAAAAAAAAAGGCCAGGAAGGAAGGATGTTGTATTTAGTCAATGAAAGCTTGTACAAGTTTTTATATTAATCATGTGTAAGATGATTTACTGAGGAGTGACAGGGAAATCCATAGTCATGGTGAACAGTGGAGGGAGACTGTTCTGTCTCCCTTGTGTGAACAGAAGTCAAGTGAGCATTTTCACCAAGTGTTTACTCTGGGATGAGTAAATATCCTCTTGGCTTGTTCTTAGAATGGTGCGAGTTCACTCCCTATGAAGTTGGATTTCGCAAATATGGAGCTTTTGTCCAAACAGAGGACTTTGACAGTGAGTTCTTCATGGGACGGCTCATCCGGAAACGTCCAGAGCCTAGGATTTGTTTTCTACAAGGTATGATCTTACAGTAATGAATGAAATGGGCAGGTGGAAGGGAGCTATGCTGCTTTTGGGATTCATCAACTTAAACCCATGCATTTTTGTGTCTTCCTAAAGAATTTGAAGAAGGGAAAAATGTCAAATCTTTCTCCAAAGGTTTAGGTGTACATTCATAGTATTACAGTCTAATATTCTGAGTTGCAAGACAACTGTAGTATGAGCAGCCTGTCAAAATCTTTGGCTCTAGATCTTCCCAATCTCTTGCTATCTTTCCCTTGCTGATAGAAGAGATTTTCTGTTGGGAGAAATTTTTGCATAATGTTATTATATCAGAATTTGTCATGTGATTAAATCAAAGGTTTAAACTCAGTCATCATCTTTTAGAATAGTAGGGGTCATGTGACACCTTTCCCCATGACAAATGGCAGCTGAATTGTAGGCCCTCTGGTTAGACTGTGGAAAGCCTTTTGAATATTAAATTCTTCCAAATTTCTCCTGCAGGAATTTGGGGCAGTGCCTTTGCTGCAAGCTTGGATGATATCTGCCTGAAGGTGATTGGTATAGGACTGGGCTTTCTAGATTCTTTCAAAGATGTTATCAGAGTTGTAGGTAAGAACATACGTTAAACATACATTAAACTAGTACAACTTTTTTGAAAGATTCCTGATTTTGGAATACAAATCATACAAATAATATGATTTAGTGTGCTGTGTATAGTTTTCAAGATTAGCATAAAAGATGGATTTGGACGGATCTTTCATACCGTTTATCAGTACACTTTCTCTTCCTCCTTTTCTAAAATTTTATGTCTGACTTTACTATAAATCAGCTAGTTCTAGGAGCTGTCTTAAACACATACTGCATTGCAGGGGTCTTAATTGTGACAAGAGGAAGAACAGAAGCTGTACTGCTAAGCAGGAGGTGAAAAATAGGTTTTCAGTTCCCTCTTTGGCCCGATTTTTCTATTCTTGGATAAGCTAGTTGTATGTTTATGCTTTGTTCTCCATTTGTGCAATGCCTCCCTAGCAGTGAAAAGGAGGTGTATTAAAGTTGCTCAGGTGTATAATTATAGCCTTACAGTAAGTAGTGGGAGGAGATATTTTTTTTTAATTCTCTGCTTTCACAGCCCTGGTTTTTTCTGCCCACATTTTTATTGTTGTAACTATAAATGCTGCTGTGTGTGGATGTCTTGTCTTATGAAACAGAAGCAGTCATTGTTTGGTAACAAGAGTTTCTTTGGGTTTGAAATCAATGTGGACAATGATTTATGAATAATGCTATTCCCTTTAAACAGGGCAGGTAAATTATCCAACTATAGAATATGCGGCTGATTTAAATTTCATGACAATACTCTTTTTTTAATTAAAGGAAAAATTCAGCCTTAGAACAGCTGGTTAAAAATTGTAGAAAAAAAGTCTGATCAAAATGTTGGAGCTGGACAAGCACTTGCTATGTGTTCTGTGGCTTCTGCAGATGACTGCCGAAGATTCCATTTCCGAGATCCAACACGACTGAAGACTCGCTTGGTTATACCTGGGGGCCCCTTGTTACAAATTTTTCAGGATTTCTTCAAGTCCCGGGTCACATGTGGAGAAACCTTCAACTTCATGCAGGGATTGTATCTTCATAAAGATTATGTTAATATCAAGAAATTTGTGGCTTGGAGAGGTAAATGAATCTGTCTGTATCTGGGATATAAAATAGTATGTTAATATTTGTAACGGTCGTTACAGAACATAAGTGAGCTTGACTTGGTTCTGCTGAAGTCAGGGAATTTACCCCCCCTCATACGATAGCAAAAATTGTGAACCACTATGTATGTTCTGTCATATAAGCTTATCATCAGACTTTACAGGTCAGTTTCAGATGAACGTGCACGTTGGAATGTCCTTTTTTCTTCTCATAGCCCCAGCATAAGCTTTGTTTATTGCATGTACCGAGAGGTGTGTAACGAATCATTATAGTTACTTGTGTTACTTGGAGTCTCTTCCAGGCACTCATCTGGATGCATTTCCCAACCAGCTGACCCCCATGGAAGAGAACTTGTATTTAGTGGATGGTGGCTTTTCTATCAACTCTCCCTTTCCTTTGGTACTTCAGCCAGAGAGGGATGTGGATGTTATCTTGTCATTCAATTTTTCTTGGGAAGCTCCGTTTGAGGTGAGAGATGTAGCTGAGCATTATTACATGAAGATAAAGCATAGAATCATATTCACAGTGGCAGCAGGTCGGTTGATGTTGAATACATACACTAATGAAAGAATGCATTAAAACAAATCCTTTCCTCTTTCAAATATTATTGTGCTATGCTTTTTACTGTGAATATCATGAGGAGACAGTAAGTGACAAATATAATAAGATTCCAAACTTTTCAGAGGCCTAAATAGATTGTTACCTAAAATAAGAGTGTTTGTGTAGCTTGTATGATCCATGTTACTTAGATATGTGGTTCTAATGGGAAAGTGGCTATTGGTGATTTTCTTCATGCAAACAAATCATTTCCTGTATACACGAGTGTTTATTTTTAAGTGTGGAAAAGTAAAGGTGAATATATTTAGAGCAATAAAACAAACAAAGTTTCAGCTGCAAACTGTTAATGTTTGGTAGCAGTTCTCAGTTCTGCTCTTCGTTCTTCTGTATCACTAGCCAGAAAAACTGTTTCTGCCAATTTGAAGTTGGATTTCTGTCACTTTTTTGGTGAAAGTCTCTCTCCCTTTGTGTATTGTAGTTAGATGATCTTATACATGTTTCTGGTATTCTACCAAAATTATTTTTGTTCTTTGACAACAGGTTTTAGAACTGACTCAGAAATACTGTGAGGAGCGGGAAATTCCTTTTCCAAGAATCAAATTGAGTGAGGAAGATGAAAAGAAGCCAAAAGAGTGTTACATGTTTGTAGATGATGATAATCCAAAGGCTCCAATTGTGCTCCATTTCCCACTGGTGAATGACACCTTCCAGAAATACAAAGCTCCAGGTAAGGGAGCTGTGTCTTAAAGAGCTATTTTAACAATCCTTCGGGTGTGTTGATAGGTAAATTTCAGTGGGCTCAATATCCCTCCTTTCATTCTTCTTAGTGTTACCATGTTGTTAATAAATTATTACATCACTTTAAGAAGAATCAGCTTCCACTAGCTTTTTGGAAGAGGGAGATGAAGAAGCAGCTGACAATTTAAAAAAAATAAAATCTGAAGGCTGGAAGAATCAAAATTAGGCAGCATTTTTGCTTCTTTCTGAACATTTCTGCCCTGATACCTGATTTTGTTACTTGTAGTTACTCTGAATATATAGGAAGGCACTATAAATCAGATTAAATTGTAAGTTCATTTTATTTATTGGATATGAATAAACCATTAATCAACAAAGTGTTGGGGACCAATCTGTATGTCAGATCATGTAACTCAGTGCTAAGTGACCTGTGCCCTTGTAGGGTAAGGTCAAGTGATAAATGATCCTTGCTTCATTTAATGTGATAAATACCAACTACAAGGCCCAGCTCAGTCTATCAAGCAAGAGCACTGGGATGAAAGAGAGCTGTATATTTAGGAAGGGATAGACAAAATTCAGTGTCCTTTGGAATACGTAGGAAGGAATGTGCAGAACTGACGCAGACAAGAAGGTGTAAGGGACTCTGTTGATGCTGCCTGTGTTAATACTATAAATATTGGCAGGCCCTGGCTGCTTTTCCACATCAACAATGAAGAGTTTCAAAGTGCTGGGCTTCAATATGCTTCAAGACTACTATTTCTGTAATAGCAACAAGCAGAAGTGTTTTTAGCAAATTTAACGTTTGTCTTTCAAGATCGGTATTTAAATGTAAGTGGCAGGGTGCTAAAAACACAGGTTACTGTATTTTGAAGAGTACTTGCCAACCTCCTAAGGTCAGTTGAAAGCAGGGTGCTAGTGTCTTTTCTTTTAGTACAGAACAGCACTTTCAGGAAGGATTGAGCTTTGTATTTCCCATTTTGAGTATGATAATCGTGGATGCACTGAACTATTTATCAATCTAGTGGAAGGATAACAATACTTTACCTTCAGCTTCCAAACATTTTGGATCCCGAAGGAGCTGAAATCTATGAGGAGGAGCTTTGGGGAAAAAGTTTGGGTACAACAGAGTTATCTGTGATAGACTCCTTGCAGAATCCTAACTAAAATGAGTGTCCCACAGCTGGGTTTTTTTGGTGGTGATTTGGGTTGTGTTTTCCTCCCCCACCCCCCTTCCTTGCTGCAGGAGTTAAACGTGAGTCAGAAGAAGAGAAATCCTTTGGTGACTTTGTCATTGAGTCAAAAGATTCTCCTTACCGTACACTAAATTTCACCTTTGAGCCGTATGATTTCAACAGGTTAGTGGAAGTGAATCGCTACAACGTTCTGAACAGCAAGGACACTCTCTTCAAAACCCTAAACTTGGCTCTGCAAAGGAGAAAGTTGAAGAAAGTCATCAATACATCCAACACATGAGCAGCTTCCATAGCTGAGGATACAGACAGGCTGCAGCGTACAAAACTCATGTGGTGCGAGACACAATATTGAAAACTCATAGCTGGAAGCTGCCCTTTTGGGAAGTGAGTGGCACTAGTGACACTGAAAATTCATTCTGGATAACAGATGTTCTTATGAAAACTTAAGGGATGTACAGTACAACATGGATGTTGCTTTGTTTTGTGGGGAAGAGTAGAGAATTATCTAGCATGGTATCTCATCTGATAGTGGCTGATACCAGATGACTAGGACCACCTTTTCAAACAGTTCAAGCATCAGGAGAATAATCTTTGAGATTCCACTGAGTGAGGCATCTCTTTTTGTCAAAGGTGCAGCAATGTTTGAGGAAACACTAATTTCTTCTATACCTTTATCTCTCTTGCTTTATGAACCTCCCTCCATGAACTACAATTTACATCGTCTGTCAAGGAATTCCACAGATTGTACCTATGCGCTGAGAGAGGGAATGTGTCCTTTTTGCTTTCAACTTGCTACTGCCTGATGCCCATGTACTTTCAAGACTGAACAGTCATTATCTGCTTTCCATTTTTGCCATTCGTGGTTTCAAGGATCTCTGTGATATTCCCATCCTACTCTTCGGAAGGATTATAATGGCTTTTAGTCTCCCAGAAGTTCAATGTAGAGTACCTTACTTAGGTAACTGTTTGGTTTTGAGGAAATAATAGTTCCCTTTTTTTATATGTAACAATTAAAGACATATCATGGGATTGTGTTGCTGCTTCCTACAGTTTGATCATCACAAACTGATGAAACAGTCAAAATGCTGTAAGTTCAATCTTTTGCTTTCTCTGTAAGAGGAAGGAAGGCTCCTTTGAAGAATCTGAATTAGATATTTTTACCTTACACTTGGGCTTGCAATTCAGCCAGACCTTTGTTCAAGTTATTTCTGTGTATCTATATATTTTAGAAACATCAATATTCAAAGTAGGCACACCTTATGAATGTGAATGAATAAAATGTCAAATGCTGCTACGGTGTGGGATGGAATTCACCTCACTTTGCAGAAAGCTCAGGGAGAAGTACTGAATTATGCACTTGGAAAATATCTAATAGAAAATGGCGGCAAACAAACACCATGTACCTTTCTGGCTTTTACATTGAACTGAATGTATTGATTCTGTACTCGAAAACTGGAGACAGGAAATTTGTCTTTTCTGAAATTATGTAAAGGCTTATAAACAGGTATGATTCTTGATATTTTTTTAATATGTTTCTCTTTATAAATACTAGTTTTGTTAATGTGCTTTTCATGATTTTTCATATAAACACTTAATATATTTTTCCTTATTCTAATAAAAAGTAAGCAAAAAAGTCAATGTAATACTATATTGCTTAGTTTCGTTTATTACATCAGGATACCTGACAGTGAGAAAAATGACAAGTCTATCTCGGACTGGTATCCACAGCAGTGGGAAGTAATCTCTTCATTGTGAGACTCCTCTTTGAGGAAGCATGGCTCATAACTGAATTTTTTAGATGTATTTTGAACAGTGACTTCATCTGGGTGATTAGACTTACCTGGTATCTGGAAAGATGTATTCTTAAAGTTCTTTGTATGTGTCTACTTAAGCTGAAATAAGAGAAACAGCAACTTAATGTTAACATTCTTCTGTGTAATTGTTGCCACGCAGCTACCTGCTATGTAGGATTTGGATATCTCATATTCACTGAGCGACCTTTGTGTTTTTTCCACATAAGATTCGCAACTATTCTTGTCTTGCCTGCGTTTCAGCCTGCTGCCATGCCTTTGAATGCTTGTTTGTGGCAGGATGGTCGTTTCTTCTGTTTCTCCTGAGTTGTTCCTTTTTTTTTTTTCTGGTATGAAACTGAGTTGAACTGCCTGGTTTGATTTACTTTCTTGGTTTTGAGGTCCTTTCTTAATGGGAAGTGTTTGGGCACTGTGGAGATATAGGTATTTAGATGTCAGCAGATGGATGGGAAGATGGAACATTTTTCTCCAAGAACTCTATCTATTCAAATTTACTAGGCATATACAATGGAATCTTTTAAGGCACAGTTTCTCCGTAAGTTCTTTCACAGTGACAGGGCTTCTTTGTTGGAACAAGGTATGGGGCCCTAATAGTGAATTTTAATTTCGTAAACTGGTGTGTAAGTAGCCCCCTCACTTAAAGCTATGGCAGGAGCGCTGTCCACAAGTCTGTGCACTCACTGTGCAGCGTATGTTCTTCGGTCTTGCTAAAAAGCTTCTGTCTTTTAGAAGGAATGTGTTTTTTGTCCCTGGCATGTAAATTCTATTCTAGTTATTAAGTTGAAATCAGCCTGGCATCCCAAGTCAAAGGAGCATTCAGGAGAAATGGGAAGCGGGTAACTGTGGGACTGTTTTGTTTTGAGATTTTTTTTGGTTGGTTTGGGGTTTTTTGCAGAGCCCAGGATTAAAGCTCTCTCACAAAGGAGTGCCAATGGGGAAAGGAGCCTGAAAGCGCTGGTGGCTCCAAGCTCCTGTTACCGCATTCTTCACAAGCCAGCACCACAGCAGCTTTGCTCGTGCTCTGCCACCCTACGCTGCTCGTCAGCATTCCACTCGCCCTGGCTACAGACCAGGTCTGAAACTAACTCCTGTCAGCTGATGAGCCCCTGCAGGAATGCCCCGGACCGAGAGGCGTCGGCGGCCTCCGCCTCCCCTCGGCGGCTCCTTCGGTCCCACCGGCAGCGCCGCCCGGCCCGGCCGCTGCAGCCGTAACCCCCTCGCCAGCGCGTGGGCGCAGCGGCGGCGGGAAGGGAGGCGGGCACCGATTGGCGGGGAGGGGCGGACTGGGCCGTGTGATTGGCCGGAGCCCGGCGGGGGCGGGGGGTCAGTCAGCGCGGGCAGGGGGGCTGCGGCGGGTCGGGGCTCGCCGCGAAACGCGGCCCCCATGGCCTCGCAGCCGTCGCAGCGAGGGAAGCTCCAGGCACTGCCGGGAGACACCCGAAGGTGTGAACGTGTGGGGGAAAAGGTGCACCGTGGAGGGAAGCACTGGGCGTGGGGGACCCGTTTGGTGGCGCTGTGAGGGGACTGCAAAGAGAACCAGGTGTACGAACGGCTTCCAGCCCTAGCCCACGCCGAGGGGGAGCCCTGGGCAGTGGCTCTGCCTTAGGTTCCTGGCCTTTGGCAAGGGAGGGTCAGGTGTTAGCGCAGGGGCAGGGCACCGTTGGTGGGGCTGTGGAGGGGCTTCCAAGGGAAGGTGGGAGCCTGAAACAGCTGTTACCCCCTGCCAGTTCACCGTAGGAGCCTTGCCTGGAAGCTTTCTGCATTGTTTATTAGGTCTGGCTAGAGACAGGCAGTAGACGACAGAAACCATGAGGTGTCAGAACAAGTGCAGATCCCCTCAGTTGGTGGGACCGTGAGGGGAGTGAGTGAGGACCAGCAACAGTTCTCACTCCTGGCCACTTCTATCTGGGAGCCCTAGCTGATGGCCGTCCCTTTTCTTGTAGTCTATGGCAAAGGTGATGATTAGTTTCTACAGTAAAGATAAGAGTACCAGTGGTGCTGGCGATATTATGGGGCTGCTGTCGGTAAGTAAATTCCAGCAAGATCTTTCAGTCCTAGCCCATGTGCCTGGGAGCCCTTGCTGGAGGTTTTCGCCTTTTGGATCTGGGCTCTAGCTGGAGTGAAGAAGGATGAGGGAGATCATCAGGTGTCAGAACAAGCACCGAGTAGCACTGCTGTTGGTGCTGTGGATGAGCTGCAGAGGGCAGCTGAGGCCTGGCAACAGCTTTCAGTCCTGGCCACTTCTGTGTGGGAGCCCTACCTGTCCTGGCTGTTTTCTTGCTGGGCTATGAGGTGTTCAGAGCAAAGACAAGAGACCCTGTTTGGATGAAGCTGTAAACTGCCGAGAAAAGGTGAGTGCCGGTAACACTAGCCCTTGCTGGTCCTGTGGGGGAGCCTTACCTGGAAGTTTTCTCTGTTAATTATTAGACCTGCCAAAAGGGAGGTAGTAGATGATGGAAATCATTAGGTGTCAGAACAAGCACAGATCCCCCATGTAGATGGGATTGTAAATAGGCTGGCAAGGGAAGGTTAGTGCCAGCAACACAGTACTTGTATCTTCTGTGTAGGAAGATGGGAGATTTTCTTTTTTGAATTTGGGTTCTGGCAAGGTTGAAGGAGTATGGTTAGGGTTCAGGTGGGAGTTAGAAGTGTGGGTTAGGGATAGGGCCCTAGTGATTTTGGTTTATTTTTAGGATTAAGGTTAGGTTTAGGGTTAGGGCCTATAAGGTTTAGTGTTAGGGTGACATTTAGGCTTATGGTAAAGGTGAAAGCCATTAGTGTAAGTTTTATGGCCATTAGGGTTAGGTCTGTTAGGGCGCATTAGCATTTGTGTTAAGGCATGCTAATATTAGGTTAGTATTAGGGCCTGTTAAGTCTAGGGTTACAGTAAAGTTAGGGTTAGGGCCTACTAGGATTAGGGGAGAGTAAAGATCTGTTGTTAGGGTTTTTTATTCCTCTTCCTCCAACACAGCGCTGATGGGCCAGATTTAATCCATGCATCTACATGCAAAAGTATTTATTGTAGTAGGAAAATCTTTCCACTTTGTAAAAAGGGAGCCTAGAGAAACTCCTGTTAGAGCAAAGCAGTAGGTGACAGAGTCTTCTAATTGTTAATTGACTACTTTAAAATGGTTTGATTTTAAAACCATCAAAAAAGCTCATGGATTTTGCGCATTATTTTGAGTTGGCTTGTTGAGTTCTTAAGTGTGGGTCAAATGACCTAATTTTAATCTCTCTTCTGTGAAATTTATTTCCACATCTATATAGAAATATCAAAAGGATAATGAATGGGTACGTTATAGTACCCATAATGCTTGAGAACAGAAACCCCAGGTTATTTGTTAAATTAACTCCTGTTTGTTCAAGAATTAACTGTTATTAAAGATCAACAATAGAGGCTTCACGTAACAGTGTTTAAGTGATTAAAATTAAAGGATAAGCAAAAAATGTTATATTGATACTCGTTACATTTTTAAACATACAAAATACCAAGAATTATCTTAGCCTTAGAATTTTTTTTCATCAGTGATATTGTTAGAGCTATAGAAATATGGAGATACAAGCAATTGTGGACTTGGACCTGCTTGTGACAGCCATTGCGGAGTCTTGTCTTGTGCTTGTACTATTGCTGTTTAAGCATCACTTGCCTATAAATTATCTTTTCAGAGGTGGTGTGGAGAGAGCATTCTTGTGCTATGGGCAAAAAAGTGTAACTGCTGGGGAAAAAAAATCCAGCCAGTGGTATAGCCTTTCACTTAACTACTTAAAGATTGAGCTCCTGCACTTTACAGTTCTTCACAGGAGCCTTGCTGGAGTAAAATTTAAATATGCTAAATGGCATGTGAGGATTTATGTCTTAGAAAAAAAATGTTTTGAGAAATTGCATGTGAAAATGTTTTTCTACCTATAAAACCTAATAGGGATTATATAAATTTTATCTCCTGTCATAGCATGTAAAGATCTTGCAAGTTGAAAGAAGAGATATTTACAAGTTAAATAGTAGAGGCATCTCTGAAAACGTTATGAGCCTGCACAATTCTGGGGTTTTGGTAAAGAACCGAGCTTTGCCCAGCACACAGCTGTTCTAGCTCAACTGTAGCCTCTGCTGGACTACCGCAGTGGTGCAGATCAGCTGATTTTGAAATAGCTGTCAAGAATGTGAAAAGATGAACTGTACTTCTGAGCACAAGTGCTCCCACTGGAATGCCAAAGTAAATCGAGAATAAAATTCTCTGCATCCTTTTAATATAAGGAATATTCAGTAAAATGCAAAACAACCCAAAATATGATTATTCTTCATACCTGATGCCTTGCTGGCTATCACACTCTGCCTTGCTCACACATATAGCCCAGGAAATGTACTTTCTGTGTTGAAGAAAGTAATAGAAGTAAAAAACTTGGTGTTTTTTTATGGATGTGGATGGAAATACCTTCTTCACAATTCTGGAGATGCAGAGGAATCTGTAGATGCTCAGTGTTAGAAGGCATGATGTGGAAGCTGGCATGTACTACTTAGACTTTGAGTGCTCTTGTGTTTCTGCTTTTGTATGGATAAGAGAATAATTGATTGCATCAGGACCCTGTGTAAGCATCTTCTGACAAAAAACACATTGGCTGTGGAGTGTGGAAGTTGTAATTACTGTTGAGTTTCAAGAGCAAGAAGAGGTTATTTGTACTAGGTGGGTGGTAGGGAGAGTTGGCTGAGTTTAGTCCTGGAGACATTCAGTGCCAGCAATACAGGACCACTGGAAGTAAAATTACCCTGCTGAGAAACAGTATAGGCAATCTTCATTTTCTTCTTCTTCCTTCTATGCAAATACTTGTGCAGATGTCAAAATAATTTGCAAAAAATCAAGATACAGATGAGCATGATACTTGTCACTCCTCTCCTTATTGGATATCTCATACAGCATGAAGGGTTTGTTAGTAGGTGAGGAGCACTGAGACAGGTGTTTCTGTGGAGTGGTGGCGGTGATGAGGAGCACCTGGTCTGCACTAGCCCTGAGCTACTGCTGCTCAGTTGGATTGTGCAAGGAGAAAATTAAGATGGGGGATTAAATTTTGTCCCAGTGAAAACTGTTCTGCATGGCATACCTGTCACAGGGATGTCTTCTGTACTTTTGTTCTTGGCACGAAGGAACAGCCAATTATAATATGGCTCTTCTCCCTGTTGGTGCAGTGGCACAAGCTGTGGCTGCCAGGCCCTGGGGAGCCACTGGAGCCCTTAGCCCTGCAGTGCCCTACCAGCAACATTGGCATTGGCACAATCTTACATCCTCCTCCTTGTACGTCTTACAGCACTGCTAACGCAGAGGGTGCGCACTAACCCCAGGATTCTGCGTGAGGAGGCAGTTGCATACACATGCTTCAGAGCCCACATGGCTTGTGAATAATGTGATCCTTTAGTGCAGCTTTTCTCTTTACATCAAGCCATTATACACAAAAGAAAAATGCCAGAAGATGGGCTGTTGAAACATTTTTGTGTTTGGGTCATAGATAGCTGTTCATAAATGTGCAGAGGTGTCTGGGGCACCTCTGGTACAGGTTAGAAAAATATGAGTAGAAAAAAAAGCCATGTGTCTTGCTTATTAAATTTTTCATTCATGTTGTTAACAAATTGCAGTTAAAGGAAACTATACAAGCCCAGAAGTAGGTATTTTAGTCATTCACATTTTAAAAGCATATTTACAGTAAATCTGCATAACTGCATTAGGGCCTTGTGGTTGATGGATTGTCATGGTGGAAGATGGGTTGAAAGGAGTGCCAGCTCTGTGGGTTTTGTCCATGATGCTGATGGCTGTGCAGCATCAGGTTAGGACACACAAGGTGATTCCTCCAAATTTTCAAGGTTTTGAAAGTACTACTTTAATTAGCAGCCCAAACAGAATATGTTTGTACCACAACTGTGCATTTTAGGTAGTAAAATTTATTTTGAATGTGCTCATTGCTTAATTCTATTTATTGCAACAGACTGAGAAACATTTTTCTGTGGTGTTCAGTACCCTTGTTTTGGCTGTGCCTATTGGTTTTTCTTTTAGCAAAGTAATTGTTTCATTATGAAATAGGCAGCTGCAATAAAATTAGAGCACTTTTCACAGTACACCTTTTATACTGTATTCATATCCTCAGGGGGGTTACCTCTCGGGAAGAATGTGTGTAGCTGTTATGCAGATAAAAACAAATGGTTGGAAAAATGAGTAAGAGGAGGATATCCAAACAGATACGCATAATTTTTGGAAGAAATATCAGTGATAGACATCACTGATCTGAATTTTGCAATGTTTGGTTGGTAGAGATGAAGCTGGGACATGATCTAGGTTGTAAAGTCAGTAACAGCCCTCCTGTATCCCAGCCATTGCCTGTTAACCCTCGGTGGTGTGGTACCAACCTAAAATAGTATTGCTGCAGCAGCACTTGATTTGATAATCCCAGTTCTTAAACCAAATGCTTTCTTTAAAACAAATCGGTATTGCAGACACTGCCATAGTTTTCTGATTTACAAGAATGAGACTTTTAAGGCTAAGGAGCAAAGGAACTTGACAATTGAACTGAGGTTACATGCAATAACATGCTGCAGAGCAATCTGTTGGAAAGCAAGACCAGAGCCCTATCAACACTCCCTGAATGCTAGTTGTAGTAGGCTTAAAATGGTTGATGGATTTATAATTGTTGCTTACATTCATTACGAGGGAAAAACAATGCCCGTAAGAACTACCAAACAGCTATGATACTTTCAAAGACCACAACTGAACTTTCATATACCACCTTTCATTCTAACCGATCTACTGTAAGTTGATGTATGGAGCAGCTGAGAGCAGTTAGTGCACATTCATTTTTATTGGTATAGGTACAACTGTATGTATAGGCTGCTTGAAGAATTAAACCTATGTTTGTACAGATGTGGACAAATGCTCTATAGAAACCTCTCCACAAATAGCCATTTGCAATTCAAAAGTAGTAACTTCAGCAAATGCTTGTAATCTTTCCAGAATGGCTTCTTCTAAATGCAAAAGTGACTTGAATACACCTTTGTGAAGGTTAATAGAAAGAAAATTCAAACTTTCATGGATGAGAATTTGTATAAAGTGAACTTGGATTTCACAGAAGTGACTGTTTTCCCTCAAAATTCTTTATAATAAAAGTTATATTCATTCTGCTAAATACCAGAATTTATATTGTGTGATGAATTGTAACTCAGCAATATTACAGAAGGAACAGTACAGTGAACTCTTTTTAGGTTCAAAAATCCAAATACACCAAGTATATATGGATTAATATATTTGCATGGATGGAGTTAGTAGGCAAAGGAGGTAGCTGCTTGATAAATAATTCAGAATAGAGCTTTATTTCTTTGTTAACTATATTGATGGGACATATTAAATGCAGACAAATAGACAGGGCCGAACTATTCATTTTGGACAACATACTGATTTCTAGCATATCTGAGAAATTCAGTGGCTTAGGGTACGATGGATGAGAAAAGTGATTTCCTTATGAAATGAAAAAAACTCTTCCGTGTTCTTCTGAAGTATGGGCACCTAACTGGGAAATGTCCCTAAACAATCTCTTTTTAATGGTAGTGAAACGGGCAGGAAATTAATCATTCTCAGTGGACAAACTGGTTGAGACAGAGATGCAGGGAATTTTTAAGTATTAAAATTATCCTAGTATCTTGAGCAGCAGTAAGGATATTCCTAAAAGTGTACTAGGAGATAGTGCTTGGCAGAAAGCACAAAGGGGAAGATGACTCCAAAATTCAAGTGCTGTTTTTGTTACTCTAGTCTGTCTCTTGAAGCAGACTACAATGAATTTATCCAGACTGGCAGAGGGGAGAGAGGGAGCAGAAAATGTTCCCTCAAATGTTCATTGCACCTGGATAATTCAGGCTGTGGCATGTTTTGTGCTGAGAAGGAAGCATGGGGCGGTTCATTATCTTGGTTTTCTGCCATCCGTGGGCATTCTTTCCAAACTTGTACACCAGCCTTCTGTCCACTCTTTCAAAAATGTCAGTTTTATAATTGTAACTGCAGGGTGGGGGAAAAAAAAAAAAAAGAAACCTTGTAGAAAGTAGTAGTACCAGTCACAGTAGGAGGGGTCCTTCAGGTGGACTTCATGGCAGCAGCAGAGTGCAGAAGTCAGTGTCCTTTAAAGTCAGAGAGCTCCTCTTTCTGTTAAAGCTCTTTAAAGTCACAAGAGCAATTTAAACTCTCCCAGGTGCTTTGGAGTATGCCTTCCACTGTTTGAGAGATAAAAGAATTATAAATAAATGGGGTCTTTGGTTGGTTGTATTTTTTCCTTAAGATTACCACAGTTCAGAAGAGATCAGCAGTGTTACTGCTACAAGGGCCATTTTGTGTGTGTGTGTCATTTGGCAAACACAGTCTAAAATTCTCAGCTGAGGTAGTGAGACAGCTTTGTTGTCATCAGTAGAGTTATAACTGTACCACTTTACATTTAGTCCCATGCTATTGTTTAGAAGCGGAGACTGGGTGCTATCTCACGACTATAGGAAAAAAGATGAAGAAAATAACCAGTCACCCTAACACCACCACCACCACAGCCCCCGCCCCGAGTTTTCAGGATAGTTATGAAAAATGGATGCTGAAGTAGAAGTCAGCTGAAATGAGGTATCCTGCTTTCTGTTACCTCACCAGAGAGCACTGCTCAATTTTTCATATTTCATTCTGTCATTTTTCTTCCTCTGTCCCCACGTCTTTGCTAGAGCTTCTGATTTAACAACCCCCAAAAATGCCTTGTCCCCTGTTTTCCCATTCCAGGATGCCACTGTTTTCTTCAAGAGAAAGGAGCAGAGTTCTTACAAATTTCCACAAATGAAAATTCTACAGATCTTGAACAGGAAGAAAACAGCTATTTAGAGCATGTTTTCTTACTCATGCCAAAGTACTAAGGCATAACTGTATTTACAATGCATCTTGTTAATGGGTTGTTAAGCTCACAAATCAATTCTACTTATCTCAGTTTAACGTCCAGAATTTTAGTGCATTGCCTTGCTGTAACTGGCTTCAGATTACTTGCTTCAGAAAAAAATAAATCAGGGTGATGCAAAACACCTATGATGCTAGAATCTGTTTTTTACTCCAGAAACTAGTGAATTTTACTGTCTTGCAACGTTTATGTCATTGATAGCTTCTGTTCCACTGATCATCAATGATCACCAAGGCCTTATGCTTTCAGTTATGAAGGTTTCATGGCATATTCGGAGTCTACTGCTGGCCCAATAGAGCATGAGCTAGAATTGGTAAAACAGTATTCTGGAATATATATTTTTATGACTTTATTTTCACTGGTGTCTTTCATGTCAATGAATTTGTTCAGTATTCTTTTATTGGCTGAAGGGTTTGACAAAAGGAGTAGCTCACATTGCCTAAATCCTAATGTGGAATGCAGGTAAATCTAGCCAGAAGTGCTAATACCCCAGAGCTCATTGAGAGTTACTAGATTATTAGAGCTGGTTGATAGCCAAATCTGAGTGATTACAGAATATTCTGTTTGGGCTTAGGCAGTCAGACACCTGATATTTTGCTAGATTTACCCATTTGCCTCCTCAGTGGATAAATAGCAAGCTCAGCTGTGTTTAGGATGAATAGGATCTGTATTGCTGACTGCATGTTAGTCCACCACCACCTCCTGCAAAAATTTAAAGTATTCTCGTGGAAATGAACCTGTACTTCTGCCCTTTTGAAATCTGTGGCCAAAAGAACAGCTTTGTTCTGCTCAGTGGCTGGCTTGCAGCCTCAGTGAATATACAAAGGCTCCTGGGATCCTGCTTCCCTTCAAAATACCAATTCAGAAATGTTGGGATCTCTGCTAATCTTTACTTCTCTGCATACTCCAGGTATTTCAGGAAAAGCATTAGACAAAAATTGCCTGGATTTTTTTCATTTTTACAAATGGCTTGAACTGCTCTATACTGCTAATCTTTGAAAAGTATGTTTCCTATTGAATGGAGCTCATTATGTACAAACAAGTTTACTTACAGTTCTTGTTGGCTGGCTTAGTTTCTTCTGCTTGAGTAAGAAAGGAAATGCCTAAAAGGGAAAAAGATAACTCAGTGTTCAGTACTTTTCTTCATAATTTCTGAACTGAAATTGAGAGCCAAGTCCTGGCCTTTTGCATCATTGCTAGTGAATATAGCTCAGCATAGGCATTGTAGAAAATGCAGACTGTACAAGTATGAATTGATTTTTCAATTTATCTGCTGCAAAAATGATTTCATGTGTACTGTTTCCTTTCTCTCTGGTCCCTTTGCACTTGGTTTCTGCTGCCATTTGTATCATAGCTTCTCACCATTTCTTTACACTTGTATTAGTCCTTTCTCATTCAGCCTCTTGTCCCTTTAAAACTACTCCTGCCGTTTTCCCTCCCTCCTCCTCTTAACTAAAAATAATCTCTGTTTGAACTCAGATTTTCACAGGGCTGGACCTTGTCTGTATTAGTAGGACAGTGTCACCATTTAAAGGAGTCATTACATTTACAACTCATAAATAAATGCATCGCACATACAAATCTGCATTCAAGGAACTTAATTCATGTTGTAAGTCCAGCATGCAAAATTGGAAAAAGCTAGAATTAAGTCTGCTTGTGTGGCCATAGTTTGGTCCATCACTTAAGTATGTTGTGGCAAACTCTTACAGTTTTGGACCATATACTGCCTTTCCTCACAGGCCTTGTGCAGTTCGTTATAGGTGAATATGCATGATCTGTTGTATTTCAGTTACTGTCAAGTGTTCAGTCTGTGAACTGACTAGAAAAAGTTAATTTTCTTAATAAACTTTTCTTCCCATCTCTGTATTCTTTAATTCCCTTAATAATATCTTTGTCTTCTGCATTCGATAATTTTCTTCTGAATGGCCTGTCTGACATGATACATGAACACTGGGTGGAAGACAGAGATGGTTGTCAGTCCCACAGGAGAGCTGTGCCATCCTAAAACAGAGTTGTTTTGTTCTTCTGGCAGCCTCTAAGTCTTGCTGATCTCTACCAGTCTTACACATCTATTGACAACAGTCTCAATCACTGCACAACCCTATAACAATTTGAAAAGGCATATACATATTTTCTTATGCACTGCCTTGTCACTGGTCTTCCCAGTCTCTCAGTGCTCCTGTTCCTTTCAGCTTCAGCCTGCCCCATCATGTTTGCCATGTACCTAGATCACCCTGCAATGCTGCCTTCTCCCTTTCTGGTCCCTGTGTGTCACTGGCCGCTCTGCCCACTGGGCAGCTGAGAGGTGGGTAATGGACCAGTAAGGGACGGTTAAATTCTTAACATGTTGTGACACAGCAGCTGCTCACCATCAGGAGCCACTGGCAGTGTCAGCTCCCATGGGACCCTCAGGACTTGCATGCCTAAGCCCTTCATCGTTTTCCAGCAGCCCTATGGCTCCAGTTTGGTGAAATACTCCTCTAAGCCAGGGAAGGGTTAAGCTATTGAGGGCTTCAAGCAACTAAAATGCTCCTCAGTTTCTCATTGCTAGGGCATAGGGAAATTAACTTCTGAATTTCCCTGCTTAGTGGAAACTCTTTTGTTCATACCATAACAAAGGACACCGGTAGAATTACCCTATCTTGGTATAGACACTATTTAATCTTTGGGAACTAGTGAATATAGAGAAAGGGTGTCTGCAACACAGATTTAACTTCTATTTCACTTAAAAAAACCTGTCAATAACTTAGTTTTTGAACCTAGATTAATGTAAGCAGTAACAAATCTTCCAAGACAAGGTGAAAATAGTAAATTACAAGTGTTTCCATTGAAGAGCATCATGAAAAATGCTACTAATGAGGTGGATTATCAGTGCATACTGCACTGATAATAACCCCATCAAAAAAAAAATTGCCTACTTTTTAAGAAGCAGAGCAACCTTCACTATTTTGAATTACAAGAATTACAATATTTATATGTCTTTCTATATCCAGGATGTAAACCTCCTTCAGATTTTATGCTGGCTGACTAGTTTCAGTAGAAAGACCAAGGACAGACCAGTGCTGGGGTCTCTTTGGAGATCTGACTGGCTTACAGAGACGAGCCTGGTCTGCGTGTAATTGTGAGGTCCAAAGTTGCATTGGGCTTTTCTTCTGCCTGACATATTTCTGTGTACTCCTCATATCTAAATGGCCTCTATGGTTTGCCTTTCTTCAGTACTTGAGGTGTGTATCCCATATTTTCTGTTATCATGAAACACACAAAAATGCAATGCCTTTTATTTTGTGTTTGATATCTGGAACACTAACTGTGCATCCTGATGTTCTGTGAGATGAAATACTAGTATCTGCCTTAAATGCCTGCAGCATGTAGGAGCTCTTCCTGAGTCATGTTGCACAGCTGTAAGCTCTTGATATTAAAGTGGGGAAAGGAAATGCAGTTGGCATCTAGTTTGCACTGCTCACAGCAAAACTTCAACCATTCACAGATGTTGTGCTTACTCCGGTATTCTGGGTGGATGGATGTCCAAAAAGAATAAGAATCTGCCAACATATTTGATAAGGAAGAGGAACATGGCAATGTAAAAGTCATAGTGTGCTTCATTTTAATAAGTGTATTTCAAACAAAACTAATCCCTCTTCCTCCTTCGGTGACAACTGCAGTCTTCCTTCCTTATTCCTCTAGAACACATCAAGCCCTGCCTTTTGCATTTTTCTGTCTCCTGTTGTCACAGCCTTTTGTATTTCAAATATTCGTACTAATTGTGTGAGACATTTCAAGAGAAAGTGCTTACGTGTGAAAAAAAAAAGAAAGAAAATGCCCCTCTTAAAATGGCAATTCAAAGCAATTAAAAAAGATTAGAGTACAGAATTTGTGAGAACTCTGCAATAAAAAGGAGTGATGCATTCCTAGACTGAAATAACTTTGGGTCTTAGATGTGAAAGTACTCTCATTCAAAGACACCGAGCTACACTCTGTGGCGGATGGGTAAATACCATCTATTTATTATTATTTTCTTTACAATTCCAGCAAGTTCTTTCATCTAAAATAATCTTGTTAATGTTGTTGTAGAGAATATAGTGGGTTTTTTAGATCAGAAACTGAAAAATATGTTACTGTTGACACACTTACCACTGGAGAAGCATTTAACAGATAAAAGGAAGAGTGAAAGAGCTTCCAAGTAAACCTGCAAGGCTATTGTAACCTAAAACTACTTTGCCAGTTAAATGCCCAATTTTTTAACAGGCTTCTCTTCTCAGCAATGCAGTTACCAGCAGAATCTGTAGAAATATATATCTGTATTTGCAATAAACATTTTTTTCCCTACAATAGCATATTTTAACTATTACTGATGTGAAATGTAGTCCTGCTATGATAAACCTGTTTGCTGCAGCTAACAAGCATAATTTGTGAATCACACACTTTTTCTTTAGAATCAAACACAGGCTTCTATTACTGAAGCTGATTGGGTTTGTATTGATGGGTGCACTCTTCAAAAAGCTCTGCTTTTTCTTTCTCTGTCCCAGACAGCTACATGCATGGGAAGGTCTAATCTTGCAGTCTTCTGTTGGATGTCTGTGCATATGCAGATGGCTTTTCTGGGTGATTGGAAGAATTCTAAGTAATGGCAAGGATACGTCCTTTCTGTATCCGTTCAGATAACGCTTAGGGAAAATAGAATTCAAGTCTACATCTTGGAATCATTATTTCATTCATTACTCAAGTTACTTGTATTATGTTAAACTTTTTAAGGTTAACTAGTAATTTCTCTCAGGTGCGATTCTTAGGCAGTTATAGGTATCCCAGCCTTGACACATTATTGCTTTAGGAGCTTTAAAGATTTTAAACTGGAATATGTTATCTGTAATACTTAGCATATCACTGGAGTGGCACAGTTACAGAACAGTAAATAGCGACAGAAAGGCAATCAAACATATGAATGAGAGTAGTGTAAAGAAATCATAAAAGGTTTAGTTTATTTTCACGTTTTACAACATCTTGCACTTATATTTCACAGTTTCTTAGTCCAGTCATCCATTATCTATTATTTCATTTTCAAATGAATCCTGAATATTTGATTTTAGGCATTGCTTATATAAAATTGTTAATCAAAATGGGTTATGCTAACACTGCAAGCCAAGTGAATTGTGTCTGTTATTTGTCTAGACAGCCAGTTCAGGGTGCAAAATGACGCAAATAGGCTGCATGAGTTTCCGTAGTAAAATTAACCCAAAGGGTTCAAAATTTGTGACAGGATCACTGAAATGTGGACCTTGCATCCTACATGGCTTCGTGTAAAGTAGTTAATACTTCTAATTATAAGTCATAAAAGTTTACAGAGGAATTTGTGGTTGCTTTCATGAATCTTTCCCATGCTATAAATATCTTCATATGTATGCACATACAGAATTAATGTCATACTGAATACTGTGTTTTAAACTCTGAGATGTTACTGTGAGATCCTAGCAAAGTGAAGAGGTGGGCAGAAGTACTGGGTCTGACTTTTGGGACCCATAGCTTGAGGATATTTCAATCTCAGATTTTATTTACTTCCTTATTTAAAAGGAAAATCAGATGAGTTTGACATTGGATCGGCTTTCTGAGCCCTGCAGACTGCACGCACCTGGCTATTTCAGAGTCTGAAGGCTTCCTTCAGGAAGAATGGGAGTGCTGGGAGCACCAGGCTCACAAGGCTTCTGCCAGGAAAAAAAAAATCTTTAAAATTAGGCTTGAGCTCTACAGGAATCCCAACTTCAGAGGCTGCTCAAGAAAAGCAGAAAGCTGAACCGATCCCTTTGTGAACCAGGCTTTTTCTTATTTTTTAATCCTCTGCCAACAGCCTTCAGCCACCCTTTGGAAAACTGGAGCATCACCATCCTCAGCTAGACTGGCAGAGGGGCCTCCCTGTGGGGCTGGGTGTGATTTAGCCCTGTGTTACTGCAGCAAGCCAGCCCAGACCCTTTCATGTATCTGTGTGCAATACATAGCCGAGTGCAAAGGTCATAGCTTTGTTTTTCTATCTACAAGACTGTTGGATTGCTCTTTATTTTTTTTTCTATCTTAAGGCAACATGAAAGAAAAGCAGTACTATTTATTACACCATTTCATAAGTACAGTGAACAATCTTGAAATATTTTGGCCATTGGCCTTGAAACTTTGACTTGATTGTGATAAATATCAGCTTTGCTGACAATTATTTGTAGTGTCATATAAATGGTACAGCATGTTTCTTTCATGGAACAGCACTCATCTGGTCCAGCTTCCTTGTTTGCTTTGGCTTTGAAAAGGCTAATTTTTTTGTGGGTTTAGGGTTTTTTTTAGAGTATTTCAGGTCCCCCTGAAGCACTGTTGTGTATGGTGAGCATCTAAAAGGTGCTGACACCAAAATTTCGCCTTTGTGTGTGTTCACAATTTTTATTTCTCATATCAGAGTTAAGCATTTAGGGAGCTTTCCCATCTTCTAAATGATGGACGTGCCCAAGGTATTATGCCACTGTGGAAGAAAAGATCTGCCAAAGACAAAGGCTCTATGGAAGATTCAGGTTTTCTTTTAGAGAAAAAGAAAGGGGCAGGTAGAATTTCGTATCACCATACAAAAATATAAGGGTAAAAGCTATGCAGTAAGATAAGGTGGGGGCAGGTAGATACCCCAGTGGCAGGAACATGCCAGAATTGTGCCTAAAACTACAGCCTGAAGGCGGCGGAGGAGGACGACAGCTGGAAGGATGATGGTGGGTAGCTGAGAGCAGAGAAGAAAGCACAGTATTCAGACCTTGCCCTTTCCACCATTTTAAGGTGATTTCCACTGCTTGTTCAACTACATAGATGACCTTATTGTACTTCCCCTTGAGCCTGGGTGTTTAAACCCTTTTGTGCTGGGTAGTGTCCAGCCCTCAGGGAATGGCATTTGTTGACATTATCTTCCCAGACTGCACAGGTTGTTTCAATCAGTAGACTTGATTCATGTCCCCTAGCTAAGGTGACACTGCTGAAATAAGTCTCCTGCCTTGCGGGGGACGTGGTTTTTATCAGTGGTGACAAGCAAAGCTATGGAAGGCAGTAAGTATCAAGTAGGTTCAGGAATGCAGGCCAAATAAAAGGCAGCTGTCCAGAATTTCCTGGGATGCACTGATTTCTGCATGGCATGTGCAGGCAAGCTAATACGGTATGTGTGCTTACAGTGGGGGAATACTGCTATCAGCCATACCAAAACTGGAGGATCTGTTTATTTGTAGCCCAGGTTTAATATAGGGGAGGCAGATCATTCCTGTATAATTAGGCCCAGATTTTTGTCAGCTGGAAAAGATATATTTCATTTAGGCATAATGTTTTAATTTTTGGAGCTAGAATTTTTGTGTATTTTCTGTACTGCTTTTCCTTTTTCACCCACTGCTGGAAAACAAAGAGAAGAAATTAAACTGATACAATATTTTTTGTGTCACAGATTGTAACTTCCTCCACTTTGTATGTAAAAAAAAAAAAAAGATGCCCCCAAATATAAATCCTGATATATTCTGATTGCCAGAAAATAAAAACATTAAAATGAGCAATGTGGGAACTGTAAAGGGAAACCCCATAGGAACATAGGCATGGTGCACTGTTCCAGGCTGAAGTCTGATTGGATTTGCTGGAACAATTGCACATTTTTTGAAAAAATATTGTAGAAAATTACTTTGGCCTTATACATAAAAATACTAGTGCTCTTTCTAGCACAAGAGCTGAGCCCAGTGATAGCCTGTAAATCAGTGGTCTTAATCTGTTTCTTTCTAGGCAGGCTTGCCATCCCTTTTTCATTTGTTGAACCTTGAGCTTCTACTTTGTTTCTAGGAAGTACAAAACTGGTTTTTCAAAAGCTATAGCCATCACAACCCTTGAGCCTATTACTGTCACCAGGAGAAGGTGTAGGTTGAATGTTACTATGTTGATTTACATTATTCTCTGGCTTCAGAGCAAAGTACTTTTCTGTTCAAGGGTTGCTTGTGCAATGCTAGTGGCACTGCAGTAGTGGTTTTATTTGTGTGTGCTAGAAATATTAAATGTACTCCTCGGCTACTGTGGAAAGGATGGTAAGACAACTCACTGACTGGTTTAAATTTGATTCAGGAGAGAAATTACTGTAATTGTGAAGGACTCCTGGAATACCTAAAATAATCAAAAATTGAGCAATAGAAAACATGTGGAGGACCATGTTTAGTCCTCCAATAGAAAACATTGTCGAGCTACTACCCTGGTCAGAAAAGGCTAATTATTTCCTCAGCTTGGCTTTGCTTTGCAAGAGGCAGTATGACCTGATTGTGGCCCAGAGATGTGAATCTTAAGAACTGAGGGGGCTTTGCACTTAGTTACAACTGGTGTTCGATAACAAAGTTGCTGGGGTATAGATGCTGAACCACGGGTCACCTGGATGAATTCAGGGCTGCACAGGTGTGGGGTTACAGACTTTATACTGTTAATAAGTAACAGACTGCAGTAAAGCTAGAAATTGTCAAAATGCCTCAAACAGGCTGCTTTGGCAAATGCTGATCTGCTGATATCAGAAATTCTTTTGGGATTATTTCAATTTCACTGTTGTGGGTTTTGTGCTTGTGGGTTGGTTTTTTTGTTTGTTTAAAAAAGTGGAAGAAAATTTAATAACCGGAAAATCTATAACAAAAATTAAGGCAAAAGAAGAATTATCTGACTGATCCAAGATTAAGTTTAAATTGAATCACATCAGATATTTAAAAATGCGTATTTAAATTCTAAAACAGAATACTTGTGTGATTTCACATGGAATTTAGAATTGTGTTCTAAGTTGGAATGAAAACTAATATGGAAACAATATGAGTTTTTTAGCAATAAAAATTCAGTTCCTGCAGAGCTTTAAATACAGCCATTTAGTTGAAAGAAGAGATTTGTATTCTGCTTTGTATGTCAAACTTGGCTATACAGAAACAAAACAGTACATCGTCAGTGATCATGGGTTAGTACCATCAGAAGCCATGTAGAAGTTTCTATTTCTTATTATTCAAACTGTGCCTTGGCAGGAATGGTCTTTTCTGTAAGATCAACAGTGTTTGCATGTAAAAGGACAAAAATAGCTTTGGAAGAGAAAAAATGTTGCAGAAACCCATATTTTGCTTAAACATGATAGATGTTGTCTACCTGGACCTTAGTAAAGCATTTGTCACCATCTCCCACAGCTTTCCCTGGAGACACTGGCTGCTCACGGCTTGGGCGGGTGCACTCTGCGCTGGGTTAAAAGCTGCTGGATGGCCGGGCCCAAGGAGTGGTGGTGGATGGAGTTACACCCAGCTGGTGCCCGGTCACAAGTGGTGTTCCCCAGGGCTCAGTGCTGGGGCCAGCTCTGTTTAGTATCTTTATCGACGATCTGGACGAGGGGATCGAGTGCACCCTCAGCCAGTTTGCAGGCGACACCGAGCTGGGGGGAGTGTTGAGCTGCTGGAGGGCAGGCAGGCTCTGCAGGGGCATCCGGGCAGGCTGGACCCGTGGGCCGAGGCCAGTTGTACCAGGTTCAACAAGGCTCAGTGCCGGGTCCCGCACGTGGGTCACAGCAGCCCCACACAGCGCTACAGGCTGGGGGCAGAGCGGCTGGAAAGTGCCTGGGGGAAAAGGGCCTGGGGGTGCTGGCTGACGGCCGGCTGAACGTGGGCCAGCAGTGTGCCCAGGTGGCCAAGAACCCAACAGCATCCTGGCTTGTGTCCAAAGCAGTGTGGCCAGCAGGGCAAGGGGAGTGATTGTCCCCCTGTACTGGGCACTGGTGGGGCTGCACCTCAAACACTGTGTTGAGTTTTGGGCCCCTCACTGCAAGAGGGACATTGAGGTGCTGGAGCGTGTCCAGAGAAGGGCAACAGAGCTGGTGAAGGGTCTGGAGCACAAGCCTTGTGAGGAGCAGCTGAGGGAACTGGGGTTGTTAGTCTGGAGAAGAGAAGACTCAAGGGGGACCTTATCACTCTCTGCAGCTCCCTGACAGTGGGCCGTAGGCAGATGGGGGCAGGTCTCTTCTCCCAGATAACTAGTGACAGGACAAGAGGAAACAGCCTTAAGTTACACCAGGGGAGGTTTAGATTGGATATTAGGAAAACATTTCTTCCCTGAAAGGTTAGTCAAGCATTGAAACAGGCTGCCCAGGGAGGTGGTGGAATCACCATCCCTGGAAGTGTTTAAAAAATGTGTAAATGCAGTGCTTGGCAACATGATTTAGTGGTGGACTTGACAGTCCTGGGTTAATGGTTGGACTTGATGATAGCAAAGGTCTTTTCCAACCTAAATGATTCTATGAGTGGCTTGTGCTAATTTTCCTTTCAGAGCCTGTTGAATCATTCAGCCTGAGTGCAGAGAAGAATATTAGGACTGTTTAGAAGGGGGAAGATTTCTAACAAGTAATACTTAAGCTTCTGAACAGCAACCTGGCCTGAAACCAGGACATTTGGAATTCCTTCAGAGTTGGGATCTCCACATGGGATGTGTGGCCCGGTAAAGCGTAGCATTTCCATATGCACAGTTAGAGGATTGCGTGCTTGATGTTGGCAAATTCTGCCAAGTGGAGAACTGTTGTGTTGTTATGGATGCATTTCTACAGCTGTACCGTTCTCTGGTGGCTTTCTGCAGCTCTAGTTTCATTTATATAGTCACTGCTAGGCATTACAAAGTTGCAAAGCATTTGAGCAACTGTAAATCTCCCAAATTTACACTTCTGTTACGTAGCTGAAGTGCTGTATTTGGGAATATTTTCAGTGATAAATGCTGCATTTCAATCAGATGGGGTGAACAAAAGTAATCAAGAATCTGAGGTCATAGTTGTCCTGCCCCTCTTAATGAACCATGCTGTCCTTTGGAAGTTTCTGCTTGCATTAGCTGTAGCATTTTTTCAGATGAAGGGGAAAGCATCAGATCAACACAAGGCATAACAGAACTAAAGCTGTTACTTCTTACTACTCTTCCTGTGCACTTTTATGTTGCATGGCTGGTGATATGCCTGAAAAGGTCAGTAAGACGAGGAAATAGAATGCATATAATAGAAGGCTTAAGGAGCAGTTTCGGAATCCATAGCCTGTTTGTTGCATGAATAGTCTTGAATGAATTAAATTCAGATCACTCCTGAGTTTTGAACATTGTACTTTTTTTTCTATTGGTGTCTATCTACATACCTTTTTGATGATCACAGGCAGTATAGTAATATTTGGTTGTCCCAAATAACCCTGTCAAAGACATCAGGGGCTCACAAACCATTTTGTTTGACAGAGACATGCTCTCAGTTACTGACTCTAGCATCATCTTAAAATATTAACACATTAGTTGAAGATCAAATGATAGTACTAAGGACCAAAGTCATAACACTTCAGGCATTATTCCCTTACTGTGTATGTACAGATCTATGAGGGACCATTGCCCACCATTGCCTAAACCTCAGCAGAAGCTAATGATGGTCTTCTGAAACTACAGTGAAGGAATCAAGAAATTCAGAAACAATGTGGGTGATGAATATAGAATAGGTAGATTTACAGTAAAAATGTTTGTAATGATACGTTCATAGGAATTTGAGAATGCAATTTATGTATGTAAAAATGAATGAGGTATAAGCCATAAAATAATTAGAAACGTGTGCATGAGATTGTGGTTTAATGACATCATTGGTTAAAAATCTTTTGCAAGTCCCCATAGAAATGTATGAGAAAACATCATTCGGGCCATAAGGATACTGACTTTGTAGGACACTGCCACAGATGTCAGCCAGTCCAGAGTGTGGGAAGATTAACAAAGTCTGAGAAAAAAATGTGTTTTCAAAAGAGATTAGAAGTTGAGATATTATGCAGAAAATTGGTTGTACCTTCAGGGAAGAAGGTTCTTGCACCAAAACTGAGATGACTGAAGAATAAAATAGCAGAGAACTAATGTTTCTTTCACTGAAACAAACGAGTGGCCAAGGAAAATATGAACTAAAGTAGTAGGTACAGAAGAAGATAATTTTTGCCCTTCCCTTTCATTTATACATGTATCATATACATATGCATGCATGGATTCATCTGTTCTTTATGACTAAGACTCATAATGCCTGAGTCCCTACACCTGCCGTATGAGATTTAGTAGAAATGGTGATGGCTTAAAAGACTTGAAGGAAGGAATTATGGTTCTTTATGTTCTATTTCATGTCTGCTTTCCTGTTCGAGATAGACTGGAAATGTTCCATGGACTAACTGCTGTGAACACACAAATGGACCTGATTGTGGCTCTTGACTTTCAGACATTGCACAAAACTGCTCGAACTAGTTTTGGCTCTTTTCTTCAGACGTAAGCTGCTTCTGCCTTTCATAACTATTTTTAGCAAAAGACATCTGAGATGGTTAGAAGGGTAATATGATCAACGTGTAGTCAAAATTTTTCCATAAAGCTGTGTATACTGAGGAGATGTGAAGGATTCAGAAGTTTTCATGGATAGGTTGCAGAACTGAAAGAAAACTCTGATCTCAGTCTAAATAAAGAATTGGTGAGATATGGAGCATGGAAACATTTGGAAGGCTCCTGAAATCCTTTGATATGCTGAAATTCATATGTAGGGCAAGGTAATAGTTCACGAACATCACATATATATGTGTAATTGTGCTTTTGGATGTATACCATATATTCAGTGAGCAATACAGAATTTTACAGAATTCATACAAAGTGATCCATGCGAATCCAGTGGTCCTGTCTGAAATATAAGAGGATTACCAGAATTTAAGATTGTGATGGTTCCAGTCTGATTTTTTTATTTCTGAGTGCCCCACAGAGAGGAAGGTTCCCAGTGTCATATCCATGTAGAAAGTCAAAACAGTGACATTTTTATCAGTTCTGAGTTATTGCATAATGTAATCCAAATCAAAATAAGTACAAAATGCACTTATTTAGTTTTTTGTGCAATTGCTTTAATGCTTAATTCCTACTTTAATAAGATGATATTGGCTTACTATGTACAGAATTCTGAAGTTCACAGGGCCAGGTAGAAAGAGATCAACCACTTCTTACTACAATGCAAGTGTGTTGACCCAAGTGTCTTTGAAAAGCAACAAAGTAGAGACCTACTCATGTTTACCATCTAGGTAAAAGAAAATAATTGTTTACCCAAAGGAAAAATTATTTTGGCCCTCTTGAAATCAATGGGAATTCTTCAACAGAAGAATTTCACTGCTCATTAATCACCAAGGGGTGGCAGGACAGAGACATGCAGAGGAGCTGGATAGAAAGTCACAGAAGTACAGGTTGAACTGAGTCGTTGACAACCCAGATCTGTAGTGACAGGACATTGCCAGAGAGGTACCTACATCTGTGCAGTAAATGATGCCAGTTAACAATTCTGAAAAAGGTGGAGACCTTCAGGACATGTGTTGTGACCACGATCTTCCCACCTGTACCCTCTGCAGCCAGCATACTCCTGTTCCTGTAACAGTCACCCCCACAGGGCTACGAGCTGCATGTTGTGAGTATACCCTGGTACTGACTCAGTGGTCAGAAATAAACTGAAAGCGAAATTGCCATTCTGGAGAGAACAGAATATCTCTGCATATCATTGGAGAGACATGTTTTAAGAATGATTGCAAAGATAATCTGTTCAGAGTGTCTCCCCCACTCTCTATATCTGCCTCCCCATATGTAAGATTTCCCACAGATAAATGCCTAGAATGAAATCCCAGTCCTACTCAAGACAGAATTTTCCCATCAAATTCATCAAGGATAGAATTTCACAGTTTATTTGTACTGGCTGTCAGCAGAAATAATTTCTATCTGAGAGTTTCACAAGTTTAAGAGTTACTTCTTACTAGAAATGGAAATTAAAAAGGGTGAGAGGAAGGTGAGTTCACATTTTCTTTACAGTTTCTCTGTTGACATTTTTAGGCTAGTGCTTTTAGTGAAAAAAGAAAAAAAATGGAAATACTCACGGCTTAGATAAAACAATGTTATGCAAGATTATAATCCTTCCTCCATCAGGGTAAGATTTAGCTAGAAAGGTAAGAAGCTGTTATATTAATATTTGCACCGCTGCTATCCAAATGGTAATGGCAGATTAGCAGATTTAGCACCTTGCTTGTGAATTTCATAATGTTTTTTCAAATGTGGAAAGTAGATTTGCTCAAGGTGAAATGATACCTGGGCAGATGAATGAACTGTTACAAGCAAAGAGGCGTGTGAAATAAAGCCAAACCAAAACCATTGGATATGAAAAAATTCAGAACTAGGCTCATGCTTGGTTTTGTAGTTTATTGTGAGGGAAACTTATTTCTCCAAGCTGGGAAACTAACTTAGTGATGTGGAATGGCAGCCTCAGCCCCTGCTGAGGACTAGACGTGGGCTCACAGGTGTGAGGCAAAGCTGCCGGCTTCAAATCCTACCAACAGGCTTGACCACATTGAGACAGGCAGCAAAAGCCATTTGGGAAGTAAAAATCCTGTTTTATCCCTACTGCTGCTCCCATGTAGAGCTATAGGTGTTCCAGAAAATAATGTTAATTATTCATATCATTGGCAAGGATAATCTCTTTTCAAATATTTTATTGAAACAGGATATTGGTTTGGGTCACATCGAATAGTATTTCAGTTAGCTGGTGCTGCTTATGTACACACATATATCTGCTTAAATACACTTTGGGGACATAGAAAGGGGAAGAGGCAGGCAGGTTTTTCTAAACAACAGGAGTGCTTTACAGCTCTTGGTTTTACTCCAATTGGTACTGGGTTCAAAGAAGCTATTAATTAGCTGTCACATTACAAACGATCTCTTGATTTAGGTAGACAGGCCTAGATTGTTAATTTTTTTTAAAGTATTTGTTGAGGCTCATCCTTGTCTCCACTATTCATTCATTAAATCAGGTCAATTGTTTATCATTGAGAAAACTCGTGATGCACAAATGAGAATGGCAGGCAGTACATCAGTTTGATGCCTGATAAAACCATCACAGCAAAACCACTTTGACAGTCTATAGCTCTTTTAAAAACAATGACTTCAATAAAGAAATGGAGCTTACTTGTAGGTAGGTAACTATGCCTGATGCGGCAGTTAAGTCCAGAAGCAGATCTTGGAAGCAAGGGGGAGCAGGAGGCTTTAACAGCAGCACAGCCTGACACTTTGGAAATAAAGCCGCCTGCAGGACTGTGATCCATGGAACACCTTACAGACAGGTTCGTTTAGTTTTTCAAGTTCTTACACACACCCCTTTTGATGACAGTGATAATATATGGTATAACAAAGCCCAGGAATCAAGGGAGAAACATTCTCAAGTGTGGAAAGTTTACCTTTATCCCATGTTGTTTTTTCCTTTCTCTAAAAAGTATTGATTCATGTGAGCATGAGTCTTGGACCACCTTAAGCAAATCTTTTGTTTAAGCACTTGAACTAAGGAGACTCTCACTGTTGCTTTCAAGACCTTAGCATGTAAGAAGGGCTGTCGCATTTTGTTCAGAGTTCTCAAAGCCCATGGAGTGACATTCTCACCATTTACATCTGGCAAAGACCAGGATGCAGAAAAACGACTGGCTTAAAGTCATGCAGCAAACCACACTGCATGTGTTAGAGAAAGGACAGCACTCATCTCGTGTCAGACAACTTCTCTGGCTGAGCACAGTGCCTCTGAGATCCACAAAACCTGCTGGATTTTAGCCCAGATGCAGCTGCCTTTAGGTCTAAAATGGCTGTAAAGTGATTTGAATGTTCATGGATATGATGCTTGGCATTATTAGAAGCACCAGATCAGAGACACCAGCGGTGGATAGGATGGAGACTGAAATGAGTACATCTAACATAAAATGATACTTCTTTTTAGTATAAATTAGGAAGAGCTTTGGTCAGCCTAAATCAAAATATATTTTTGTGCCACAGAGGCCCATGTTAATTAGTAGTCTCTTGAGGATGCCTGCATAACCAGCAAGAATTAAAAATTTAGGCACGTAGGTCACCTCAATTCTCCTGAGACATACTATTTCTAATACTGAAAATACCTCATTGTTAATGTATTTTAGGTGGCCTTTGTACTAAAATTTTCCCGTCTTCAAGAATTTGTCAACCAGACCTGTCATTTGGGGTGGCAGAGGGATGGAGGAGGGAGGAGTGATAGAATCACAGAACAACAGAATGGTCAGGCTTGGAAGGGACCTCTGGAGATCATCTAGTCCAACCCCCTCCTAAAGCAGGTTCACCTAGAGCAGGTTGCAGAGAGTCACATCCAGGCGGGTTTTGAATGTCTTCAGAGAAGGAGACTCCACAGCCTCTCTGGGCAGCCTGTTCCACTGATCTGTCATCCTCAAAGTAAAAAAGGTCTTCCTCGTATTCAGAAAGAACTTTCTGCGTTTCAGTGTCCCTGGGCACTACTGAAAAGAGCCTGGCCCCATCCTCTTGACGCTCGCCATTAAGATATTTGTAGACATCGATAAGATCCCCTCTCAGTCTTCTCTTCTCCAGGTTACACAGGCCCAGCTCTCTCAGCCTTTCCTCACAAGGGAGATGCTCCAGTCCCCTCAGCATCTTTGCAGCCCTCTGCCGGACCCCCTCCGGTGGTTCCCTGTCTCTGTTGAACTGGGGAGCCCACAACTGGACACAGCACTCCAGATGTGGCCTCACCAGGGCAGAGTAGAGGGGGAGGATCACCTCCATCAACCTTCCAGCCACACTGCTCCTAATGCACCCCAGGGTCCCATGGGCCTTCTTGGCCCCAAGGGCTCACTGCTGGCTCATGGGCAACTTGCTGCCCACCAGAACTCCCAGTCCTTCTCGGCAGAGCTGCCTGCCAGGAGGTCAGGCCCCAGCCTGTGCTGGTGTGGGGGGTTGTTCCTCCCCAGGTGCAGGACCTCACGCTTGCCTTTGTTGAACTTCATTAGGTCTGTCTCTGCCCAGCTCTCTAAATGAGGCAACAGAGGCAGAAGCTTGCAGGATCCCTTTGGTTCAGTTTTCTTCTTTTCTTTTGTGTTCTTGCTTCAAGTGAAAGCATGTATTTGCTCCATTGCTGTGCAGTTAGAGTGCCTCATCAGCTTCACTGTGCTGCTCTTGTGCACATGCCGTGTTAGTGGTGCTGCACAGCATGCCTAGGGAGAAGCAGCTGATGTAAGGTAATGCTGTTGCATGGTGTGAATACAAGTGACTCAGAGGGAGTGTCACATTTTATCTCCCCAACATAATATGGGCCATGCCAAGATGCAGTGCTAATGAAGCTGGCAGAGAGCCAACCTGGAGTAGTGTCCTGGCTAGCCATTTCAGAGCAGCAATTGTACCAGGCGACGTACCTTCCATTACACAAGATGGTGTCTGACAAACATGACTGGAGCTTCGTCTGCGGGCTCCCATGTGGGAGACCCTTAGCCCTAGATGATCCCTTCTTCCTTTGCTCAACTGCACTCGCCTCGCTGTCCTTAAACTAAATTCTCTCTCTCCCACTTTCTTTCTGTTTCTTTCTGTTTTCTTCTCTGCTTACCTTTCTTCTGTTTTTCTTTTTCCACTTTTCTTTCAAAATGACATAATGATGGAGTTTGCCTCTACCAATGGGGAAAATGCATATATGCTGTGGTCGTTCTGTTGCAAGCAGATCCTTTCAGAAACACAATCATCCACTGTGTGTGAAGCCAAACAAAGGAGTTTGTGCAATAGCTTATCAGTTTGTCCAAAGCAACAGTCTGATTTCCTGCAATGTGGCTTTTGCATTGATCAAGCAGCATACAGACTGTGCGATCATCCAGACAGGAAATTCTTGGTAACCTTGTAAATATCAATAACTGTTTAAATAAGGAGTAGCAGTTACTGTACTGTGCAGAACGGATCTCAAAGGCTGTGTAAACAACATGATAGGTATAGCCCTAAGAAATGAGCCAGAAAAAAAAAATAATTCCTCTCCTTTCTTTGCCACTCCATGAACATATTTAAAGAAAATGTGCAATTCTCAAGGATGTGGAAGACTTCTCTTTTCATTTCTTATAGACATGCTTCTGCACTTGTGAATTCACAAGGCAGTGTCGGTCCCTGCTGTGTACTTTGTCTTGCACAGAAGTGCCTGAGCCTTGGTGCTCAGTTTATGAACAAAGACCTGCTTTTAAGTAAGATTGACTGAGTAGCAGGAAGAAGTTATTACTGGATTAGCCCTTGACACCATCTTTCACAGTTTTTAATGAGAGTGCCAATCTCAGAGCTTTGCAGCCTGATTGGAGAGGTATTGCTGATGACTGCAAAGGGACACTCAAGATTTCCACAGTGAGATGTTTCTGATTCAAATACATCTCAGATTTTGACTGGCTCAGTTGAACTTTGTTCACAGACTATTAAACTCAATTCATTTGATATTTTCTCATTTTATGGCCCGTTATTATTTTTTATCTCACTCTCACAGAGTGGAGGTTTATTGTTTATTGCATGTCTGTGCAGAGATGGGTGCTAGTCGTAATCCGCAAAGCTAGCACCCCTCTTAATACATAGTAAAACTTTGACCAATTGTTTACAATTACATTTAGTCACACTTAATTCTCATCGTTTCTTATGAACCTCATCTCTATTTAAACGTTCTTTTTTTTCACTGCATATGTTTTGTGGGGAGGGGTCTTTTTTAGTAAGAAACTTTCTTTGCTCGAGGGTTCTAAATTCATTAAAATGGCTAGCTGGTAAAGGCACAGAATTTGCCCTAAAATGGTCCATTTCCTATTTCCTTATTTATCCTCTTCTGATGGATATTCTAGTGTGCTAATTAAGATCGTTCACACATAGTTCAAATAATTTTCTGTTTAGTCTCATTAAACATTTGGTTCTCCTTAAGCTTATCTTGTTGTGTCCCAGCTTGACATCTTTATGATGTCTATTCCTTCTCCCAAGGCCATGTTTTCTTAACTGTTTGTAAGAATTTAACTAACATCCTCTGGTTTTCAAATTCTTTCCCTTGTTTTTCACTATAGATACTTACATTTTCTCCCTCTGTTTTTCTTTTTTAAAGTAAATAATTCTTATATCAAATGTCCCTTTTGATACTGTATAAGGGAAGACTTTATATTTTTCCCGTATATTACTCTCATCTTTTCATTAATTCATCCACCCAAAATCAAACATTTCTATGTACATTGAATTAATACATGTATACTTATCAAATATTAGAACTCTTAGAACCACAGTGTGTATCACTTTTTTTATCCATGAATTTTAATCTGATACCTAAGAGGTCAGCCATTTCCACTTTTCAGCAAAGCAAACAGAAGTGTCATTCCTTTGTATCTCATGTAAACTTTTAGTTTGTTTTCAAATCTCATTAAGGTCGGTAGATATTCTACCACTTTGGTACACATACCCCCCTTAGATGCTAATGGCATGTCAATCTAATTTACCTGTTCCTTTTGGAGCTGGGAGATCAGGGGTAGTTACTTCCCATTCCTGTTCTATTCCATGGCTTATATTAAAGGATATGTTTGTCCATAATTCTCCCCAAGATACATTAGAATGGTATTCCTCATTCTGAGGCTCCTCAGAAGTGCGTACAGATCCAGCAACTGGTTCCTTTTACTATTTGTATTGTTTTCTGTATTAGTTTTAAAGTGCATATTTTTCTTTCGAAGGTCCTTTAATGGCTGCCTCTCAGGGTTCCTACATTATTCTATCACTGTAACTAAGCAAAGGATAGCAATTTCTAGTACAACGACACACTCTATTACTACTGCTATTCTTTTTACTTATTACTATTAATAGCATTAATAATACAAAATTAAGTGCAATCTAATTCAAGATATAGTTTTCCAGAATCCTTTGTACAGTTCATCAAACTTTAGTATTACAGTCCCTGGGTTGTTCCATGGTCCACTGTTTTGTTATAGGTCCTTTCTTCAGTTGGGTATAATGTATCCAGGATTAATTTCACTGCTGTGTGGGTGGTTAGTAAAGCAGTACGTGGTCCTTTCCACTTTTCTTTTAGTGGTTCAGCTTTCCAACATTTGAGGTAAACCAAATCTCCTGGTTGAAACTGATGTACTGGTGAATCCAAAGGCAAAGGAGCTTTTTGATTTACATATCTGTGTAAGGAGGATAAGATCCATGACAGAGAGATTAAGTGTCTCCTTAGTATTTATTCATTTATGAATATGCATTTGGTCCTCTTTTGTGGTTAGGCTATTGACTGGATGTGGTTTCCCACATAAAATTTCAAATGTACTAACCCTTTCTGTTGTTGTAGGGTCAATCTTAATTCTCATTAGGGCCACAGGTAATACCTCAATCCATTTCATATGAGTTTCCTGGCACCGTTTTGTTATTTATCTCTTAATTGTTTAATTCATCCTTTCTCTTTTCCCATGAGATTGTGGTCTCCAAGGGGTGTGCAAAGTTCATTTAAACTGGAGGAATTTGGACACTAGTTGGACTATCTCTGCAACAAAATGGTGTCTATTACCAGAGGACAGTCCTTCTGGAATCCCAAGTCTAGGTGACGTACGGAATTAAACTCTATAACTTGAAAGTTATAAAGTAGGTATGTTTATTGCGTGCAGATGCACGGGGGATCGCTCCTCCACTAGCGTGCATGCCCGAAGTGAGGAACCATCTCACATTTATACAATAAAGCAAATGAATATTCAATTAACACCTATACATATTCGTTACCTAAACCCGCTTACTCTTGCTTCGTATGTTAATTAGCTTATCAGTCCTTTGCCTGGAATGTGGTGGTCTTGCAGGTTTGTAGGTGGTTCATGTCCTTGTGACCATCTGATCTTCTCCAGCAAGGAGACTTAGCACTCCCTCCCTCTAGATAGCATTGGAATGTCTCTCATCCTTTTCATAAATAGCCCCTTTGTTAGAGGAAGAAGGGCAGGTGTCTCCTCAAAGCTGTTGCCTCTGTGACCATACACCACACCCATGACCAGTCACCATACCCACATTCCTTGAGCAGACATATACAATCACGATCGATGTCCATTGTCCCCATTTCACACTATTTCTCCATATCATAGGTTTAGAGGGATGAAGCTGGGTTAATTAACATTGATAACATACAGCTGTGGGCTGGCTTCAGGGGCAGTGGGTTGGTCGATGTAGATAAGGTGCAGCTGTGGCTGGTTCTGGTAAGGGCTTGAGAGCCAGAGGAGAGAGCAGCCGAGGAAGAAGCAAGAGAAGAGAGAGCAGGCCGTGGATGAGGCAAGATGAGGAGAAGGCAGCAGAGGGGCTGGCATGAAGAATGTGTTGGTATGAGGTGGTAAAGGACCTTGATGCACCTTGATAGTTTGGAGAGTGACTGCGACATCTAGGAATTATTTCTTTTAATGTTACCTTAGTGACTTCTCTTGCCCAATTGGTACAGTAAAGGAAAGTTTCTGGCCATCGTGAAAAGGTATCTACTAAAAGAAGCAAATGCTTGTGCTGATTGCACCTTGTTAACTCCGAAAAACCTGTTTGCCAGTGTTTCCTAGGAGCAATTCTACTCTTCACATTTCCTGCCAGTGGTTTCTTTTGGATTTTAGGATTATTCATGCAGCACATCTGGCACTTCTTCACAGTGATATCTGCAAGGATCTACATTTTTGGTCCTACAGTATATCTTTTGATACTGTCTACTAAGGCTTCTGTTCCCCATTTCTGCATGAGTTTTTCCATCATTATTACAGATATTAATATTTGATGATCATGTGTCACCCACCATCCTTCAGAATTTTTGGAACGTTTTAGTATTCCAGCCAGTTTATCTCCTTTTCTGTATATTTTGGTAACTCTAAACGCATTCTTCTTTTGGGTATCAGTGCTTCTAGTATCGATCCTTTTATTGCCAGCCTTCTTGCTGCTGCATCTGCTCATTGATTTCCCAAGATTAGGTTCTTGTGCTGAGAGAGGCAACAGCGTGGCAGGGTTCAGGGAGGTTACTGTTTTAAGATCGGTGTCATCTTGTTCTAGCTACATTGGCTTGGTATCTTACTAGTTGACTAGGAGAGATCCAGTGATGTTCTTTCTGTTCTAGAATGGCTGTTACTGCATGGGGCACTAGGACAAGTTATTGGTTGTGGGGGTATTTACCTTGCCATGGCTCCAGTTCCTTTGCCAATACGTTACCGGAGCAGGGCTGTTCTTGAAACCTTATGGGATCACAGTCCAGCATAACTGCACTTTTCTTCTGGTGGTTGAGTTCTTCTGTTCAAAGGTGAAGAGGGATTGACTCTGCTCAGCAACAGGTGTTTTTTCTTTTTTAAAGTAAATAAATCTTATATCAATATGGTCTGGAAAGTGTGGTGGTGATAATAACATAAACACTAATCTAGCTTTTTCTTTCAGCTAAAACAGCAGAAAACATGATTAACTCTGTTTCCTCCATTTCAAACTGACCAACACCAAACAACTCAAGGTCAACTCTCCTATGATGGGAGAGGATGCAATGAACACACGTGCACACGTAGACCCTCTAACAAGAATCATGCCACTTTTTTCCAGAGTAGCAGAAGTTTCTAGGAGATCTGTCTGGAAGAATATTTATTGGAAAAAGATATCCTGCTTAATGAAATATAGACTGACTGAATAAATTAACTTTTTTTCTTTTCCACAATAGTGTTCCCTACAAATACTGACATACTTCTGAAGAACTGTTTGAAAAACAAAAATCTAAAGGTTTAGTGACATGCATGATATATCTTAAATATTCTATTGCTCCCTCATTTAACATTGTGTCACCTCATGTCTCACCCTGACGTTTGCAGTGAGGTTAAGTAAAAATGCTCCAAAAATCTAGGTGGTTGAATAGACTGAAATATTACTGTGATGTAATTTTTGGTTTGGATTTCTCAGGCTCCTGGACTGGCATAAATGTTCACAGACATGACTTTGTGAGCTTTTTCCATGGTAGACAGTGGGGAGGGCAGTTCAGAGGATGAACCAGAGCCTCTTCCAGGCTCTTTTCTGGCAACTGGGAGGCTGGTCCAGGATGACATGAACCTTGGGGCCACAGAGGAAACTGTCATGTACAAAGGAGTGTAACTTGCACAGATTCCTCGTACAGCTCCGTAAGGAACGAAACCCCGTGGATCTGACCAATGGAGAAACTAGAATTTCAGATGTTTCTCACATTCCAGCATATCTAAAACCCCTCAATGTCTTCCTGCAATAATCTGCCAATCAGTAATTCACTATGCCTACCTTCTGCCACACTGCAACCTGAATGTGATCAGCTCATGCATAGACATGCCTAAACTATCACACTTCTGATAGCGCTCTGGTGCTCAGTGTTTACTAGTGGCATGAATAGTTAGTTATCCAGGTTTTTGCTGGGTTTTGTAGCCTTTACTCCCACAGATTTTCTCAGTCTCCTGGAAAAAGTACAGATTTTCCAAGGGATTTTTTCCTGTGTAATCCCACATAGAAATAGTGCTACTGATTAGGGACAGAGGAGTCCCCAAGTGATAACACAATTAGTAACATGTTAAAACAAGGCTGCAGCATACCACAGATTCCCAGAATCTCTTCTGACATATCATTCCCTTGTATCTATAGATCCTCTACACCAGACAGAGTGGGACTGGGGAATGGTGGAAGCACTGACAATCTTGGCGTTACGTGGGACAATCATTGTCTGCTAAAGGTTCATGTCTTGCACGTTTACTGCTCTTAAAATTTTTTTGTGAGAAGCCGTTGTTGAATGTTCTCAGTATTAGCATATATTAGAATATACTGGTGGCAGAAAGAAATATTGAGAAAAAACCAAAGCCTGATTAGACCCTTGGTGGTGAATAACAGGGAGCTCATGAGCTTTTTGAGTTTATCTGGCTGCAGCTGCTTGCATTTGTAGCTGGAGGTGAGTCGGAAAGGAAACATTGGTTCTCCAGCCAGCCCAGCATCATGGCTTTGACTTCTGTATAGAAGAGGCTGCTTTGCTGGATTAATTTTGATGCAGAAAATCAAAGGTGTGTCTTTGACCTTTGAAGTGTGATTGGAGTTCCCCTACAGACTAAGCTTGGAGGGGTTAGGAAATAATAGTATTGATCAGTCTGAGACAGCATAAGGGTTAGAAAACAGCAGGAGAGATCAATTTAGTGCTGCAAAAACTATCACCCTTTAAAAATACCTTGTGTATTAAGGTAGATTCACCTTTATTTAAGTTCAGTGCCCTAACCATAGAGCTGTAAAAGCAATCCTCCTCATGCTTTGGCTCAGACTTATTGCAGCTTAATTAATTAGTCCATGCAATGCGAAATCCCCTTAATTAGACTAATTAAAAAAATACCATACTACAACATGGCTGTCTCATAAGCAGTAAAGAATGTGGGGTCTTTAGGCAGAGGGGGAGTCTGAATTTCAAATTCTGCATCCAAAGCCCTGGACTGAAAGGCAGTTCGTTCTGTGGAAGACTTGGCTGAAGCCCTCTGTGCTAGGCAAGTTTTGGAGACATTGGTGAGCTTGGATGCCTCCATTATGGTGGCTGAGGAAGGGTGACTCTGTGGGTCCTAGACAGTGTGCTTGAAACCTGACATTTTGGTAACTGGAGAATATAACCAGCATAAATGAGGATTTTTTGATCTCTTTTGAGTAAAATCTGTGAGTCTGATTCTGCAGGTTTGGGCAGCATGACAGCTATGTGAGTTTATGGTGGTCAGTCTGTGAAATTTGAGTGGAAGGTGCTATGTAATCACATAATTATTAGGTTTTACAGGGAAGTACAGGGAAACATGTTGTATATTATCTACCCTGGCACAAAGCAGAGCCTGGTTCAGATCACATCTCTTATCCGGACTCTTCCAAGCCAGAACAAAGAAGAGGGAAGGGCAGTAAATATATCCTGGGAAGGGGAAGCCTCGCAGAGAGCGCACAACCAGTTGTGAAAGTTGGGGAAAAAAATTCCCCTCTTGACTCTTAAGTCATCAGCTGATGCCATGAGCCATAAGGTTCAAAAGCATTTATTGCTGTCTGTCTGCATAACTGAAGTGGATAATCATGCTGCTGCAGTTGTTGAAACCCAGCTGCCCCGTTTGTCTCAGTGATAACCACCTTCAGCAGCAAATTCTACAGGCAGGGCTGCTGTAGAAAATGTTTCCTCTTAGGGGTCACTGTTGATCACCCTCATTCTTAAGACACATCTTCAAGAATGCAATGTCTTGTTAACACAGCAGCAAGGAAATGGAACCTTTTTCCCTCCTGTATATTTTCAGTCTAGTTTTGTATGACTCTTTGCTGAAGTCAACTCTAAGAGATCTTGTGTGGATCAAGCCCTAACCTGCCACTATTGCTTCCAAGCACAGCAATTCAAACAAGGGCTGAGAGGAACCAGAGCTTCCTCTTTTTGCTGTAGAGGAACACCCTCCTTTCCCAGCAAAAAATTGCAAAGGAAGGGGAGGAAGGATGAAGGAGGAAAAAGCAGGTTAGAAGTTAGAGATTCCAGCTGCAGCATCATAAGCTGGGTGAAAGGAAGGAAATAGGACCTGGGACAAATATTTGTGCTACTGTATTTGGAAGTCAGACAAAGCAACTGGAGCCCTTGCTCGGCAGGGTTTGCACAGCATATTGCAGTGTGGAGGGATCTGGTTTCCTGTCTCTTACTGCTTCCTGATGACCAGTCCAGAACCAGGCCTGAGCACAGACTGACACAGCCTTGCTGAGGGTGCACCATGGCCGTGGGGTCCCATTGCAGCCAGAGGACTGCCAGAGCGTGTTGTACCCCACATATAGCCTCTGGGTGCAGGGCTGCAGCTGGGGCATCACAGCCACCGGTGGGATGGGTGTGGGTTTTTCTGTCATCCCCAGCAAATGCATAGCGGGACAGATAAGCAGCACCCATTTGTGGTATTTGGTGGGGATAGAGGACAGGGTGATAAGAGAGGGCAGCTTTGCAGCTCCCCTAGAAGATGAGTAAAGCAAGGTCCCAGTAACTCACAGCTCGTGCTGGCATGAGAGGACCATTTGCCTATCGCTCACTGATGAGCTCCCTCTCTTCCTCGCACTTGCTGTTTGTGCAAGACAGTTTTCTTCCTCGTGATCCTACAGTGTACCAAAAAGCCAAGCTTTTAGTGTTATGTGTGAAACATGAGATCTGACTCTTTGCTAGCACTGTATAAATGCTTACCTCTGTTAACAGTTCTAATTAGTATCTGTTTAAAATGTAAGGGTCATCTAACCCCCAGGGACTGATGACATTTATTCATTCTTCAGTGTCAGATCCTTTGCTTTCTATGACTGCTTTGACTTAGCTTATCAGCATTCAGGCCCAGTGACAAAACCTGCAAAGCTCAAATCAGCTGTGACGGATGTGATCAACGTCACGCGGTGTTCATGTGTCACGCGGTGTTCATGTGCGTACTCCCTGCCCCTGCCTGCCGCCACCCCCCCACCCCCCTCCCCACCCAAGGCGTGAGAAGTAGCTAGAAAAGCTGTAACAAAACTCCCAGCTGCACCATCACTCATAGCCTTGGGTTTAAACAAAAGGGCAATGTAGTTCTCAAGTGAGAAACTCTAGATAAAAATATAAACAAATGAGTGAGAAATGGTGCCAAGTTTGGAGGGATTAAGGGATTCAATGAAAGATGAAACTTCAAAAAGTGTTTGAGCCTGTTTCTTAATCCTTGAAACTGAAAGGCACAGAAAAGTAACCTCTTAGTTGCTACACACCTGTGCATGACTGTCACTGCCTGCAAAAGCAGCTGATATGTTTTAGTGACCAGAAAGGTGGACATCTCTCAACCATAGAGCTGCACACAGTTCCAGTTAAATAAACTCTTTCCTCTCTGTCCTTGTATGAGAAACAAATTCTCTCTTACGAGCACAAAGTGCCTCTTATGCTTGTCTGTCGATACTAATCTAACCTCATGGAGATGTTCATGACTTGCGGCACAAGAATCAGAGAGTGGAAATACTCATGACAGCCTTAGTTGGAAAAAACGGGTTTATGAGAATCATTAAATCCTGCAAGACCCTCTACTGTCCTGGAGACTTGCAAATGAATGGGACTATCCAAGTAACTAGTTGGATTTCAACAACATTTTTTCATCTTCAGTGGTACAACATAGAAGGACAAAATGTTCACTTATCCTGATTCAAATGCATCTGGAGGATACAGACAGGAAAAGAGCAATGGTTCTTCTGCCCAAATTAGACTGTCTAGATGGTAGGTCAAATAGGTAGGCATCTTTTCATTGGAAGACTTTCTTCTTTCTCAAGCAGCATACCATTAATACTGCACACTAGTTTCTTGGCAGGAAATGTTGCTTCAAAAGTCCTCTCAAACCATGGCTGGGAAGCTCAGTGTCCTATGCAGGTCCTTTGGGACACAGTGAAGAGCCGCTCAAAGTACAGCCCAGGGACGACAGAAAGCAGCTAGCAACAAGGACACTTGTGGCTGGCTTCTTGCCATACTATGCATTTCTTTGGGGAAATGCACCCATTTGAGTTTTCCTTCAGTTTAATCCTGAAAATAGGTGTAGCAGTAATTTGTACTATATGGAAGCACAGTCAGTGACTGTCCATCACTATTTGGAAAGGTCACTTAAGCTTGTTTTAGTGTTTCATCATGTTGATTTTCTCCTTCAAATGACCTTGTAAACTATTGGCACAGCAGCCAGCTGAAACTAAGCCTTAACTAGATGGATTTGAGAAAGAAATGAAAATTTCTGTGTCTGCTGTTTCTCAGGAACATTGGGCAGAACAGAAAACTTAATGCTGCCAATGCTGTTGGCTCAAACAATGCTTTTGATGTTTCAGGAATTAAGCATGAAGGATTAGCAGATAAATGCACATTGTGCATGAAGAACAATCCTTAACCCTTCACACATCCCAAAAGAATATGCTCATGATCTGGTGGCCAGTAACAAGGCACTGGGGAGAGGGCATTTGGCTTACCCTTTGTCATTACAAAGGATTCACTTTTGAACTAAGAATCCCAGGGAACTTGGTGGAAAAACTGTAAATGTTAGGGCAGATGAGTGATGGAGGAAGGGCAGCAGGGGTGGACATGCTGCAAAGTTTTGTGTGCATGACAAGAAATGGATCAGAGGAAGTGTTAACTTGTGCTGAGTTTACATGCTGCAGTTTATAAAGGGGAGGTGAGAAGGTGGCTTTCAGGCCACTACTGCAATCAGGGAAACATCCTGGAAAGATTGTCACTGTGGTGCTGCTCAGGATTTTGCAAAAGCAGTGATGGAGTCAGTCCTTGCCTTAGCTGAGGAGTTCCTCATTAATTCCTCATTAGTAAGGCTTTTCAGCATTGTAAGTGGAACCTGGTAACTAGATTTCTGCTCAAAGAGGAGAGTAAGAGGACAAGCAAAGGAGCAGGAGGTGCGGATGATAGGTATGAAAGCATACCAGTGCAGAAATGAGGAGACAGAGGAAAAAAGCAGTAACACATACAGCAAGATTTAACTAGAAATCTTGGGAATCGCTGGCCCAGTCCATTCTTCTGTTTTGAGGCATAATCAGCATCTAGATAACACCTGAGAATTTTTCATCCAACTTCTTATTAAAAAGCATCAGTGGAGAAAGTGCCTCACCTTCCCTGAATGGTCCATTACCATACTGTTTCAGACAGCTTGGATCCAGGTTTGAAGGTGGCCAGAATACTGGGAATACCTTTACTCCTGTAAAAAGTGTTTTTCAAACTCCATTATAAACAATATAAGTTTTAAATGAGAGCAATGCAGCATCCACTGTTGTCATGCTCTGGTACTGGGACAGAACCGTTCCACTTGCTGGGTCAATGCCTGCCAACAGCAATCGCACTTTTGGCCATCTCATGTCCAACTAGTCGTCGTATTTGACCTGGCCTTGTTTAAGAGCTCTTAAAGGATCAGAATGCAAGACTATATGACTACAGCTCTGCAAAAATTTGATGGAAGATAGACTGAAAGCTAGACTAGGATAAATTGTCATTGTTAAAAAGAAAGTTAAATATCATCATCTTTGAATCATAGAATCATAGAATTGTTTAGGTTGGAAAATACCTTTAAGATCTTAGAGTCCAACTGTTAACCTAGCACATCTTACTCTTGGGGATTAAGCTACAGCGATTTAAGGCTACATGAGAGCACTGAATTAGAGGTTTAGCATATACATATCAACTTCACGTGCTTGACTAATTCCTGTCCATTTTCCTGAATAGATAAATGACAGTCAAAGGTTGTCCAGGAAGCAAGGGAGCTGAACTGGGAGCTAACAAGTATGTTAGTTTCTGCAACCATTGCTATGTTTTTCTTTTTATATGGATCTCAGCTTATATGACCTCCTATTACCACTCATTAATTCTCCATTATGCTGGATACAGATCTCTCCCAAACGAAGTTTTAGTGAGGAAGTTTAGGAGGCACATCCTTACTGCATGGCCAATTCCTCTTACAACACTGAAATACTGTCAGGTCTTAACATGCTCAGGCTGTACCAAGGCCAAGTCAGATAGTGATCAGTTGTCATGCTTTGCGAACATTTGCTTGTAATATGTCTCTGTACATTTCCATGGGGGAAGAGCTGCAAGTGAGGTGCCCTGGGAGGGCAGAGGCAGGGAGCAATGGGGAACGGCTGTCCTGCGCATGTGCCAAACACCTACAAGATGAGGAAGGTGTCCTTGTTCATTTTTGCTGTTGGGGTCTGCAGTGGTGTTTTTAAAATTTCAATTTTTCCTTTGGGATATCTCAGAGATTGCGTTAGCACAGCATTAGCTGTCCTATAGACTAGACCCAGAGTGGGATACAATTGTTAACAGATACCACTTCTGCAGTGACAAGTAATGTAAGTTTTACAGCCATTTCTTGCTTCATTTTTTTAGCCAGTAGTTAATATTATTCTTTGTGCTATCTCTCTTTTTTTTTTTTTTTTTTTTTTGTGTAAAGCTGTGAACATTATCTTTTTGGAAGGAATCTCTAGCATCTCAGGGATTTTTAATAGGCATTTCGGTTTTCAAATGGGAACAGTCCCTTTATTTGTGTATTGTACCTGGAAGAAATCTTTAGTGCTTAAGCTGATTGCTGTCCTCATTGGCCTAGGCACCTGATGAGGTAAATTTTAGAGTGTCATTCCCATTAATATAACTAAAATCCTTTAAGATACATGAATGGTTAAGTATAGGAAGGTAGGTAGCATCAGTGTGTTTCATCTGTCATTGCAATGTTATTCTTGAAATGGATACAATAACCATACATAACCTATTTTTTTAGAGGAGAATCTGTTGAAAAACCTCAGCAGAAAGCAGGTTTGGATAGCACAATTGTCTCAGAAGTCCTGCTTGTAATTACCTATAGAACAAGGATAAAAATACGGAGGAGACATCAACAGCAACGGTCCCTTGCTGCTCATTCAGGATGTTATTAAGTGTTCTAGAGCTCCAGGAGTTTGAATATGCTTCCATTAAAATTCTGTCCACAATTTATGTATAAGCCAGTCCTTGTAAGTACTTCACAAAATGGAACTCTGATCTGAAACTCGTTATGCATCTTAATCAATCAGCTACAGTAAATGGCATCAATTGACTGTCTGCGGTAGCCTTACGTGAGATGTATAGACTCATTTTGCAACCATCTCTCTTACTAGCTCATTAAGGGAAAAAAACACCAAACAACAAACAAACAGAAGAATAACAGAATAATTAAGGAAGAAATTATATATCCTGTGGCCCTGAGAAACCTCAAACTCACTTCAGGCAGAGAATTTTCAATAAAGCATATCATTAGAAAGTAGTCTTAAGAACTGCAACAGACTGCATATAGATAATTCAGATTTTTAGAATTAAAGTAAAACCCTGATATTTTTTTTTTTTTCAATTTAAAGACATATAATAGCTGGGTTTAATTCTGCTCAGGAATTTAAATCAAAACCATACTTCAACTCCAAGTTTCCCTAGACTCACAGACCCATTTTATCATATGTGATGAGTTGCACAGATTACATACGTCAAGTGGGACAGAGCTGATCTGCGAAGAGTAAGTTAGGTGTTCCCAGAGTTCCGCAAAGTGAGTTAGAGGCTATAGCAACTCCTTTGTTCTTTGCAAGATGATGATGCAAAACAGATCAGGACGATCGCTGCTTTTACTTTTGCCTTGTTGTCCACCAGGTGGTGCCCTTTCCCTTGTGCTGAGGTGGTGGTTGGCCAATCCGAATCAATTACTACTTGGCCCCTCTGCGTCTCTTTATCTGTCTCTATCGACGCTGTGCACCTGCATGCATTGCCACTGGGTGACTGCCTTTGGCCAGCTCTGCTTTCACAGATCTGACCTGCAGTTGTGCATGCCTGCTTTACAAGATGTTTGGTGTCTGTTTTGTTCTTCAAAACCTTATGCTTCATTGCAAGACTGTGATACTGCAACTGAGTCGAATCACATTGCATCAATACATCCCAATGCTTTGTTACCACCATACATATTCACCTTTATGGCACTGAGGCAAGCAAACCAAGAAATGAGGTATCCTCTGTGCAATGCCACACACCAGCATGACTGGTAGTGGTCATGATACATTAATCAAGCATGGAATTATGACCTGTGATGGAATGTGTTAGCTCTTTGGAAATTATGTATTGGTTTCTCCAGACTAGGTCTATATCGCTGTAAACAAGTAGATGACATGCCAAATTAAAAACAAAGGCTGAGTCAAGCAGGAAACAAATCTGATTTTACGGCGTCTGCATCCTGTGATTTCCAGAGCACTTGCCTGGTCACCAGGCTGTCTGCTCCCTGCTGAGGGCAAGCTCTGATCTTCCAGCAGGCAGAGCCAAGGCACTTTGGCTCACCCAGAGCAGCTCACCAAAGAGCTCTTGTAACTTCCCCATGTGTCTAGTACCAGGAAGATAGCCAGGAAAGGTTGTTGTAAAGGCTTTGTTTGTCTCTACTAAAAGCTCTGAAAAGTATAAAATGTTGTGTCCCATAACACATTCCCTGTCATTTTAGATGTACGTAGCGACACCACTCAGAATAGTAAAGGCACCAGTCCACAAATAACGTTCGTGGGACCTGAGAAGCCCCCAGCCACTGGCTGCTTAGTGGTAGGGGGGAGGGCTACAGACCCAGCTGCAGCCCTGTCCTTCAGCTATCAGCATCCTCAGCCTGCTCACAGCTCTCCATAGGCCTCACCTCTGCCTTTTCCATGGACCTTCTTTTAAGTAAAACTCCTAAAATAACTAAGCATATATTTTGCTGTAAAATTTTTCCTTTATTTCTTTCTCCCTCTCCATATATTTAGCCTGCTGTCCGTCCCCACCCTGCCACCCCCCCAGAGATAGTGTATTATTGGTGGTGTTGAGGAGATACACCTGCCAGATGATCAATGATTAACTCAGTGTCAGGAATGGGTGGGGGTTCCAACATCTGATATAAATAGATGGTGGGCAGTAGGATTTGCTTTTTTTGTAGGACTTTTGTGCTTTGTTCTGGTGATGTTACTTGGCTAGGAAGGAGGGAGGTAAGAGATTGTAGTTAGGGAATTAAGACTTTTCATAGGAAGTGCTTAAAGTATTTTTTAAGACCGAGAATTATCACTCCTTTGTTAACCTCTTCATGAAATAAGACAGACACTTGCCCAGGGTGTGTGGTGAGTCGGTGTTGAATAGGTATGCCTGGGCTGTAGTTTGCATCTTCATAATGCATTCTGGGGACTCTGTAACAGAGGCAGATTTAAAAAGGGAAAAAAATTATTAAAGAAAAACTTGGTGAGAACATGTGACTGTAATAAACCTAAGGCTTGTAACTGTTGAACCCTATCACCTCTTGTTGGAGGCTGCTAATTCACATAGGTCCTTTCAGCTGTAGATGAAGTACCGTTTTAAAAACAGTTAGGACTTTTGCTAGAAAGCTGAACTAAAATTCTATTCTACATTTTTTCCTTCTTTTAGTGAGAAAAAAAGTTTGTAACTGAATAATTTCAGTTTCAATTTTCATTTTCCCCTCTGATTTCATGTTTTTTCATGGTCTTATATGCTATTGTGGATATTGCATTTAGTTAAATTGCAAAAAGCATTATATTTTCCTCACCAACAATTAGCTGATTACTACAAATAGCTTCTTCTCAGTCTGCATGGTGCCCAGTTGCATGGACCTTGAGACCTGTCTTGAGCTTGATTTTCCTTGATGTTTTAGTGTGTATCAGATCACGTTATCTGTTGTGAGGTTTGTGCTTCCTGCTTTTTCAAATGGCTAGGTGCTATCACCTTCATGGACAGATTCACGCTTAAGCGAAAAGGGGCAAAAATGTACCCCCACAGTTATGATTATAGTGATAGAGCCATCACGTGTTTGTGCCAAATACTTGAAGGCAGCAAATGACAGCAAATCCTATGGCTCAAGATCTGCTTGTTAGTATGAATTGGAAAGTCTGTTTCAGTTTGGTCTTTTCCTACCTTTAGAACCAAATCATAGGAGTGGGCTTCTCCTCTTCACTCTCCAGCTACTTTAAAAGTAGGTTGCATTTACAGGAGAAGGAAAATTATTGGAAGAATTTAAGCTTTCATCTGATCCACTACCCAAGTGAAAAAAATGTAGAGTATTTGTGGCTAAATGAATTCTTTCTTTCCCATTCAGAACTGTTTGATTCATCTGTCTCTGTGAATGATTTTTTGCCAGATGACCCAACATTACACTGACGTGTGAAAGTTGATTTGGAAACAGTCACAAGTCTTCATCAGATGGGACAATAGGGCTGCAGGAAATACTCACTTTGCTGAAGTGCAAATTGTATAGTATGCGTGCAGTAGAGTTAATCCAATAAAAAGTGTTTTTGTCTCAAGACAATCACGCAGTTTGAAACTGTGCTGGCCTTCCTTAAAACATCTTAATGACAAGTGGATAGAGATAAGCTAGTGCTCAGAATTACAACAAGCTGATATAATACTTTGTATTGAGATCAAAGGAATGGATAGCTTGCTTTACCAGTCTCAGGCATGGGCAGGCAAGAGAAAAGGTAATGTCAAGATTTGGGAAGGGTCTGGAGATCCTTCCTCCCTATACCAGCCGGCCTAGGGCAGTGGAAGAATAGCTCTATTGCTGGGCCTGGTGCAGTCTGTCTGGGCTCTTGATGTTTAGCGTAGCACTAGTGATAGTTAATGGGCCAAAAGTTACTAGGAGAAATGGCTTTTGTTGAGTCATAGACTCACATAATACAATGAAGATAGTCTTGCACTGACAAAGAGTGGTAGGTTGATCTAATGTCTTAGTTCTGTCTCGACTCTGAAATTAACAGCTACAAATCTATGATCAGGTGAGCTAAAGCAGGACCCTCTGAGGAAGGAGTGGATTTTGCCTCCTAAAGGTTACTAAGGAACTGCCACGATTCAGAGCTTATCAGAGCTGAAGTGACAAGAATGTGCCTTCCAGAAAGCCTCCAGCTATCAGCTATGCAGCTCAGATGGACACTGTTCCTGGCATGGAGCTGTGGTATTGATTGCTGGGCTAGCACTATCTGGTGTCCTTGAAGTTGATGGCACATGTCTTCTGACTTTGCCCTCTGCATTTAGATTTGTGTGCTGGGTGTTAGAGGGCTCTTTTTCTTTTTTTTTTTCCCTCCTCCTTTTTTTTTTTTTTTTTTTTTTTTTTTTACTTTTTCCCCTCCATAGACACTATGGTAAACACCCTGTTTAATTACCAAAAAGAATTCAATGTCCAGGTCAAGTTCTCATCCACTACTAAAGTCCCCAGGAAAGATGTTTAAAGGCAGAGTGAGGAGTATGAGGCACTCTGCAGCACTGACAATGCCCCTTCGCACCCACTGAGACATAGCTCCTGTGCCTGATACACCCTTTTCAGAGACTGTGAGCATTTCTTGGGGAAATGCATCTAGCTGAAGGTCTCTCAGTCATACCCCTTTTTCTCTCTAGGGCACAAGAAGAGCCGACAAAACTGTACTGTATAGGACCTGCATATTAACGAAGCAATGATGAGTTTCTCTCTGTCTTTCTCAAGGGAACCTGGAAGAGTCATTCAAAGAGCTTTGGGAATATATGTTTTAATAACAACCCTGGACTCTACTTGCTGGTCTTTGCATTTGGCTTGACATTTTGTTTACTATAGTGTTTGTGAAATAGAGACAAGCCATAAACATCCATCTAGCTGCACCTCTGCAATGGCATGCTCTGACACGCACGAGTATTTTCAGTGGAAGTGTTCCTGCAGCCATCTTAGATCTTTGTGGGTTCTCAAGTCATCCAGTTAGAGAGAAAAACAACCATAACATGCTACTGAGGTCAAGGATGAATAAGACATTATGAATAGTCATGCTGGAAACAAAAGCTCTGGTGAATACTCAGTGAGAACTGTGGGGGTTGACATAAGTTTGTAGAGCAGTTCGGAATGATGGAACACACAGAAAAATGTTAGCTTGTGAATAATTTCCAGGCAACAAGAGTTTATGAATAAACTGTTCAATGTGGGGATTTCACTCACCCTTATTTGCATCTGAGCTGTGAATCATCTGGTCATAAATAGTTAAGTAAAATATTTAGGGGGGCAGGGGGGAGGAGTGGAAATCAATATGTCAGGTTTACCCTATGTCCCAGAGCAGTGAATATTTCTTTGTGTTGCTGTAGCAACTGATGGCTTAATCCCCTAAGCTTAAACTTCTCACCAGCAGTGTCAGATCTTCTGCGTGGGTCACAAATAAATGAGAACATATCTTCTTTGCATGAGAAATTTTGCCAACAGACATAATACCTTTCTTTCCTATTCCCTTTAAAAGAGGGCACGTACTAACATGTCCACATAATTACTTGTCCGTTTGTGACAAAGCTTTTCTCTATATCACATCTTACTGTTGATTCACAACTTCCTTCATGAACTGCTGGTATTTTATCTGAAAGTTTCAATCAGATGTGTATTTATAAGCTCTTCTCAAATATAGATTGTGAACATATATACATTTTTTCTTCCAGCATGTGTATAAAATGATATAATGTTTTACATGTCTCGACCCGAAAGGCAGGTATAATATAACCTGCCTACGGTCTTGGAGAAAGACTATGGTAGAAAGAGAAATGCACTCTAGTTTTCCTAAGATCAACCCCAGACCCTTAAATGCACAATCATCCAAGCTAAACAACAACTCTGCAGTCATGGGTCCAGTCATAAGTGTCCTCACTGTGATAAATGGCAGAAGTATACTGGCACAAAATGATGGGGTGAGCTTGAGTGTCAGAATATTTACTTTTCCCAGTCTTGCGAAGTCCTAGCATGATGATCTGTTTTTCCTCCCTCTGAGGTAGATTTTCAGATTCTTAAGTGATGCATCTCACTTCAAGTTCACTTTAGTCTTTCAGTCGCTTATTTCCCCTTTCTTCCACAAAATACAAAGAGGTTTGCCACCTGTCGGGAAACTTCCAAGGGAAGAACAGAGTTGGTAGCAGCAATCAGCTGAAAGGATGAACGTGCTTATTACACAAAAGTGCATGCTTAGCAATTAAAATATTCTAAAATAACATTGTAGTTGTTTTTTTCCTTTATGTACAGTATTAAAAATAAAATAGTCTACCACAGGTAATTTATGAAAGCAGCTAATAATGAGTTCATTATTACATAGCAAGCCAATGTTGCAGTCGTGGTTTTAGGCCTGGCCAAGGTCTTTGATCTTCTAGTTCATTAATGTATAAATGAAAAGACTTTAGCTTTCATCTCACATTCATCGGCTAATTATCTCAGTAACTGGTCTCACTCAGGTCTCAGTCACTTCTTATTCAAGGACTTACCCTTTCATTTTCCATCCTCTATACAGTGAGTGAGTCACCAGAGTCATGATTTATTGTCCTTTCGTATAAGAGATTTGTTATTTTCACAGCTCTGTCCAATGGACTCACCTGTCTATAAAATTTGCAGCTGAAACAATTTGAAAAATACCAGGTGATGTAGCTATTTGCAGTGACACCATTGGATATTAGTTAGGAGGAGCTGATTTTAAATAGGAAAATGCAGCACACAGCCAAACGCAGGGCTAAACTGAGTATCATCAGAGCATTACTGTACTCTTTGGACTAGTTCTGCTCCCAGTTGATGAGGACACAAAATCCATGGCTGTGAATAACATCGATGTTAAGAGGGCCTTTAAAAAAAAACAAGTTGATTTGTTGGATCTTCTAGGCAGGGTATTAGAGTGCACTCTGTCAGGAATGAACAGCAAAGAATTTCCTCTTGGAAAACTTTATATCAGTTTAAAGCTTCCTGTCAGCTCTAGGATCTCTATGCAAGTACATTGTGTAGTTTAAAGCTTTCATTGACTTCTGAGTATTGCAAATGGCCACTTCTGTTCAGATCGATTTCAGTCAAAATTATATATATATATATATAAATTCTCAATTCTAAATGAATGAAATCTGATCTGGATGGTGGTTTTAAAATGTGTTGTTTTATACACAGATTGTGGTTTTCACCTTGCCTCTCAAAAATATTAATAGTTACAGAATGGTGCTCAATAGGTGCTTGCTAATCTTTCTCTCCCCTCCATCTTTTCCATTATTTTAATAATAATAAATCAGTGTTAGTAAATAGCAAGATTAAGTTCCTCACTTAGAACTTGCATACCAAATATTTTATGCAAGGATGCTAAGGTGTACATCCTATATTTCTTATGACTGTAAAAAAAAAAAAAAAAGCATGTTTCTTGAAGAATTGTGTCATTAGAAAGTCACATTAAATTCATATGTTACGGTGTTAAGATGATTAGAATGGTAAGACTACTGATATGTCTGCAAGTTCTAGCATAATTTCTTTTTTTTAATATCTTTCATTGAGTGATGAATCCATGTATGAACATATCATGGCTTACCTCCTTATCTACCACTGATTTTTCCAGGGATGAGAGCTGGTGCTGGGAATGGAGCTTGTTCTCGGCAGCTATGCTATATGGAGAGAAATGCTGAAGGTGATATTTAGCAATGGTTGAACTCATGTATAATTAACCATCATTTTCAGGTGAATTTTCTTCTGTTATTTTTTTACTATACACAATTGCACATGAACAGGTGGCTGCTTTCTTTTAACTTGTACCCTTGTGGACAATGGATTTCACAGTGACTCAGTGCCTTTACATATAGCATTATTTGAGGTATGAAAAGGGATATGATGTGCAGTTTAGAAGGTGAAGTGACATGGCAAGAGGAATATGACAGTGGATTATTATTGGAGCACATGGTTGAACACGAACAGAGCAAAACTGAGACAGCTGACTAGGATAAGCTTCTTGACAGAATGTGATAAATCATTGAATGGTCTTGTAAAGAGGTACAAGTACTGCCCTTAGGAACACTTAAAACTAGCTAGATGATAGTCTAGTTACGGTGGTAGTTATAATAGTAGTTGCAATTTGTGGAATACACCTGATTGATCAAGGAACTGATTTAGAGGGATAGATAAAGCTCTAAAGCCTATAGCAACCTGGTCTGGTCACTTAGCTGACTGTGGATTGAGCAGGAGATTAAATTAGAGACCTTCAGAGGTCCCTTCCAATGTGAATTATCCTATGAAATAAATACATCCAAGCGTATAGTGAAGAAAAATACAAAAAGTCACTGTACCATTTCCTATACAATCTGTAAATTGAAACTTCCCCTTCTCTCTGCTTCCCCCACCCTTTTTTTTCCTCTCCTTTTCTTCTCTCCTTTTCTTCTTTTTTAAGTCCTAGGCATATTAACACACTTTCCTGTGTAGCTGTGTCGTGATCCAAGAAGATGCTTTTTGTGCACCCATTCTTGGGTCCATACCTAAGAATGCTCAGAAATAAGCATGTTGTGTCAGTCACCATTTAGATTAGATCATCAAGAGCAATAACTAAATTATGTAATTGGCAGTAATGACAGAATAGCTAATTCATTTTAGCAATGGTGCAATCTACTAGTACAGAAATTGTTTTAAAGACGGTGACCATTCTTTCCTCCAGATGTGGATGCTCCATAGGTGCTTCTTTCAGGTATGCTCTTGAGAGGCATTTCTGCAATGTGTGTATGTGTGTGGAGGTGCATGGTAAAGCCACCTGTCTGCTTAATCAGCAGGTCACTTCACTCTTTTGGGGGGATTGACTCCCACTACTAGGGTGATTGCAGCAGGCATTGCTACCTGTTAATATGTCCTGACACTCTGACACTTACATAGAATTACTTGCACACAAAATAAGCTTGTAGAGCTCTTCTGTAGAAACTTCTTGTAAGTAGAAGGATTGCCTGCAGGGCATGAGACCAGCAGTGGAGTTGCCTGAAGATCACAATTCCAGCTCCAAGGCTTTCGCTGGCTTACTAGAAGAATAGGGAGCAGCTCAAGGAGACACTCACTCCTTTGAAATTCAGGGCTGTTTTGCTGTGGGTCACTGAGTCTAGTTTGCAAGCCACAGAATGAGTCCTAGTAAAGTTACTACAATTTTTCTCATTCTTTCCTCCCACAGATGCACCATGCCAGCTGCTAAAAGCCATTTCAGAAAGGGCATGGGAGAAACCTGAGAGAAGGTATTTCTTTCTAAATAAATCAAGTAATTAATTCTGAGTAATGGAATGTTGCATAGTAACACTGTACAGGGGTGACGAGGTGCCAGCTTCACGCCAGCGTGCCTCGCTGCAGTACCCGTGATACTGTTCACATGGTCATTTTCCACGATTTAACAGCCTGGTTGGTAAAAGGCAAATACAGCTCTCCAGTGCTCACTGATCAAACGACTACATAGCTGAATAAAATTGGTCCCTTCTCCTGGCAAAAATGGTGTTCCATACTTTCAGATGGGAACAATGTGCCAAATGTAAGGATTAGAAAAATGAAATCTTTGCAGAGTAAAAGGCATGTGTAAAATATTGCTGCCAGACATGGACAGCCCGTCTCAAAGACTAATGCAGCAGAATACTAAGGACAAAGCCTGAACTTCTTTGCCCCTCAAGTTTAATAAGCACGAGAAGTGCTAGTACAATTGTCTGACATACACAAGATTTTTGTTTATGGGGTACCTGCTTAACTCTGTAGAAACTTCATATCTAGACATTTCCACTGAGCCTTGGAATGTCTCAGAAACAAGATTGGATTCATCTTTATAGTGTTACATTGTTACAAGAAGAGTTATCTCATTTGCATCATAGACTAGATAGACCTAGAGAGGCAAATTGCTGAAAGGCAACTCAGGACTCTGAAGTCCTGTCGATGTCCTGCTTAGCAAAAATATCTGCTCCACGGTGCAAGTTCTGTAGTGGGAACCAGCTGACTTTCTCTGAGGTCAGTGTAAAATATTTGCTTAGTCTATCCTCCATCTCCAGTAGAACAATATTTGCCCCAGTCATGCATGCAGTGAACGTGCACGTTCCTTGGCAGATAGTGTACTGGCATGTTGAACTAAGGGATGTCAAGGAAACTCCTGGGACATATAAGGATATGGCATATATATCTACTGAAAGATTTCCTTTTAACTGCTAGCAAAGTGAAAGTATAGTAAGGAAAGGGTGCATTGTTTTAATTTCATTATACAAACAAATAAAAGTTCCATGGAATTTTAACACAGTTAATCATAAACCTGATATTTGCATATCACAGGCACTGAACATTTTGTAGATATTGGAGTTGGGATAAACTGGTTTGGAAAGGTTTGACTGCTTCAGCTATGTTTAAGGGTTAACCCTCACTGCCCTGCTCAGGTGCTGGCAAAGGAAATCCTCTCATAATCACAAAGATTGGAAGGTAGCCTATGAATTGTTCGCATCTAATGCCGTTTTGGGGGTAGCTGCTTGCTTTGTGATGTCCCCAAAAGATCTCTTCTGGTATGTTTAACGACAAAGGGTTGGGTTTTTAATATCCTTTGTACTATGCAGTTCTTAGCCCCCCTTCATTCATTTCTGTGATGCTATTCCAACTTTGCCTTATGGCAGATGCATCCACTTCCTGACTAAATGCTGAAATCTTGGAGGCTTCTTTAATAGTCTTTCCCAAATACATGAATGCGCCCATTTGAATGCACTCAGCTCACATTTATGCACCAAGACAGACATATGCATAATGAGTTTCTTAGTTAATCCCCTCCTCAGTCATTCAGTCATGCAACGCTCACCCACATGCACACAGACATGCATGAAAATGCGCTCATACAGAATGTCATTACTCTTCAATGTCATGAAGAGTGAGAAGTTCATATTGAAGAACTTGGTCACCCACATATTCATGCTGCCATGGGACTCTGTTGGGTGTGTCCCTACTGCAGCAGTCCAGGGGAGCAGCACTGGTGCCATTGATTCCTCATAACAAATCAAATCAGCAATCTCCCTGTCAGATGCCCTGCACCCCAGCCTGTCTGTCTCTGTATTCTCCGTTAGGGCCTATGTTGTGCTGTCCTGCCCTTGAATTGCTTTTGATCTATATGTGGATGCGGGTATTTGTGTCCAGGCATGTCCTTGAGTCCTCATCTCTATTTCATTTTGCCGTACCATATGGATTACAAGGGTGACTGCCTTGAAAAGTAGCTGATTACAGTGTGAACAATGTCCATTTTCACATAACTGGCCCTGCCATCCCTTTTCACTCCTGTTTTATTGGCTTCTTGATCATCTTTATGACATATAACTGGTCTTATGTCAGCCTGTTGTTCTTACTTTTTAATTTCCTGCTTTCCCAGCACATAAAAGAAACCACACTTGCTCTTGTAGGCCTCTGCTGCAGATTATCTCTGAACAGCTTGTAATTTTGGGAGGCTTCAAACCATTTAGATTTACAAAGACCCCAGCCAGTTCTTAGGGAATCCAACACCCTTGAAGTGGCAGAATTTTAATTTGATAAGAAAAAGTTAGAATCAGCGTTCTGCAGCTGGGAACCTCTTACCTATTTGTAGGTTTCTTAAAAGGGTTGCCATTACATGCTGTATGTAAAATGCCATAGCGAAATACAGGTACAGAGTCGATGATGAGCATCTAAATGCAGGAATTAACTTGAACTCTTGTTCAGACAACCCACAGTGCTTATCTCCACTTGTTCTTATATTTGCAGCTCAATACTAAGGTATCCACATGACAGAAGGCCTCTTCTAAGCTCTATACTTGTGCTCCAGTTCCTGTATCTGTGAACAAGTGGCAACTGGGGGATTACACAGTGGTTTGTAGTCACGAATGGTAATAGCACAAGCACTTCTATATTCACCACATTTTGGGAGGGAGAGGTGCTACGGTCATAGGAATGGTTGTGCCTCTCCTCGCCCCTGTGGTTTTGTCATGTCCTGGTATATGAATATAACAGGAAAAGTATTTGAGCCCTGCTAAAAGTTTGTCTCACTGTATTTGTGCTCCATTGTTTATATTTGTGCATTACTTTGTGTTTGCATTCAGTGAAAGACAGTTTTATGTTCTGAAAAATTAAAGGTTTTGTTTTGCTTTGGTATGGCAGCATCAAGATGTTTGCTAAGAGATTCAAACCACAACAGATAGAAAAGACCTATTAGGTCATTTTGCCCTGCCTGTTGTTTAACACCTACTATTGCATAGTTATGAAGTTTTTTCTCTGAGAGATCATTCATAGTCAGTATAGCCTCCTTATATATTTTTTGACTCCTGAAAAGGCAATATACACAACTATATTAAAAAATGCTGTTAGACGTACATTGCCAAAACCTCACAGAAATCCCTAGAACTGCATCAGGTTCATATAGGCAAAAAATAGTCTTATAAATAGTTTCTTACAAATTGGTCCTGTGGACTCCTTACAAATTTTTCACATTTTTCCTTCAAATGAGAAACATAACTGGTGCAGCACTGGGTTTAGTGTTCTCCTTGGTGCTACATATCTTTTTATTTGTCACAGACATTATTTATTAATATTAACCTCTCTCTCCATTTCTCACACGAGTTTACTCCTGACAGTTTGAGCAACAATGGGTCTTGCACAAAGGAGTGGCTGGATGCCACTGCACTGTTATATTGAGCTGGTTTGACCTGCACACTGAGGAGACTAAAACAAATACATAATTAATAATAAGCCTACATTTTCTCTAGGATTTGCATTTTTTTCTTTCAGTGTTTGTGTAAGCATTTCATGTTTGCCCTGCTGGTTCATTCTGGCCCTTTGTTACCCTTATCTTTTCCATGGAAAACTTGTCATTTGAAATATTTATTTGGTTTCTACCCTATCCCCAATCAGTTTCTCAGTCCAGGTGTCTTATGGTTTTTTCCATGAATCTCTCTCTCAGAGCACGGACAGTTTTGCAGTAATCCTTGCAAAGATTCCTGCATATGTTTTCCTGCAAGTCTGTAAATCAACAGATGCACACTGGATTTTGCCTTCTCTTTACCTTTAGACTGCCATGAGAAGAGAAACCACTGTGATGTTTCAAAGAAAATGTCCATCCCTTGAGCTGTGATGTGTAGGAAGGAGACCAATGGGTCAAGATGGCGGGGCTCCTCCCCAGAACAGAAGTGGTGCTTGAGTGGTACTTGCTAGCTGGCAACTGGCTTTGCTGGGGAAGGAATTTGAGGGGGCTTGTTTCTGTCCCTTTGTTCATCAGGTTGTCCAGTATCCCTTTTGAGGCATGTCTGGATTTGCAGGGCATCTTCTTTTCATCAGGAGAGTATACAGTACCAAAAGGATTTGTTACTCAATTACTTCCAGTTCATTGGTTCCATTTACAGCAAGTTACGGTCTGCCTGATGATTGGGATGTGTGTGAAGAAGCTGAAAAAATATTAATATACATAGCTGTATTGGTTTAGAAATTGAACCTTCATAGAATTGTATGCAAAGCTGATAGTGCCTTGTGCCCTAGTTCCACAGTGTCTACCTTTACTTATAATTTATCCAAATGGTCACCAGCTATAATGGGCTTTTGCTTGAGGTTGAGCATGTTTGGAAAAATCCAGACAAAGTGGTTATGCTATCTCCTAGACTAATGCCACTATTTGTTCACATTTTTTAGAAAGTAATCAATTTCTTCCTCCTTTTTCTGGGAGAAAAAGAGTCTGGTTTACAGAGCTGCTATGTGCTAAGTTCTGAAATGGAAGTGTATGAGAGCTCTGCTTTCAGTACATACATAACTATACTAAGCTCTCTAAATACCTGGTGCTTAGGCATCTCAGAATGGATACCTTGAATTATTACACACCTTTATCTAGTCTTTAGGATTCCCCATTAAAATAGGGATAATAAATTATTAACTTCTCACCTCACCAGAGAATCATAAAGATAAATAAATTTTTGGTGCTAAAATGGTAGTATTAGTGCTAATGTGTTAATATAATGTAATGCACTAATATACATTATAAATAAATGTGTTAATATAATACTTCAAATACCATAAGGATGAGTGCTATAAGAAAACTCATGAGGAAATTAATAGAAGTTTTCAGAGCAAGTTTGATTCATGTGCAGCAAATACAGCTCAGGGCCACTCCCTGAATGCATAGTATTGGCTAGCTTGTCTTCAAACAAGTACCATGTTGGCTATGTCTTAAGTACAGTAATTCCTAACTTGTCACAATGTTAATAATTTTCTTTTAGTTCTGTTTCTTGTGAGTGGTTTCTAGGTTTTACATAAGTGATGTGCAGAGACAGGTATTTCAGCATTGGGGATCCTGTCGGTTAAGCCCATGAATAAAACCTTTAGCTCCCCTGTACAGATCTCTGCCAGTTGTACTAAAAGCAGCTGCTGGGCCAAGTGGGGAACTCGCTGCAAAATTTGCCTTTTCAGGGGCTGGATGCACAAGAATAGGCTTGGTTAGCTGGGAAAGCCCTGTGAAGCCAGGAAGTGGAGAACACTCAGTGCAGAAGGAAGCTGCAAGGAATGCGGCTCTTCATCATGGAATCCATTATGTGGAGTATGATTTTTCATTGAGCTTTAAACTGGCTAACATTAGTTGGATTTTATTGGGAATCCTAAATAGCACACCTTTAACTTGACAACCTGTTGTAATCAGTCCGTGCTTCAAAGATATATTTCCTGAGCCTTCCAAAGAAAAGATAGGAATGTTTTTTACTATGAATACAAAACACAGTATTTTTTACCCTGTCTTTTTTAATTTGTCAGAAAAACATACACTATCATGGATGACAATTATTCAAAATTTTATTGCAGAGCAAATGTCTGTGATGGAAAATTAGAGTTTAACCAAACAGCTAAGGGCTAGAATTTGTCAAAATGTAAAGAAAAAAATTACAAGGTCTTGCAAGCCTAAGTAATGGGCAACCTTAGTAATAGGTGGTGCTTGCCTATAACATTGAACACATCTTGGAAATCACATCTGTCTTGCTCCTTCTGGCTTCTCTAGTGATGTTTTTATAGGCAGTGTACTATTTTACAGCAAACTTCATGAATCAGTTTTGATTTTGCTGAAGAATGAAGGCAGGAAAATCATACCCTGAATTCTCTGATTGCTTGGCATTTCTAACCTACATATCAACTTCTTACAATCTCCTTTTGATACTCCTCTGGAATTTAACAAATTAAGCAGAGATTAATATTAATGGAAAAGTAGAAATTACCATACATTTGTTCTCTGTTTTCATTAGATGTCAGACACTACAGTAACAGACGCCAATTTAAGAATCTAGACAGATTTAGATAATTCCCTCGATGCTTGATGGCTATAATTAAATTAATTCTGGGAATCTGCACTGACACTTCTGCCATACTGTGAATGTGGCCTCCTAGCTCCTAATTATAGAGGTTTTCATGTTTACTCTGCCAGCTAGAATTGTGTGGGGACCAAAATCATGTTAATTTTGTGGCTGCAGTGCTGGAGAAGGATATGCAGAGGGAAAGGTCTGCCTGTCTCTGAAAGCCACCTGTAAGCCTCTCTGTGCTGAACCACATGTAAGTGTCAATAAGCATACTTGGGAGCATGGGGGCAGCATAGCTGGCCAGGCAGGGCAGTAAATTTAAGGAGCCACCACCCCTGTGTGGCACCCTGCCTTTGAAAATAGCACACTAGTAAATAATGCATGCTGGTATGCCGACTAAGTTAGCCTCACCTTGCCCAGACCTGTTGGTACAATGTACTTTTTTTGTCTGTCTGGAAGTATTCTGGGTCTTAGCAACCAGAGCTGTCTCTGCCCTTGGGAGCTGAGACAGAAAAGGATTACAGCCACACAAAAAGAAAGTGACACACCAGTCAAAGAACCGTATTTGAACCAAATTTCTGCTGCTTTTGCTGGTACCCTTTCTAGCAATAGGAAAAGTCTGATTTCCCTAGCTATGTTGAGATCCAGCGGTCACATCCTCCTGTGGTGCTTCTGCAGCATATGGAAGAGATGTATTACAGTGTGACTCTTAATCTCCCACGTTTAGCTCAGTGAGATGATGTAAAAGGTGGGTTCCTTGTTAAAGATGTCCTTCCTGGGAAGGGAAGTGCTCTTTATTGTTTTCCTATTTCTTTCTTTGCTTACTTGTAAGCTTTTTCTTGTTTTCCTGCTCTGGATTGATCATCCATGCTGATATGATAAGACATGATTTTGATGATGAAAGCTTTAGTATAAATACTCACCAAGACATGAACTGGTATGCAAATACTTAGACTTGGTGACATGAATGCTTAGAGAAATCTGACAGGTAGTAGACCTACTTATGAAATCTCCAAATAGTTGCCTAGCTGTTTTCAGTGACATCCTTAACTCTTTGTGTTAAAACTACAAGACAATACTGCTTTCCAAGACAGACATTTACAGCCTTCCTTCATCCTCAAGGGCAACTTTCTTTGATAGATGAGAATCAAAGTGAGCAGCCATGGAATTTGGCTGTAATCTGGGTGAAAAGCAATGGGATCTTTTCAAGCAGCACTTGTGCACAGGTACATCATATTTGTGTGAACAAAAGCAACTCAGGTTTTAATGTAATTGGTGTTGGTGTCGATGATAGGAGCAAGGGTGACATTCCTTGAATCTGAGATCCACTATTTATCTTGAAATCAGGTTCAGCATAAGTAACATGTATGAAATATTTCCCTTACACTGACAATGAGCCTTGATTAATAATTAATAGTATCTTTGGATGTTGAAGAATAATTCATTCCCCGTGCTTGCTAAATCTAACACTGAGAATGCTTGTCAGCATCTGTTGGGAGGGGAATTTATGATGAGACCTAGAACCAACAGTGAACGAAGACTGGAAAACTCATACAGACCACTGAACAGTCACTGTATAATAATATTCTTGTGTTTTATGCACATAAATTAACCTCAGAACCTTCTACATTTTACAATACTACATTTTTAGCTGTTTTTATGTTAGATGCCTTTTCTGACAAGTGAAATAATGAGAGACAGATGAGGGTTCATATTTGCATTTAGGCAACTCATTTCCTGTTCAGGGTCATGGTTGCAAGTTGGAAAGGTAACCCACACATAATCAAGGAAAACTTTGGACTCACAACTCAGAACGGTCCTGCAAGCACCGATCTTCCATGAGGAAACAGCCTTTCTTTGCTCTTCACCCCAGCTGAGGGCTGAACTGATGACTGAATTAGTGAAAGGCCTCTAATGTGATGCTCAGGCCGTGGCTCGCAAGAGTAAGCAAAAAATATTTTGCCCGACTTCCATGTACTGTGGAGCAGGTACCTTACGAAAAGTTTTAGCTTTCCTTGCTGGTCTTAACCTTCAGAATTAGAAAGATCAAAAGCAGGGAAATGTAAAACTGAGCATTCATCTGCCCACCTGCTAACCTGCATGTAGTTGAGCTTTCATACTCAACCCCATAGACATGTATGGTGATGATTTTTTTCCTCATTTTCTTTTTACTTTCTCTTAAATACCCAGAGAAGCTCGAAGACTCCCCTTTCTGCAGAGTCATGCATTTCACAGGATGCTCAATGTATGAAAAGCAAGAATTGAGCCCATGATATTGGCTCACCCAGTCCACCTCCCTGCCAGCACAGGGTTATTCCATACCATGCATCTCCTAATGTTATTTCCAGACTAATCTTAATTTAGGACATTCCTGCTTTTCAGTTCTCCTCATTCTAATTATAATCTCCCTATCTACCTGAAATAACCTCCATTAAAAAAATAGGGATGGTCTTAAAAAAACAACTCCAAAGAAATCAATCCCTCATCCATTACCAGGTTTTTCTTTTGTTCTGGAGCCACGCGTGTAACCCGGTTAGACCTGTTCTCTTTGAATACTGAGGACTGAGCTGGCCTTATGCAAATGCTCCCAACCTCATCTTGGTTGTTGTCATTGCAGACCCAATCAAACGAACAGGAAGTGACCTAAGAAATTTCCCTATTGGCTGCCCGAGTGTTCAGCAAAATGTTTTAAAATTAATATCACATTCATTTATCTTCACTCCTGGGAGTCTTTAGGAGACATAACCTAGTACCTGTGTTTACCCAACCTACTGTTCTGTAGACAGTTTTCCCATTGCCTCAGTTAAGGATTTCCACTCCAGAATCTGCAGCTAAATGAGGTAAGGTGTTTGGGGTATTTTTTTTAATATACTTCCTTTAATTTAACACCAGTGAGAATTAAAAAAAAAAAAAAAAAAAAAAAAAGAGAGGTGTCTACTGGATTCATGGCCACCCTACCAAGCCCCTCCCTTCCCACTTTGGAACAGCAGCTAAGCTCATTTCATCAAAAGGCTTTTTTAACATTACAGTAAAGACTTCTGTTTTCCTATTTTGAATTTGTATCTTTCTTCTGTTTAAATATTTCTGTTGTGTTTATGTATGTTTGACTGGGGCCAGACCTGCTGCCTTTACTTACCCTGAATGTCATTGACTTTGAATTGAGCCAGTGGCTTCATCAGGATTACTTAAAGATTCCTGAGTATTCTTTTCATTATGATGTATCTAAAAATATTCTGGGTCCTAGGTCTGCTGCTTTTGTCCACAGAGTGGTCATCTGTTCAGTAAGGCAAGGGGTGAGAAAGTAGACCTTCCTAATACCATTGAGAGTGCTGGTGTCGCAGAACTGGGAGACACTTTACAATGATGGTGTTTCTGTTGCTTTTAGTGATAAGGATGTTGATGGTGATCGTACTGATAACAAAAAAATCCTAAAGGACATTTATAATTTGGCTTGGTTTTATCCTAAAGGCAATTTCTTGGCAGTTCCTGTGGTAATGCGTGTTCTGCCGATCACAGTCTCTTTTAAGCTAAAGCACCACACAGAACCCAGCTCATGCACTGGGTAGGTAAATGCAGTGTGAGTAGGGAGACCTGCAGTGTCTTTGCCTGTTTAATTTGTTTCTCTTTCAATGGTAATTTTATTTTAATAGAACCAGAATTGGCCCCTTAAGGTATAGACACAGCTGTTAAAGTAATGGTAGAAGTGAATGTAAAGAAAAAGTTGTGCAAAATCTATGTTGATTTTGTAAAATATGTGTAATGGGTTTTGCATTTAAATATTTGCATTTCACCACGAGTTATTTTAGGCACATACTCCTGTATCTATGGTTATAAAGTTACTGAATTTTATCAGTAATGCGCTTTTGGATTGCTTCATCTAAAAATATTGTGTCACCTTTGCGCTTCTAAAGTACATCCAACTATCCTTTTTTTTCCTATTCTTTAGACAATGAAACCAGTTCATAATGACAGAAATTAACCTTGAGGTAAAAGTTTCATTTAGTGATTTCATTTGTACTTGTGTCACATGGGACTGAGTTAAATATACCTATCTCACACAAGTGTTTCCTATAATTTGTGAAAACTGTAGTGGAATAAGAAAAAGCACTCCTCTAAGTTTTGTTTTGGTAGCAGATTTGAGGGTGGCAATTTGAGTCAGTTTTCTGACACCTGTTTTTCACTGTAGCAAATAACAGAGCTGGAAACTATAGGAGTTTTATATTTAATGCAAATGCAGAAACTAGAAAAAAACCAGTTGCAAATGAAACTAGAACAACAACAGGATTAAGGTGTTTCACCAACAAATATCACAATGACAGGTTAATTCCTGGTCCTTACAGTTTTCAAAACCAGAAGTGACTGCTGCAGAAACGACACAGGACTTCCCAGAGTTTTTCAGAGTTTAACTACATGACTTGAAGTGGAGCTTATCTTCTAGAAAACTTCCAATCTGCCAATGAAAAAAAAATATATAAATCCGTAAGTCCAGTAATGGGAAATTCACCAGAACTTTAAGTGTCCCAGCAATTAAATACCATTCCTCTAAAAATATTTTATCTCGTTTTCAGTTTGATGTGGTCTAGCGTCAACATTCAGCCATCTGATTTTGTTGTCTTTTGATGATCAGTGTGAAGTCCTCCTGAGTGGCAAATTTCTTTTCCTTGTGTAGGTAGCTCGGGACAAGTCCTTCTTTAGCTGTCTTTGATCATTGTGGTAGACCGAGCTCCATAAGCTCATCCCTCTCATGAGAAAACTTACACTACAATGAAAACCTCTAGGACCTAAACCTGTTCCACTGTAAGCTTTTCCATCCTTTAATCACTTCAGTTGTCCCCTCTAATTTTTCAACATCTGCTGTGAAATTTGGATGTCAGAACTGGACACAGGCTATAGGAACTACAGCGCCAAACACAAAGGTAATGTGAGTCAATATACTGGGAGGTCACGGTCAGGGGTTTATAAAGCATGCCCAAGGCTTTCTTAGTTGTTGTCCTCCAGACCCCCTTCTCGCCTTTGAGCATTGGTCCTCCATGAAGAGACAAGGTTATTGTCATTAGTAGAGTTTATGTTTGCTTGCTTTTTTCTTTTTCTTTGTTTTTTTTTTTTCCAGTCCCAGTGTCATTTGTAAAGCCTATAAGGATGGTAAAAAAGTATATTTTCCTCAAGTCATAGTAGTAAAGGCTCTCATATCAGGCCAGAATAATGCTTTTTTTTTTCCTGGCACAAATTAAGTAGCCCTTCACAGCAATTTATAGGGTGACAACAGTACGTATTACCCCAGTCATGCTAAGAACAGGTAACAGAATGTGGACTGTTTAACATGAGATATTATTACCCTCTTTTCACCTGAGAGAATACGCTGTGGTATTGCCATAGTAATTTCATATTACTTCAGATATTGTCAGGGTGTTGCAAGTTTTCAGCAGTGATGGGAACAGACAATAGGACAGTTGGACAAAGGTAAAATTAAATCTTTTGGCTCCCACTGAACTTTTTTTTTTTTCATTCTCAATGAATTTTATTGTTAACATCAGTACTCGTTCTGTCTGGGAGGTGCAAGGTAACAAATTGCAATGGAGAGAGATCAAACTAAAAGAAAAAATCATCCAGAGACACAGATGAAGATTGATTAGAGAGGAAAAGGAGGGTTTCTGTAGGTGTGTCTTTCTCCAGACAGGACTGATATGTTAGCCTGTTGCATGTCCCATAGCAATTTGCACCAAAAATAAAACCCTGTGAGGATGAAATTCTACACCTGATGAAGAAGGGACTATTTATGTACAATTCTCACAGAAGAGGATTAATGATTTTATTGCCTCAGTGAACTCAGAGATCTGCCCATGAGCCAAGACACCTTTCCAGAATCAGTGCTTACTTTCCCTCCCTTGTTCACCCCCTACATGCTCTTTATAAAGATGTCTAACTTGGTCTCAGGACCAAACCATTCAGTCTTCTCCTAGGCAAACTTCCTACAGGCTGCAATGTAGCCTGGATCTATCCTGTAGAGCCTACAGTTACATGTTTTCTATTGCTCTTTACTCACTTACATTCAATTCCTGCACAAGTGTCTGAGCTCTTTCTGCAATACAGTGAATACCATCTCTGTGGACTGGAGCAATGACCAGCTGCATGGAGAGACAGGTTGGAAAGTGAGTGCTGCAGGACAGGCCTGTCTGGCTTAAAACTTGGTCAGTCTGCCGAGATCAAGCTACGGATATAGACGAATGACCTCTTCTTATTCTGATGGTAATGTGACCATTTTATAGAATGTCACCTATAATGTGACCACCCTTTATAGGATTTTCTGAGGTGTTCTTGCAGTGCTCTCTTTCTCATCAGCCTTCCTACAGCCGTAAAGTAGGTATTCTTGTTGAGGACTAGGTTTCTGTGGCAAGCAACACATAAAAAGAAAAGGGTCACAAACTTAATTGTCAGTTGTCATTGCTAATGACACATGATGTTAGGATGTGGTAGAACCAAATATAAAAAGGCTTTGCTGTACATGAGGAAAAGAACACAAATGCTAACGATTTTTGTAGCTTGCATAGTTTGTGATGTTTAGTGCAGTAAAGTCTCTGCCCAGTCTAACAGCTTGGTTGCTATTGAACTTTCAAGTATAAAGTCATGGAGTTTTCTTCCTAATAAGTGCCTTGTGAGCACCGGCGAAGTCCAACACCATCTTCAGCAAAGCGTGCTGGCTTTAACCCCTCAGCCAGCCTAGTGCTCAAGTGCGCTTCAAGATGTCTTATCATAAACCTCTGCTTCCCTTTCTCCCTGTCCCTGGGTTCAGCACACTCTGCAGTTTACATGTGTTTTGGCCCCTGGTGAACCAAGGGTTTATTTTACTAAGTTTCCAAGGAAAGGGTACATTGCAAATTTGGTAGGGGTGAAATTCATAAGTAACATTACTGATAGAAAGGGTAAACAAAGAAGGGTTTGTTTGCAGAGCTGGTATATGGAAAAGTAAGGATTAGATTAATTTCTGTGGAAGTCACCTGGAGTCCTTCTTAGCTCCTTTGAGCTTTACTGTGGATGCATCTTGCACCAAATCCCTCACTGAATGCCTAAAATACTTGGGACATTTGTTGGTCATTGGTCTATAGACAGGTGAGAATGAGTAAACATGAAGTCATGTAGGCAGTGGAGCAATCAACTGGCGTTTGGCATTTTGCGTCTCTCTCTAAGGTAGAGCCCTCAAAGGCTTCCTTTCTAAAAGCTGACATTGCACGTGGTTATCGTTACCTATTCCTCTGCTGATCTTGTGAAATGTGCTCCACAGGAAAGGGTATGAGAACTAGTAGACAAAACAGCTAGCTGGGGCTGGATAATCACTGGTTATAGACCAATGAGATGGGGCAATAAAAAAGAATTGCTTTGTAGCGATTAAAAGAAAGTAATTGTATTTAAAGGATCTGCAAACACATAGAGTAAAATAAAAGTTCCTGCCTATGATAGAGGAAAGCTGCAGGCATAAACTTGAGGTATTTCCTCAGCTCACAATCAGATGTAGCCAGAATAGTCTCCTGAGCCCCTACAAGTCTGTAAGGATTAAGCAACTCTGTGTAAAAATATGCTCTGTTGTCCAAATTGCTAGTGCCATCAGCAGGAGAATTGGTTTTGTTTTTTAAAGCTGCTCTGGGTTTTCTTTCATCTAACAGTGAACAGGTAACTAATTTATATTGCTGTATGATTAGCGAACTCATGTAAAACTCCCCAAGATGCCATGGTCAGGAATCAGACTAAGTCCATGATATAATGATTACCCCCCCACTTTCTTAATGATTTTTACTGAAACATGTAATTATTATTACACAACAGTTCAGAAGCTTGCATCTTGATGATGCACTTTCAAAGTATGCTTGGTTAAGCAATTGTCTCATAGATTGGCATGGCTATGGAAGGGTTTTATCAGGGAGTCAAATTCTGACACATTCAAGGGTGCTGTTCTCATCTCTTTTGCAGTGGGGTCTAACACTACTCACATAAAACTAATTTTACTTGAAATATGTCCAGGCAGCTGCCCTGACAGAGGAAGAGTAAAAAGTTTTAGAAGACTGAATTAATAGGTGATTAGATGAGTAAGATATACTTACAGACTTATCAAAAACAGGACGTACAACATGAAATACAGTTTTTCCTTCATTTAGTGACTTGTTGATATCCTTACCCTCTCTAAGTCTTTTCTGGCTGGAGCTGTAATACTTTGTAAGAACAGGTAGAAACTTCTCTTCCTTCTTTAAAATCTTAAATGATTAAATGTTTTTGGATGATAGTCAAATTGTAGTCAATCCAGTAAATTTTTCCTAGTCTGCCTGTAGCTACTCCTGATATGCATACACTCACACAAACATACTGCATAAAGTACATGCACATGCACATCCCTTATCTCCTGTGCAGGCTTTCTTGCTTTACTTTTTAAAACAGGAATTCAGATATTTGCCCCAATTTCAACCTATTTGCTAATCAGAGTAACTCCTTCATTTAATACTTTAAAATGCAAAGCTATTTGCTTTTGTTATTTGATATATATGTGTATTTTGGCAGGTATAAGTGACTGACTAGCATGGTCCTGCAGCGAGGGGCTGCTCATGCCCAGATCCTTAGGCCGAGCTGTCTGCGACTTCCACGCCTGCTGGTTTTGCCCTGTGCCACGGTAGTTTTTCGTGCAGGAACACGTGCACGGACTGACAGCTGGTATGCTCAGGGCTGCCCTTCCCCAAACCCCGGACCGTGGGTGGCCGGTCTGCAGCTCTAGCACCAGCCAGGCTCTTGTACGCTGGCACTGATAAAATGGAGAAGGCACGGACTCAAAGGTGTTAATGTAATCGCTGCTGCTGTACATGTGAAAAGCTAACGGCTTTGGGTCATTTAGGACCAAGTTATCAGCTTGCCTTGTGTTATGACACATGTTCAATATTAAAAATCTTACAAAGATTTAATCATTAAAGATAAAAAGAAAACAAAAGCAGTCTCCAGCACCTGAAAATAGCTGTTATAAGGATCTCTGCTAACACTAATTTCCTAGAACAATGTAAAAGTTAGTATAATTCACATGGTAATAAATCTCCTTTTGAAGAAAACAGTTGTTTGAAATAGTCCGGAAATACTTTTATTGGTTTTGTTGGTGAAACCTGTTCCAGTTACCTTGAGGACAAAGTGAGATATATACCTGTACAGGGCAGCAAAAAGAACTGAGGGAAGCAAGCTTTTTTCCCTGTTTCTGACTCCTCCAGCCTCCATCCTAGAGACCAGCCACAAACTGCGGTTACTGTAAGACCTGGCACTCTTGTGCCACAGGTAGATGATTGTGTTTTTGTCTGGTTTACTGGTTACAGGCTTACAGTGGTGGTTGAAAGAAGCTTCCTTGGCCAGGTCAGCCAGTCTGACTAAGTAGAAGGCAAGAAATGAGAGAGGGAAAAAATGAAACAAAATTTTTAAAAAAGCAAAATAAAAGAAATAAGGATGAAGAGAAGGAACAGCAGCAATCAGCAAAAGAGGAGGAACAGGACTGCAAACTTCATATCCTAGGTAGTGTCTGAGACAGTCCAATCTGGTAGTCCGCAAAGTCTGCATTTCAGGATTACCATGGTGAGGCTCTGCAGAGGGTTCCCTGGTGACCATGTACACAACAGCCATGTTAGGCAAGTTTATTGCTTCTAGCGCAGCTGCTCCATGGGGACATTACTGCCTGTTTGCAGTAATATCTTAGCTTGGTATTTGATATTTTCTGTCCTTTATAAACAATTCTACATAGCAGTCTGAGTTGCACTTTCATTACTTGGACAACTTGAATATAGGTTTTTACATGTAAGTTGATTTGAATGGGGATCCTCCCCCTCTGTTGCCAGGGAACTTGCTTTTTAAAATTCCTTTCTTTCATTGTGATTAAAAAAAAAAAGAAAAAGAAAGAAAAACAATGCCTTGAAATAGCCACAGTTCCACAGAACATAAATTTTGAATTTCAGCCAGCTCTACTTAGGAATTTCTAGCTCAGGATCATACATAGGTCAAGGGCAGGTTTTTTGATTTAATACTTTGTGTGTAGATTTAATTGTTTGGCTAACATAGCATTCAAATCTCTACTAGGCACGAAATAGCCATGATGAATCTTGGTTTCAGTCTGAACAGGTTTCTTTTTTTATAGAAAATTCTTTCCCTTATTTAATACCTTCTCTTCACCCTCAAAAACCCCATGATCAGACTAATTCATCTGCATGTTGAAATTTTTGCTGGAGATGTGATGCAATGGGTAGCAATGGGTCTTGAACTGGAAGGTATGAGTTGGACTGACTTGTTATATGACTTAAGCAAATCATTTCAACTCTGTGTCTCAATTTACCTATTTGTGATAAGGAGGTAACGTAAGGAATGCTAGGTCCTTCATTTCTGTGCTTTGTGCTGTTTACTGCCTTCGTTGTCTCTGTGGACTCTCCCTTTTCTGTCTGGTGGATGTCAATGCTTTAGGAGTTCTTCCATCACTGTAGATGCTTTTACAGTAGATGAGCCCTGCAGGCTTAATTTTCAGAACTTAAAAGTAGCCCATTTCCTACCTGAGTACCTACTTCTCATGGACTTATTTTTTTACTTTCTTTTATTTTAAAATAGTGGATTAAGGGTTGGAGTGTGTGTAGGTTCATAATGGAAAGCAAACCCTCCCAGTGCTTGCTTTCTCTCTCAGCAATGTTCCTTTACTGCTTACACTTAATTTGTTGCTTTTTCCTGCTATTTTTTGAACCACTGTGTCTCAGCTGATTTTTCTTCATGTATATTTTATGATACCTCTTCTGACTTAAGTCTTAGAACAGCGTGTTACTTCGACCTGTTGAGGTTTCAGTTGATGGAAAAGTACAGTATTGAGCTGTCCTCCGACACCAAGCTATTCTGTAGCAAAGGACTATTCATGAAGCGGGAGAGAGTTCACGTAAGAATTGAAAGAGTACATTTGCACAAAACCCAATGGGAAAAGCTCTATCGTCAAACCGGCCCAGGCTGTAGAGGCAGATGCCTGACTTTGCTTTTTTGTTTATATTCCAACAAATCAAAGCTGACCTGTGTAGTTATCGGACTACAGCAGCAGGTGCAAAAAAATAACTCTGCTGCCAACTCAAACGAAAGGGTAAGACTAATACCCTCTGGGAGGTATTGAGAAGATAACAGAGCACCATGCCAGCAACTGAATTAACGGCTCTATTTACGGTGGGTTTTACTTAATAACCTGCTCCTAACACTGACACATAAATACTCCATTGTATTGTTTAACACAGCCACTAGAGAAATCAATGGAAACAGGATGGGCAGTTCTTGCTGTGCCAGGTGAGAATGAGCGATGCCATGGAGGTGTTTCTTCTTAACCACAGGCAGGAGAGTGAGGAGGAAGCTGTTCTCAGCTTTTACAAAAGTGGAGAGACATTGTTTCCCACAGCTTCTTGCCTTAGTTATAGAAGGTGGCTGCAGAGCAAGGAAACTTCATTCCCCCCCATATTCTGGTTATTTTTAGTGAAGACAGGGAGCATAAATGAGCTCCAACATATATGTCAGCTACTGTCCCAGTGCCATGTGTCTCTAGGAGGCTCAGGGCCAAATAAGCCTGCTGCTACACCCAGGGCTGAAGCAGAAAGCTCTTGTACAGCCAGTGGATTGGGATGCCAGGGTGGTATTGCAAACTCTTAGTTTTTACACAACAAATACAATGCGAAGAAACTGCATGGATATAGCTGGTCTCCAAATAAATGTTTAGTAAACACACACAAACGTGAAAACCTTAATGACAGTCAAGTAATGGTCTAACATCAGTTTTCTGAAACAGGGTCAGTGAGCTCCATTAAAGTATTTCAGTGATAGCTGCCCACCTGGAGACCCTTTACTTTGCAAATAGCTGCTCACCTTGGGATACTTGGTAGTCTAGAGAGGAATGAAGGGGAAGCAGGCATTCTGGCTGGAGCTATCACACAGGTGGGATCAGCGAGTCCCAGCTTGGCACTAGGAAATGTGGCTGACCCAGGCACAGGAGTTAATAGTCAGCCATATAAACCCTCCCGGTTGGCTGCACAGAATGATCCTTCCCACCATGAGCTCTGCAGTGCCTCTGCTGTGTCTCCTCCTTGAAATAGCCTTTTGCCATCATGCCAGCAAAAGTGTGATCAGATTGTGGTTAGTCAGGCCGTGGGTTATAATAAGGTGTAAACACTGCTATTGACTGGGTTAGTCCTCCGGCAAGCTACTTAGTTTATGATAAAATGCTTTACACTCAGCTTCCAGCTTCCCCATACTAGCTAATTTGTGCTGTGCCCCTCATGGATTTAATGAAGAGACACGATTAGTTTATTGATCGAATGAATTGATTCATGTAAAAAAACAGTAGTCCCAATGGGAAAATTTGCATGTTCCCCAAGACACTTTCCTGATTTTGGTGTCCATCCCACGTTCCTTAGTCTGTTTAGTTCTCACTTGAAAACCAGCCCCAAAGAGGAAACTTGCAGTTTCCAAGCAGATGCCCTTTGAAAAAACAAAATGTATGAAACAGAGTTTAAAAAAAGGAAAAGAGGAAAAAAAAGGATCTTTTTACTTTGGAAGCAGGCAAATTAGTGGTTGTTACTCTTAAAAACCAGACTAGTCCCATAACAAGAGAGATGTGCTGGTGGTGGTAGCGGTTAAAATAAAATTCTCCATGAAATACTGGCTGCTGCAGCTGCATGTATCTGAGTGGCTGTTATGTCAGAAACACTTCAGCAGCTAATGAGAGCCAAACATGAATACAAACATAACTATTATTGTTATTATTTGTCATTATTCACTAATAACTGAACAGTCACACAGACTACCTTAGCAGTATGGAAAGCAGTTCCCTCAATATGCTGTTAGTATTTAACACAATACAAAGAGAAGCTGTCGTGGAAGGTAGAGGGAAGTGGTTGGGGAACCAGAGCCAAGGGAAAAGGAGAAGGTGTTAGAACACGATGGTAGTATTCTGTTAGCTGATGAGGTTCCTGCCTAATTATAGACATGTGGCTCGTCAAGCTTCAGGGCCATCTAGAGCGCTTTTTGGCCATTTGTATATTTAGTGTATTGTAAGCAAAAGAAAAATGTTTAGCAAAAGGAGATTAGGGAGATGAGCTGGCTCCTGGTTAGAGGAAGGATGTACCAGAGAGATAGGAAGGACATGAAAGGAGGTGTGGAGTTGTTCCATGAGGTGTGGTATTAAGTGCTGAAAGAAGAATAAAGAGCAAAGGCAGTTTTTCCCATTATTGTGTTTCCAAGACTCTGTATCCCTGAGGCTAGACTGATGAATCTATGGCAAATGACTTCTAAATATTCAGGAAAAATGGCTGACCCAAATTATCATGAACTTGCTGAGGTGGTGCAGACAGTAATGAAAGGAGTGCCATATGCCGGTCAAAGCCATGTTTTGCAGCACTAACTCTGAAAAAATAAAAAAAGAAAAAAACATGCTTTTTTGCCAGTTTTTAGCAGATGTATCTACTTGTTCCAAACATTCTAAGGATATGTTAATGCAAAAATGACATGAATATTTATGACAAGAAATAAAACCTTTTCTTGACTCTCTTTTGTCTTAGCTCTATGACTAGCAATTCCACTAATAATACACAGATCTGTGCACAGATCTTCTGCAAGGGGAGAATGAGCTTTTTGACAGTAAAATAAGCGTTGATATTCTTTTTTTATATTCAAAAACTAGTGGCGTGGCAAGAAGAGGCACATCTAGTCTGTGATGTGGCAAGGAAGCACCGATCCGGAACACTGGTTCCTTGTTAAGAGGCAGGTTCTGGTTGACTTTTTCCTCTGTTTAGGTAAAATTTGCAGAAGTACCAACCTTTGTCAGTTAGCACTGTCAGACACATCTATGCCTTGAGGACTCTCTGTTCACAGTTGGCCTTTTGTTTGCTTCTGATTTAGAAAAACAAACAAACAAAACCTCTTTTAAAATTCTGCCTTTTATTTTCATTATACTAATGAGTACCTTGGAAAATTGAAGTCAGTTCATATGAAGATTGTTGATTGTGAAAAAAAGGGGTCAGAGGAAAAACAACCTATGAGACTTTGCATATCATCAAGTAAATTTTCTTCTTTTTTTGCATTCATAAAATGAACTTTGTTCTCTCTCAAAAAGGAAACTGTACTATGGTTTTGTCTTTAAATTACATCGTTAAAAGAGAGATAAGAACCAAACCCAAACCCTGGAGCGGAGGGATAGCGCAGATACAGATCTAGATCCTAACTTTTCTACCCAAGCTTCTCTTTAGTTAAAATATATATGCAAGATTTTGAAGCATCCATATGAACATGTTAAAACAACCACCACATATACAAAAGTTGCCTTGTAGTGCATCATGAAAATCAGATCTTTAGTAATAAAAGATTCCAATCAAGCTTTATTTGATTTTGTTTATCATGATCCTATCTGTAATGTAGGTAAATGGTAAATGCTCCTTTTCTATTAATCTTTCTTTTTCTGGTCTTTCAGTTTACCTTCATGTATACATTTAATATACAAGGTTCAAAGAAAACAAAAGAATAAACCCAACTCTTCCTTTCCAAAAGCCCACAACAGTAAATGATCAAGGTATTAATGTAGTCTCTGAAAGCTCACCAAGAGTCAGTTTTGCACATGCAAAGGTAGGTTTATGCATATGAACCGCAGCTGTATACACCAAAAATATAGTAGCATAGGTATGTGCTGTTCAGAGAGGTGCAGAAGGGAAGAAGATTGGCCTCAAAGGCCCAAACCAGATCCTAAATGCAAAGAGTTTTGGAGATTATTTAGAAAATTTTCTTATAAAAATGATTCCTTGAACTTCACACTCGCAATGTGATTCAGTAAACACATTTTGTTACTGTGGCCCAAAGGTACATATGATGGAATAAAAATGAAGTGCATCAAACACTTGGTATGTTATACAACAAATAATGAGTGTGATCATAGTGCTTCTTCATATGAATTTTCTTCAAAGCTTTCAAAGAGATTGGAAACAAATTTTTACGGGGTATGTTTGCAGTGGTATTAGTGGTGAGTCTTGAGATTATCATCAGGCCAAGCTGCATATGCTGTCATCTGAATGGTACCTTGCAGGTCCTAGCAAAGTGGTCCAAAGTTGAGCTTTTTGTTGTGAAGTAGATCTCTTCTGGGAACCAGCTGGCAGATGAGTTGTTTCTTTTGAGGCTTCTCTCTGCTTTTGAGGTACTAAAACAGAGAGGTGGAAACAAGGAAGTGTGCGATGGCTACATGTGGATCTACATGGCCAGGAGAGATCCTAACACACTGCAGAATAGGTCATATCTGAAACTGAGCTGTGCCAGGGATGGTATCTTATTTGGGAGTTTGGCACAGACACCAGGGATTAACCTGAGACCTTTGTAAATCAGAGAGAGATCACAGGGCAATCTTAGGGTCAGCCATAACTGTACCTATAGGCACACTAGCTCAGAATAAGACCTGGTAGTAATACACATTAAATGAGAGGAAAAAAACCCACCAGAAGACCTAAAGCTCACAGTAACATACAAACAGACTCTCAACATTCATGTATTCAGTTTGTGCCTGCCCTTACTGCCACTGGAGATGTAAACTAGGTGGTTGGAATGCAAAACAGCTAATTGATCATATACAAGTACAATGCATTTATGTTTCTGAAGTAACCATATATGTAAAGCAGGTCCACCTGCTTTGTTGTATATGTCCTTTGTTTCTGGTGGCTTGAAAAGTAGGCCCACTTGGTTGTCTTTTGCTATTTCAAGAAAAAGATTAGAATCCAGATCCTATTCCTCTGCAGCTGCAGTTATTACTGGGTATCATTTATTTTAGATTGATGTTTAAGTGCTTGACTGTAATCCAAGGTGCAGTAATGATCTAAAATACTTAACATACTCTGTAGATACTTGTTCCATAAACTCCAAGCCCTGAAAAGCAGGGATTGTGTCTTCACTGTGTACATAACATACTTCAAAGAAAATAGGCCCAGGTGAAATCTGCATTTGAAGTTCAGCCATGATGGTAAAAGGGGAAAAATGGGGAAGGATCCCATAGGTAAATACACCAAAAGAGATCCACCCTTTCGGACACGCCAGGAGGAGCTGCACCGAGCTTGTCTCAGCTAGAAGTCACTTTTAGACTTTGCATAGCTTACGGGTGGAGTCATAGTTTAATAGTTTCAGTCAGTTTTGCCTTAGACATCTTTTTTTTTGTGTTTTGCATAGAGTACATAGCTTTGCAAACCAGAAGGCTGTAGGCTCCCTTCCCCTATGGGCCCCACACCCCCTCATATTTGTAATTAATGAGACCCTTATTTATCAATGTCAGAACAATCACTCTGGTTGTAGTACTTTAGGATTTGCTCATTTTCTCTGTGCTGCTTCCTTGCCTTTCATACTGTGTTCAGCATTTTTCCTGTCATGTAATATGAGCTCTTCTTGAAAGATTCTGGTTCAAAGAAAGGAGAAACTCATTATCTGGATGTTAAGACTCATTGGGTTGAATGTGGAAATGAGGATCAGAGTAATTTATTTTCAGAGCACACCTGTAGTGCAATAAAATAATTTGAATAGAGTGCACTATACAGTGTTCAAGGTTCAAGGATTTGTAAATATGTTTTTCTGCAGTGCTGGATTTGCTCCATGGGCTGGCCATGGCTCCTTGCTCTTTCCATTACTGCTGTTTACTCAGAGTGTTCAGGCGGTCAAGGAAGACAAGACAAACAGAGCAAATGACCTCCTGTTACTGCCAAGTTGCTGGGTTGTGGCTCGGTCAAAGCTCTTCCTGACTCCAAGTAAGAGCTTTCAGTAAGCGAGGCCTTAAGGCTTTGGTCTTTGAATACCACCTGATATACTGAATGTAGGGGAAAGATCTTTTTTTTTTTTTAATGCATTCATCCTTTCTCATAGGACTCTCTCTAGAAAGAATGTTGCTGAACACCAGTGGACAACTATTTTTAACCTTGCTGATTGAGTAAAGTGTTATTTGCTTCCTCTTATAACTGTGCAGTGTTCCTACTAGTGTTACAAGATTATACGCCAGAGATGGCCCTTCTTCAGCGGAAGAGTGGAAATGTGTGTACGGATATTGTACAGATACCTGCAATGCACACACAGAGAGGGGTGTGTGTGTATATAAATACATGTGAATATATACACATATATTTCATGTGTGCTTTCATTTATAATGTACCATCTTAGTAGAGAGACAGATCCCAATACCTTTATATTGCTTTCCAAAATCTCAGCTCAGATAGAATCCCTTTTTAACACAGTTTCCTAAGGAAATGGGGCTTTTGTAGTTATTCTGCCTGTGTGTTGGCTTTTGCATTTGGCCTGTAACAATCTTTGAGTTCCATCACTAATTTTAATTAAATTTGATATGGGGTAGAAGTCTCAAAGATATGAAGTTCTTGCAGGATTAATGAAAACTGGCTGCCAAGTACAGGAGGAAAATCTATTAATACTCCGTCTGAAAGAAAGAGTGAAGCTTGAGCTCACTTCTTTGAGACAATGAGATATTATGAATGCCCCAACCGTGGGAAAAACTTCAATCAGTGCTCACATCTTACTAGACACTAGAGAATCCAACCACAAGATACACATTCATAGGAAACCAGGCTTCATTAGTTCCACTGTTCGCTTTGATACATGGCATATGATTAAAAGAGAACTGAACATATTATGTGTCCTTCCCCTTGAGGCTTCACACCCTTTAACCAGGTTTGTCTGTACACAAGGGAGATTTGAGTATTTGGCCTTAAACTAATGAAGAGCACACCCCTTCCAATATCCTGACTCAAAGTCTTTCCAAGTATGGGATGAGGTGCTGCTATAAGCATAAATCTGCCATGAACTTGTGTCAAAGAAAGGCACACAGAGGATGAAATGGAGAAAATCACATTTTGGTTTTCATAGGGAAAATATTCTTGAGGGTGATGCAGTACGCTTCCAAGCAAAGGTGTGGAAGTTAGATTATTATGACTTTATGCTCACCCTGAACAGAGTGCTAAAATCATTTCCAAATAAGGAACACCCTTGCATTAAGATAAAGGAGGTGACTTGACAATTTTCAGGTCACCAAAAAAACAGCGCCTTGAATAATACAGAGAACTTTGGGGAAGTTTGGATTAAAGCTAAATCCAGTCCTGTTCCTGTAATTGATGTCATATTGCAAATTCTTCCTCTTATGCACAATTATTCTCACAGATGGTGATGGAAATTGATTATTCTGGTTGAGATGACTTATATAACTTTCAAAAATGGGATGTATTCATTGATTAATTTGTAAAGCAAGTTCCATGGACATTATCTGAAAATACTATGATTGTTTACGGATACTGTGGAGAGGAGTTGTCTGCTAGTCAGTGAAGGAGGAAGAAGATTTTTGAGGAAAATAACTGAAATCCACATCTAGGGAAGAGGCTGTCAGAGTGCTTCTTCAGAAGTCTCTAATGTGCATTGGTTTTGGGTACTGCTGGGGTGCAAAAACTATGCAAGACACATGATTTGGTTTATTTAGTTATCCATAGTTTCACTTGCTAAATCAAAGTGTCATAGGATCTTTTGGTTTGGAAATTCTCCTGATTAGTTATGAAGAACGAAAAATGAGAGTTTACCTAACTGAATTTTCAGAGCAAAATTACACAGGAGCTTGAACACAGAAATAATTTCAGTTGATATGCACACATCTTCCCAGACATATTTTTATTTGCATGAGTATCAGGCATGAAACTTGCGTAGAATTCCAGAAACTGTGTAAGTTGCAGAAGACAAAACCACATAACACAGCACCTGAAATTCTGAGGTGGCTTCTGAAAATGTGACTTCAGATCAACAAGTTGAAATCCGGTATGAAGTACATGTTGTAATTTTTAAAAAAGAAGTGAATTTACCAGGCTAAGTTCCTAAGAGTGTTTTGCTAATCCTCAAGTTTCTAGTTGTTCCAGAATAGCCGGTATTCTACCTCACCTCTATTTGATACTGTATTAAGGTCTTCATCATTAATACTTCATTCATTCATACCTAATTGTCTTAAATGATTAAACCCCAACGTAAATAAATAACTTGATATATCATCAACCAATACAGTCTCAGAAGTGTATGTATTGACTGTCAAACATGCATTATAGCTTAAAAAGTCTTATGTATCAGGTATATGAGATAAATTACATACATGCTGAACAATTTTATAATCAGTATAATAAATTTAAATGCTTCCTTACACTTTCTCTCTCACAATAATAAGTCAGTTGGCTTTAAATGGGACTAAAAAATGTCTTGACTTGCATAAATGCACTGACTGATATGACAGTCAGCCTTATTTGGCCAGAGCGGGACAATAGGTACCTCTCTTAATTATTAATATTTTATACCCCACATACCTTCTATGAGAAATTAAATTCTCCTTGCTGGTGGTCACTGAGTCACAGATGGGTGAGGATTATGAGTGAAAAACAACAGGTAAAACATCCGTGGTTTGATTTTGCCATTTTGTATAGCTACAAAAAAAGGTCCTGAACTAGGTTATACTGTGAAGCACCATTCCCTGTGATAAACTCCCTAACACTTTGGCTTTTTAAGCAATTCTTGGTAAATTCTCTCTCCCTCTCCCACTCTAAATACATTTTGAGGGGAGAGGGAAGAGAGAGAGACTTGTAATTTTAAAAAGTTGCATAATTTATTTTAAATGACAGAAGGGAACACCAACCCAGGTAATTTTCAGGCTGTTCTTTAAAACCAAGGTGGTAAGTGTTTCTATTGACTCTTTCTAACAAAAAGGTTGCAGGTATAAGCTTGTAGGGGGTCAGGCTGTGCTCTCAATGGAAGTTTTCTCATTGGCCTCAGTGAGAAAACAACCAAGACCAGTGACCTTACTTTTCACAAGTCCATTTTGTATTTCATCATCTTTTTAATTCCAGGGCGATGTCTAGCTGCGTGCACATGCCATCCTGATGTTTAAGATTTTGTTTTTACAGACTTTGTGGGTTTCTGTTTAGAATATTTTTGAACAACAGTTTGTTTTTTTTTCCCTGTGTATTTGTATAAGAGTAACAATCTGAAGCCTTTATAGTATTTAACAAATTATTTTTCCAAACTCTTGAAGAATGTCCATGGTTATAATGTGTGTTTTTAAACATTGTAACTTCAAACCACTGAAAGATAAGTTAAAATATAAAAAATACCTGGAGAACTGTGTATACCTTCACTGGAATGATTAAGCATGTGATAAATATGTGACATTTTTCTAAAATTTCGTAAAAGCAGGGTGGAGTTTTTTAAGTATAACTGAAATAAAGGACAGTTTTATTCATAGTGCTAATTCTAGGTAAGTAGAAAGTAAAGTTTGTGTTATTTAAAAGAGAGAATGCTGGCTTCGGGGTGGTGTCACTCCAAAATGCTGTTTCTGTTACAACAGTGGCTTTCTCATTTATGAGATCTATGACCATCTGATTTTTCAGTAGTTTGAAATGTGTGATCTGTGATATTTGTTACTGAGAAGTGTTATAGACACTGCTGACACAGATCAGATAAGAAAGTGGGTCACCTGACAAAATATTCCTTGTAACATCACCTCCCTGTAGCATTAACATGTACGTCCTTCTATGTGAGGGAGTTTCTGAACATGGGTTGTTGTCAACTGTATAGTTTCATTTGCAATTACTGAAAAGTCTTTTCTCTCAAAAAAAAAGAAAAGAAAAGAAAAGAAAAAAATAAAAGCTTGTTTAAGCCATTTTTGTCTTCAAATTACATGTAAAATAATGAAAATATTTAGTATTTCATTTCTTAAAGCTTGGCAATTTTCCTGTATTGCTCTGTCAGGAGCTTTGTCTTTTCATTCAGCTTCATTTCTGATTACAGGTTATTCATTTATGGATGGGCAGCTGTAGAAACTTGCTTCTTGCATATGCAAATCAATCATGGTAATGTTTATCATAAAGAGATTTTGTGGCAGTGGAAAAGGGGTTGTGGCAACATGTTCCTGATTTCAGTTGTATCTTCTACAAATGAAATTGGCTTCCTCACTTCACTTTCAGTGGATTTTTTGAGGGTTTTTTTTTGCCATTTACTTCTTGGACTAGACACAGCTCACTAAGCAAGCTGTTCGATTCACTTACAGATCATGATTTTGGAAGGAGCTGGCAGAATGAGTATCAATTCCGGCAGCAATCTACTCCATCAGCAGCCTTCCTGGACAGACGGATATTCCACATGTAATGGTAGGAGGAATTTAGTGGCTCTGAGCCGTGTTTTTTTGGGGAATGCAGAGGAGAAGGGGCTACTACACCTTTAAGCATGCACAGATGTTATTTTTCAGTAATACTAGTTTACTGGAGTTTCACTTCTGGTAAGAAAATTTTCCTTGCTACTTTATTTGTAAAAAGCTAAACTTGCAACACTAAGTTTCTGAAAGTGACCGGTTTATGGTTCATTTCCTTAGTGGTTCTTTTTCTTAGAATTAATTTAGTGGTAAATTGAAAGTGCCAAATATTCCCCCTCCTTGGTCCGGAATTCTTTCTCTCTTATCTTTACCCCTGATGCTTTCTCTGAACCAACATTACTCTTCGTTGCTAATCACCCCCCAGCTTTCCAGGGGGAATGGTCTTTTTGCTGCTTTACCATATTTGTTTTTTCAGCTCAGATTACTTGATAACTTTCTAATTAGACTGACGTTAGAGCACTAGATAGTTTGTGATCTGAGAACTATTTTTTTCTTACTATTTTCTGATTATATGGCTGTATATATAAAAATATGTTTATATATATTCCCCCTCGGTATAAAAATATAGATAGAAGTATATATCTATCTATCTAACTATCTATCTATAGTGTCTGATACAATTTCAAAATCATTTTTATCACTCAATTGACAGGTAAATCTTAAAATCTAAGCAGACGAACACATAGTGCAGTTGTTCTAATGCAAATAATGCTGTACAAAACTTACAATACAAATTCCCTCTCAACTAAACTTTTGGGGGGTTTTATTACACTAATTCTAAATTTATAAATTTCTAAATACACAGGAATATGTAAGTATGCACTTAATTAATGTGCTGACCTGTCTGTAGCATGTTCATGGGGAAAAATGTCCTAGCTGAGTTTCACTTTGCACAGGATTTTGTGGAGGGAAACGGTGGGGTCTATTTTCATGTTTCCAGTGTGGATGGAGCTCCTCAGGATTCACTTATGTTTTAGAGGGACAGGAAGCCAAAAGCTCTGACCAGCCTCTATCATCATTCACCACTTCACTTCCTTTTACCCAGCTAGTATTTCCTCTCACTAAAGGTTCTCCATTTACATTAAGAGTCTAGTGGCCTCTGAAGTTCCTATATGCTTCTGAAGTGATGGAAATACATATCAACCTCCTTTTCAGGGTATACTTGACAGTCCATCAAATCTTTATTCTCTGACATATGACACTTCATAATTTGCACTCTCATTCCCCAAATCCTTCAACAGGAGGATAAGAGACAGTCCTGCAAACTCCTAGGTTACTGACACGGACCTTGTTGGCCAATATTTATGAAGAAACCCAAGTAACTGTGGGGCTTTTTTGTGTTTACCTGGAAACTAGCACTGCGCACAGCCTTTCTCAACCAAAGAGGCCTGAAGTCTAGTGGGAACTGAGGGGAGGTGATTTCCTGAAAGGTGCCAGCTCTGTTGCTTGTGGTCCTCTAGCACTATCCACTGTTGTCAGTATTTCTGACAGCTATGTGGGTAATTTTTTCTTGAGGACACTGAGAACGGACTGGCACCATATCCTGGAGTGAGGCTACTGTAGAGCAAGGCTGTGGCAGTCTTTGCTCCTCCTGTAATTCAGCCACCTCTGCAATTTCTCATTCTCTCATCCTTAAACCCTTTATGCACTTGTGAGCATTTTATCATGCCACCATCTGTGCCTGGCATACTCCATTGTCCTCCTTTCCCAAGGAATAAATTGCACTGAACTCCTTTTGCCAGCCCTTCTGTGATGGCTGACCAAAGCAGTGCTGCCTTTGCTCTTTAATAATTATTCTATCCCCACATACAATTTCTTTCATTTGGTCACATAAATTATTGTCATGCAATGACATAAAACTGAGGGCAGTTTAAAAGATTGTCAGGAAAAGATTCAGACAACCTGACAAGAAAATTAGGCGGCTTTCGTAACTAAAAATGAGTTTTACAACTGCATTCAGAAATCACCTTACCAGACTACAGAAGTAACGTGCATTCATCAGAAAGTGGGCTCTGTCATGAAGCTGAATAGTGATAGGCTTTCACTGTGGAGCAATATGAGAGTGCCTTGGCTTTTATCATTCTTTGATTAAATCCCACAGTTCATATTTAGTTCTTATTAAGTCCTTATTCAGAGAAAATTTCCATGTCACATTATGAGATTTTTGCAAGGTTTCTCCATCATTTTCTGATGCACAAAATTATTTTCCCACTTGAGGATCAACATACCTTTTCAACAGTACTTCTGTAAGGTATCTTCTATCAAAGAATTTTGGTGTATTTAGCCAACATCAATAAATTAATTCCTACATACTCAATCTGCCAAGAGATGTGTAATGTAATAATTCCCAGTTTTTAATTGGAAAACTGAGGCAAAACCGCATAACAATACCTTCTCCAGAAATAGCTACTGAGCTAGTGTTAAGGACTGAGAAAAGAATCTAGATCTGTGTACTTCCAGGGGGTGCAATTTAGCTATAGACCTTTCTTGTTGTAGACGTAATCCTGTGGCTCTAACAGAGACAGCAAACACCTATTTTCTTTTCCAGTGTCCAGCAGCTTCTATGGAACCCAGTGGCACGAAATACACCCGCAGTACTGGACTAAATTTCAAGTCTGGGAGTGGCTGCAGCATCTTCTTGATACCAACCAACTGGATGCCAATTGCATACCTTTCCAGGAGTTTGATATCAACGGGGAACATCTGTGCAGCATGAGCCTGCAGGAATTCACTCAGGCAGCTGGGACAGCAGGGCAACTGCTTTACAGCAACCTTCAACACCTAAAATGGAACGGTAAATAGATGTGAGGCAAAGATGCATGTACAGTGGTCAGAATTCTGGGGTTGTCAGAAGTTGCTTACATTCCCCAGAGACCTAGCTGGCAGGTCTCATTTGCTATGTTTACTATACTGCTTACACCTCATTCACTCTATTGCTAAATTGCTTAGATATGACATAACACAGAATTTTGAAGGACCAGGGCAAAGAGTATGTTTCCTGCTCCAGATATAGCCCTCTGGCTCAGCTGTAGCAGTTGCCACTTGGAGCTAATACCTTTGATTCTTCTGTACTTGTTGTCATACATCCTATCTGCCATGTTTTCTTGCAGGCCAGTGTGGAAGTGACATGTACCAATCTCATAATGTCATCGTGAAGACAGAGCAAACAGGTGAGTAACAGTTGGGTAAGCTGTCTTTTAATGATGACAAAAGGGGGAAACTCTTCATTCCAAGAGAGCTATGTCAAAGTGGCATTAAATTAAATGGAAAGTGTATCATGCAGGATAAAGGAGTAACACAAATATCAGTCAGTGTCTCCTTTTTGAAGTTTCAGGTAGTACCACCGATCTTAGTTTGCATGTGGCCACTTTTCCTGGGAGACCTCTGCAGTATCAGCAGTATATACTCCTATTCAGAGTTGGAATAGTTTGCGGTGTTCAGTGAGTGTGGCTTTGTAGAGGACTTCATTCTGTGCTTCGTTCAGCAGATTTGAAAACCAACTATTTTCACAGTATTCTCAGTTTATAAAAAAAGAGAAAAAAAATATTTTGTTGTGAAGTGCTATTAGTGCTTGAAAGATGAGGAAATTTCCCAACAAAACAACTTAGAGAGAGAGAAAAATGTTACATTTCCATTTCTTCACATTTCAATGAAACTGAAATTCAGGTAGCATTTTGGTTTGAATAAATCTGCATTTTTCCTGTTGCAGTCTCTTTTTCTACTGTGTTCATAGCTAGATCCCTTTTCTCCCAGGACTTTGTTTCACTGAGAAAGAACATCAGCTAGGTTCAATCCCACTCTTCAGACATGATTATTTTCCTGGTTCCTTTGCCAGAGTACCTCTGTCTGTACCCGAACTCTCTCTATCCCACTAGTCCCAGCTCCTTTGTATGTGGGTGTGTTCGTGAGCCATGTTTTAGTATCTCATGGCAGAATGAATGCAGATTCATAGCGTGCGATGTCTCTGACAAATACTGCCAGCCTGTTTATTCAGCTAATCCAGAGGAATCCAGCCTCTCCAGCCAGGGATACTATTTACCTTCTTCTTGCAGTGGGCCAGGCATTACAATCTGCCATCCACTCTCTGCCTGTGCCTGCATAGTGTGGGTGATGTGCATGCAGCAGCCTTAATGCTTGCCATATAGGAAACTACAGTAATCCTTCAAGTCCTAATTTATGAGATCTTGGTATAATATTAGTTCCTTCTCCCACCAGAGATACACAGGGCAATGCAAAGTACCTCAGCTGCACATCCTAGAAAGGTCAAAGCCCCGGACTAACTGGTGGTTCTCCTAGCTGTGGTGAATCAGGAGTGGCATGGTGGGGCTCTGGCAGCGCTGACCGTGGGCAGTGGGAGTAGGTTTAGTTTCTGCATGGGGAGGAACAGGTGGTACGGATTAGGGCTGCCGCGAAGGGGACTCCTTGTGAGCCAGCAGGGATGGGGCTGGCGGTTTAGAGGGGTGGCCTGCCTCATCCTAGTAGACTGTTGCAGTTGGAAAGACGTGGGTACTGAAAAAGGCCAAAATAGGAAGACAAGCTGTCTCGCCATGTTCTGGCTAGGTAAGGCCTGTTTTCAGAGGCAACATTAGGCAGATCAGGTGTCCAAGCAAGCAAAGGGTGTGTGCTATTGTAGGAACGCAAGCTCAGGGTGCCCAAACATGCAGCTATTACTTAGCATGCCTGCTAAATTCCTATGTCGTAAGTGGTAACTCAGCCAAACATGATGATTTAGCTATAACTAATTTTTGATTTTTTTAAAATTTTATTTATATGAACATGAAAAAAAATGAAGTAAAACCTAGATGTAAACCTTACATCTTATCCTTTCTGAGCTGGACTCAAATAGAAAAGAGATTTTTAAGGCTTCTGACCTCAAAAAATGCACTGTGAAGAGAATATTTTTCTGACCAATATACAGGTCATAAAGACAATACTTCTGTATATCTTGCAATGTACAGGTCATAAAGAAAATACTTCTGTTCTGCTTATCTTGATCCATCTGACCAGAAGGTCACTAAAAATAATTCCTCTTTTATCATGGAGATGCTTTTTAGGTTAAGGATGGGGACCTGACATGCCTGGAATAAAATGGTCCTTCATCTAGGATGAGGCTTTCATGTTTCTCACTATGGGCTTACACGTGAAGCTGTTTCAGGAGGGACTTTTGAGTTCTACCATTATAGAAATAAATACTCATTATAGGCATCCTCCTGTTTTACTAGATATTTGAGAAGACTTTCATCTCTATGGCACCAAAGCACTGTCATGATCACCAGGGGCTGAGAATTCAGGACTGGATTGGATAGAATTAGAGTTGATCTGCCATAGGAAACCTCTTTCAAGGGCAGGCATTAATGATATATTAGCCAGGAAAAGGAAGAGCCTAATACGTTATTTCTAAAAGTCAGTGCTTTGTGTAAGTACATTTGCCTGAGCATGCAAAACCCCATCCATAATTTTGAGTGAAAGAAAATAATTTCGTGCATAGCCCCTTCACTTCTTGGTTCCCTTCACAGCTCTTTTTTTGCACATTTCTTATTCCTTCAGTGCTCAGTATTCACCTCTGTGCTAAAAAATGTTCTTTTAGTGAACTAATTTTCCTTTTGGTCCTTTACCTTCAGATCCGTCACTAATGGTGTCCTGGAAAGAGGAGAATTACCTATATGACAGTGGCTATGGTAGCACAGTAGGTAACTAACATCACAATACTTCATGCATTTCTGAGATGGTTTTTATTGTCTGAAGCTATTGCTATAAACGTCTTCTTTTTAATTCCCAGAGCTATTAGACAGTAAAACATTCTGTCGTGCTCAGATTTCCATGACGACACCTAGTCACCAGCCTCCTGGTAAGGAACTTGTAATTATATTGTTAATTGTTTGTCACTTGTCCCAGAGCTACCGACGTGTAATAGTCTCTGTGGTGTTCTGTTGTAGGATTGAATCTGAGCCTCCAGTAATTTTAAAACAAGTAATACTGATTCTGACGCTCTTTTAGCTATCATTATTACAATAGCTTGCTTTAAAGAAATGCTTTTCTCTCTGTCAAGACAAAGAAGATCACATAATCTGCAATCTCCACTTATCTTTTGGAATGGCTGAGTCAAAGGGGAAGGTGTTAGTGTCAGAGATGAGATGTTTCAGATCCACCACACTTTTCTGTGGTGTAAGCTGGATCTGGGCAAATGAGTGCCATGTTCCTCCCCAGAAGTGTCTGCATTTCCCTCGTGAGCCAGTGGTTCACACTGAGTAGGTGGCTGGGTTTGGGGCTGGCCTGGGGGAGCCGTAGGGCTAACACCAAGCCCTCAGTCCAACTGTGCCAGCAGAAGGGCTTCTTCGTGGAGCCTGTCTCAGCTGACAGCAGGTCAGGCACTGCACGCCTCTTCACCATGCTTCCATGAGGCAGAGCTACAATCTGCCTGCTAAAGGGCAGGAGAAAGAGCAAACCCATTTGCCATAGCGCCTGGCAAAAGTGCAGTCCCGGCACATGTGTAGGGGCCATGGGACTGTGGGCCATACCCTGGGGGTGGAGGCGGGAGAGCGACGCAGCAGGAAAAGAGGAGAGCAGAGATGGCAGGGGAGTGAGAAAGGCGGGAAGGAAAGGCAGGTCCTTCTTAGGAGATTGTTAAGCAAACAGACCCGAGGGGGAAAGCAGTGAAGCTCAGGGGGGGATGAGAGAGGAAAGCACACTGCTGTAGGTGCAACCCCACAGGCGCTGCCTCCGCGCTGGGGGCAGCCGGTGTCGCTGCACGTGGGAGGCAGTCACAGGCTCTGTGATGCCCGTTCACGGCATCCCCTGGCCTCCCAGCACAGCCGCATTTCCCAAGTGACATACAGTTTAAACTCAGCAATAAATAAACAAACAAACAAATAAATAAATAAATAAAAGAGAGAAAACCTGACCAGAAGAGAAAACCACCAAATCTTAAAGAAAAACCCAACCAAGCACTCTGTTTGCTTTCTGCACTGCCTCCACCCACTCTCACAAGATGGCTACCAGGATTTCAGAGCTCTCTGACAGGAATGGGGACCAGTCAAGATCCTGGCACAGTGTGTTTACCCGCTGACTGCTTAAGCCTAGAGCTAGGGTGGCACGCCAAGGGCACAGCCTCCTGTAAAAACTAAATTTGTATATCCCGTAAAAAAATGGCTCATTCCTGAATCATATGCAAATACTGTGCAACCTTTTGTCAAAAGTTTTGTAAGACAGCTTTGTTGAAACTGCATCATAACTCTTTTCATCTGTCAGGCCTCAGCCTCCTAACATGGCATGTTTGAAACTGGTCTCCACGTAGGAGCGGAGGCAGAGCGGGAGGCTATTTACACAGCTGAAATCCAGAATATATCACCAGATAGGCAGAAGGCAGCTAAACTTCCAAGAATAAATCTCCAGCTAAGTGGAGCATAACAAACATTTGCAAGCGAATTGTGGGATTACAAAATGAGAAGGAATTATGTAAGGGCAAATAAAGGACTGAGTCCTGCTTTCCTTGCCCGGAGTTCCCACAGGCTTTTAATAACATCAGGGGAATCGTAATCTGGGGAAAGGCAGCGAAATAAGCCTAATTTTACTTTTTCCCCCCAAGCTGAGTGAGGTTCAGGCTAGTTCCTGCTCTCTGAGACTGGGAAGGCAAAATGACTCAGAGCACGTTTGCTGCTTGGGGGTCAAGGACAATAATTATGTCAGGCTCAGAACAGTGGAGGTTAGGCTTATCCTCACTGACCTGTTCAGTTTATATTTCCAGTTATGTATGAATAAAGCAGGTGTGTGAATAGCTTTGCATCTACCTTTTCACATGCAGTTGTTGCAGTTGCTTGTGCAAATCTGACAAGTTTCTATGCAAATTAATATTTCCTGTGAGTCATTTTCCCATGCAAATGCCCGGGTTCCATGAAAAGTATGATAATCGTGCATTCATAGAAGCTGGGAAAACATGCGTGGGACCTTAAGCTTTGCTTTATGGAATTCAGGCATGAAGTAGGCTGAAAAGCAAACACAGAAGGGGCTCCCTCTTATGACTATCCCACAGATTTTGCGAGACTTAGAGCAATCAGATGAAAGATATTCATTAATGACAAAAGGAGAGCCAGGCTGCGGTGGTTTGAGGGCAGGAGGGTTGAACGTGCAGACTGCAAGGTAGGTTACAGTTATGAACAAGCAGAACTTTTCTTTTTCTTCATTTCTGAAGAAACACTTGTGCCAGAAATCCTATTCTTGCTCTGGCTGGCTGCAGTTGATAAAGTACCATTGATGAGAAATGGCTTGTTTCTATGGCTCTGAGCCATGGAACAATATATGCACGTCCAGCTGCCAAAAACTCCTACCAGCGCAGCCCTGTTCCCCCCTCCCCGTTCCCCCCTAAACAGCAGTGCTTTGCCAGTTCATTATGTTTTAGTCAGGTAGGTGTTCTGTGCATTGGTACCAGTGCATACATTTCACATTAGATCATCTCTTCAGAAACAAATAAGCCCCCAAAGATACATGCTTCTGCAAAGACTAAGACATAATGGGACAATTCAGGATTCGTTTTGTAGAGGTGATCATCTTATTTTTTTCTCTCTCACACAAAACATGAGGTGAGGTATTTGTTAACCAAATTTAGGTTTCAAAAGCCAAATGTTTACCTCTGCATTCATTCTTTATTCATCAATGATCTCTTTGTGAAGTGTGCTGATTAACATATAGTACAGAAAACAAAACTGTCCCCCTTCCTCCTTACTTAGATTACCTTCTGAAAAGTGATTATCTTTAAAAGAGATATTCGTTCTTTTTTGTGGTTTTATTTCTTTCAACCTGCTAGTCAATGGAAAGCCTTTAATCAAATTTACAAATAGGCTTCATTTTCCTTCTCTGCAGATTCTTCAGATGTGAAAAAATCGCAAGATCATGCCCCAAAGTCCCACACCAAGAAGCACAGTAAGTTGACATCCATGTTTAGGACGGTTAGGATCCGAGGAAGAGAAACCCATTAAAAGTAAATCCCCTTCGGGAGAGAAAAGGAAGCATTTTGAAAACAAAACTGGTTAGATCCTTATTACGATTGAATCCTCCAAGGATCTGACTGCTTGTAGTAATGTTTTCTTATGCTATTTTTGACTCAGTGTTGTTATACTTTTCAAATTGCTTTTTATCAGTGAGGGCTTATGGGGAAGCAACCAGAAACCAGTTGCCTCTGCCCTATGTTGAGCTGAGCTGGTGGAAGGGAGTAAAGGAATGATGACGGCAACCTAGGACTAAATCAGGAAGGTCCGTGGGCATGGCCACGCTTGTGCCTGCACCTGCTGGGCGCAGCATGCACCAGAGACCCTGCTCAGCATCTCCTTGCAGAACTTCTCATGTACGGCATTACAAGCAAGCACCTGCCCCTCAATCCTGACACCTTCATCTCCCCTGATACGACAGTCTTTGTACTCCCCTAATCTGCTTTTTCTGCTAGTTTTGATTGAACCTGACTCTGTAGAGGTTACCATAGTTGTGATTTCTGGAAATAGTTCCACTAATGTACTTTACTGAGATTTTAATGCTGAAAATATCTTGTGTATGTCTTTTGCATCCCGTGTCATTCTGTCATTCCCTATTTGTAATAGAACCCCCCAATATTTGTCCCTCACCACATTTTGTAGTATTTGATGTCTTCCTGTTTCAATATGGTATCCAGATTGACTGTCTCTTCCTGACTCCTCTTCTTAGCTTGCTCTGTGACTTCGCCAGCCAGAACTCCTAAACTTTTTATCTGCACGCAGATAGCTTTTTTCTTTTCTTGTGTGTATATCAAGGTGGCTAATTAAAGGGTTAGATGGGACTGGTCTGAAGAAACATGCGAAGAACTGAGGTCACTTGATTTGTTCAGCTTAGAGAAGAGAAGGTTGAGGGGTGACCTCATCACAGTTTACAACTTCCTCAAGGAGGGCAGCAAGAGGGAGGTGCTGATCTCCTCTCTCTGGTGACCAGCAACAGGGCACGAAGAAATGGAATGAAGCTGCATCAGGGGAAGTTCAGATTGGACGTTAGGAAAAGGTTCTTCACTGGGAGAGTGGTCAGTCACTGGAACAGGCGCCCCAGGGAAGTAGTCAGAACACCAAGCCTTTCAGAATTCAAGGAGCATCTGGATGAAGCTCTTAGTCATATGGTTTAGTTTTAGATAGTCCTGTGAGGAGCAGGGTGTTGGACTCTATGATCCTTATAGGTCCCTTCCAACTTAAGATATTCTGTGGTTCTAAGAACTCAATCACAGCCTTGGCATATAGAAAAGGTCATCTTGTCATATTGGGCTAATCCCCAACATTTTCAGTTTCTTCAGGACTGCTGTGTCATCACCTATTGGGTATGTTACTGATGTCCAGATAGACTAGGTCCACCACATTTTGGTGGTTCTAGAAAACAGTTATAATAATAAAGAAAAATATTGGATTAGTTGACTGAAATCTACTCATGTCGCACTGTGTACCACTTTCTATTTACCTTCACATCTTTGACTTGCTTGTTTCCTTCTTAATTTGGTCTAAACCCTCGCATACTTTTGAAGTCAGACCAAAGGGCTCCTATCTTTCTAGCCTGCCTTGTCACTGTGCTTTTTATTCTCCATCATAAACTACTACATCTGACATGCTTATTTAGTCTCTTTTTCTGGTGCCGCCTCTACAGTAACTGTGAGATGGATTTGTGCTTAAAATGGGAGGTATGCCTGTTGAACTCAGAGATGTAGTTTTGCCTTTTCTGATACCACGGTCAAACTTTTTTACACCCTTTTCACATACAATTTTGGCTAGCCAGCTTTTTCACTATCCCTCTATTCATTCTATGCCTCCTTACTTCTTCATGTATACCTAAGAGACCTGGGACCAAATACTCATTAATGTGGAATGGCATTTCACCTCCTTTGCCTTCCGTCTGTCTTTTAAATGCATGGAGATTCAGTGCCTGCTTCACAATTATCTTGGCGTTTTCACGTACCACATGATAATATCAGGTTACATGCCATGCTGTAGAAGAATATCAGGAAAATGGGCAAATGAGATGAGGGGAAGAGTTAAACATGTTATCTTCAGGGCAGGAACAGTGCCAAAGGCAGAAGGAAGCAGTGAGTGGTTTGGACTCTGCTTCCCCTGGTTGCTGGGGCTTCTACCTGCCTGCCACAGGGCTCAGACTGCCAAAGGCTGACGCTCTCCTCCACCTCCACGTAAAAGGCTGTCAGCATTTTTTGCCTATATATCTCCGAGGTGGGGGTCCTGCACTCCAGGAACTATAGCTTGTCCTGGCCGAGTGGTCACTGTCTGTAGATGACATGCTGTAAGAACATGACATAAAAATGGCAAGCATAGCCTGGAGACCTCTTTAGACACTCCTTTTTCCTGTCCCCTTTCCTCTTTCAGACCCTCGAGGAACTCATCTTTGGGAATTTATTCGAGATATTCTTCTCAATCCTGAGAAAAATCCAGGATTAATCAAGTGGGAAGACCGGTCAGAAGGTGTCTTCAGATTCTTAAAATCCGAAGCTGTGGCTCAGCTCTGGGGAAAGAAGAAAAACAACAGCAGCATGACTTACGAGAAACTCAGCCGGGCTATGAGGTGAGCTGAGATGTCGCTGTAGGAGACGGGGACATGTAAAGAAACTACCTGAATGGAGAATCTGGTTGACTTTTAAAAATGAACTGTCAGCAGCACCAGTTGCTTTCTTTGACATTTGGGGGTCTCCCACTAATTTTGAAATTGTAACACTGTGTTCTTCTTTGCCTTTTCTTTCCCCTGCTGTTATATATATATATATAACACATACATTCTGTTGCTGTCCACCCAAACAACCAATGTCAGAAAGAAACATGGTTGTAGCAAGCTGAAAGTTCATGTGCTACTGCTGATCAGGGAAGGCTTAAATGGCCCAGTAATGTCCAGATACCTTGTTATTTGCAGCAGCGCTCAGAAACTAGACATATCCCCCACCCATTATCTTAAAATAGGTTTACAAATTGTATGTGAGAGTTTCCATTGCTCTTTGCTTTAACACTTGGAGCATTTTCCTGTCATCTATGAAAGTTATAATTTTAAATGGAAGCTGAGATTCTTTCCTGGTCTGATTTCAGATCCTGGCTTATCTGGACAAAACCCCGTGAAATCTCATGAGTGTGTGATAAATATAGCGGTATGCTATGACCTGAAATATGGTGAAATTCAAAATAAGAAGATAATTAATATAAAGTAAAAAGAAGACTTCAATTTATTCTTCTCTATCTTTCAGTTATAATAATCTTAGGTATTAAGACTTTCCAGCAAGCTAAGTGATTGCCTATTTGGCAGTGGCCTTTTAGGACCGTAGGTGAATTTAATCTTCAATCTTTTTCTATGTTTTTATTTTAACAGATACTATTATAAAAGAGAAATCCTGGAGCGTGTGGATGGTCGGAGATTAGTATATAAATTTGGAAAGAATGCCCGTGGCTGGAGAGAAAATGAGAATTAAATATGTCAAGAAATAACATTTAAAACACCTGGATGTAAATATTCAAAGACTATTTTCTTATATTTATGTACCAAACTGGGGTGAAAAACCAATTCTACTTCTGTCGGGAAGAAGGAGCATTATCATTATTGGTGTTAAAATTATTTTATTTGAAGTATGTCCTGTATGGGGAAAAAATGTACACAGTTTTCTGTGATATAAGTTAACATTATAGAATTATGATTATTTTTCCCTTCTTGTGAAGTTTTTCTCTTTTTTAAAAATCATACAGGCATAATGTGATTTATGAGTCATGCAAAGAAAGGGAAGGAACAAAATACTAGGGCATTTAGGGAGTAAGATAATACACTTTGGAAGGCCACTATAAGTGGAGGAAAAGTAAAGCATCTCTGAGCCAAGTAGTCTTCTTCCATAGTCAGCTGGTTTATAGCTTTCATTGGCCAATATCACTTGTTCCTTCCCTCCTCTAATTTCTGAGTAACACTTTGCTGGCTTCCAGTTGCTTTTGTTGAGTCAGAGAGTGGGTTCCTCTTCAGTTAGCTTATCCCAGCCACAGAGAGCAGTGGCTCTGCAAGGTGGCTGTCAGCATTTATTTGGAGAACCCATACTACCTCCACCACTGGGACCTTCTTTTGTAGGCAGAAGTTTAGGACCTGACCTTACCTGGTACTGTGTATCCTCCCTAATCTCCAAAGGGCATTCAGCTCATCCCAGGAAAAGGGCTATACATTTTTGAGGTGAACTGCAGAAAGAGTCAATCTCGGGGACCAAAAGCTATTGAAAGAAGGTTGTTTTCTCACTGAGCAAACTTACTAAAAGGCACTGGTTTCCCAGTAGAAACACTAATACTCCTCCCACCCTCTTGTACTCCTAATTAAAGCATTCAAATCCATGCCATACGAAGTAGTGAGGGGGTGGGCAAGCAGAACATTTATTAATCCCATGGCATGAGGGAGCAGTCTCCCTTCAAGTCGTATGGTCCTCCTGGCAGATCAAGTCTCACCTGGACAGATAATTTCAAAAAAACTTTGAGAAATGCAAAGCTCCATTGCCTGTAATATATGAGTTCCCTTTGCTTTTCTCAAGTCTAACTCTATATTGTATTTGTCAGCTGTGCTTGGGATTCTTAGCTGGAAAAAAACCCACCAACACAAAGACCCTGAGAGTCTGGGGACATTCAGATCTCAGTCAGTATTTTGGGCTCATCTCTAGAAGTGCAATGCAGAGACTGAATGTTTGTTGGCAGCTTTTTCTTTCTCCAAGACACAAATGCTTCCTGCTGGCACCAAGCACACACAGAACATGGGGAAATAAAAACTAGAGGAGGCAGCACTTCACTAGGTCACTGAGTATGTGAGATATGGGAGTTGAGAAACAGGATTTTCTTGGTGATGTTAACAGAGGTGAAACCAAGATTGATTCCAACTCACTTTTTCAGGGATGGGGAATTTGGAAAACAATAACGGGGACTGAGAAGTCCAGGAGAAAAAAAAAAAAAAGAAAATTAAGAATATTAAATCCATCCAATAACCATTTCCTCAGGCATCCCCTGATCCCCTAATCAAGATTAGCCTGAAATGCAGCAAGGTGCAGCTGGAGGTTGTAGGTTATTCCATTTTTTGTTTGTCTTAAAAGTTAACAGAGATGAAATCAAGAGACAACAGAAGTATCAATATAAAGGGTATCAAATGTGCTTAGCAACAATTTGTAAGCAAACATCAGAGCCTAGCTTGTTATCTACACATGTAGGGCATGTCAAACAATAACACCACCTCCTACACTGTATGCCAGAGCTGTCACCATCAATTACCCATACATGACAATTTTTACTTTTCATAACCTGGGTGGAGAGAGGTTCATCTTATTTACAAATCAAATAATAAGTCTCTGTACTTCAAAGCATTTTTTTCTCTCAGTCTCTTTCTCTTTTTGGACTGACTGTGCTAGCCTTGCTTGCTTTTGCGCAACTCAATAATTTCCTTTTTTTTTTTTTAGCTTGATTAGCTACATTTCACTTCCTTTACCATAATTTTGTAGTTCATATAACAAGAACCAGGCCACCAGACAAGGAGAACATCTTCACTTTGCTCCAAAGACCATTCCTTCCCCCCACCCCATGGTTATTTGCAGCCCTTTGCTCCATGCTCTTCACCACCACCCACCACTCCCAATCCACACCTTGGGTGAAAATCTGAAACGAGTGGCACCATCACAAATCTGCAGTACTGTTGTACCTTATCTCAGGTTACCGTGCATTGTACAGCAACTGATTGTAATACCTTCATAAAGCTGCTTTCTACCAGATCTCTCAACAAACTTCTTGGGAGATAAATGAACTTGTGATATACACGTGTCACTGCTTGGTTACTGAGCAGCAGCTAAACCTGCTTTTAAAGGTTGTGAAGGCTAAAGCTTTATTTAGAAGCATACTGTATAAATCTGGAGAGTGATTTATGCTGGGGTGCAGTATAAATGCCAGTCTTCCACCGTCATGTCTTTCAGCACGTGAAAATCATGCAGGTTTCTGTTCCCACTCTGCAGAACTTTTCAGACTATGTACTTGTCATTCAGCATTAAAATAGCACAAAGCTGGAATAGAAGACGGCCAACATTTACTCTCTTTTACAAATATATTAACCTTTGTGTAAGACAAACAAAAAGGACTGTTTAAAACTACAGTTCTTGCCAAGGACAGATGCAACCAAGCAAAGGGAGTCTTTTTACCAGACCTAAGCAAATGGAGAAAATGAAGAGATTAATGTTTATGTAAATTACTATTTAAACAAGAAGAATTTCTGATTGCTCTTTTATTTTATATTTCAGAGGCTGAGCAATCATATTTTTAGATGTATCCTTTAAATTAGCAGCTGCTGAACTGGTAGCACCGTGTGTATAGATTTTCATTGTACCATAATTTTTCATATGTATAAAGCTCTAGAAAGGAAAGTATATTATATTTATATAGTTACAAGCAAATCACAGTGTCAAAGGTGTTGGCATGAGCACTCTCAAACTATGTTTTCTGCACAAAATTAGAGCAATTTACTCTAAAAACATCCTGAGAAACTGTATGTAAGCTGGTGAACTACACAGACATTAAAATGTTTAGTTACATTTTCATCTTTCTGCAGCACATTGCGTAATTCCTGCTTGCTTCTCACAGCATCATCTTCAATGTATACATGTGGAAACAAATCCAAGTTAGATATTTCACTATTGTCATTGTAAACCTCAGCTTGGAGACGATGTATCACAAAATGGTTCTAAAGGCTGTTTCTATTTTTGTGGATATGATATAAATTCAAATAAAACACTCATGAAAGAAATTTTCTGATGAATGTTCATCTTCACTTTTTTATGCCTTGAGATTGGAAGTGACTTCTTTCAATATTGGACAATATTTCAAGATTGGCGAAAGGACTGATGTAATTACCACAAAATCCAATAGCATAAATTCGCTGACATGCTGAATAGCCCATCTATTGTGAAGATACTGGATTTCCCAAACCTGTTTTATGTCTCACAGGCCTCGCTGGAATACTTGATTGTGTCGACACAGCTAGATTGACTTTCTTGTTCGACTGCTAAACTGTACAAAGGTCTTACTTCAGCACTGATTTAACTTCAAGCTATTTTGAAGTGTGTGCAAGGGCTAGGCTGATTAAGGATGCCATTACTCACACTGAGCATTTCCTTTACTGAATCAAAGCAGCTGAAACTATGAAATCCTGTCCTTCGTGTTATTTTTCCATCTAAGTGGTGGCTACAAAAGCGCTCAATAAACAAAGAGAACATCTCTCCTGATTTGGTCTGCAGCTTGAGGGAAAAAGGTGAAAACCCTAAAATTAAGAGAAAGTCAAGGTGGGATCGTCTGGCATTTGCACTCTGGCGGACTGTGGCTGTATCGGTGCGGTGCCTGGAGCTGCCGTGAGCCAGCCTGCGGCCCCTGCCACCACCTCGTGCGGTGTCCCTAGCTGATGGGCAGCGCGCGGCACCACGGTAGTACAGTGCGGCACATCTGCTGCGGCGACTTGTGCCTGTCGCTGTGCCAGCATGTCTGGAGTCGGGCTTGATTCTCAAACTGGGAGCTTCACTGCAATGGGACACACCGCACTGTCATCCTCTATAATCTGCAAATGTGCTTAATTTTAAGCAAGTGAGTGATTGCACTGCACTGCATTTGAAATTATGTATATGGATGTTTGAGGATAGTGACTTTGCAAGTGTTCAGTCTATACTGAATCAGCCTAGATTCAAACCCAGAATTTCAAGGGGCTCCAGCATCATGTCCACCTAAGTAGGAGAATATGTTTGAATTTTAAATAGAGCTACAACCGTCATGTTTAACGTGCAAAACCAGGCCAGTGCCCTGAAAGGGTTGTCATAGTTTGAGAACTTGGGAGTCCCAAGCCAGGTTTCAAAAGGAATTGGAACCATATTTTAAGCAAGTTCAGACTGAATTTTAAATAAATACACAGCTGGTTATTACAGTAAATGGCCAGGCCTTTCGTTTCAAGCAAGCTGAGGCCAATATTTGAGACAAATACAAACGAGAATAGTATTTGGAAACATACAAATAATGCACACTTAAAAAAAAACCAACTCTTTTTGGCTGAGACTTAAAATCAAGCAAAACTTCAGCTTTCAGCTGCATTCTAAGGCCATATGAAATAAAAATTCAAGGCAAAATTCAGAGTTTGCAAATCCTATGTAAATTGAGAATAAGTAAGAGGAGTACTATAAACAGAGTCTACCAAGCCACATCTAAACCTGATACAAATTTGTGGGCATGACTGCATCAAGGACGAGTGAGAACTGCTTCAGGTAAGTGAAATGTGGTACTGCAGAAAGATGAGCAATTAAGGGTTACCAATACTAATAGCTACCAAGAAGTGTAAGTGGGATAATTATAATAATTTGAAAGATAGATTATCTATCTGGGTTTTCAGCATTTGCTCCCTTGCGAATGGAGCTTTGCACAATGCAGTCCAAGTTCTGAGCTTTATATCAGCCAAGAATTTCCTCCAACAACCAGTCTTGCTGACTTTCCCTAGATATTTAGCTCCTTCAGTCACCTGACCGGTTTCAAAACATTAAAATGTTAGAGGAAATAATAGAGAAAGAAAAAAAAAAAACCAAACAAAAAAAGCAGGAGAAAGAGACCGAATAGATGGCCAGGTTTTACTGCACTGAACAGTTTTGTGTGGAAATACAAAGCCTGTATGCACAGAAAAGTTGATGACATCGAAGTCAGTATTTATAGTCTTTCCGTCAGAGGTTGGTTGCAAAAATTAAACATAAATTAGTGTTTAGAAGTCTAATCATAAATGTAAGGAGAACAAAAAATTAGAGCAATATGCCTATGTGCGCTGCATAATCTTGTGACACTAAAAAAATATTTAATTATGAAAGTAAAATGAACGAAGCATTATTTCTGCTGAACAATTTCCCCCCTCTGTCTTCAGAATGGTATGATAGTCTCCTTTGCTTTCATCTCATTTTGAATTTTCAACAATAAGATTCAGTCTCAGCACAAGGAATGAAGAGGGAGATGGATGATCTGTGGTGGTGTAGCAGGTACTGCAAATCGAATAGGCAAAGTAAAGCTTCTTCTTCCTAAGTTTTTTGGTTCCTCATTCAGCATTTATACTGTTCCTGGGAACAAGGTGCTTTGTGTGAGGGTGGGGATAAATTTAGTCTAAATATGTAATGTCACTAAAATGAAAAGGAAAAATAAAATTATTTTTAAGATTGCAAATGTTTCTTTTTCTACAACTGAGGTTCTAATGTGTCTGCTCCAGTCAGTTACTATACCACGTAGTATAGTTTTTCTTGAGACGGGACTGTTAACTTGAATAGCTAAATCTGTTTTCAAAGGGCTGATTATTTCTGTGAGAAATTTGGAACATGATCAATTATTTACATTTTGATTTAAATAACTCTGTATTGTTTCTGCAGGAAAAGCCTAACACCAAGGTATATTTTACAAGAGTATTTTAATGTTCAAAAGCTCTCATTGGCAAATTTTGTTACTGAAAACCAAACAGATTTCCAACATAGCACAAAAATAACACAAAATAGAACAGGATGACAAAAAGTTGTCATTTTATTTTTAACTTTTGAGAAAAGGTTATGTAGTAACCTCCTTTTTGTCATTTTGTTTCTGCCTTTTCCCTTACAGTCATTGCACCAGCAGTGAATCTGACTTAATGGAGTCACCCTTTAAAAAATATTATATATTTTCTATATCCTATTGAGCAGATGAAGACAGAGAGAAATTTTAATTACTGACAGCACTTGTTGAATACCTTTCTCTATAGACACATATTTGGACATATGCATGCTGACATATCCTGGATGGGATGCTCCCACAGGAACTGGCTTGCCTAAATCTCTCGAAGAAATTGTTACATTAATACAATTCAACTAAAGATCTGTTAAGAAAACCATTCAGCAATGATAATGTAAATTCAAGCCTGGTGAGAAGCCCCACAGGTGGACAGACTGTCAAGGGAAGCTCCAGGAGGGGTATTGGTGACACGTTTGTACTTCCCCAGTGACTCGCCTGTTTTAAGAAATTCCAAAGATAAACAGAGTGGTGAGCACCTTTAATCATGAAGCTCAAGACTCTTTGGAAATCCCATGCTCACTATGTTGGCATCACTAGCTCAGCATTCAGCTGCCCCTCACTGGAAAGTTTGTTCCAGGTTGAGGTTTTTCTAGGAGAACCCTCTTAATGAAAATTTCTAGGTAAAAATCAACCGCACCTGGCAGTTAGAATTGTATTTTGCATAAAGTGTTACGGTTCACAAGCAGATCTGACATAAGCAATTACAGTTTTTTATTATAATTTAACTAATTGAGATCTGCCCCATGAAATTTACATCCTGATGGATCATTGCTGCTGCCTTGCTTCCCGCCCTGTCTACCACATCACGTTTCACTGTCAGCCCCAGTGCGTGCCCCTAACATCTGTCTGACACGGCGTTTGATCTGAAGCATTCCTTTGAATGCCAGGTGGGAAAAGGGGAAATCTGGGCTCAATCGACAAAAATCTCAACACTGCAAATTGTTTTGCCTCTCAAATCTTGTCAAGGGGAGACAGGCTGTGCCAGAAGTGCAGTTTCTATTCCTAGAGCTGGCCTGCAAGGCCCGCTCAAGAGCAACACAAAATGTGCTTTTGCCCCATGACTTTGCACACAAGATTGCTGCATATGCAGTACTTCTTGGCCATGGGGAAGCAGGAGCGCTTCATAAATGTGTTTCAACTGGCGTTATATATTCTGTGTGTGTCTGGTACTTGATTTTTCATTTGTATCTGAGCCTGCAGTTTTACGGCACTCAAGATGTTGAAAGAGATTCTGCTTCTAGTGATTTAGTTCAAGTGACTTATTAAGTCAATCAGATCACAAAATGAGATTAGCAGGTGGGCTATTTATTGCAAATATCATTTATGGTGAAAATCACTTTATTTCCATTGGCAGATGCTTCTTAACTGATCCCAGATTTTTACATAAGTATATGATAAGCGCTAGGATTTCCTCATTTCAGGCTATGGGTATTTCAGTGAGGAGTGAATGACTTTTTAAGCAATGATCTCATTATCGGTGACACATCTTGTGAATTTTGCAGAGGAGCAACCCCTCTCTAAGCATGGTGCAGAGACCATCATAGCACAAAGGTTCTCTGAAAGCCTCTTTCTTGGAATTGAAGGTGTTCAGGGGCTGACCACGACACCTTATAAGCTTTTCTGAATCTTGAAAACTTTGGGCAATAATCTGACCTGCAGCACTGTGTGGCAGGGAATTTATTGTGCTTCACAGTTTTCGAGGGAGGGCTGCAGGATGGCTCCATAGCAACCAAAAGGTGAGGAAAAGTGCTGCACTTATGCAGGCTGCAGCCTCTGGAGACTGTAGGATTCACTGTGTACAGAGATTTAGTGCCACTGTACACCCTCATCTACCAGGCTGTGGGTCTTGCACTTCTCAGATATGCTGAGCAGGTGTAGGCTGAAGATTTTTAGTATTCTTGGGGGAGCACCCCAAATGCCATGACTGTGAGCGCTTCAGAAAGATCAGGAGACTGATGGGACTGTTGAAGCTCCTGGAGGTGATGCTGCCATGAGGACGCTGAGCTACAGCCCTCCACTGCAGATCATGAAGTGTAGTTGAAGAGTGGATCCACCTTCTCCTTCAAGTTTTGCCAGTTTTGCTCATTGTCAGCTCCTGCCTCCAATCCTTTCCCTTATCCCCTTTTCCCAAGTAGGACAGATATAACATTGCACATCAGCAGGAAGAGTATGACTAGGGAAAATGTGGGCCCACTGCTGAATGTGGTGGGTGCCCTGGTGACAAAGGACACAGAGGAGGAGTTTCTGAATGCCACCTTTGCTTCAGTCTTCACTGCCAAGGCCGGCCCTCCAGTTCCCCAGACCGTGGAGGCAAAAGAGGAAATCTGGAAAAAGGAGAACTTTCCCTTGGTCAAGGAGGATCGTGTTAGAGATCGCTTAAGCGAACCTGACACCCACAAATCCATGAGCCCCGATGGGATGCACCCCCAAGTGCTGAGGGAGCTGGCAGATGTTATCGCCAAATCACCCTCCATCATCTGGGAAAGGTCATGGAGAACAGGAGAGGTGCCTGAGGAGTTCAGTAGTCAAAAAGGGCAAGAAGGACGACCCAGGAAACTACAGGCCATGAACCTCACCTCCATCCCTGGAAAGGTGATGGAACAGCTCATCCTGGAGGTCATCTCTAAGCATGCAGAGGAAAAGAAGGTCATCAGGAACAGTCAGTGTGGATTCACCAAGGGGAAATCATGCCTGACCAGCCTGATAGCCTTCTGTGATGGAATGACTGGCTGGGCAGACAAGGGGAGAGCAGTGGACGTTGCCTACCTTGACCTCAGCAAGGCTTTTGACGCTGTCTCCCATAACATACTCATACAAAAACTCAGGAAGTGTGGACTACATGAGTGGACAGTGAGGGGGACTGAGAACTGGCTGAATGGCAGAGCTCAGAGGGTTGTGATCAACGGCAGAATCCAGCTGGAGGCCTTTAGCTAGTGGTGTTCACCAGGGGACAGTGCTGGGTCCAATCCGGTTCAACTTAGTCATCAGTGACCTGGATGAGGGGACAGAGTGTGCCCTCAGCAAGTTTGCTGATACAGAACTGGGAGGAGCGGCTGATCCACCAGAAGGCTGCGCTGCCATCCAGTGAGACCTGGGCAGGCTGGAGAGCTGGGCAGAGAGGAACCTCACAAAGTTCAATGAAGGCAAGTGTAAGGTCCTGCACCTGGGGAGGAACGACCCCACACACCAGCACAGGCTGGGGCCTGACCTCCTGGAAGGCAGCTCTGCCAAGAAGGACATGAGAGTTCTGGTGGGCAGCAAGCTGCTCATGAGCCAGCAGTGAGCCCTTGGGGCCAAGGAGGCCCATGGGACCCTGGGGTGCATTAGGAGCAGTGTGGCCAGCAGGTCAAGGGAAGTGATTCTCCCCCTCTGCTCTGCCCTGGTGGGGCTGCATCTGGAGTGCTGTGTCCAGTTGTGGGCTCCCCACTTCAAGAGACACATGGAACCACTGGAGAGGGTCCAGCAGAGGGCTGCAAAGATGCTGAGGGGACTGGAGCATCTCCCTTGTGAGGAAAGGCTGAGAGAGCTGGGCCTGTGTAGCCTGGAGAAGAGAAGACTGAGAGGGGATCTTATCGATGTCTACAAATATCTTAAGGGTGAGTGTCAAGAGGATGGGGCCAGGCTCTTTTCAGTAGTACCAGGTGACAGGACAAGGGGCAATGGGCTGCAACACAAGAAGTTCCTTCTGAATGAGGAAGACCTTTACTTACTTACTTACTTACCTTACTCAAAGAGGGTGACAGAGCACTGGAACAGGCTGCTCAGAGAGGCTGTGGAGTGTCCTTCTCTGGAGATGTTCAAAACACATTTGGACTTGACTCTGTGCAACCTGCTTTGGGTGAACCTGCTCTAGCAGGCAGTTTGAGTAGATGATCTGCAGAGGTCCCTTCCAACCCTGATCATTCTGTGATCCTGTGACTGTAGTCTTACGCTGTCTAAGATCCCCTTATTTTCAAAGAAAGCTTAAATAGACAGACAATTAATTAAAAAAAGAGGGGCAGGGGAAACGCCTTGATTTTCATCCTTCTCATGGCAGATAGAATCATAATGTCTCAGGTAATTAACTTTGCCTAAGATGATGATCACTCATTTCAGGAGTATATAAAATCTATGAGTTGCGATGTGAGGCAACCGGCAAGTCTCCATGCATCCTTCTAGCGTTCCCTCTGTACTCTTATATCTCTCTTTAAATCGTACCTCCTTTCCTGGGGGAAGGCTCACCAGAGCTTATCAGATTCAATTACTGCTGTTTCATATCAATGTTCTCATGTGAAACCAGAATACAAATAAGCCAAGACTGCCTCCATACCCCCGAAGAATTACAAATGCCAATGATTCACCAGTTATTCATGCCAAACCAATATTTTTCAGTATTTTATTGTTCATGAGTGAAACATTTCAGCATGTTCAGGCTGAAATCGTTGGCATGCCAGGAGGCATCTAATGGCAATGGGACTCTGTGCGGGGATGCACAGCATGTTCAGCAGCCTTCACACAACCACATACAGCTTATGGACACTCTGCTTTTCCGGTAGGTTTGGGGGTGAGTGGATAATAAAAGGTATATTTGCATTCAAGGAAATTTAGAGTTAGATGATGAAGCTAATCCAACTATTACCTGTCTGCCACTGGAAGAAGGACACGCTTTGCCCTTCCACCTCCCCAGACTTGCCCTCGGCACAGCTTGGCTCCTGCCCACTGCTGTGACCCCTGCCCAGACACGCCAGTCCCCACGGCTCGGGGGCTGCGCGATGCCCCTGTGAGCTAGTGTGCTTCTGCAGAGCTCTGAGCGAGCCGGGCAGCTAAAGAGAGCAAAGCACCCCGCTGCGGCAGCCCCCTCATGCCCACCGCTGCCAGCGGCTGCAGGGGGCTGGCAGCGTGCCAGGCGGAACAGCTCTTTCGTTTTGCTCTGAAAACAGAGACCAAGGGTGGCAGTGCTGAAAATGTGAAGGATCGGAGGACTGCAATAAATTTTGAGGCTGAGAATCGCCCTTTGGCTCCCTAAAACCTAAGGTCACTACTTCAGTAAAGTAATCCCCATGCTGGGCTGTGTGCCTGCACCGGTGTGGAGCAGCCCAGTGCTGTCAAGTTTAAGGGGGCAGAACACAAAGACCCATTGTCGGTGTCCCAGGATCTGAGCAAGCGCCACCTCGTCCCAGGTATGTTTTGTTGCCATGAAGCCTGGTCTCCATGAACAGTTGTAACGAGACCTGCTTTTTATCTTTTATTCTATCAAATGTAATTTTTCAATACACATACAACAAAAAGTTATCTGCTGGAGTTTAAACTCCTTTTTTTCTGGTGTGTAGAAAGCTTTTGATTCACTATGCACGGATAACCCATTTGTTTATACTCAAGTGAAGAACAAAGTCAGCTAATAAGCTTTGCTGTCACCCTTAATAAATGGTTTCACAAGATAATAGCTCCATGTGGCTACGCCCAAGGGCCATCAGCAGTTTTAAAGCCTCTTTACGTTTCAAGGAAAAGTCACACTGTAACAGCCAGGACACTGTGGGAGAAATAGTACAGACTGACACTCTTTTTTCCCCAGATGTGAAGGTTACGAGGTACAGGGAACCTGTGGGCAGGGGACCTTTAGGCAGCTCCACCAGCCCAGAAGGGCTGTGCACCAGCAAGCCTTTCTGCAGCCGGGGGGAAGGCAAGGCTGGAAGCGGGGCCTTATCAGATGTGTATTTCCCAGCTCAGCCACCACGTGAAGCACCTTGAGCTTGATTGCAGGTTAATTTAGTCATCGCTTGTTTAAGCTGACTCGAGGTCCCTGCTGGGAGGGCTGCTCTGGCTGCCTGGTCCTGTTGTTCTGTGCTTGCTGGTGCCTGGTGCTGGCCCCAGTGCTGCTGCATGGGCTGGCCCCGCTCACTCACAGGTTCCCAAAATCAGTCCGAAGTGAAAAAGGGTAAGTTCTTTGGTTGGATCTGTGCATCCTGAGGTCACAGGGTCATCAGTCACAGCCCAAGGGAGAAGGTAGAAACCTGCAGCCAGAGGAGCAGGGGGCGGTGGCTTCCTACCCCTTTAGCAGCTGTTTCCAGTTAGGTCAGCGTGAGCCAGTTTATGAAACCTCAGGTGATCACCTGCTCCACAGAGAGGGACTCAGCAGGTATATTATGCTCTGGCAAATAAAGCAATGCTTTTCCTTAGATTTTCTATAGTAATGAAATAATTCTGTGTTTTACCGTGTGTTTGCCATGATGTTTCTTTGGTCTTAAGAGTGCTTTTGTGCACCTGGTAAAGCACAGGTCTCCAGGAACTGGTGACACTGGGGTGTGAAACTGGGGAACTGCCCCCCACCCCCTCCGCCCCCGATGTAACACAGACTGTGGGACTCCAGGGTGATTGCAAGGCTCCTCTGCTAAGTGGCAAGGATGAGTTTGTTGAGGAGCTAGTAACACAGGGTGTCAGTTTGGGAAAGATACCTCCCACCAGTGGATGTCCTCACAGGATGGTAAGGAGGTCATATGAGTCACAGGGATCTGTGAAACTCCGGCGTCCGTGCTGCCTGGGAGGGTACGTACAGCCCATGCTGCCTGGGGAGCAAGGGAAGAAAGGGGATCAAACCTACTGATAATGGGTTTGGTTGTCTGGGGTTTTGGGGGGGCGGGGAGCGTGTATCACCAAGACGAAGAGATGTGTTATAAGTGGCAAAATATAATTAAGAAAAGGAGAAACTGAGAAGACGAATTTTGGTAGTAACGCCTTGACTGTGCAGCTTGTCCTTCGGAAGGGCTGGTGGTGTAGCTGGAGGTGCCTGGGTTGCAAAGCTGCACTGTGCTCGCTGTGCTGCAGTGCACGATTGGAATTAAAAACCATTATGACTGTAATGACTGAAATTGCAGTGTGATGCATCTAGTCCTTTTGAACTCTGGATGCTGCATTTGCATATTAATATCTAAGAACAATTACCTCATGTCTCCTAAGGGAAGTGGTTGAGGCCCCACCACTGAGCACCAGTAGGGCCTGATTTTCAGAGGCAGTGAGCAATCGCTTACCCCGTGAAGAACCAAAACGGAAAATAAACTGCAGATAACAATCTGGTACAGGCAAAGGGATAGCATAGGTGTGACCTATTATGGTCTTTCCATCTCACACTTTTATGATTTGGCTGTATGCATTCCCCTAATATGCTTGTTAAAATAATAAAATTAAAGAAAAAATAAAATACTGTGTGATCAACCCACACAGCTCTGTTCCTCAGTCAGTTCCCACATCTCCGTTCCTCGGCCCACTCAAAGGACTTGTTGAAAAAAAAACCAAACAACAAACCCAACCAAAGAAACCACAGGCAGAGTGGATCATTACAACACTGCAAAGGCTTGGTTACAGACAATTAATTTCTCTGGGCTAGATTATTCCCTGTGTTTACCTCTGTCCAAAGGTGCAAGGCAGAATAAATTATCTCCCACCTAATGCTGAGCAGCAACTACATGCTGGGGTTCACTGCACACGCCTTCCCAAGAGTAAGGACGCAGGGGTCAGGTGGAGTCATCGTGATGCTTCTCTGGCTCAGGCAGTGGGAAAGGGGAGATGGGAACTGCTCTGTGAGGAGTAAAAGATGATTCCAGTAATCAAAAGGAGTAAAACTTGCTTCCAGGAAAAGTCAGGAAAGAAAATATGACTCTCACTGAGTAAATTTGAGGGGTTTTTTTGGAGGCAAGATAGCTACAAGTATCCTTTCAATCTAACCCTACATAAGGAGCTCAAGATAGTAAGAGGTCTGTGGTCTAAATGTTTGGTTAGCAGAAATGGGACCCCTTTGTATCTAGGGAGGCTGAGAGGTTCAGTAGCAGCATCCATCCTCCTATGCCTGCCAGGCTCTGGTGAAAAAGCAGGCAAATGCACTGAGGGTGCCTTGCAATGGAAAGGGTTAATGTTGAAAGTGTTAAAGTTTTACTATTTTAAGATGGTCTTGAGATATTGTTTTCTATCTACCAAATGCAATAAAGCTTAAATAATAAATATGACCTGGATCGTTACCTGTGTGTGAAAATGTACCCATGTGATCATCCATGAGCAGTTTCCCAGAAAAAGCCAATGGTCTTCACTATGAAGTCCAAACTTGCTCCAGCATGTGTCCTCTCATTTTCTCAGCAGTAATGTCAGATTTTATTTTCTCCAGCTGTTGTCTTAAGGTAGTGGAGCTAGAGGCCTCATTCTTTTTTCCTTCCAAGTGTAATTGTAAATGTGTTTCTCCTGCTTTTGATAACTGGGGTAGTATGCTCACACCTCTGTGGAGTGCTGGGTGGGTGCTTAATAAGGGACTTGTTATGTGTGCGGGAACATGAAATGTGCCATACTGGTTTTGGTCACCTGGGGAGATCTTGCAGTGGATGGTATCAGCCATTTCAGGTGGAGACTGTCCTGTTTATCGCTGTGCCGTGTTGTATTCCAGACTCAAACCTTTCTCAGTGCCTCAGGTGACTGACTGCAGCTGAGGCACTGCGCGCAGAACGCTGACTTACACAAATGCGTGTGTGTGAGAGTGAGAATCAAGCCACAGCACCTCATCTCACTAAACTATTTCTGCAGTGTGATGTGCTTGAAAATACTACTTCTGCAATGCCTTGAAAATAAAATAGGTTAATGTTTTTCTGTTTTATTATACACCTTTATTTTCTGCACTAATGTGGAGAAAGCAATAATTTGCCAATGGGAACCAGTATAATCCACAGATGAGACAGCTCAGGTAGTGGTCTCTGGAGTTGTTTGCTGTCAGTTTTATTTCACCACGTAGAAATCATAGCCTGGGTACTGAGTACTGTAGGCATATAACACAGCTTTAAATCTTGATACATATAGCATGGTATGACAAAGGAAAATTGCTGCTAGTAAGTTTTCCTTGATGTGTGTCCCAGGGAAAAACAGAAAAGAAATACTAATCTTCTTAAATTAATCACAAGTTTTTTCCCTTTTTTTTTCCCCCGAAGGCTTGTTACAAATAGGTAAAAGCAGACATAACTTATAACTTCCAAAGTTTTAACATGTTATGTTTTTAAATCTCTTGTAAGCTTTTTTTTTTTTTAAAAAAAAAATATATTACAATGCAAAAAATTGTTGTTTTTCAGTTTGGAATAGATTTGTTTTCCTTTTTTCACTGTCCCCATCTGACTAGTGAGAGCATTTCAAACTACTGAAACTTTCTCACTGTAAACTTTGTTGGACTTCTGATCAGCGTGCCCACACACATTAAGATCAGCAAAAAAAGAAATGAGACTTCAGACTGCACAGGTAAAAGAATATGAATTAGATGTTTCACATCAGCTGATCTTTTTGAAATCCTTTCAAAACTGCTTAGGATGGTAGGTGAGGCAATCTTTGAGTTATTAACAATGACATTCAAAAAAGAAAAGCAGAGGTCTGGTAAACAGAAAAATACAAATACGGAAACTATAACAGGGGGTGGTGAGAGGAGGACCAAGGCAAATACAGGTCAGGAAGTAAAACCTCAGCTTTTCCAGAACTATTGCTACAAATTATCAATGCATTTGCAAAACACCTACAAAAAACACAAGGGATTTCCAAGCACCGTTCCAACCAATTTTATTCTGTGATAGCACGACAGGCTGACATTTCTTTAGGAATATGAGAGAGAATGAGCTAAGCTTTCAACTTAATACTGCTTCAGAGGAATCTTTCATTAACAAGCTATGGAAACATGGTCTTCATGAAATTACTTAAAACTGTGTTCAAGCTGGTTGCAAGCTTGTACTTCAAGAGTGATTATTAGTGATTCACTGTCAAACTAAGTTGGATTTAATGTAGCTTCACTGTGATCTGTCATGGGCCAAGTACTAGTCAATATTTTCATTAATGACATTGCTCATTAAAAAAAAAAGAGAGTCAACTCACTAAGTTTGTAGGTCATGCCACCTGGGAGACGTAGTAAACCCTTTGAAAGAAAGGATGAAAACAACGATGACACATTACAGAAATGATCTGAAATAAGTAAAAGGCCATTCCAGACAGGCAAAAGCAAAACCAATGGCTCAATATATTGCACAAACATGCAACAGTCGCACAGGTATGAGATAGTAAATGACTTACTGGGTGGCTGTTTTGTAGAAAAAAAGATTGTAACATTGCAATGGATCACAGGTTAACCATGAGCTGGCAGTGCCATGCTGTTGTGAAAAAACAGATGAGAAAATATAAATAGGTGTGACAACTGTGAGATAACAACACTGCCCTTCCAGCCTACTCAGCAGCAGTGAGACCAGCTTTAGCTACAGTACCGTGTCCAGCTTTGGATGCCCTACTTCAAAAAGAAACCCCAAACAAAACAAAACCAACCAAAAACCAAAGCAAAACCAGGAGCCTGGTAGCATAGCAAGAAGGGCTAGAGATGTAATAGACATGTTTTGTGAGGAAAGATTAGAAAATTGAGGTTATCTTACAAAAAGTTGGTAATACTCTTCAAACATGTAAGAAGTTGTCAGAAAGAAGATAAACCCTCCCCTGTTTCCAGTGAGACAAAATGAGGAATAACAAGCCTAAACTATAGCAAATGAAATTCAGGTTAGATGTATGCAAGAGGTTTGTGATGGGACGGATAGGAATCCCAACAATAGACATTTATAAGAACAAGTCAGACCAGCATCTTCTGGGAATTACATAACTGCAGCTGATCTTTCCTTTGGGTGAGGGATTGACTGGCATGATCTTAGATCTCTTCCAGCTTGGCTTTTTGTGATTCTGCAATATGTCTTCGCAAGTCATGTAGGTTTTGATGAAACATGAATATCTCTATGGAAAAAATATTTTTTTTCAAAAATTTTTTTTCAAATATAGCTTTTTCAGATCTTTTGGCCAAGCTGCATGCATTGACAGTTTGTAAAGTTGCCTTTTGTGTTGTATCCGGTCACTTACTTCTATATTCTGCAAGAAATTACAGGTGTTTCTGGGACAGAACAGTAGCATGTGGACATTCCAATTAAAGGAGAGTATGTGCAAAACTCAAAGTGGCCACAGAGGCCAAGAGGGAGAACAGAACACAGTGACATACTCTGAGTTACATTTGAGCCTCACCTATCTAACCTGCTAGGTAATTGTTTACTGTGTACTGTTTCCCTGCAGGGAAGTGATAAAGCAAGTTCAAGTTTTAAAAGGAATTAGGAGAGGTTGTTGATGTCAAATTGTGGGGAGCATTAATCTAGATTGGCCTACACTTCTACATCATGCGCTGCAAGTAACTGCCCTTCTATCTACGGAAAGATAAGACAAAAATTTTCCTAAATGCATATAACATTTATATAGTCCATCCTGATGTACTATCCTAAAACACCTCTCAGTCCTGTCCTTGAAATATTGCTGCCAGAGACAGAAGTACAATTATCCTCTTTTTACACATTGTTTATACACAGAAATTAAAACCAAGATCTGTTTGGTGTTTTTGGGATGCTTGTGTACTTGTGTAGACTTGAGCTGAAGCAACGTCATCAGTCATGCAAATAGAGACATCCTGAATGCGAATGCATCTACCAGATGCCAGATACAGGCAGCTGCCCTGCACTGGGATTATTCTTTCCTTTCATTTACCTGTCATGAGGCACTAAACTTCCTAGTGGAGGCACTCCCATTTCTAGTGAAATGCTTTTGGTTTTGATGAAAGTGTTAAAACAATATGGCTTGATTATTTTTTGTCATCTTTCTGTTGGTTTAAGAAAAATTCTTATGAAAATTTGCCAGTCTGTGCAAAATGGATTGTGGTAAATGAATAGTGCGAGATCTTAGGAAAAAAAACCAAAACACAACAAACCAAACCACCAAAACCAACCAACCAACCAATGAAAAAAACACCACCACCCCAAAAAAAACCCCTGGAAAATGCAAAGTAACTTAAACATTTCTGGTTTAACAGGAAATCCCGTTGATCTTGTTAATCAGCCTGTCAAGTTGGGTTGCTTTTTTTTTCATGTCCAATTCAAACTTCTGGCCATTCTCATACTTCTTGTTGACCAGTGGGAGACAAAGGAGTCCCAGTGGAAGGTGGATATGTGGAAGAAACGGTTTCAAAAGAAACAGAACAAGCTAAAGGAGTTTATGCTCTTTTTTTTTTTTTTTCCTTTCACATACCATGTAGATCATATCTTCAGCAACACTTTCATTCTCTGGTATCATTCTCCTCTAGTTTCAGTCTTCAGTTGAGTTCTCTATAAGTAGCTTAAGATAAGAGAAGCTGGGAAATCTCACCTGCCACTGAACTTCCATATGACTATCAACAAAGCAACAAGAAAAGGAGATCTAGCCATCCAGAATACAGCTGATACAAAGAAAATACATTAACATCAACCTTCTGAGTAATGCTTGGTATTTAGGGAGGTAGTAACAAAAGACTGGCTGCAGCCTACCAAGACTAATCACCTGAGGATCACCTGTAGTCAGTGAAAGCTTTTTGTGTTTGCATTTGAGTTTGAGACATGCAGATGTGATGTCTGTGTTGAGTCAGCAGACAAACTTGTTGCTGGTAAGCAGCCCACTCTGAACAGCACCCCAGGAGGAATAAAAAAAACCTATGCAAAACATATGCTGGTTCTGGTGTCAGACCAGATCAGTTTGTAGCAACTATAGGTAAGTGCTAACAACTAATTTCCTTCATACTACTAAGTTAGTCCTACTACTTACAACAAACCTTGGTGTTTGGAGAATTTCAGTGCAAAATCAAAAGAGGGAGGATGACCCAAGAGTTTACAAGATGGAAATGTCTTACTGAACTTGCCAGACCACAGCAAAAAGGATTTTGGAGATCTGGAATGACTTGGCACCTGGTACTGTCATCCTCAGGCACATGAAATGATGTGGGATTTGGATGTGTCAGGAAGCAAGGGCTGATCCTCACGCTGCTATCTTCTAAGGATAACTTGCTCTCTTCCTGATGCCTAATAGGAACTGGGATATGCCTAATCAGACCAAACAAAAGATGGAGAGATTAAACTGCAGCATTAGTATGCAGTAATGAGATGAGTGGAGAAGATCTCTCACATGCAACAGCTTAATTTCCATGCTTACATGATTTGCTTCTTTATTAAGTCCACTTGAATCAGCATTTCATCTAGGGAAATTAAATATATGTGGAAGAACAGCTGGCATCTTGACCACAAGCTAAGCTATGGATGCGGATTTAAATACACAAGCCTGCAGAATTAGACGTTACTAATGAATGAAACAGAGCAGAAAAAACATTTGCATATACTTACCTTTGCCAAAAATGTTACAGAAATCCTGAAATGTAAATGAAGAGTACTGAAAAGTTGTAAGAAAGCAGAGCAATCACCAAATACAATTTCTCTGTTGCTTTCACCATTGCAGGAGAGTGGCAGAATTTTCTGCTTATAATTATGATCCTCACAGATTTAAGACTGTTACCTGTTATCTGACATTCTGGGAAAGATTTATAGCTTTGGAATACTCCTGTCCCCTGCTCCAGACCAGAAGCAGTCATGATACTTTGGCATGAAATGTTCTACTTCTAGAAACTGCTAAGGTGAAATTTTGCCTATGATTTCTTTGCAGAATTCATGGTAATTTTAAAATCAACTCTTGCCTCACCCCTCCTCAACCACAAGAGACAGGAGGAGGGATGGAGAGATGGTGCTGGGGACGACGGTCCTGTTAGGCAGCACCTTTGTGCACCGGGGATGATGCTACCGTGTCGGCACCATCTGGCAGTTTCAGTCATTCCTGACAAGGGCTGTGAATTGGAGCTGACTGCTGCAGATGAAAGACTCCGTATCCCAATTACTCACTGCTCAGCTATACAACACACCCAAAGTTGTCAATTTGTAGTAAAAACACATTCTGATCTTGATTCTCTGGAAAGAGGGCAATTTGTTAACTGTGAACTGATAGGGTTGCCTCTTGTCATACCAAATAGTTCAGATTTGTAAATTCACTGTGGCACAGAAACTGGAAACTTCCTCTGGTTAGAGTTTTCCCTTGCACTTATAGAGAAGTCACCTGGAATCAAAGCTGTGATGTGACTTTTCACCATGGATTTCAACTGAATTGTCAGTGAAAAATAATTTAGGGGCCTTCCAAGTTGGTTATGGGAGAAATCTTCACAAACAGCTATTTGCATTCATATGAAGTGCTTCAGATTAATATGTATTTAATTATGAACTGATAACAGATTTACTATGCTGTTGTAAAATGAAGTTGTAGAGGCGCATGCAGAATCAATCATCACAACTGACTGAGAAACCTTGAACCCTTCCCAGAAGCTGACGAGAAGGGGCGCACAGGAATGCCAGGAGACGCGCTTTGATAGCTGAAGTTAAAGTAAACGCTCTGCTCCGAGCACCTCAGGGCCCCTGTCACCCACGGAGCCTGGCCTGGCGGAGAACAACGGGCTTTACTGGAGGCAGATCTGCACGTTTGCATGGGCAGGGCAGGGGCTGCCCGGCGCCGGGTGGGCAGTGCCAGGGTGAGCATGGTCCTGTGGCTTGTTTCTGTTATTCTGACCCATTTCTGTTCGTCATATGGAAGAATATAGTCTAAACAAAAAGCCAGGCAGATAGGTGAAATTAATGAGGTAATTCAGACTAGCAGTGGAAGAATTTTATAAGTGAACACAGTTGATCAAGCATTTGACAGGTTTTCACAAGAAAGCATCAGCAAACTGTTATTTTTTAAATGTTGGGGGGAAGGATTTGGCGAAGTGAGCACAGGTCACTGGGGAGCTGCCCAGGGATAACACGAGTGTCTCTGTGGCCTTTTGGATGCCTCTGAGCAAAATCCCGGGAGTGAGAGCCTGGTGGAGGCTGGGAGCCTGGGCACTTGCTGGTACCACAGCATTTGCTGCAGAGTCCCTGCCGGTCACACAAGCTTGCTCCCCACCCCCGGTGCTCATTCGGCAATGCTATGGTCACTTTTGAATCAGATATTAGCTGGAGTTTTTTGCCTCAGGTGACTTTGTGTCTCTCGGTTTACAGGCTGTAGTCATGCGTGCTCTCGGCAATGACGGGGCGCTGCTGTGTGCGGAAGGTGTAGCTCATGGCTTCATGTTCTTGGTTCCTCGGGTTCAGATCCTGCCTTTCCTTCCACATGAGCTACAGAATGGTGGCTGGCAGCATAACCCAATGCTTACCTTGATATCTGGGTGCTAAACCAAGCACCTGGCAGGTAAACCTTTGTCCCCTAGTAACTGTCCCCTCTAGTTTCTGTATATAAAAAGGTAATTTTCTTTTTGTTTGTCATTTTCTTGCCTCTGCTACATGTGGTGATGCTAAAGCAAAGTTAATGAGAAGACAGTGAAGTTGCAAAAGGAGTCAGTTTATCTGATCATATTTGTTTTCCCTCACTGTTCTGTTAAAAATAATTATACGTGATTTGTAATATTTGCTGTAGCCTGGCAAAAGGTATAGCAGCAACAGATCAGATTCAATCTGAGATGAAGCCATCATCCTCAGCTAATGTGTGTGGGAGAGGCACGCAGACAACTTTTTCAGCCCATTTATTCAGTTATGTAATGGCCTTTTAAACATTTTCCACTTCTGGTCTCTATTTAATTTTAAGCCACAATGGTTTATTGTAAATCCAAGCTATAACATATCAGACAGCTCAGCCATAAATCAGACCAACCTTTGGTCCTCATGCATTTCTTCTTTTAATGAAATAACTAAATGTCCATTACCTGCCCCTTAAAACGAGCCTTGAGAAAATAAATCACTCATGTTACTGCATAGAACAAAACAGTTCAGAAAGACAAGGTCTTTGCCCATAACAAATGCAATAAAGATTTAGAAACTCTTCCTTTTAAAAATATTTCCACTCACCTTTTGTGTTATCTGGTTTTGTGATTGAAAGAGAAAACACGGTGGGGAAAATCAGTCTTGCAGTATAGCTTTCAAACTCTTGATAGCCGGGAGCCCTGGAAGGCTCTCTTTGCAGCATCTCCATGTGTCTCATTGCAGGGAGTTTGGCTTGGTGTCTAAATTAGAGTATTTACTGAACTAAGCAAAACCTTGGCTCCACTGTAAACCCGTCATAGCGGGAGTTTCAGCAGCGTGTGCTTCTTCATTTATCTTCAGTTTCGCACTTCACTCTCTGTTCATCTTTCCCTGTCACCAAGTGCCTAATGTAGCAATCAAGGATTTAACCTTTTTTGTTAGACCTGTCAAAGGTGAGTTACGTTATTCAGGCTCCAGCCTTAGGAGTTAATACTTTTCCTTCCAACCCTCCTCCTCCCTCTAGGCCCCGCACAAGAGGCATGAACCAGAAAGCAAACCACAAAGATGGGGCTCTAAGGAACATAACCCAAACCCTGTGGTTTCCACCGAAGAGAAACATAGCCCAGCGTGGGCTGTGGTGGGTTATGGAGTGCAGTCAGGCCCCTCTGCAATGTGCACCCCATACATCTCCCCCCAGAACGAGCAGAAAAAGTGACCAAGGAACCTGGTGATGCCAGTAAGAGCTGTGTTTATAAGAAAAGCATCCTGGTGTGCTGAGGCCCCCCCTGCATTGGAGCCAGCAGGTTCAGCTGGGGTGCAACTGAGGGTGCAGCGCAGGGGTGCCCTGGGTCACTGTGGGCAGCCAGGCTGGGTGCTGGAAGCAGGCTAGCTGCAAAATTAGTACAGACCCTCTACAGAACTGCCTGTGCACAGCACCTGGTGCAGCACAGAGGCATCCCAGGTGGTTTTACACTTGCTCCCAGGGTTGTTGTAGCTCCTTAATTCACAACGTTAATATCTCGTATCATCAGGTGGATCGCTGCTCTAAGAGTGATGTTGCTTCTGGTGTTTGGACTGGTTTGTACACTTTCACATGGTGCTGCCCTGCACTCTGACAGACAAACTGATCCATCTGATCAGATGTTCTGCCCCTGTAATGGAACAATGAAAGGCACACTCAGTTGTCAATGTAGACAACCCACGTTGTAACAGAATATGTCAGCTGGGCACACAGGTGGACCTGAGGTAGCTTTCATTTAGCCTGCTCAGGTACTGGTGGCATGTGAACTGGGCATGTGTGGCCAGCAGCCAAACCCGCCTGGGAAATGGGGTAAACCCCATGGCAATTAGCCCGCGCGGTGCTCTGTGCAACCACAGCTAGACCTGCAAGCTCCAGGTGAAAGCAGCTGGGGTCTGTCTCCATCACGCTGCCTGCTTACACCATTAGGATGCACCCCTGGTGTCCTTGGTGCTCCTGGTGCTGACACCCATGGCAGGAAGGTGAGGGATGGCTGCAGCGCTGGTGAGCCACCTGGTTTCACATGGATGGCCAGAGCTCAGCCTGACCCTCTCCAACTGCTCTCCAGCTTTTCCTTGAGGTGCATCCCACCTTCTTCTTTAATTTCTTCCTCATTAGAAGGGGCACATATGACAAACCTAACACAGACGTTAAGCCTCTATTGGCTAATTGATTGTCCGTGTGGTGCCTCCCTTTTAGCTGCAGGCAAAACTGGGGACAGAGGTCAGTCCCCTGCAGAAGGTCTTTGGAGAGGTCCTCCTAAGAGACCAAGATGTCGCTTGGTCCTTCTGCCTGGGTGAGAAGCTGGGCAAGTTCCTCCCATGGCATTTCTGAGGTTCATCTGATCTGGTGAAAAACACACAGATCTTTAAATTCCCAATATTTCAGCCTGAGAGGCTGGTCCCCAGGTCTGTTGGGTTAAGAGCATGGCGCAGAGGGAGAGTGAAACTCCTGGGCCTATTTCTGTGTTAATGAAGACAGACTGTACCCTATATTTCTTCTCTGTATTGACTTTATCAGATTTAAATCTGACGGGTCTGGTATATTTGCAAGAGGCTTGTGTGCATTGTTCTGCTGTTTGGTTTTGATAAAATGTGGTATTGTACTTGATGTTCTTTAGCTACGTCAAACCTTGCTTCATGGCTAATGCATGGCATTAGTCCATACCACAAGTTGTGCAACACTTTGCAGCAAAAATATTGATGCTTCTTGGGATTAAGAGTGTTATTTCAGTGTGAGGTTAATGAAAGAAGGGAAGGCAGAATTGGAGGAAGAATAATTTCACTGCAAAATTAATTTGGGCATGTAGATTGTAAGGAAAAAGCCCCTCTACCCATTCAAGCATTATGCATTCTTCTGTTTCTAGGAGCAAATGCTTTTTCCCCAACTTTTCTCTTCAGTTTTACTTTCACACTGAAGCAAAACAGTAGCAATAAAAAAGCAAAAATTTTTGACTAGAAGCCCTTCAGAGAACACATGTGAACAGGGCTAGAGGAGAGAACGGTGAGAAATTTTACAGTAGCTGGTCTCTCTCCTAGTGAGTATTTTCTGTAAAGTCTCAAGAATTGGGACAGTTCAGGCCAGCAGGAAGGGTGCAGTGCTTCTCTCACCTGACCAAATTCCTGCAATTCTGCTGACATGAATGGGGTGACACAGTGGCAGTGGATTTGGTCCGTTCTGCACAGAGCTGGCGCCTGGATGTAATTGCTCGGGGAAGCTCCGACGGGAACTAAACGTGCATGGCCTCTGTGGCTCTATCTGAGATGATCAATTAAACAGCGAGGAAACACTTCTTGCTTGATCATTTATACCATTGCAGTCTCACAACATCCCTGGCACGTGTTTTGCCACTTTCTCGAGCAGCTCCCAGCATGTTTTAGGACTAGCCGCTCCCCACGGGAAGCCTGTTGGGGGCGAGGGAGTCCGATGGCCACAGGGACCGCAGGGCTCGGTTTGCCTGCAGGGGCCTAGTGGCAGGATCTGCAAAAGGAGCGTGCTTCGTGGTCCCAGGGAAGCAGGGGGGACAAAACTGGCTGTCACTTGGGCACCCCAGGCTGAAGGCTGCCTTTTTAGCTGAGCCTTTGGTGAGCTGGCAGCACTGGGGTTTTGGTCTTTGGGGCACGAATGTGAGGTTGTTTCCCCGGCAAAGCGCAAAGCTTCTTCCTGCCCTAGTGGTGCCAAATTTTTTTTTTGCTCCTCATATTTCCTAGCCAAGAAGGCCCCACACTCTGGAGGGCAAGGACGAATGCAGATGAAATTGCCCTGCTTACAGGAGAGACGCTGCCTCCGCTTCCCTAGGCATCGGCAGGATAATGCTTTTGCATCCACCCTTTGGACTCTGATTCAGGAGCTCTACCCATTCATGCTGGGTTGATCAAAGAGATTAGCAGCATGATGGGCTGCCACACCTGTCTGCCAGGGGTTATTGCCCTGCAATGGGGGCGAAGGCAAGGCAGAGTGTCAGCTTCTGATGTACTCTGGTTGTAGGCTGATAAGTGCACACAAATTGCTCTTTTGCTTTTGGTTTGTTACTCTGCTTTGAAACGTGGCAGTGCATGGCGGTGATTCGCGGCCCCTCAGCTGCGGCTAAAGAAAATTTGAAATGTTATTTCCAGCATAAATTCTTAGAGACTGTTTCTGGCTTTTAATTTATTAATTTTTCACAAAGCCCAGTCTCTACTGAGCTTGGCAGTTGCTACTCTGATATTAGCACTACTGCTACAAACCACAGCAATAACAACAGCAGTGAGTACCTACATGAACCAGACAATGAGTTTATTAGATGCCACAAACACTTTTTATCATGCAATGCAAATGCTTAGGTCATACAGCCTAAATGCCTTGACTACAGCTAAAACCCAGACCATTGGCGTTCTTTCAAAGTATTTCTGAGTATCCACAGAATAGCTTTGGGTCAGAGCATCACATGTCAGCCCAGAGCCAGGCTGTCTGAATCCAGCAGGTCAAAGAGGGATGTTCCACACTTATGCAACAATTTATTCCAGCGAGATCACTCCATCTCACTCTAAAACCAACACTCATACATATTAGAGGAATCTCTACCCACCAGAGTTTGCATGTGGTGTTTTTGCTTATTAAATTCCCGAGTCCTCAGGTCATCATTTGCATTGTGTATCTTCCTCTTTTGGGCTGACAATGTTGCAGTATTAAAACACTGGGGCTAATTGTTCTGCTATTACAAAGGCCTCTTGAAACAAGGTAGGTTTGGAGGGTAATTCAGAGCAGGTGCTTAGTACATGGGAAGTTCAGTTGTCCGAGTAACAGATACCACAAGAGTTTACCAGTTTGGTATTGGCTATATTAGTCTCTAGATGTTTCAAGCCTTCCTAAATAGAGAGGCAGCTCAGACAACTTCCATGAGTATCTTCCATATGTAATGCTATGAACATACCATTAATTTGTGTTTTGCAAAACTGCACGTTTTTTTCTGGAGGTAGGTCTGCCTTTATTTTGCTGACACTGTTTTACAGCTGTTAGTATCTTTAGGGACATAGATTCAAAACTGCATTTAAGCACTGTGGATAAGTTGTATTAAAAAGATGAAGGAAGGAAATACTGCAAAATCCAGTGGAAAACTTTTCAAGCCATGCATAAACTTTTTTTTTTGGTAGGATGTTGTAACTCATCCTACTGAATATAAAAATTGCTATTGTTGTAGCAGAGCTTCATAGATCTTTTAAAGTTTTTACAGAAAGATTAGCCATGAAATTCTACAGAATTTCCAGGAGGAAAATTAGAATATATGCCTTTATTACGACTATTTGTCCCTAGGCAGTAGTAAGAGAAAGAAAAACTTCAGCCAGTGAAAGGAGAGAAAGCTGAATATCCCATTGCAGATCCCTTGCAAAATCTGTCCTTTTCCTTTAGTTGCAACTCTTAAATCGGTGGCCAAGAAAAGCGAGCAAGGCTGCAGTGGAGTCAAATACAGCAGCAACCGTATAAAGGCCACTGCATTTTAAAAAGTAACCTCTAATATGAATATAACTTAAAGGACTTTTAATGTAAGATTTGATTTGTTCAAGGGAACTTTGTAGTTGCAATCAAAACTGAACAAATCTAGGAATGTAAGAAATTTTACTATACATTATTCATGAAATACTAAGGCAAAACAAGAAGGAAAATTATTGTAGAAATCAATATGAAGGCGTTTAGGGTTGGCTTTTTTTGTGCTTACATATGTTAAAAAAATCTTTTTCTTCTTGAGTAAAATGCAAGTAACATAGGATGAAGGAAAACCTAACTACAATCTGGCAATTCCAAAACAGATCCTGCAGAAGTTGTGCCATGATTTTGCCCTGAAAAAAAAAAGTTGGAATATCCATGTTTAAGCTAGTCTGTGAAATCTAGTGTTTGATTCAGCTGGATATTCCAGGGTAATTACTTCCACAGAATACCTGAAAAGTTGAACTACAGATGCACTGGCAACTGTAGCAATATCCAGTTACGGCATTTGATAGTCAAGCTACATTGCTTTATGGTAATTACCTTTGATAGCAATTCCTTGTGTTCGTTTTATGTTCACTTTAAAGCAGGCTCATAATAAAGCACGCTCATAGTGACATGACTTTTTGTAATTCTATAGATTTACATACTGTACCTCATCAATGCAAAAAACCTTGAAAACCCACAAGAAATAGTCATACTTTTCAGCAGAATGGGTAGAGAAAATGAGAAAGGAAAAAAAAAAAACAAAAAAAGATTTAACAAAAACCCCAAATCACATGGAAATGAACACTTATCTCCATTCCTGCTGTGATGCCCAGATGATTAAACAAGAATTACTTGCCACTTTTTTTGTTAACAGATTGCTTTGCAGAATTATATATGTTTAGTTCATTACTGAATTGTGAGCTGTAATTAGGGATTTCCTAGGTGCTGTCCAATGACCTGATAATTCATGGTCTTGTAGTGGCTCTCACATTAACCCCTCCATGTGTATACGCTAGCAGTGCAAGTCAGTGTTAGTAGCTAACTGGTGGAGTAAAGGAGCTGCAATTACTGCACATGTAGAGTTAATGAAGAGTTGTTAATACACTCTACAGTTAGGTACCTGTGAAGAGGAGCTTTCATCCTGATCAGAAAATAATTTTGCAGATAATTTTTCTTTTTTAAAAGCCTGCTAATTTAGCATTTCTTAGTTGATAGAGCCGATCTCCATAAAAATACATGGTAAGAATTTGGTAGAAACAGTAGCTAATTTTGTAATGCTTTTGGAATATGTCTTTATGTTACATACATAGAGTGCCTACTTTCTAACTGTCAGTTTGGAAATATATGTATATCTCTGTATTATGTGAATCGGTGTATTTATTCATGTCTTTAAGAAAGTTTTTAGAAAAGAATTCAAATATTTATACTAGTTTTAGGAGCATCATAAAGTTAGATTTCTTAATAAATAGCTTGTTTTCTTTCTAGAGGTTATGAATCACATTTTATGCTTCTTAACTACCTAGGAGTAGTTCATGAATAATCAGTCATGCAAAGCTGTCACACTTGGTTAAATAACTCAGTCCTGTTTTTACTGCTTCAGTCCTTTATATCTTTAATTACCTTTATTTAGCTGATATAAATCACCCTAGAACACATGCTCTCCTAAACAGCCCTATTTCTGCACGTATTCTGCAAGTACTGATTGCACTTCTGGCTGAAGTGCAAAACACAAAACCAGTATCTCTTTTTCTTTGGCATAGTTATGGAAACCTTTTATGGAATAGTTTTTATGAAATCTTTTATTGGCATAGTTATGGAATCCTTTTATCTAGAAAGAACTCATTCTTCCCCCCCTACTCCTTCTTAGAACATATTTTCCTGCATTGGTGTTCTTGCTCAGTTGCCTTCTCATAGAGGTACGCACATTTTTATTTTGTGAGAAGTCCCTTGTAAGAAAATGTTATCTTTTCCAGCACTTCACTACTGGAACAAAGTTCCTTGGGTATGCAGCCCAAAATGCATTAATGAATTCTTCTCCCCTGTTATCAATTGGATCTGTACTCCTCTGTGCCTAAAGTGCTTTGACTCCAAAACTGCCCCACACACCCAGTCTCTAGCTGACATCAAGGTACTCTATATTTAAGAAAGCAATTCACTCAGAAGGGGTTTGATAACTTCAAACATAAACAACATTACTGTCATAAAAAATGCCCGGGAAAGCCACTTGGCAACCTAACCTACTTAATCGGGTAGTTGTAATGAAAAAGTGATGATGAGTTAAAGTCATGGTAACTAGAAAAGCTAGTTGAGGGCTGCTGAAAACATTCTCAGACTAAGCCGAATGTTACTTTCCATTTATTTTCTCATAATCTATCTGTCACAGCGGTCAGACAGATTTGCTATAATGGCTAGTGTCTGCAGATTAAATGCGATTCATTCTCCAAAATGAAAGGAGTGCATCTTCATGCAAAAAGTTAATCGGGCTCTAAAGATTGTCTTGCAAATCTCCAAAGGAAAGAAGACAGACAAAAACCCAAAGATGACAAACTAGCCAGATTATTTCAGGATGATAATTTAGTTAGATCTATTACTTCAAATTTTCTCCTCTTTTTTTGAACTTTTCTGTTCAAGGATGACAGCCGATTATAAATATATGTGTATACCTGAATATAAACAAATGACTGTAGCTGAGAAGATGAAGTCAGGTGTCCTATATTTCTCATTCTATAACAGGCTTGTGACCAAGGACAAGATATTTCATGTTTCTGTGTTTTGGACTACGTAAGCGAGGGTTCAGACAAGCTTTATCTCTCACTTCTTCCCTGTCCCCTCGAGCTTTCATCCTGTTCTCAAAATTTTCCCTTGAAACCTCCAGTTTGTGCGTAATATGGCAACATCTATAAAAACAATATCACCCGTGAAAATACCTGCTAAGGGATAGCTGTATAACGTCAAGCACATCAACAAGTCGTTAGCACCCTAAGCTGATCCATCACCTGACATCAGCGATGCCTGCAATCAGACTGGCAGAGGCTGCTGTTCCGGCTGGTCCTGCTTTTTCAAATTCCTCTTTGCATGTTCACTGCCAACTGTACAAAACTGATACGCCTTTTTGATGAAACAAAGGAAGTATTATTGGACAAGCTTCTGATAACAATATGTTGTTATTTGCATATCTAAATGCTGGCTTGTGAGTAAGTGCTGTGGGCCTGGGAATGGGTGGGTTTCTGTTAGAGTGACTCAGACAGTACCTTTGCCTAGTTCAGGAGCTTTAGTGAATAATAATCACCAAGTACCCTCCCACTGTATGTACACAGATATGTAGAAGCCACTCTTTCCAGTCCAGGGAAACCTTCGTCACTCAGTGTATATATAGGAAAAAAAAAAAATAAAAAAAAAATCGAGCTTTCGCTCTAAAGTGAATTTTTCTTGGTGTTCCATGAAAACACTGGTAATTTCTATCACAGAAAGTCCCATGACATTTTTGCAGAGGTTTTTAACCAGGTTTGAGTTTTTGATACTCAAATTTTTTAAGACTTGTGACCACACTTGAGTCCACTTTTTTGACTTTTTGAATGCAAATTTGTCATCTTTACCAGGCCTCAGACAACGCAGCTACCAAGATTGTTTGTGCCTCAATCCAAATAGATTACCCCTTCAGCTGGAATCTAGTTCCAATGTTTTCCCCTTCTTTCGCCTCCCTGTCTGCTTACCTTACCTGCCTTTTATGGCATTGCCCCTCCACCTTTCTAGTGATAAACATCAATGTCCCCTCCAGCTCCCTTCCTTTTGGCTCCTGTTGTGCTTCCAACATTCGATCTGTTTTGCTAACAAGTTGACAAGGCTGCTCCCTTGCACATTACACTGGGTACAGCAGTGCCAACAGTGCAGGGCAGGGGTGCTCTACACCTACTGCTTATTTATTCCCTCCAAACTAAAGCATACACTTGAGAGTCAGCCTGGATAGAACAGCTCCAGGGACCCACCCTTTGCAGGGAAAATCCCAGGTAAAAATCAAAATGCCACAAACCTTTTATGACCTGTATGTAGACCTGCTCCTTGTATAACAGGTGTTTCTGACACTGGAACTTCAGGTGCTTTTTGCACTGCTCCGGGCTTTGGAGATGGTCCAAAGCTGCTCTTGGAAGACCCTGCCGAGACATAGGTGTGTTATGCATGCCATGAGCCATTGTGTCACTTGTCCGTGGTCTCTCTGAACTCCATTGTTTCATGAAAAAAGGGGTGCTTCCTTCCAAGTCCTCTGATGAGGATCTTTCTCAAGACGTTACAGCTCTCCACCCATAGAAGAAATTAATTTCGAAAATAATTTTTGAGAGAAAAGAGAACGAGAGAAAACTCTCCTGCCCTGAATTTAGCTGAGGAGCAGGTTCTCCCTGTGCCATACCTGGGCACAGACAAGGGAACAAGAGTCCTGTGGCCCCATCATGCCCAGACCACTCCTGGGCTGTGGGATGGGAACGTGGTGGTGATATGCAGGGGGTAGCAGGTACCTGGGTTTCACCCTGGTGTGAGTTTGTATGTGTGCAGCTGTATCTGTAATCAGATTTGAGTGCTCAGAAGCTCCCTGACTCCCAGTTTGTATGTGTATGCTTTACCTCCAGCAAAGCTGTCCAAGTAGTGATGTTATTAAGGAATCCTGGGACAGCGCAGGTTGTGCTCATGGTAATGAATACCAAGCCATGGAGATGACTCACCTGGGCCTTTTTAGGAAGCACAAGCAGCAAGAGAAAGAGATAAAGAATAGAGGTAGAGCAGCTGTGTGCAAAATACTCAAGTCATTGTCTGGACATTCCCCCTTGTGTTTGTAGTTCATGCAACAGCCAGACCCATCCACTGTCATGCTCACTCTAAGAACAGTAGTGTAAAAAAGGGACCTGGGTCGTTGTACGAGTGCTGCACAGTAGACACATTTATGATCATAGAATCCTAGAATGGTTTGGGTTGGAAGGGACCTTAAAAGTCATCTAGTTCCACCCCCCTGCCATGGGCAGGGACACCTGCCACCAGACCAGATTGCTCAGGGCCCCGTCCATCCTGGCCACCTTGAACACTGCCAGGGATGGGGCATCCACAGCTTCTCTGGGCAGCCTCTGCCAGTGCCTCACCACCCTCACAGTAAAGAATTTCTTCCTAATATCTAATCTAAATCTGCCCTCTTCCAGTTTGAAGCCATTACCCCTTGTCCTATAGCTACAGGCCCTACAAAAAAGTCTGTCCCCATCTTTCTTATAGGTCTTCTTTAAGTATTGAAAAGCTGGTATAAGGTCTCCATGGAGCCTTCTCTTCTCCAGGCTGAACAACCCAACTCTCTCAGCCTTATGATGAAACTGTGGGAGATTATTCCTGCCCTCAGTCTAACAAAACTAATCATCTTCTCATGATCTCTTCAGCATTTCATCTTTCTAAATCGCCAGGGCAATTTGGAAAGGTCACTATGTGAGCGCTTTTACAGATAATCTTACAAAACTGTGAGTATTAGACAGAGGATGGGCATTTTTGTTTAGCAGTGCCATTTTTAAGAGGTAGTTGAGGGGGACCTGCCATGCAGGGGTGGTTGCCAAGCAAATGATAGCTCTAACCAGGGGGTGAGTGGTCCAGGGTCCTCCGCTGTGCGCACTGAATGCTAAAGGGTGCTGAGAGCCAAGTACTCCTGAATTCTTCTCTCTGCTGTGATCCAAGGTAGACCATTTTCAGGGTGCTATGCAAGTCCCCCTCTGCTAGGGTGGTGGGAACAACTGGAAAGCGGACTCTTCAGAGCTCTGGGCAATCCTACAGGCAGCAGCGTAGGTGCACCCCTCCTGTTCCTTGGTGAACTTCAGGGTGTGGGCAGGGTATGAACGCTCTGACCTGGTCTGCAGGCAAGATTGAGTAGGTAATGATGCCCTCTAGTGACTTCCCAAAGAGAAAATAGGATGGTGCAACTAACAAGGCAATATTTTTGATTTAGCGTTAAGACTATGATGATAAAGAATTCATGTTTTCGGTCTTTATTTTTTCTGTCTGACTGAATGAAAATTTTGTATTTATTCCCAGCAGCATGTTAAATCCAACATAACAAAAGCTTTGTGAAATGTTGGTCTTAGTACAGTTCAAGTTTCATCTCTCAAGCCTTTTTCTAAAGAATTCTGCTTTACTAGAGTGGGGTTTGCATAAAAAGAAAATGCACAGCTATACTAGCCCTCTTCAGATAAGCAAAGATTTTTTTATAACACAAAGGCTATGTTTTCATACAAACCTGCTTAGTCATACTGTGACTGTTTCCTTGCCATGGGAATACTTGAAATTCAGGTTAAAAAACACAGTAACTGCACTCACTTAGTAGTCTTTGCTTAATTTTGGGGGATGTTATCACAATTTCTTTATTTTTTTTCCAGATGACTTAGTTGGAATTTAGATCAGACATTTTATAAGAATGGTGTTAGTTATGCAGGCAGTGTTTTCTGAATGGAGAAGGTGAGCCACTTGCGAGGAGTGCAGGAATGGTGGACATAAAAGGTTGACAATCACCAGGTTTTCATTCAAAGGAGCCCTGATCCACTCACCCGCTCCCTTTGCTGTGCCCTTAGCTTGTCATGAAGCCATCCATTCTGCAGAGACAATCCTGTTTGCTCCCACCCTCCCAGGTCTGTGCAGCTCTTCTTGTTTCTCACATAAATGAGCATTATGATTTTTAATGCACTGCTTCCACTTGCTTACCACCTCTAAAAAAGCCTCTTCAATGAGGTCTATCACATCTACACATACTAGTTAACTATCATTCTTGGATTACAATAGATATTTTGCTGTTTGGTATCTGTTCTTTTGGGAACAGAACTCTTTGACAGAAGGACCTTATTTTTATTTTGGTGTGAGCTTTTATTACTGAAAATAAGTCAATTTTATATAAAATTTTTCAGATCACCTCAAGCCCAAAAACTAGTAGTTTCCCGGGTTGTTTTACCATGGTTGTTCATGGCTTTGTGTAGCCTTGATCTGAGGTGAGTATGAGAACAAGGAGGGGAAAATATATCCCCTTTGTGCCTGGAAAAGGAACTACCACCCTACATCATCAGTGTCTCTTACTTGTTTCCAGAATGCATGAAAATGGCCAAACATAGAATAAACATAAATATTTTACCTTGTACCAAATCTGCATCCTCCTTGTTTGTTCCACTCCTGTCTTCACATAGTCTGGAAGATCTCTAGGTGAGGACTGTCCCCCGGCTCCATGGGTTATATCTTGCCCAGCGTGGCCCTCAGCCCCAGCTGTGGCCTCTCCACCAACACTGTGCCAGTGGGCAGGGGATGGGTTTGCGAGAGCTGCGTGGCCCACAGGCAAAGTGAGGAGTAGGGAGTATCGGGGATGGGAGAGGTGAGGAGGGAATGCAAAAGGGGAAGGGATACAGAAGAGAACAGAGGCAATAAACTGAAAAAACATAGGAGAAAGAGAGAGATACATTGGGCTTCTAGTTCAGCCAGGTTCCTTGTATCTCAATACTTCTCCCAAAAGCTGGGAAGCAGAGGCACCATGTTTGCAAGTGGTGAACACTAAGATGGGAGATAGAAGGAGAGAAACAGAGCAAAGGAAAGTGTGCTGGGAATGGGGCAGACATCTGAGCATTTTATCTTTGCTGTCCCTTCCCAAGTGACCATCTGAAGTAATCAGAGGGCATTAATTGGATTAGCAACAAGAACTCAGTGGGTGGAAAAGTGGGACAATCTGCTTATATTATGCGTGTCATCATCTGTGACCTGTGCTAATTCAAGGCATCTGTTTTGCCAGTCCTGGGTGTTCCTTCAAGCTGACAGAAAAGTGCTCTGGGTAGAGGCAGGTGTACTTAATTAGGAGCAACATCAGTCTGTATTTTACTACTTACAGATCTCAATTCAAAGAGGGTTAAAAATGTGCTAGTCCCTGTACTAATAGGTCCTGTATGAGCAGGGCATCATGCCTGCAGAAGTTTCCCTCTGGGAGGATGAAATGAGGAGTGAAACACAGGGAGGTGTGTTTCTTTATTTGCTGTTTGGTGTCCTCAAGTAAGACTGTCAATTATCAAAGTTAGTTTTATGCTTTGATCATACATTTTATTTTTATTTTTTTCAGGTAGGGGCTGTCTCTTTGTTATGTACACAAATGCTTTAAAGAATGAAGGCTATATGTTGTGGTGCTACTATAATTTTCTTTTTATTAGTAACTTTTTTATGCACAGGTTATTTTTATATATTGATAATGTTTCTGAAAAATGGAGTGAGTTCATGCAGTACTGGAGGAGGATAAAGCAAACTTCTGCCAATGAGCTTGAATGAGTAGGTCTCTTTAGGATGTGTTGCACAAGCTTAGGACTGTTATATGATGTAGTATATTGCCCTTTCTGTCTGCACTTGTGGGTATCCCTTCAGCAATTGCTGTGCCTGATTTCCCCCTGTGGAAGAGCAGTCCTTAAGGATGTGCCTCACCGTCAATAACAGTCTGGTTCAATACATTTGCTCGTTTTCCGCATGCACAGTTATTACGCCGGGTACAGCTGCAGGACATGTGGGGTAAGGAGGAAGAAAGGCTTCCTCTGTCAGACAGGGTGATGCAGAAGCAGAAAGGCTTGTGTAGATACAGGCTAAATATTGGAGCAGGTTTTGGTAACAGGATTGGGGAATGCCTCGCTGCTACACCCATTTTGCCCAGCATGGAAAAGTACTATTGAATGAATTAGTAATGAGCTTCTATTAGGAATTATTGGGAGAGGTGTTATTTGCTTAACTTATCCCAGTGTAAGGGTTTACTGTGGACCTGGAAAATTTTGTTTCTGAGTGCTCACAGTCCTTGTGCATTGATTGGTGGCGTTTTTGTTTGGAATTTTCTAGTGTGAAGTAGTCATCTCTGAAAATCTGTTTTTTAAAAGTGTCTCAGTGCATGTACTCAAATCATAGAGCTTTCAAGTTCCTGTTTTTCCTTTGTTTTCTTTGGTTGCTGAATATTGTGGTTTGATGGATCAAAAACAACCCTTAGGTTTTCTTAAAGGCCATCCTACACTGCCTTAGTTAAGTTTTAACCAAAAATGCTGTTCATTGCAGTTCTGGTAAACAGCTAAGGGCCACTCCCAGATCTCAGTTAGCTAAAATATCCAACAAATATACTGTAAACTCACCAGATACTGCAAAACAAAACTATAACTTCTGCTGTTCTTGTCATCAGGCTTATCAGAAGTTCACTCCCTGAATTACCAGCACAGATTTGGGTCAGTTTCTTTTAATAAGGAGCTTTAGGGTTTGTATTTTCCTTCTTTTGGTCCTTTGTATGTCAGGAAAGTAACTCTTTTTTGCATTATAATGATTATTTATTTACTAGTTCTTCACAATTGCATCTTTCCCCCTATTGTTTATATTGTGAGTATTTTGGCTTGCTTACTTTTTGGGTGTTTGCTACTTCCTATGCAGTGTAGCACTGATATCAGTTTTAACCTTTAGCATTTTATGCTTTTGGATCTACAGTTATTTTTATTGCTTAAAGTTCCTTTGATTATTTCAGCCAAGTGCTGCACTCTGCCAAGGTAAAATAATTCAGAAAATAAACTCAAAATTCTGGAAGCTAAGAAAAATCCAGATGTCCATATTATTTATATAATACTCTACTCTTTCAGGATACAGTTCACATACCAGCTAGTCTTCCAAATACTCTGTTAAACAAAACAAAACAGTTATTCCTTACTGTTCTTGCTCTGGCTAGAATGATGGAGGAACACAGACCGATATGAAAGCACTTGCAATAGAGAGACTATTTATAAGCCGGAGATGCCAGTGGGTCACAGAAGAAGAAAATCGCAGGATGCCAGAAATATAAACATTATTTTCTTCAGCAGGCATTGCAACTAAGGAAGATAAATGAAACTCTTTTGAATGAATGTATTTTCTTTTAATTTATGCTTTTTTTTCATGCTGCATCTGAAAAAGCAGAATAGGTAAGAGGAGTTTATCACCTTTCTAAGGGGATCAGCACTTGGGAAGGGATGGCTCCTGCATTTAAGCAAGTTGTTCTTTGCCTATTGTTGATATATCATGGAAAGATTGAAAGGAATAGGTCTGTGCAGGTAGAACTGGGAGCAGAGTTTGGCTGCAAAGCCTTGATGACTGGTGGGGGTACACAGAAGGGCAAGGACCTGTGCTGTATTTGCATAACTGACAGTTGAAAAAAACAGCGCTTTCAATTATAAACTAGAAAGTGCACAAGAAACACTGAGATAGAGATTCCTTTAATCCTACACTTTCAGTCACATGATGGGACAGGACCACACTTCAAGGCAATCTGATTTTCTTCCCATAGATTTAGAATTCTGCCACAATTCCCTAATTGCTGTGGAATGTTGGTAATAACAAGCAGGGCATTATCACTCCATCTGGATTGTACAGTACTAGAATAGTTTGCATTTCTTTAGTCTCATTTACCATGGGGAATTTAGATGTAACCTGACTGGTGAACCTACATGACTAATATTCCCTTTTTAGGAGTGCAGAGACTGAGATGAACGGTGCTGGTATTTTTTTTCCCTCCATGTTGTACAGACTAGGAAAGCCTGAGACTGGAACAGGGCCTTCAAATCCTTGAAGGGTTAATTGCTTTAATTCCTAAACTATAGGTACAGGTTGCACAAAAATCTTTGTTCTTACCTTCAGTGTCTTGGGCATACTCTGAAGAAATTCATAGTAGAAACTTCTTTGATGGTGTAACACAGGACAAGTTTTTTCATGCTTTCAAAATATATTACGTTTTTAGGAAATATGTAAGAATTTGTGTGACTACTGAGAATATACATAACCTCTTACTCCCGAGACCTTTGTGAATACTCACGGCTAGCTTGGGTATTTGGGTGGTTAGTTCATAGCTCTACCGTTCCTTCTATGGTCTACTTCTGTAACACAGAATTCACATGCTTCTGAGCTGGTTTTGACTTCACTGTAAGACATTAAAACTTTTACTTGGCTCAAATCTTTTAATGCTGTAAAATCCACACAGTTTATCTCTAAATACCACCACTTTCTTTGGAGAAAAATGTAGTAGGATCTTTACAACAAAAAGCAGTTCTGTTTCTGAGAATTAAGATCCGAGAGAGGCACTGGCTTTTCCACTCCTCTGACAGGTGGGATTTACAATTTAAGTGAAAGTGTGTCATGCTGACTACTTTTAAATGCTTTATTATTTGTATCTCCTTTTTTTCCCCACTCACAAAAGAGAAATATGTGTAATACAGCAGAGTGGTCTGGATGGTGATTAGCAGATAGTGGCAGAAAAAAACTGAGTATATTAAAGCCAAAGGGACCACGTGTAGGTGTGCTGGTTTTGGCTGGGGTAAAGTTAACTTTCTTCACAGCAGTTAGTATGGGGCTGTGTCTTGGATTTGTGCTGAAAACAGTGTTGATAATTCAGGGATGTTTTCGCTACCGCTGAGCAGGGCGTATACAGAGCCAAAGACTTTTCTGCTCCCCACCCCACTAGTGAGCAGGCTGGGGGTGCACAAGGAGCTGGGACGGGGCACAGCCGGGACAGCTGACCCCAACTGACCAGAGGAATATTCTATACCGTATGGTGTCATGCCCAGCATATAGAGCTGTGGGAAGAAGAAGGAAGGCAGGGGAACACATTCAGGGTTATGAAATTTGTCTTCCCAAGTAACTGTTATGCATGATGGAGCCCAGCTTTCCTGGAGGTGACTGAACCCCTGCCTGCTGGTGCGAAGTAGTAAATGAATTCCTTATTTTGCTTTGCTTGTGTGCACAGCCTTTGCTTTACCTATTAAACTGTCTTTATCTCAACCCACAAGTTTTCTCACTTTTACCCTTCCAGCTAGGACCCCCACCCCAGTGGCGGGATGTGAGCGAGTGGCTACGTGGGCTTAGCTGCTGGCTGGGGTTAAACCACGACAGCCTGCTTGAACCTGCTCTGGGAAATGCTCTTACTGTGTTATGGTGCAAGGTATAAGAAGCAAAATGACAGTCCCTCCCTTGCATGGAAGTGTGCAAACTACATAACTTGTGTTTAGAAGGAGGAGAAAATTTCATAACAATATGGGTTATGGGTGTGCATGGCTATTCTGTTTCCCAGTAGCACAGTTAAAAGTACTTCCAACAATGCATTATACATTGTGACCCTGAAAGTGTGAAGACAAACTCACAAAGAAGTAGCTTTTTGTCTGAATTAGCTGGTGAGAGCTCAGCACTCTGGAGGTGCCTGTATTTCATATCCCCCTCTCCTGCTCCGCAGGATGCGTGCTGAAATGGCCATCTCATTTCCCAGTCTGTCAGCCATCTGATGACCGTTGCTGGCCTTGACTAGACTGCAACAATTTTGTAGCCGTTTAGTTGTGGCAGATAACAACCTAAGTTCTTGTCCATACTTAATCAGTTTCTGGGCTAGTGCATATAGGTCTGATGAACCGATCACAGCTGTGGTTTAATGAGTATAAACAATTAAGTAATTATAAATCAATGAGCTCTGAAGCTCTGGTATTATAATAATTACATTTAAAAAGGCACTACTTAGTTACAACTCGGGGACTATTTACAGGCAATAATTAAGGTCAAACTGACTTCCTCCTGTTACACATAGTATTTATATGAGCAGCACGTCAAATAATAATTAATTTAAGGCAAATCTAATTGCCTAGGGTACTGAAGTGTGTCATTGTCCTAGGGAATATGCTCTTGAGTTTATCACTGGTTATATTTTGAAAGGAAAAGACGTCTTTTTTAAAAATAAAGATGCAAATTCTTTTAATATGTTACTTTTTACTTAGAATGGTATAATTTCCTTCAGGGTTTTTTTTACTCAGCCCACAGGAAAGGGAATAAAGTAACAGGAAAAAGAGTATGGCACATTCCATGTATGAAGCAATCCTATGAAGAAAGAATACATGGGAAAAATTAGTGCAATCATTTTACAGGATTATTCCTCACAGGATATTTCCCAGTGCTTTGTCTGGTCTAGTTTGCAAAGATGCAAATGATGTCGTTTTTATTGCTTCCCTTAGGGGAGATTATTCCTGTCTAATAACAGTCACAGTTAGGAAATTTTACTGATGTACAAACTGTTTTTCTTTACCTGACTTTACCCCATTGCTCCTAGTTGTAAACTCCCGCGGGCAATTCAGTATAGTTCCTCTCCTTCCTGGGTGTTCTGAGCCAAGCAATACACAAGTATTTCTTTTAATCTTTCGTCGAAGTCTACCTAAATGATGGACGTTTGCGCCTTGGAGAGCCTCCAGGTTTGAACGCAGCCTCTGATTGCTGCCCTGTGCATCGCTATCTGTGCATGGACACGCTCGTGCACAGAGACATGTGCTGGTGGAATGCTTACCTGAAGGTGCCCCCACAGCACCCACTGACCGGCAAAGTGTTCTCTTGCAAAGGGATTTCTTTCCCAATTGGTCACCTCCAAGGCTGGTGGCCTTGAGGAAAGGTGAATCCATAGGGTCAGTGCAGAGTCATAAAGGTGGGCAGGAACACCAGGAGGTCTCTGGGCTGACCGCCATCACGGAGAAGGGTGAACTATGAATGTAGACCACATTGTACAGGGCTTTGCCCAGCTGGGTCTCGAAAGCCTTCAAGGACACGTTCCCCAGCCTTTCTTGGTGACCTGTTTGAATACTCCATTTTCTCATTGAAATATTTTTTCCTTTATACCCAGTCAGAAACTATGGTGTATACTTAGTAGTCTTCTGGGATTCATTCTACGTTTGATGTACGCTTTTCAGCAAAAACAGCAGCTGTGAAAGGTGGCAGCATGAGAAGTGTCTGCACTTCTACTGCTGAACAGGCACTGAGCCTTCCCCAGCTCCATCTCTCTAGCGCAAACCTTCTCTTTTTCATCTCCGTTGGCACTGGATAATTCAGTTACCTAGTGGTGCCCCTCCCTGAAATATATCAATATATCTCACAGTTCTGGCAGACTTGATTATCACCTTGGAATTGTACTCCTCCCAGCTGGAGGTGTCACTGATAAAGAGATAATACCCATCCCTTTTGCAACAGCAAGTGTAGTGAACATGTATTTATTTATTTCAGCTAACAAGCTGTAGTTCTTGCAGTCTTTTGAAGACCCATGCCCCTTCTTGCTCTCCTCTATGTCACTTCCAGATGTCATGCTTGTTGAAGTGGGGTTCCCAGTCCTTGGCTCAGTATTCCAGCTAAAGTCTAACACTGAAAACTGGTATTTCATGTGGCTGTCAGGCTGTGCTCTGCTTTACACGTCCAAGGGTGATGTTAGCCTCTCTTTTTTTTCTGTTGTGGCAGCATACTCAAGTGCAGCCTGTGCTCAGATAGATGCCCTGTCTCCATGTACTCAAAACTATTTTCTGGACAGTCATTCCCCTTTTGTACTGTTGAACACCTCTGTGTAAGTGTAGCATCTTCCACCTGACCCTGTTATTAAATTGATTCTGTTTTTATTCCAGTTTCCCGAATTTTCTTATTGACAGCTAGAACAGTTGGTGCTGTTTTCTGTGGTGGTTCTCCATGCTTTATTCAGTAGCGAGGGTTTAGTAAAATGTAGGTGCAGCACTTCAAAAACCAACAGAACAATTTGATTAACACATGTCAAATGTAATGCTGTTTTGTAAAAGTCACGGTATCTATAGTTGGGAAAATAGGCATTAGTTTAGGAAGAGATATATGTGTAAAGGGGAAAAAATAAAATGCCTGCTTAATAAATAGATGCAAAGGAAAAATGACATGTCCTTACGATACAAAGTTTCCAAAACCATGGATGAAGTATTTCATACAAAGGCTGCCTAGGAAGCCATTTCAAAAATAACAAAAGGGAAGAGTTATGTTCCAAAGCAACTGTGTGTGTTTTTCATTTAACAAAAACCCGGGTTTACAGCAAGATTATTTTGTAGAGATCTACAGATACATATAGAACCCAAAATAATAACTGAGGAATACTGTAATATCCTTTAGCAGAAATATTTCAAAGAGGGCAGGCTTTTCAAAAAGCTTGGCTTCTTTTTAAGAATCAAAACAACTAGCAGCATTCTTAAAGGCTTTTAGCATGCATGGCTTTAAGCACTTCTGAAAATTTGCCTATAGAGGTGGATGCCGAGCACTTGAAAAAAATTATCCTTGAGCTCTTTGGAAAATCTGGCTACATTTTAGACAAATGTCTGTTCTATGATCTCTTGCCCTTTGATATACCAAAGATTCACATTGCTATTTGATGAACTGCTTGTTGACAGATATTTATCAGTTTTTAGCTGGCTTAAAAAAAAAAACAACACCCAAAACAAAAACCAATAAGGGGGAGAAGGGGAATCTTGGATTTTGTAGAGATGTAGCTAAACTTTATATTTAGAGGGAAAGTCAAACAGCCAGGCAAGTAATCAATCAAATTTCTCAGCCCCTTGAGAGGGCTTGGAGCATGCAGTCCAAGTGCAGTCCTGGAGAGTCTTTCTTGCACTCCAATCGTTAGTTACATCAAGGCTTCATGCTTTTACTAATGTTACTGAGAAATGTTTGCACATATTTTTCCACCACCTATTGTGGAGAAAATATGTAAGTACCATGACTAATCCCACTGCAGAATAAGTTGTTACTAATAAAAGAAATAATAAGAGAATGTATACTTGGATGTAACCCATATTTAACAAAGAGCTGATTTTTAAATATGACAGACAATTGCTATACTAATTTAAGTTTAATGTAGTACCTGTTTACTAAGGTTTCTGGATTGCATTAATGTTTTTTGGGTATACATTTTGACACAGTATGTCATTCCCATTTTCAGTCCTGCTAGTGCTAATATTAACCTGGGAGTTCTTTCCCAGCCTCTCACCCTCTGCAGAGCATCTAAAGTGAATGTACAGAACACGGGTTCCTGGAAAACTTGTGTATTTAACTGACAATTACAATCTTGTCGTGGTTTTCCTGGATTTCTGAACCTACAATAGCCAAAATGCAATCTGATGCAAATCCAGATTGGATCAGCAGAAATATCTTGGCTGACCTGAAAGTGTCCCAAGTGAAACTGTACAGCTACCAGTTGAATTACACCCCTAACTGCTACGTGGGCAGTACCCAATGCCTGGCAGGCTGCCTGGAAGAACACCGTTGCAACCTTTCTCACCCATACATATATATATATATATATATATAAATTCCCCAGTTTTTTGAACGTATGCCTCTCTTGCTGTACTTACGGACGTTAAATTTACAAGAGTAGTAATTATTTACAACAGTAGGTGGTTAACTTGCTCTTAAATCAACCACCAGTCCTATCTGGATTAATCAGTATTTAATTCTGCATTCCCCATATCTATTGACCTTTAAAAATACTTTTTGCTACCTATCAGACAATTGTATATTGTAGGAATTATTTTAGATCTTATTTGGATGATTAATTCTTTGTTTTTTGATTTGGTGGGAAGGGTAGACTTGTTCAATGCATTTCTCACCATTACATGAAAGCAGTTTCTGAGCAATAGAAGTGGCAGAACCGTGCCATAAGTGCAGTAACCTGGGCTTCATGATAGAAGATGACATTAATGCTTCTTTTTAGAAGTTGTTTACTTATTCCCCATAGCCTCTTTCCAAAGATTGTACAAGGGGTGCTTAGCTATCACAGCAAAATAAAGATATGATTGCATAATGGATTTGGTTTAGGATGCGTTTTAATCTTTACTGAATCTTCTCACTAAATAGTGAATGATATGTAGCTGATGAAAGAGATAGAGGAGAGAAAGAGCAACTGGTGTTTTGACTGATTCTCTGATACTGTAATTATGTTTCTAAACCTGTGCCAGGTGCTTTAACAACTCTAGCTAGGTTTTATTTTATGTGGATGGTGGATGTAAATAAAGTTTGTGGTTTATTTTCCTGTTTCCTGAAATAAGACTTTATAGGTGTCAGTGAAAACAATGTAATTGAGGCCTAGAAAAAAATAGACTTAATTATTGGAACTGTGCAACTGAAGTAATGGGGTGCTTGAGAGGTTGACTTGGTAGCTAGGGAGGAAGTGATCTAGCAGGCTATTTATAGTCCGTCAAAGGGTCTGTGTTTGTCTTTTAATAAGGACATGAAAGCCAGGAAATGACCGAACATAGCCTTCGAATACTTACAGCATGAACACATGGTGCAGACAGTGATTGGAGCTAGCATGGGTGCACATGGTATGGATAAATCATTAAACAATTGAAAAATGTGTTGCAGATTGATGACAGAAGCTAAGCAATAGGAGAAGCATGGCAAAATGTAAAAGGAACAGATTAGATGTAAATAAAGAGGGGAGGGGAGGTGTGGAGGAGAGATTTGCATACAAATTTTTTGATTCAGCTGCTTGAAAGTAGCTTGAACCAGCATCATGATTCATTACTTACTGTGCTACATCAGTAAAGGGAACCTGAGCAACAAATCTGGTCTTGATTTAAATATGTGGTTAAAGGCAACTAGGTGAATGAGAGTTCCTGACTGGTGGGAGAGGGAGGCTCCTGCCAGGGATGCAGAGCTAATGGATGAACAGTCACAGCTGGAATAGCATCCAGGGACCCTGGAGAGTCAGTGGGAGTAGGGAACAGAGTGAGAGAAAGGGTTTGCAGCTGACAATGGCACACATAATCAATTTTAGGAGGGTTTATTACATTCTCAAGAGTTTAACTTGAATTAAATTTAGCTGTTTATTGTAGTGCAACATAAATTGGATACAATATTATTATTAATGTTATCTATTATCAACTCCAAAACAACTGTATTGAGCACAGACTGCAACTGTCTCCACTGAAAGCATAAAAGTAGGTGTGAAAGAAACAATCTTGTTCAACCCACAACAGAAAAACTTTAGATTTTTTGTGAAATGCAGTCATATTTTCTATTTCAAAAAACAGTTTTTGTATTTTTTTGGTTTAAAATCTCCTGTAAGGCCAGATTATAACAAATCTCATAATTTTCCCTTTAAGTCTCTGTGATGATGGTTATTGTGCAATTTGCATTTCAACATACAGTTATGCTTTCTGGACTCCAGCCCTACTGGAGCACGATCAACTTCAGGATAAACAACAGAGAGGATATAATTATATATACTCATAGGAGATGAAAATTAAAGCTGTTTTCCAGTTTATAGATATTAAATGGACTTGTGTCAATTAGCAAAATCATCTTTCACCAGAGGTTATACAAATTAATTTATTAAAGTGAGGGGTGGTCACCTAGTGCAGCTTCTTAAGCAGCTGTGCTTCATTCAGTGATAGGCAGATGTCCTAAATCTTTTCTCTGCTGCAGTACCCAGCAGTGGAAACCAGTCATTGCCAAAATCCATAAAGCTGATACCTTATCCTCCTCCAAATCCCTAGTGATGCTTGCGAACCACTCCCATTGGTTAGGCAAGTAGGGAGCTGCAGTGAAGTCTGTTTTCTTTACAGTTATTCAGTCTTTCCAATCCACTCCCGCCTTGTGGCTTATCTGTTCTATCCATTGCTTTTATCCCAGCCGATAAGAACACTGTTAGATCTCTGATGCAGGAACTATCTCTTATTGTTTGCAAAACACCTAATTAAATTAAATCCTTTCATTTGGGGTTTCTGGGTGCAACTATAATATAAATAGTAAATGATAACTTTGTTAGATTAGCATTATCTCTAACCCAAAAATCTGAAAATAAGACTTCAGTAGTAGTAGGTGATTAGCAGTATACTGGGAGGAAACTAAGCAGTGGGGTGCCACAACAGAATCTCGCCACCAGACAAGTCCTGCCTGGTAATATGGGACGATGCTAACAGATTTGGGGAACTATGCATATGTAAGTCTACACAGTTTCCTTTCAAAACACCACCTGGACTAGGAAGTTGGAACAAAAAGTATTGCTGTCATAAGATTTTTTTACTGATTTATTGGTTGTTACTAACCTCTGGTTGACCACTTGCACACAAAAAGCTTCCCACGTTAATGGAGTTTAGGAATAAAAAAGCTAACCTGGGAGTACTCATGTCTGAACCACAGTAACATATCCAGTCCTGCAGTGGAAAGTGTTTCATCACAGAGGTGAAGCGATCCTTAGCTAAACCTTACAGGAGAGGTTACCAGTGAAAGTCCTGGGTCATAACTTCAGTGTGACTTGGCTTTCAGCATGTCACCTTGGCTGTGATATCGATAATTGGGTCAAAACCAGCAATAAAAATGAATACACTGTGCATCACTAAGCCGGGAGGAGAACACTATGTCTTTTGAGACCTCTGTGTAACTGGTCATACCTGTTCTAAAATGAGTATATTCTTTGAGAAGCATTAAAGGGAACTGACCTTACCTTAGTGTCTAATCATAATAAATGACAGGCTGGGTTAATTATTACTTGGTAATTCTTTATTTAAACTTTGTACTAAGATTCATTTACAGTATATTCTTTCATGCAGAACATAAAAGATGTAATTGTGTGCAGAGTGGGTGTGGTGTTTCCCTAGGTCAAGTAAGGAATAATTTATGTACTTGCCCAGTATGAAAAATCCGTGTACACCGTACACACGTATCCCAGTTCATAGGACTGTTTCTATTAGTTGTTTGCACAAATTGAGGACAGTCACTTTCATCATGCTTGGGGGTCACTTTCTTCCCAGCTGGGTATAAGGGAGCAAGATATAGAGGTGTTTGCACAGTGCAGTGGTAACTTACTAAAACCTTCCAGACCTAGTCTAGGTTTTCGTCCTTACCCACTCCATACATCAGTAGTTCTAAATCAGCTGGCCTGATTACTCCATCTTGTAGTCTTGTAGGACTTGTTAAAAAGTCAGGGCCCAGACTTTTCTTCCAGGCTGTTGATTAGCCATCCCCAGGGGTGAAACAAAACAATTTGTACTGAGCCCTTTTATACTCAGCTGACTGAGGCTGGCATTCTGCCTTCAAGAAATCTGTTACAGACAGCACCTCATTGGATCGCTTTTTTGAACCAAAACATACATCTGGCTTTTGTATGTGCTTAACATGTTTAGTTGTTGCACCAAGGAATTTGTGTGAATTAACAGAGGCCCTGGACATGGGCAGATAAAAGCAGAAGTCACATTAGCAAACATCAATGCAGTTAAAAAAAAATAATGCTGTATCCTGAGAGTGGGGGAATGCTAGGTAATCAAGGGTTTTGCTTATTCTTCTGCAAAATAAGATTCTTCCTTTTATTTTAATAACCCTGCATCCCCTGTCCCCCCCACAACCTCAACAGCCCTCCAAAATGTTCTGAACCTGACTTCCTTGGATTGCCACCAGGTTTCTATCAAAAACAACAGGATCCTGTTGAGACTGAGATAATTCAATGTCAAAATTGTCGCTAAATCCCTATCAGGCATGAAAGACTTCTTCCAGCAGAGTTCTCCTCATAGCTGCTGCCCTTTCTTCCAAAGCTGCCCCTCCTCTTTTTTTCTCTCATCCTACAGCTCTCACAGATCTTTCTGAGCTGGAAGCCCCTGGCCATCCCTACCTCAAGAACCAATGACAAATTGGTACCATATCCCTGCGCTTATTCTGGGTATTCTGGAATGGCATGAAGCTCACAGCACATGAGGGAGGACGAACGAACTGAGTCAACACCAACACAAAGGTTAAGAACGACTGTCAAAGCTAGTCACTTCAGCCGTTGCTGGCTGATGTTCGTTTGTAGAATCTGGGTTAGCAGAGGCGAATAACGGAAGACCACCAAAGGCATGAATTCCATTGCACTGGTAACTTCAGAAGTTTCCACAGAGAGGGATAAGGAAGAAAAGTAAGTACCTTTGCTCCAAGGGACCAGGAACTATGTGCTAGCTGCACCACGTACACAGAAACAAACTAAAAGTACTCTCTGACCATCCTGTGGAAGACTGGAACCACCCTTTTCAAAGCTGCTAATCAGCCACTTTAATTTGTCTTAAACTTACCCTCAGGGTAAATTTATTAGTAGCACTTCTCTGCAAGTATCTTCCGTTCACAGGCATCTGCTCTTCTCTGTGAGGATCTCTGCACTACGGAGCTCTCATTATCTTAGAAGGGTCCAGAAGGTTTGGCTGTACCAGAGAAATGCAAGCAATTACAGGGGAAAGAAACTTGTTTTTCCAGCCTGGGGAAAATGGATGGTCTGCCACAGGGTACTCATTGTTTCATGACACAGCCTCTGCTTTTTCTGTTATCAGCCATATTTAGAAAGTAAATGTTTTTCTAAGCTCTGCTATTTTTATGTTCTTCAGATACTCTTGTTCTAAGCCCTTTGTCCGATATTTTTTAATGTTTTCTTTTTTTGTGTATGTCTTCATGTCCTCTTGATATCTTTAAGTCTTTGTCATGTTTGACTTTTTCAATATACTTGCTTCTTCCTTTCTCATTGCCTTTTTTTCCTTCGTTGTCTCCTGCATATTTCCCCCCCTTTTCCCCAGTATTGTATTTATTTATTAACTGCGCTTAAGCAGTCTCAACCGAGCATGAGGTTCTATTATGTTGGTCACAATCTACAAAGCATAGCGGAAAGGAATTTTATCCTCCTTTCACAGATAAGCAAAATGTGGCTCTGGCCAGTCAGTGTCTTGACCTAACCCATGTAAGGAAGCCAAATGCTTTCAGGCTTGAGACCATATAGAACAGAATAGAATAGCGTATCTCATCTGGAAGGGACCTATGATGATCATCTAGTACAACTGCCTGACTACTTTAGGGCTGACCACAATTTGAAGCATATTATTTAAGGGCATTGTACAAATGTATTTTGAACACTGACAGGCTTGGGCATTGACCGCTTCTCTAGGAAGGCTGTTCTGTTCCGGTGTTTGACTATCTTCTCTAAAGAAATGCTTCCTAATGTCATCAGATTTTATCTCCCCTGATGCAGCTCTGAATGTTCCCACGTGCCTTAGTACATCCCTCTCCACTGCTCCTCCTCGGGAAGCTGCAGAGAGCAGTGAGGTTGCCCCTCAGTCTCCTTTTCTCCAAACTAGACAAAGCCAAAGTCCTCAGCCCCTCCTCATAGGACATTCCTTCCAGCTTTTTCACCAGCTTTGTTGTCTTCTTCTAGACACATTTCATACCTTAACACCCTTCTTAAATTGCGGGGCCAGAACTGTACCCAGTACTCAAGGTGATGCCACACCAATGCTAAACACAGCAGGATAATCACCTCTTTTAACTGGCTGATTGTACTGTTTCTGATACATCGAAGAACGTGGTCTGCCCTCTTGGCTGCCAGGGCACGCTGCTGATTTACATTGAACCTGCTGTCAACCAGCTCCACCAGATCCTGCTCTGCAGGGCTGCTTTCCAGCCACTCCTCTCCCAATTTATATTTGTTCCTGGGGTTACTCCATCCTAGGTGCAGAATCCGGCATTTGGTCTTGTTAAATTTAAGGCCATTAATCATTGTCCAGTGCTCTAATCTTAAATCCCTCTGCAAGGCATCTTGTCCCTCAAGAGTCAACAGCACCTCTCAGTTTGGTATCGTCAGCAGTGGTGCATTGTCAGTGCTAATGGTGCTAATTGCTAATGGTGTATTCAACTCCGGTATCTAGATCATTGATAAATACATTGAACAGATCTGGCCCTAGAACTGAACACTGAGGAACACTGCTGGAGACTGGTTGCCAGCCACATTAGCCCCATTTACTTCAATCCTTTGAGCTTTGCCCTTCAGCCAGTTCTTCACTGAGCATACCGTGAACCTACTCATCTTACAGGTGGACAACTTGTCCAGAAAGATGGTATGAGGGACAGCAATAAAACCCTTAGTAAAATCCAGGAAAAAAGGGAGTTTTGATGAGTCCCACTGACACAAGGCCTTCAGTCATGTCTCTCTCCCTCTCTCTTTTTTTTTAAACACACCTTTCCCCCCTGTGTGCTCTCTCTTTTCTCTTTTCTTTTGTACTTTTCCAGAGAGAACAGTTTATTCTCTATGCTTACTAACCCTTGGCGACTTTGCTGAGTGGGTATCTTTCCACCCAAACCAGTGGCAATGATCTCAGGTTACAGGATGTTTCATCAACTATAGAACACCTGTATTGCATAACGCCAGTAAGTTGAACAGTACACCCATCTTGAAATAACACTAGGCACACAAGTTAATTGCATAGTTACTGTGGAAAAAAATATTAATTATTTGGTGGTAACTATTCAGTGACTCTATCAGCAATGGCAGTAACTTGCTTGTTTAACTTAAGATAATGCTTTCAGTCTGTGCTGTTTTCCACTAATCATGTAATTGACTGGTGTGCAAACAAAACGACATTTTGGAAATATGCTTGCACATAAAATCCCAAGCTAACACAGCAAGAAAAGGCTACCACCTCCATAAACATTACTGACAATAGTTATCATAGTTTATTTCAAAACAAATGGGGAAACATGGAGCAAGTGCCTTCATTGAATTCCACCCATGTTCTGCTGCACAGAAATGTGGAAAGATGTGCAAAGGAGGAGAGAATGAGAAAGAAAAGAGGTACTTGATTAACATGTATAAATGAAGATCAAGTAGTCTTTTTGGTTTTTTTGTCCTCCTCTGTGGAAAATTATTTGGGTGAAGGAAGGTTATTTGAGTTACATGGTAAAACATATGCTCAGCTCTATCTCATTTACAAAGGAAAAAGACTACTGTTCTGTCAGTTTATTTCTACCTCTAACTCTCCAAACCTAAACTTCTAATTCTGAGAGCAAGATAGAATCAGCTTCTGTTAGCGGTAGTGGAAATTAAATAATCATCAATGCATCTAATAATGAGATTCTAAGTCTTCAACATGGAAATGAATATTCGGTTGATAGAAAATTGAACTTCAGACTTTCTGAAAAATAAAGAACCATCTATTCCTCAATTTTCTTAAAAGCAGTTTTGAATCAGTAGGTTTTCTCGATGGATTTTAGCATCCATGCTTTCATGTGGACAGAAAGAACCACAGTCAATATACATAAGGATCAACACCAAAATAAAGTTGGGCACAAATAAGAGGTCATTTATTCAAGTTCTAAAGTGCATACTCCTATTCCAAGACAAAACCTAACTGTGTTAAATCACTTCTTTACACTAGAAGGCTTCACCAGTTACAACGACACTGTTACATGGATACAACAAACTCCCTTCCTCTGATGTGACACACTGCAAGGGGCTTTTTTCTGCCTTTATTTCAGTTGAGCTTAACTGCTTTCTAATCAGAATGATGTAGTATTTAATGCTATGTAATGTAACATCACCATAGTCACAAAGGCACACTATACCTGTGTTACTGTATGGTCTGAAATCGCATTTACTCATTTGTACCACATGTCAGCAACTGAATTGGGCCTGTTATCATTTTTCCTGGGTGTCTGGAAGATTGGAATGCAATGTCTTGAGTGCTGATGTAATACAGAGATCTTGCAGAAACAGTATCTACTAGAAGTTCACAGCAGCTGTTGTTTTGTCTGTATTTTGTTAAGGGGCTTCATTATTAATGGAAATTCTAAGGGAGTTTTTATCCCATTTTAACACATAACAAGAGATTTCAATCTATTATTGAGTCATAATTGCTAATGGCATGGTGCTTTATTCAGTAGTAACTGGCTGCAGAGCAACCTTTGGACATGTTCCTGCGGCAACACCCACTCTTCTGGGGAGAAGGATTATCAATGCAAATTACAGGGGTGTGTTTATTAAAGGTTACTAATTTGAAAAATGAAAAATTGGCTGAGATGAATGGTTGGTAAAAGCATCTGTCACCCATTTCGGGACCAAAAGAAGATTGTAAAAATCATGGAAAGCAAAAGGTTTTGGTTAAAAGGGAGGCCTGAAAGTTGTGTTTGCTCATTTCTTTAGGTTTGTTCTAAAGTGCCTGTCCAAACCTCCATTTCAAGCATCAAGGACTATTCTCAAGCATCTTAAGTATTTCCACTGGAGGTTTCTAATCTATGGTTTTTCCTTTATCATCCGTGTTTCTCCTAGAATTATGTAGTCACCACAAGCCTTGAGTAACCAAGCGCCTATATCAAATCTAAGTCCTTCCAGGAAGCAGTCTCTTGATAGATCTTTGGAGGGTGTGAGCACATCTAGGTCAGGCTCTGAATAAAATATTTCTCACAACTAAGTGACACAGGAAAGTATCTTCTTATATCACGTTATATAAATTATACTTGTTCTGAAATCTTCAACACTCTTTAATTCCTTCTGCTGCTGGAGGGTCTTCATATCTGCATCTGCCATGACAAAAGCTTTGCTGAGTGACAGTGCTTTAATGTCCTTCTGTTGACTCATCTTTCTCCAGTTCAAGTATCTATCTATAAATGAAATAGAGATTAGATTTAGAATTAAAAACAGATTAGAATTCAAGATTGCCCTTCCTCATGTAAACGATCAATTGGTTGCTTGAGGATTCATAGGTGCCCATGCTTTCTCTTTCAGAGCCAGTCAATAGTTTCACAGCATCTTCAGCTAGAAGGAATGAGAGTACTCCCTCTAAATTTAGAATAACTGAAATTTTAGCTCTCTTCATGGAGATGGGAGAAACTTGGCTGCACCTCCTTATTATGAAAAGGTACCAGGTTTTCATCATTCTGAATGAGAGCGCTAACTGCCTGGTGACATTTTGAAGGAGCTGGTACTTCCTTCTCGGGAATAAATTAATAATCCCTGCTTACATATTTTTCAAAGACAGTGCTTGGGCATCCATCTTTAGGAATGGATTCTAGGCTGAGTTTTCTCAAATAAGGGGCTGCCGCTCTCTTCTGTTTTCAGTCTAACACCCAGATATGGCCTAAGATTGAAGACCTGCTGTTGTTCATGTTGTTTCCTACTGGTTGCTTATTCTTCACATACAGCTTGTATTTTAAAAATGTAAATCTTTAACCTTTGAATACATCAGTTCCTACAAGGAAGTCCATCACAAGTACCAGAAACCTAACTCCTTTTTCTCTTTTTGATAGCACTTGAAAGCTATAAGTGCTTGAAAGATGCATAAGGAAGTACAAAACCTTTACAGAGCTTAGGTGGACCATAGTCAAAGACCTGCTATTACTTCTCTGAACAGGAAGTGATTTTTACTCAACTAGGAAATCCTAGTTTTACCCTCCAAGAACTCAAGCATGGAAGTGACAGTCTGGGGGAAGATGTTCTAATTTCATACTGCTGTGCTCACTTGAAGCTGAAATGACCAAATAGGATATTATAGACAGTCCCAAGAGACTGTTTGGATTACAGAAGTGAATTCCCAAGGACATCCATAAATCCTGAAGAAGTTGTACCCTCTGCTCCTGAAATCAGTGTCTTATGCTCAACCCCTAACAGAGAGCTTCCTCGAGTTCTGCAAGGAAGGCTTCAGTTGCTCACATTATTATCCATCCTGGTCAGATTATCTCTGGCCTATGACTTTTTGACATTTTAGTCTTTCTGCCCCATGTAAAGAGCATAGAAGGCAGTAAAATTTTCCTCTATAGACATTAGTAATATTAAAAAAGTACAATTCCACCGCACAGCTGATAAGGTGTGAAAATACAACTCACAAAACTATCCTGACTTTAACCTTCCCTGGCTAATGGCATTTCAGTGATCCCTCTTGCGCTTCAGCTGTCTGGCTTTTGTTTATTACTTTGAAAACAAGTTTCCTCTCTTATTTGCAGAATTTGAACTCTGCCATTTCCACTGGAATGTTAATTCTGGATGAAGTAGGATGAAAAAATTCTCTAAAAAAATACAGAAAAATAAAAAAGAATCTGTCTCAGTCAGCTGCAATTCAAAATAGTAGCTGAAGGATTTAAAAAAAATATGCAAATGAGAAATATCCTGAATCAATTGTTAGTATATTTTTTTAAAGGAGGGGATAATTACAACTGTAACTAAGCTGATGCTTGTGGGATGGACCATAAAGTTCTTGATCTCTCAATTAGCTTCCGAGCACATTCAATTTGCACCTTTGTTTTACAGCTTATTGTGTGATAAACTTAATCCTGCAATGGGCAATCTTCTTTCAGTTTAGCTGACATCTATAGCACAAGGCCAAGTGTGGCTGCTATGGGAACAGGTTGCAAGGTATTGTCATTTAATTTTCTTTGGTAATTAATTTTGTGCAATATGAGTTTCAGGTTACACTAAGTTATCATGTATTCTCTACTTGATTGGCCATTGTTCTCTTCTGGTCTAACTAGAGTAAGTTCCTCATCTTCAGTATGAGATAGTTTTGTTCTTAACATTTCCAAAATTTAGGAGCAATCTGTGTTGTATTAACTACTTAAAATGTCTAGACTCTCTCTTTCAGATATACCAGTCTTCCTTATTGAGGACTAGAAATTTCAAACAGGACAATACATCTTAATGTAGGTTAGTATATGATGTTTTAACTAATAATACTGGACTAAACCATTCAGACTACCAGGATTGTGCTGTTTTAATCATAGTTAAAGTATAGTAAAACATGGTACTATTTTCTAGTACAATGAAGTGTTCTGTTATTGCTTCAATTGCAATAAGCAGTGGTCATTGTCCTATTCATTTAACTGTGCTTATCTACTGATGTTGCTACCATTGCTACTAAATGCTGTCTTATTTAGGTGTCTGAGACCTTAATTATATTCTCTTTTTGATTTACTACAATTAATTTGTTATCATAATGTTTGCCCTTCCCTCACTCAAAATATTATTCCCCTGTTATGCTATGGCTTCAGGCTTGATAGACTGAGCTGTCACTGAAATGCTATTGAATGAGTTCTCCTCCCTCTATTGCTTTTCAGAAACAGCAGCTGACGTCTTCCTACTCCTACACACGTCTTTGTAACCCCATTTGTTATAACCATGGCAAGCAAGCATGACAGTAGCCTTGGTTTTTTGTTTTGTTTTCTTTTTTATTCTTTTTTTCTGGCAACTGGACTTTCGGGTTCAAATAACTTAATCATCCAAGTTGAGTAAAAACTAAATAGCATTTCAGACACCTCTACAGCACCCCAGCCATAAGTCTCTAAGCGTGTTTACATGGAGGAAGTATCAGGTGACACGTGAGAAATTCTTTACTTTGGCAATAGGTTCTCCAAGTAAAAATTTTAAGCATGCAACTGGATTTAAAATGAAAGTCAGGGACCTCCAACCTGACTAAGTATTAATCTGTGCAGAAACATTTGTCTTGATTTTTTAATTGCTAATGTACTTTCTCTTGAGGCCCTTCTGCTAAACTCCTATGTGGGCACTCCTTTATTTATATACAACTTGAAAAAAACACCTGCATTATGAAACCTCGTTGGCTTTGGCTATGTTTTTCATAGGTGTAATCCTGAACCCTTGTTTTTGTGGTGCATGTGATATTTCAGAAGTTATCATAACCTGAAGGCGAGGGCATTAAATAAAATGATGACCCAAGAAGATGCGGTAGCTTGATTTTGAACATGTGACACAACTAATAAAAGGAATAATTTTTTTTATTGTATGAATTAAGTTGCAGGAACTGTTAAGTTAAACTTAAAATAACCCTTTTAAATGTTGTTGAGGATAATGAATTAGCCAGGAGGAGTTAGAGCCTGCTGCTGCCAACTAAAGTGCTTGGGGACTTGAGATAGAAGTGAACGATAAGAAGCAGCTTTCATGCATTCAAATAAATTACATGTTGGGCTTGGCTTAATCCTGGCATCAGAATGATCTCTGGGTTTTTCCCTACATTATCTTAGTCTATGATTATGCAAATATCCTTTTAATGTAGCGACTCCTTAACAGGAAATTAGTCTCATACTTGCTCATAAGCTCTTGCAACCAACAGACATTTGCTTGCAAAATCCGAGTGTGTCTGAGGCACAAAAGGCACATTAACCCTTTAAGTAACAAAATTTTGCAAACATGCAAATAACAGGACATGCTCGGATATGTCAGGGATGTAGCAGATGAATCAGGAAAGTGGTAAGTTTCCTAACACAAAAATATTCCTGGGTTTGAAAGTTCAACCAGAAAGTCTATGGTATTAAGTTTACATTTGGTTTCAAAGATTGTAAGGAAAACAGGGAAGTAGAGAAAAATCTTACAGAAAAGCAGAACTAAAACTGAATAAAATATGGAAATGAGACAAAGCATAAAGACAAAAGAAGCATAACCATTAGCGTTAAATGTACAGCAACCTGGTGAGCCCAGGTAGTCTCCCATCATCATTCATGCATATAGACGTACTTTATTGATGTTGTTTTCAGGAACTGCACCAAAATGGGACTGTGAGAGTAACCTGCTTTGTCTGGAGAACAGGAACTTAAGAATGGGAATCCGATGTTTCATCTGGAAAGACAGAATGCTGGCATCCTTTGGGAGGGGAAGAACTGAAGTCACAAAAATTGTGTCGTGCTACTTGTGGTAGTATTAATGTACATCTCTGAGCACACAACAGGAAAGCCCGGTTCTTGATTTTTTTACTTTTTAAATCCCTGCTAGGTGAAATTATCTTCGGTAACTTTTTTCTCTTAAACTAAGGGTTTCTGTTTTCTTTTTAGGGAAAAAATAGCAGTTAAGCATTTGACGTCAATCTGGTATACACTAGTGATAAGTTGACGGCTAGTGCTTCAGGTGACCCCTGTCCCCCTTTCTTTTGTTACCTGCGCTGATGGAACCACAGACAGCTAAAGCCTCAGTTACAGAGCAGCATAATGAAATTAGGCACCTAACTTTCCAATGGGATTTAGGGTAGTATCTGATTCATTCAAGCTCTTTTGAAACTCCCATCAAAGTGAACTGTTCAAGGCATGACCTTAAGGTAACACTTGAATCAGCCACAAAATCTAGACATCCAGCTCTTTGCTTTAAATCTAAGACCTATTCTTTCTTCTATATCCAGTGTATTCTGTTTGTAATTACCAGAAATTACCATCAGAGAAATCAGAGCTAATCTGAGGCTTATTAAGGAGCGAGAATTTATGCTTAACTATTTAAATAAATTCTTGTTGATCTGGTTTCTGGAGATTAAACTCTTTAATTTTGTCTGTCAGAGATGGGAGAAACTTGCTAGTACAACAGCATAGTATCTTGGAGTAAAATAACCCAACACGTATACGTAAGTACAGAGAGAGTGGGTGCTTGCAAATGCTATGCAGGCAATATGAATTGCTGTGATTCCCCATTAAATGCCATCTAGTCAAACACCCTCAGTCCATTTTTGGTATTGAGCACTAGCCAGTCACTAGGTTTTTTTTCTAACTGTTCCAGCAAAATCTAGCAGATTCTAGACTAACTTTGAAGACAGAAAAAATTTACAAATTACCATTTGGAATTGATTTTGTTTTCAATAGATTAAAGTCCTAATAGCCTACTGTTGTGGTTCCAGCTCCAAAATAATTTTGCAGTGGCGTACTCAGTGTGCTGAATCACTAGCACTCAAATTTAGCAGAAACACATCCCTGTGCTAATGATGTCAACGAAAAAACAGTGAGATTTTATTTACCATCTGATCTGTGTAGTCAGCCCTTGGGTAGCACAGGACAAATGCCTGAGAGCTCTTTTTTAGACTCAGGGACTTAGAAATTCGCTCTTTCAGGAATCATGTCAGGTAGCATTCTGCTGGAGTAATATTAAACTTTTAGCATTAAGCCAACTTAAACCAAACATACGGACTCTCTGACTTCTATGAAAGCTTTGATTAGCTGGCAGCAAAGTGCAGTTGCAGGCACCTCTGTATTCTCCGTTTGAAAAGTCAGCCTCAGCTCGGAGTGCTGTCCTTGGAAACAACCTACATCTGTAAGGCACAGCTTTTATTTCACCTGACATGTAGGGGAAGAAAACAAATACAAAGCCTGCAAGGGTTCATCTCGCCTTATAACAAAAGGGAACTACAAATCCAACGTGGCTTCAAAAATGAAGAATTCTCCTGATTTCTTCATTGCTTATCAAGGGAGTACATGACTGATAACTTCCTTTAGTAGGGGTATCTTAACTTGTATCAGCTCAGAGGTTTTTTAACAATTTTGAAATTAAGAAGCATTAGTATCAAATTACACATTTTTTGTTCCTTGGTACAGAAGCCACCTAAAGTGCTCCAGGGTTGGGGTTTTTTTTTTGCCAATTTGCCATTCTCTGTAAAATGACAAAAAATTGTTACAGACATATTTGCCAAAAAGTGTGGCCAAAAATAATTTAGAGGAAGGCTACTAGTCAGTGGACCTTTTTAGATGTTAATTTTTAAATTATGATTTCAGGGTTACAGGAAATAGGATGCCAGTTGTTCAGGAATTACGGCATTTGCTAGAGGACCTATACTGGCATCATAACTGCTTACTTTAAGTTAGAGCTCTATCTCTTAATATTTCAAGATGCTGTATTCTGCAAATTTATTTCCTTCTTGGAAAGCAAATAAGATGTTGGCTAGGAAATTAATTTTATTGGGAAATGTTGGAACTTATTTAGTTTTTTGGATGACCCACTTGAAATGGGGATTATGTCATTTTTACATAAACCTATCTATCTGGTGATACTAAACCAAGATAATTTGCTTCGATGGAGATCAAGTCTGCTGTAAATGTATAAAAATATCTAGTAGGCTTATTAGCCTACAATTCAGAAAATGATCTAGACTTAAAAATTATGGGAGTTTAGAAGCTTTAAATCGTATGGGAAATTCCAATATTTTTGGTCTATGTAATCAGAGCTGAACTGTAAGAGCTTTCTGAACACTTCAGGAAACAGTAATCATTTCACAGGTTTATGAAGCCGCCAAAGCTGTGAAGTCATTGATTTCTTTGCTCAGAGTTCACACACAAACAGATGTGCGAGGAGTGTATTTAGCTCATTTCCAGGCCACTGAACGGGACTCTGAGCATCTCAGAATCCTATATGAAAGAACTTAACTGCTACCACAGAAATTTGATATTACACACAGATTTTAGAAAGGCAGCAGAGTGGCAAATTGTAGCTGGATGAGGAAGTGAGTATTTGTAATGAACATGACCCCAGAGAAATATATTTGGCATAAAATACCTTTCCTTGTGTGTGTTCTTTTGTAGTTTGTCATTATACATGCAGAACAAAACAACACCAAGTGTAAAAACATCTTTATCCTTACAAAACATCAGTGTTAGGGAATGATACAATTATGACCTATTCTGAAAGCATCATCAGAATACCACAGGAATTTGCTTTTTGCAGAAATCTAGCAGTTTAAATAACGAATTAAAGGTCACAATCAATATAGACAGTAACTAGATTTCAAGACTAAGTGGATTGTCACATAAAGAAGTATTTTCATGAGCATGCCCATAGGGAAAAAATCTAAGGGAATACAGTCTGCTTTCCCTTCATGTCGGTTGTACCTCTGAAGTCTTGAGAATACTTAGGGATGTGTATTGTGCTTAAGTGGAGTAGGGGAGTATGCAGCCTGTCTAAAGTCACTCTTTGATCTAAAACCCATTTTTCACTGAAATTCTTACTGCAGTCCACATAGATGTGGAGTCACTGCAAAACATTTGCCACTGACAAATGAATGCCTAATAATGAAAAAATTTATCAACAAACATACAGTCAACAACCTGCAGTAACTTTCACAATAATCAAGGTCACCCTCCCCCTAAGTTTTAAAGGTTACTGGTACAACACTACATACAGTAGAGAAGCAGAAAGATGCCTAGTGGTCACAAGATGCTGATCTTAAAGAAACCTGCCAGTCCGTCAGCATAGCACTACTCTTTATGTATTCTAAGAATCAGGTAGCACAAGCATTTCTGATGGGAGTTCAGAAATGAAGTCAATGGCATAAATCAGAAAATGGCCAATGCTGTTCTTGTGTTCCTAAAATGCATAAGGAGATCCAGAAAAGAACTAAACACGGTTATTCCTTTAATGTAAGAATAGAACGGCAAAGATTCTGTTAAATTCACCGTAATTAACATTGGTGAGTCTTGCAGTCCAGTCATCGGGGGGAAAAAAGAAGCCTATCTGAACTACACGGCTACATCTTTAACAACTCTTCAGCTGATATTTCACTGACAGGGACAGGAAAATTTGAGAGCAAAGCTTAGGTATTTCCTGTTGAGAAAATGTGAAGCATTCCAGAGCGGTGAGGGTATGTTACCCTGGTAGATGAGTACTCAGCAAGTTTGTGACAGCAGGTCTTTCTATAATGAATGATTCCTGTGGAGTAGTTACTTCATCAGTTGAGGTCTTGACATCATTTTTGACAGCTGCTGTTGGGTTGGTAGCATCAGATGCTGAACATGCTCTCTTGTACAGCATAAAAAGACAGGCTATAACTGCTACATGTGGAGATAAGGGGGATCTGGCTGCTGACAAAGTGGCAGCATAGCAGCAACAACTCTGGTGGCCTACACCAGACTGTCCTGGCACAGGTGACCACATCTTACTGCTTAGAAACAGCTGATACCCAGCAGGCTGGATCAGGTCAGCATACACTTCGCTTATACCATGATGGCTTAACTGCAAAGGAGTTTTGTTGAAGCCCAGTGACAGACTGTTATGTGGGGACACAAATACCTACCAAGCCAAAGTAGGATGTTTTTTGTGCAAGTTCAGTACAACACAATTTTCAGTAACTAAAGAGACCAATGGCATGTAGTTCTATAATCTGTAGTCTGACATACATAACTAAAGAAAATTCAATGCTCAGTAATGGGTGAAAAGTAAGTTTCTTCCTGCCTTCTTTGTTTAGCGGAATACTTTCCACAATTCCAGTTCTTTCCGAATTATTCAGAACACCCACAGCAAAACCCTGTCCACAAGTAGCTGAATAAGTCTGAATACTCATCCCTGTGAAATGGGGGAAGCGTCTGCCATCTCTGGCTTCAGCCATCTCCTCTTTTGCCCCAGTTCTGGTTCTGTTTGGACCCATCTCTGAGTTGATTCAATGTTTTACCAGTGGCTTAACAGGAAGCAATGTAATGGTTTTCTTTACCCCACTCCTGCAGTAGTTTTCTCTTGGGTTGAAGAGTTAATTCAAATCATAGAATCTTTTAGGTGGAAAAGACCTTTGAAATCATCAAGTCCAACCATTAACCCTGACTCCCAAGACCATCGCTAAACCATGTTGCCAAATGCATTATACATTTTTTAAACCCTCCAGGGATGGTGATTCCACCACTTCCCTGGGCAGCCTGTTCCAATCTTCAGCACCCTTTCAGTGAAGAATTTTTTCCTATTACACAAACTAAACCTCCCCCAGCCAAGCTTGAGGCCATTTCCTCTTGCCCTGTCCCTTGTTACCTGGGAGAAGAGACCTGCCCACACCTGCCTACAGCCTCCTGTCAGGGAGCTGCAGACAGTGATAATGTCTCCCCCGAGTCTCCTCTTCTCCAGGCTAAACAACCCCAGTTCCCTCAGCCACTCTTCACAAGACTTGTGCTCCAGACCCTTCACCAGCTCTGTTGCCCTTCTCTGGACACGCTCCAGCACCTCAATGTCCCTCTTGCAGTGAGAGGGGCCCAAAACTCAACACAGCGTTCAAGGTGCAGCCCCACCAGTGCCCAGTACAGGGGGACAATCACTCCCCTTGCCCTGCTGGCCACGCTGTTTCTGATACAGGCCAGGATGCTGTTGGGTTCTTGGCCACCTGGGCACACTGCTGGCCCACGTTCAGCCGGCCGTCAGCCAGCACCCCCAGGCCCTTTTCCCCCAGGCACTTTCCAGCCGCTCTGCCCCCAGCCCGTAGCGCTGTGTGGGGCTGCTGTGACCCACGTGCAGGACCCGGCACTGAGCCTTGTTGAACCTGGTACAACCGGCCTCGGCCCACGGGTCCAGCCTGCCTGGAAGCCCCTGCAGAGCCTGCCTGCCCTCCAGCAGCTCAACACTCCCTCCCAACTCGCTGTCATCTGCAAATTTACCGAGGGTGCACACAACTCCCTCGTCCCCATTGCTGATAAAAGATATTATACAGGACTGGCCCCAGCAGGGAGCCCTGGGGAACACCACTGGGGAATTCACTTCAGGGAAGTTCATAAAAGTGCCAGGGATGATGCAAGGGGAAGTGGTGGGAATGCATGGCCCCTAGCAGAAAACAAGGTCAACTGGTGCTTACCCAGTCTCAATTCACCCCTGGGACTAGAGCCTCAATACTCAATCAGGAAGTTGGTCAATCAAGGCTTAGACTGATGCCGCTGTGGGGCCATTCCAGGAGATTCCAAAAGAGGACACTAAGATACATAAATATGCAATATTATATTTTAATGAGCAGTTTGATTAAATCTATCATAGGCTGGCTAATCACAGGTCATAAGCTGTTGTAAAGTTGTAACAAAATCTTATTGAAAGTGAATGAATTTAAAGAGATAAAAAACAGACAAGACACAGAGCAGTCTCTCAGTAACAACTTCCAAAGGCATGCTATAAAATTATGTTTCCTACTCATTATAATAACAATTAAGAGAATTTAAAAACACATATGCTACAGGCTTAACTGAAAAAACCCAACATCTATTAACATGGCGTGAATGAATTAACAGTTCAAGCAATGCTTTAAACTTTCTACCTAACTTCTAATTAAGGGGTCGTCCTCACATTTTTTCCCCAAGAATAAAGGCTACTATACCTTTCAGAAATGGAGACCTAGAACAAAGTAAATGATGTAGCAATAGAGTAGGATCAAAATAATGCAGGTTGTTGAAATCTGCATTTTTAAAGCACGCAAACAAAATGTCACATTAGTTCTCCACAGCTTTTTTCACAGATCTTTTTTTGCATCTGAATTTTCATTTCTCCTACTGCAGCATTTGACAGGATTCATAAATAGAAATGATTACTCAGCTTTTTTGTTTAACTGTCCTCTTCTTCTTGGATTTTCTTTTTAACAGTCAAACCTGATTGCTAACATCTGTCCATCAGCTGAGTATAACAGCACCCCCTTCTGGTTTTAACAGCATGAGGTGGAATTGGAACTCCCATCATCATGTAAGAAATCTGTAGAGAAACAAGATAGAAGTGAAAATTTTATAAAACTAGGTATTTAGTCATAAGAAATAGGCAAAGGAATATTAATGCCACTACATTAGCCCAACCTATTCAGTTTCAGGGGCTGAGGAGCAATTTTAGAATGGTTCTCATAGGCCATGAGGTAGCTCTGTGTAGGCGAGGTAGCCAGCGTGTCTTCATCACTGTATGTAGTGGCAGCACTCCAAATACCCGTTCATGCAGAGACTCCCTTGACAGCAAGCCTCCTGTCCCACTGCTTCCTCCTCTAGTGTGGCCATAAAGGCTAAAGATCCAAGTACTTGTCTGTTCTGGGCTCATGCTGCCTGAGCAGCCTTTTCTCATCTCTTCTGATGCAAATGTGGTGGGTGGAGAGGATTATTTCATGGGCTAACTGTGCCCTAATTTAGCCTACCCTGTTTAATTAGACCACCACTTTGGCCTAGCAACTCCTATGTAATCTGACTACTACTGGTATCTTGCTTAGATTTTCAGGAAGAAGTGTCCCAGACTCTGAAACGTTAACTCTACCCCTGTGTTTTGCCATACTGAGCTGTGTATTGCTTACATGACAATTGTTTCAGGGATCCTTCATGTAAAGTACTGCATGATCATATTATCTATGTGCTTTTACTTTAAAATACTTGTTATGAAAACCTTCAAAACGTTGATCATTTCTACATTAGAAAACAAAACATTTTAATAAATTGCTGTATGAGGTAAACAGGTGACACTGATCAATGAATCAAATTGCAATCAGCCATTTCTGCAGAAGGAAAAACCCCAGCCAACCCACCATGTAAGTAATACTACTAAGACAGATTGAATTCAAACCTGATCTTGCAAGAACAAACTGGGTGTTCAGGCACCTCTGTACAGATTAGCTTACTAGGCTGGGGTCTTTTTTTTCCATTGGCTTTTTCTGGTAATACTTGATACAATTTTGTTTTAAAAAGCAACTGCACCCCATGCTGTACATAGTGCTAAAATATGCACAGGACATACTTCACTATGAACACATATCTTTTTGTTCCATTGTGTGGTAAAGCAGCATTATTTCAGGCGTAGATGCAACTGCAGTGGTAATGGAGCAGACTGGGGGAGATGTGCAATACTGAAGTTTCCCCAGGTGGGAAAGCGGACTGAAGTGATGGTGTCATCTGTAGCCTCTCCCTCCAAACAGATCATCTTTACAGATAAACTCACACCTGAATATATATGTTCTCATTTACAAGATCCCGTTTTCTCCTGCTGGATGTTTTGAAGGATCCAGCCCATGCAGCTTCATCTGCACTGCGATGTCAAACAAGTAATCATAACATTCACACCTAAAATCAAAAGGAAAAAACAGTGAAATGTAAAGTAAGGCTCAAGTCTTGCCATGTTTTATGAGAATAGTTTTCTTCCTTGAGCTCTACATCACCAATGCGACAATCTGACTGGACAGCTCTATTGTAATTTATTTCTGTTCTTGCAGCATGGAAAATGCCGAGCATTTTTGTTGTATGATCCTGATTTCCTGCATTCCCATCAGCACATGAAGATGTAAATTCCAAAAATGGGTCTAGGGAAGACTATACAAACGGTATTGGCAGGTGTCATATAAAAGCAGAGATTGCCTGCAGGTTTCATGAGGAGGGACTTGTCCCTATGAAAGGAAAATATTGGCAACTGTATCAGCCAGCATTGATACAAAAGCAAAACCAAGCAGTGGAATCTTGGATGAATGCATTCCCAAAAGCTCTCTATACATTCAGTGAGGCCAGAACTTAATGTTCTGAATTATTGTCCATGGGTTGGAAATACACAAGACATTAAGGTCATTAAGATTTTGAGGTATAATGGCAAAAGATATCATATTCCTACGTTGTACTCACATTGTTTTGGCTTTTTCCCATGTTTCTCCCCATACGTAAACTCCATGACGTCTAACCAATACAGCACAAGAGTCTGGATATTTTTCCAGAGCACGTGCCATTCTTTCCTTGAGATCCTTCTCTTCTGGTGTATTCTCAATAATGGGAACCACTAGCGTATCATCATATCTAAAACAAAAATGAATGTTCATGTATTTAAAAAAATGCTGTGTTTGGATGTATGAAGCTTTTCCCTAAGAAAGAGATTCTGCTTTGACCATGTGAAGGTGTTAACAAATTCTCAACACTAGTGATTTTATGCTCTTCTCTTGTGAGTCATGCTGTAACATAAGAACTCTCAGGAACATCTCTCACTCCCAAACGTACACTATGCTGGCAATACCTGAGCTACACTTGAGGCACAAAAAGAAAGTAATACTTTAATGTATTAGGTGTAGCTGTTTGTTCACATATCACTTTGTAGTTGGGTCTCTTTACAACTTTCTCAGACTCTTTATCCTGTATTGGCATCACTTACAAGCTTTATCTCAGACTAAATTATTTAAAAGAATCACATCATGAAGAAGGAAATGAAGCTGTTTGCTGCAGAGCAGAAAAAAATAATTTAGGTAGTCCAAAAAGCCCCTGGAAATAAGATTGTCCTGCTAAGGCATATAAATAGAAAGTAGAGTCAACACATGAAAAATAAATACTCTGATGGAGTCATTGGTGGGCTATATGTGATCTTAAGAGAGCCTGAGAACCCCAGTTCCAAAGACAAGATGATGCATGTTACTCAGTGGAACTTGCCTAAGAGTTTCTTCTGAAGGAGGACTGGGATATTTGGCATTGTTTGAAAGTTAATTAACACTGGCAGAAACTTGTTTAATTTTAATAAGTCCCCAGTTCAGGTTCAGATTTATCATTGAGATCACAGATATTTCATGAGTGGATCCTAGTTGTACTTTTATAAAACACAGAGAGAAAGCAATAGTAAAAATAATACATCTTGTATTTCAAATCAGAAAATTAAAGTCTCATCCCTTACAGTTTTCAATGCTGATGCTTTCCCAAGGAAGTAGTATGAAAATAGTGATGAAGAAACTTAAGTGTTTTTTGTAGGTTTACTTTGAATCTTACACATTCTGATCATTAAAATTAGATTTAGAGTGGGCTATTAGTGAGGCCAAATGAGCTAAGGCATTGGTTTCCTAGGTTCTGCTTTCTACTTGGATGAGAGTTTGGAAGCAGGTATAAATATCATAACTGATTTCTAATCATAACCATAAGCTTTTTATCAAGAACTAATACCTATAATACTCAAAGAAGATTATGAATGAGTTATTACTTGATATTTCTTTAGTTTTATTGAAATATAAGCTGCCTACATTTAGCCAAACCGTCATATAAAATCTCAGGACAATCTGAGACTTTCAAAGCTATTTACTACAGATCTAGTTCTCTCTACTGAAGTCAAATGTAAAAGTATTCTGGCATCACTGGTATGACATTTAGGTCAACAAATACTTCTGATTATTCTGTCTGTAGCACTTTCCTGGATAGCTTCCAGAAAAGGTTTCTGAAATTAGAAACAATATATCGTTGATCCCTTTTTTGAAAGTTCCCATTCCGTACTATCAAATTCCTTCTTATCAATGGGGAGCCTTGTGTGAGGCAAGACAGTGGAATCAGTCTAGTATGGATGAGTATGTACTTAGGAGCCATGTAATCTGGAGCTTTGACTTCTTTAGTTTTTCTGGTAAATTAACAGGATGAAATGGGACAATTCAGAGATATGGAACCCAATAAATATAATGTCTCCTGACTAACATTTGGGAATGTTTGAGAATTCAAAACGTATATCCAACAAGAAAATAGTTTTGGACTTTTTTAAAGTCAGCGTTGTTACACATTTCAATATAAGGGGCATCTTGCCACATTAAAAATACAAATGCTCATGCTGGCCAGAGAGTAAAGCTGGCAAGTCAGCCAAAACTGCATAAAATATGGCCAGGTGTAAAATCACGTGCCAGACACATGGCTTGCTCCCTTGCAAAGGGCAATAATTAGTTACAGAAGTTAACATCAAAAAAGTGGAAAGAATTTAGCATTTCAATTTTTCATCTAATTGTCACATATTATATAAATGCTTTTTGCGGATCCCAATTCAACACACTGTGGGTGGAGTCCTCAAAACAAGCCATCACACATAATTTGGAATAACTCAGCACTTACCTCAGAGCTCATCCTTGAAAAGTAATAACATTATCTTTAATGAGCTGTTTATTCTGAGTTTTCTTTCAAAGTCTGTCAAGTAAAATCTGAAATCCTGTACTCTTTTAACATGCCCTAAACTAGCACATGTAGTGGTATGTGAAGTCCACCCAAATGTAGTTTGCACATTTTCAATCCAACCTAATGTTGGCTGGTTTCAGTTTCAGTTTAACATTCTATAGATGTGTTAACATTATCTGTTCTTGAGATATTTGTCAGGATATAACTCTCTATTTGGCTTGATTCTGTAGCTCAACAGACCACAGTAGCCCTGACACTGCAAGACTTTATCTCAGACCTCTTCCATAGGCTTGCAGGCTTTTAATGGAAAGCCAATGACTGATTTAATGTAGAAGTCTTTTTACTTCTTTTTCCTAATACTTTATATTACACACTTTGATGTACATAACTCAAATGACTTGCCATCTATTTATATTGCCAAAAACAAATGATCAGATAGCGTGCCTCTTTTCTTAAACATAGAGAAGTACCGGTAATAGCCTCCTGAAGTACACTTCTGGATTCCTTTTATCATCTCCTGATGGGTAATACTGAACTCACTCCCTGGGTAAAGAAGGGTAGCCATAACAGCAGCCTTGGAATGAGTATGGATCACTGCACCTGCCCCTAAGAACAGAAAAAGGAGAATTATTTTTTTTTTCAGAATTTTAAAATGTGTTTATTAAGAGAATCTTATTCACCTACTTGATTAATTTCCTTTGGCTAGACATCTTAGCAAGTGGTCATCTACTTTATTACAGGAAAAAAACCAGCAACCTAAATAAAGGTATGACATAATTCCTCATCCTTAAAGGATAATTATAGATTGTCTTAGGACACCAGCGTTAACCCACAGTTAGTGACAAATTCCAGGAGATAAACTACTTGCAAAAATTGAAGGAGAAACACTACTGGTACATTTCTTTACATACTGCAATGACTGAAACACTCTCATTAATTCAAAAATTTATTTGTGAGATGAAAGTTTAAAGACTTTTACTTTCTTTTTAAGCTAATACTCTTCTTCGATTATCCACTGATTCTCTGAAAAAAATATTTGTTATCTTTTTGTGTTATCATGGAAAGATAGGTAGATAATAATTATAATTTACTTTTAAAGTTGCAGAGTTGCCAAAGATATGAAATGAGTTTTCCTCGGGTACACATGTATGCTTCTTGTGCAGGAAGATCAGAATAAACTCCCTAAATCATTTCTAAAGTAACAGATGTAAATCTTACACAACAGCAAGAGCTCTCTTTACTGTCCACCTGCAAAAGAAAAAATTCATACTTTTTTCACCTACCTGTAATTTAGAACCTTTAATCACAGCCAATGGTTGCAAAGGGATCTAAACCAGTTGCTGAATAGGCAAAATTACTGGGACCAACCTGCTGTAAACCCCCCACCTCCTCCCACAACCTACTAATACACAGCACTAAAAATTACTGCCAAAAGGATGGCCACAGGTATAACTACCTGAGAAGATTAAAATGTAAATGACACACACACAGGATGTTACCATGAATTACCTTCAACTGTTCATACTCTTTTACAAATAATTTATTTTATATAGTTTCATGTTTATTTCACTGTAACTTCCATGTCTAACGAATATGGTATTGATTATTAATTCTGTGGATGTGTGTATTCAGTGTTCTAGTCATCACAGAACTAAACCCATTTGCTACACACCTCTCATAGTGTAGGCATTCATAAAAAGAGGCGTGCACTGGCTTTTCTTCAGTTTCTTGTGTGGTGGAGGACCACTGATGTCCCGTTCGTTCATGTCACAAACAAACATATCTTCTGGCTGTAACAAAGAAGGAATTATTTTGACCTGTGATGACCTGAACAGTTTTGTTTTCCTTCTAGGGGGGCAAATACATACACCATAATTTTAACTTCGTGGAAGTGCTGTAACGCACCACATTTATTCTAGCTTCTAATACTATTTACTGACATTGTGTAATGTGAATTAATATCAGGTACTTTTTTCATTCAGACTGCTGCCAAGCAGATATTTGTAAAACTAAGTTTTTCTTGGAGAGGAGGCAGCCTGTATCTAAACAACAGACAACAGATCAAAAGGAAAAATAGTAACTGATTCAAAAGAAATGTAGATGTACTTTTCCTTCCCCCCCTTTAAAGAATCAATAATGGACATAAATTAAACCTACACATAATATATTCAACTTGTAGAACTATTTTTTTAAACCTTGCTTTTAGTAGCTTTACATGATTGGTACCTTTGCATCAATCAGCTACTCATAACAGTACAAAGAATTGTTCAGAGCAGCAATAAAACCTTCTTCTTCAAATGTTATTTTAAAAATCAGCAGGAAATACAGTTGCAAGAGATTTCCTTACTCACTGTGCTCAATCCACTACTACTGCTAGTAAAGAACAGACCATCACAGTCTTGCCATGTTATGCCTTTGCCTGCTTTACTTGCTAACATCCTCAGCAAGCACTGCTGTGAAACCCCAAGTTTCTATCAGTGAAGAGATTCTGTTCACTTCTCATTGTATTTACCCCCATATATATAAAACAACAAAGCCTTTCCACATATTACTCTACTCTGGGGAAGTTCCTGGTGTCATAAAATAGTTACCATTTACCATTCTCCCCTCCACTTATATTTTGGTTTTTTTTTGGAAAGGAGACAGACAGGCACAGTCACCTTTTCATGGGGAAAGCCCATCTATTTACTGAGAATATCAAGAGAAAGATTTGTAATCACTAAAATGAAAATAGAGACGAGGTGTTAATGTTAATTACCTATGTGCCACAGTAACTTGAAACTGTAGCCAGACAGTTATAAAGCCATTCAAGCTTGACAAAGCTGGACTTTAGTAACATTTGAATCTCACAGCTGTCTGTGTTAATTTAAAGCAAAGAGATCATCACGAGTAATCTACACTGGTCACTGAAACACGTTGGCTTGCTATGCTAGTGGAGTACTGGGCAGAATCTTCAGTTGTTTCGATAAGGAAGTCAACAGTATAATAAGTTTCTAACTTTACATACGGAAAAATGAAACTCTAAACAAAGGTACTTTCATCCTTCTAAAGATGAGCTTTGACATAAAATACAGTTCAGCATACCTGTATTCTTTCCTTTTGCACTCCTGAAGGAGCGATGTAGATTTCATTCCTAAGAAAAGTTACAGACAGGGAAAATGGATAAACAGGTTTAGAGCTCTTGATCCACTGAAAAGGAAATGGCAAATCTAGCCCTTCATAATTTAGTGACTTTCTTGCTCCTTCCATAGATTTACATGTAGGTGGTTTTCAAAATAGAACTGAATCATAGAAGGGCATACGAAATCTGTAACTTGCAGTGGTACAAAACCGCGCTTTCAACTTGACAAAGAGATATGAAACATGTGTACGAAGTGCAGCCTTATTTTCCTACAAACACACAGCCTCCCCCTGCAATAATTCCAACTCAAATCCCCAGAATTCAGAATAAAAGTGGAACAAGAGAAATTGCAAGTGGACATCGATCTATGACAAAGCAGGTGACAAAACTATTACTTAAAAATTCCCAGACTACTGATAAACAGTATTAATTATCCATAGTATTCTACAATGTAAATACTTCTGGGGGTTTGTTATAACTGTGTAGTTTAAGTTTTTAATGCATTTATGTATTTCTTTGTGTTGATGAAAAGATAACAGTAATGCAATGCAATTAAATGCCTGCAATTCAAGTAGAAGTGCATTGCTTCTTGCAAGGTTTACATGAACTAACACTATAAAAAACTGATTTAAATTACAATGATTTTAAGATGACATCGAAAATATTTTCAATAATAGCAAAAAAATTTATCAGATTATCTTTCTCAATTGTAACCACTATTCAGTTGCAACAGTAACATACTAAATTCAGGAGCACAGAGACATCTAGTGAATAATTAGTCAAGTTACAGATATATTTCTGGACAAGAGCACTTAGAAGAGCAACGAAACTGGTGAAGAGTCTAGAGAATAAGTTTTATGAAAAACAGCTGAGGGAACTGGGGTTATTTGGTTTGGAGAAAAGGAGGCTGAAGGAAAACCTTACTGCTCTCTACAACTACCTGAATGGAGTTTGTAGTGAGGTGCGTGTTGGCCTCCTCTTCGAAGTGGCAAGTGATAGGATGGAACAGCCTCAGTTTGCACTGGGGAGGTTTAGATTCGGTATTAGGAAAAATTTCTTCACTGAAAGGTTTATCAAGCATTGAAGCAGGCTTCCTAGGGAGTGGCTGGGTCACCAGCCCTGGCGGTATTTACAAGACGTTTAGGCATGGCTCTCAGGGACATGGTTTAGTGGTGAACTTGGCAGTGTTAGGTTCATGGTTGGACTTGATGACCTTAAGAGCTTTTCCAACCTATATGATTCTAAGATTCTAACTCTTCCAAAACCACAACTTTTAAGGTGATGTATTCTTCATAGTAGTAAAATGGCTGTGAAGCACATCAAAACCTGGCTTTATCATATTTGTAGGTTTTAACATTCATGAATTAACACTGCCAATACTGCATTAATTTAGTCTTACTTCCTTCACGTAAGCAAGTTGATTGAGAGTGCAACATATTGAAAAACCAAGTGATAATTCGGTTACTAATGAAAGACATGCATTTTTTCTTAAAACATTTTTTTTTTATTTTTTAGAAATTAATCACAAAAGGAAAATCTGATTATGAAATACAGTCTTTGAAATACAGCACATCTGACAAAGAATTCTAGATACATTTTTAATATACTATCCCATGTCCAAATTGGCATTTTTGTTGAGTAGCAGATAGGAACTGCACAGTGAGTACTGCTGAGTAGGATTACCTGGTAAGACCAGCTGTTAGAATTTCAGTCAAATTTTAATTTTCTTTTACTATTTCCTATATAACAATTCTAAGCTAGTCTGATGTCTGCCTGATAGCTATTGATTTTGAAACAGATACTGTTACTGTACATATAAAACAGTACAGCCACATAGATTACTATTCCTAGACCACGTACAATATTGGTATCAACTCAAATACGTATTTCAGTGTAGTCTGACCAACCAAGTTATAGAACTGCTGAGGAAAATTGTACTACTGTGTCAGTGTATTCTCTGTTGATGCCATTGTCTTGCACAACCAAAATGAAATGCACTGAAATGATGGAGAAAATAGGTTACATTTAGCTACTGATGAGAAGTTAGCGCAAGAAAGATCTTTCCATAGACAAAGAACTTTAGAAACAAGAATCAACCCTCTTATCATTCCTCTCATTATTATTGCGACTGCTTTGCTTGCAAAATCAAGAAAGGAAGTGAAATGACCTGCACAAAGCCCCATTAGAATAGCACAAGTACTAGCATTTAGAGGCTTCATATATATATGGCATGTATTTGAATAGCAATGGCTGTTTGCGTCTGCATACAAGTGTATGTCAGAAAAATGAGAACAGACACTTTCAAGGGTCACAGCACCTGTGACTGGGGACAGAATTGCAGGCGCTGTGCAAGGTCTTTTGCAGAATGAGGACTCCTCTTTTTTCAGTGGCCACTGAGAGGAGCTCTGTCTCCGTTAAAATAATGGAAAGTATGAACAGGGGGAGCCGAGCAAAGCAAAAAGGTGCTCCTTAGTAGTGGATATGCACAAAAAGTTGTTTTGCTGTTCCCTGTCCTGCTTTAATTGTATCTGTTAAGAATATCTCCTTAGAAGTTACCCCAGTAGAACAGTAATTTTCTTCTTAAAGGAAATGTCTTGCCTGCAAAATGACTAGAGGGGGATTCACATCGTTCAACCACAGGCAGCTGAAAGCCATGTGCCTGATGTAATCCACTCTGAATTCCATAGCCAATGAAATGAAAAAGGGAGAATGCATTGTTCCTTAAAGACAATTAATCTACCTTAAACAAAGATAGGAAAAAGACAGAAAAAAGTCGTCACACTCTGAAGTTGGCTCTTTCCATTGAAGAGACTAAAATGACTACTTCAGACTAGCCACCTCCCTTCTATATGGTTAAATTTGGCATATTGTTCATTTCACCCTCTATCTTCTTGCTTGCTCTTGACTTTCAAACATTTTTCATGTAACTGAAACACTCCCACCGACTACTAAACACAGCCACCGTCTCTCTCTTCTTCCATCTTTACTTACCCATGTTTCAAGCTGATTCCTCCACCAGTTCCTGTTACCCAGCCTAAACCATAAAACAGTCTACAAAGCTCAGGGATAAGATTTCTTGGATGTAACTTGTCCTAAAAATAAAGTGATAAATTAAAAAACATCAGAAGCATCACAAAACTAAGAATTTAAATTCTGAAACTGAGTTTAAAGGGGTAGTATAATCATACTGCAGTATGACAGTCTAATTTATACTTATGAACTTGTTACAAAATGACTGCGTGTTTGCACAATGCCCCTTACAGTTTGCAGGGGCCATTCAGACCTTGAAATGAACAAATAGAGCTCCCAAATAAAATGCGTCTGATTAATCTTCACAGGAAAGGTCTCATCTCAAATTTATTCGAGTGCAGTGGACCATAGGTATTACACCAGCAAGATTAAGTCATAGACTAATGACACAAAAAAATAAAAATAAATGTATCTAACATTATCCATTTTTAAAAGCTCAACTAGTATTTTTCCCATTGAATCAGTTTTCTGAAGGTTTATTTTGCTTGATTTAAAAAATTTCAGTAGAATAGATTTTATTAGTTCTGTTGTATCGTATTTTAAATAGCAGTGAAAAATGCCATAGAAAACAGGCAAATTGTTTGATGAACTTCAAGTTCCTACATTTTTGCAACATGAGGTTACCTCACATGCAGTTTAGCCAGAAGGCAAACTGCATTGTTTTAATCTTTCAGAAGTAAAAGAAGTTCTTACATTTTTCCATATTCCATTGTTTACTAGATCAATAAATATATCTATATCTATCTAGTAACCAAAGCTTACCTGTAGTGTCAGAGATTCATTCATAGTTAATCTAAAACCGAATGGCTTTAGAGTACAAGCCAAAACTATTTATTGGAAATCCTAAACATTACTCTGCACTGAACATATAAAACTAAGAAAGCTACATCTAACAGGTCTTTGATAAGTGAGTACTGCATTGGAAAATTAAAAATTCGGGATGCTGGAATCATTTACATGAGAAATATAACCAGTATACACAGAGAAAGCCGTGAGATGCTACTTTTCATACTGTGTGCTTGAATTCATGCATCTGTATGTTATCTTGAGTATTTCTTTTAGCTTATCTGAGAGCATAAAAAGCCAGTCTTCCCACATTTACCCCTAAAAATAAAAATTATTTGTGCTTTCACAAAGATCCTGACACAACTGAACCCATCAAGTAAGGAATTAAACAGTACAGAAGCAGTGCAGTGATTGTATTTATCTCTCCGGGATAGAGTAAGATTTCCACCTACATTACCACAGTAATACAGCTGGTTTTGTTTCTTACATGGGTGTGTGACAGAAATCAGCAATTAATCACCACATGTGTGCTCCTTGCATTGTTTTCAACAGAAAACTGGATTAGTTTTAGGAAGGCTAAACCTTTAGCTCACCAAATACAGTAGCCCTCTACTGCAGCCAACTCTCACATAATTCTTTTCATATACATGTTAAGTCTGATCAGGTACTTGGAACTTGAATTCAATAGTGCAGCACCATATTCTTCAACGGCACTTGTTTCTGAAGCAATTAGCTTTAAAGAACTGGGATTCAGTTCAGAAGCTATTGTTGCCTGCTATGATCTTGTTTCTATTATTTACAGTGTCTTAATATATTAAAAATGTTTATTCAAGTGATAGAAACAAGACTGTAACCAGTACTCCCAGAAACTTACGTAAGAAGTTAAGATTTTTAAAGCACCATGAACCTTTACCAGTTCACTTTACCTGCCTGAAACAAACAGACCACCACATACAAGAGCATACGAAGGCAAAAGACCCCAGGCCAAATACGCAAACCTCTATATTTACAGTGAAAAAGCTCTGAAATCTTCCCCATTCACAAGCTGAAAATGAAACCACTGCTTTCCAGCTTTTTGCCACTGAAATTAGTAATATATATCAAGTATGCTTGGAGTAATTAAGCATTCCTCAAATACTAATGACCCTGAAATGTACTATGAATCTGAAAATATTCACCCATGTGTCATACGTTTACAAATACAAACCAAGCACATACTATGTGCAACTCACAGGTCCCTGTTTTGTTGTTCTGATTTATTTATACAGAATTAATGGTTTTACATAACTTTTATCTATTCACTTGTCATGAAACGAAGTCCCACAGTATCCTCTTTTGACTCTTACTCAAAATTACATCACTGTCTATTTGTAACCTATATATTACACCAACATTTTTCATTTCAAATAAAAATTATGTCTTTTCTACCTTTGATGGAATAACCTTATATTTACCAGGTTTATAATGCTATTATTTATTGAATGTACACAGCCCTAAAAACCCTCAATTATAACACTACCACAGTTTCATATTTTCCTGTTCGATGAATCTAGACATTTACTGCAAAATTCATACTCATGGGAGAACATGAGTGCTTTTCAACACTCTAAACCATTAAAAAGAATTTTTAAAAGTTCAAATTCAGAAGCTACTTTCACCAAAAATGTATGAAAATAAATATAATCAAGGAATTTTTACTATTTCTCTGAAGAATTCCAGGATTATAAATCAATCCTCAGAGTTTAACAGTATTTTTCTAAGATCAGTGGATACTGGTTATAACCATAAATTACCTAAACAAAAATACTACTATATTTCACGTTTAAAAATCACTGATAATAAAAATGATGATTCTTTCCATTAACTAAAAAAGAGTACTTGCTGTAATAAGCCTGGGAGTGAATGTGTGAAAGCAGTAGGCAAGTCAACAGGATTACTCTTTGTCAAATCTCAGTAAGCAGTACTTTTAAATCTGATTTTGAAGTTGGACTACAGGTGCTGTTGGTTATCTTTCTTTACCTCTCTAATTCAGGATCTGGCCCACTAGTTTTCTGATACAGCTAACATGAACAATTCAGTTTCTTTGCTGCTATGCTGTTACCGTCTTAGCCTAAGTTTCTACATGTCGTTAGGTATGAAGGAAAACTTGACAAATTTCCATGAACTTTTTTCAATCCATTAAATTATTCTTTTGAAAACATTTTTGCTGGTAACTTTCTAAACAGAAAGTATTCATTGAAAATGTAGAATATTTCCTACAGTAAAATATTTTCAAAAAATTATTACTGAATTCTGCAAGACTGTCGTTGCTCAAGGAAAATTAGCTTTCTCCTATTTTATTCAAATTACTGTCTCTAATGTGATTTAAAAAACAAAATCAAATGAACCCACCCTCCCAATGCAAAACTCCACAGAACAATGGGGATCTAATATCATGGACACCAAAGTGGACCCAGACTACTTGTGGAACGAACACATGTGTAAAAGTTTTGGGGATAATTTTCAGAAAGTGTAAAAGTGAACTACAATGTGGACGTTTCCAGATATTACAGTAAATAAGCAGTGCCTGAAATAGGTATCTCCCTTTCATAAATTGCTTAGAAATCATGTATTTTCCTCACCAATAAGCACAGACTGCATGAAATCATACTGTTGATATGTCATACTGCCAAGTATTAAATAATGATGAGGTTTCTCTGAGCAGCTGTGTAGTGATAAGTTTTATGTGGAAAAACAGATATACGCTACCCTGTATACATACAGTACTGTTAATAAGCTGATAGATTTCTGTTTAAAATCTCTTTAGCATAGAAATGGATCAAATCAACTTTTTTAAAGGATCGTGACATTATTTTTGCTGTTTTGGTTTATTTTCTACAACACCTTTAGTACCACACAAGGATTCTATAATGCAAAAAAGAGGGGGTTTTAGGTGAAAAAAAGCAATAATGGTAAGGAAGAGAGAGGAAAGCAATGTGGTGACGGTTCCTACTCTACTTAATAGCCTCAGACTGTCAGTTTTTATAGCAAGTACAGACCTCCAACTGAAACTGATAATTTATGGTGTGCCTTTTTTATGTTTTGATTTTTTTATTACAACAATTAGAAGCTTTAATAGTTTTTTTAAAATGACAAGCTATCAGCTGCTCTACTGCTCAGCTTAGTCATTTAGGCCCGTGAAAGAAACTTCCCAAGAGAAATGTTTGTTTAGTAGCAGGAACCTACATTGGTGGAGGGTATTCTGCTAACACCCATGGAATAAAGAGAACAAAAGCAAAAAAATAAGTAGCACGTACCAAAACTGGTAGGCAGGTAGTTACTTAGTACCGATACTTTTGCTGAAACGTTAAGAAACAACGCGGTGTTGTCACTGTTCTCTCCCCCCACCCCGAAACCACAGTGACTCTGAAGTTGAAGACCGAGTGATCCTTGATGGTCTAAAGTTAAGACCGTAAGACTCAAGCAAAGGGGAAGCAGGATTTTGTGAGCCCCTCAAGATTGTCTCCTGGTCCTTAGAATCACAGCAAGCAGAAGCTTTGCCTAATGCAGCCTCTCTGAACAGACAGACCACTTGCACCTTGTTGCAGTTGCTATAGGGGGTTGTTATGCCACAGGAAAATGCTTCCAGTTGGCATCGGACTTGCAGAACCGTGTGTGTGGAGGCAGTGGCAGCAGCATGGGAGAAACAGGCACGGGTGCAAGCCAGCGGCAGTGGTTCTGAGGCAGGAGACAGGGAAGGTGAAGTGATGGAGATGGTAGCCTGGGGTAAGTTTGACAAGGTTTGGAAGCTTCTACTTTAACATCATCTTTAAACCCTTCAATGACAGTGAGTCACAACCTCCTCAGGCAACCTGTTTAACTGTCCCTGGTTAGAAATATTTGCCTAACACCTAACCTAAACCTTGCTTCCTGAAACTGAAGCTTGTTATCTCATACCAAACATTACGGACCTAAAGACAACATTCCTCCCTTTCATCTCTGTGACAACATTTTACATACTAAGCCAATTCCATCTGCTCCTCTTCCCACCCACCTCCCCCTTTTCTTTGACTAAGCGCATTCCTTCCCGACAGACCACGTTATCTAACCTGCCGCTGATTCTCATCTCCCTGTTGTGGGTCCACATTGTTCTCGAGGCTTGGGCTGGTCTCTTGACCAGTTCCACATACAAACTGGGCAGGTATTGCAAACCTTGCCCAGGAGATGCTCCCATATGCTGTAGGCCAGGGGTCCTCAAACCTTTTAAGCAGGGGGCCGGCGCGCGGACGAAGTGGCAGGCAGCCATCTGCGGCTGCTTGGTTCCCCCCCCAACCCCCGGCGGGCAGGGGGGTTCTGTAAATACCGGGGGCCGGGCTGAGGACCCTGGGGGGCCGTAGTTTGAGGACCCCTGCTGTAGGGCAACGTTTGCTTCACGTGATGGAGCGCAGCACTGCTGGCTGACCCTCGGGCTTATGGTGGTGAACGGCCACCAAACTACAGAAAGCCGCCAACCATCAAACACAGAAAAAAAAAAAACCAACCCCAAACCTAAACCAAACCTGAACGCCTCCCCGGTTACCATATATTAAAAAAAAAGGCCACAAGTCCTGTAATTGCGGCCAGACTGTCAGCTGGCACGTTCTGGGACGCGTAGTAAGTTTGGGAACACCTCTATGCCCTCTGCTAATTAGTAACTACGAAGGTTACTAGCTAATTGCTACGGTCGCAAGAACAGCCTCAGTAACCGCAACCCGCAGTGCCACCGTGCCTCCAGCCCGCGCCCGGGGCGACGCCGGCAGGGCCGCTGCCGATCGCCGTGCCGTGGCGTGCCGCGCCGCTGGGGCAGCCCCTCCGGCCGGCGGGGAGCGGCGGGGCCGGGCCCGCATGGCGCAGATGGCGGCCCCGCGCCGCCGGAACGGGACGCTGCCCCAGGACCGGGCGCGCGCCCCGCCCGCCCCTGCGACGCCCGCGCGCGGCCCCCGTTACCTGCGCGGCATCGCTGGCCCGGGCCGCCATGTCGCCGGGCGGCGCGGGGGTCCTTCGGCGGGGCCGCGCGGGTGCCTGCCCCCAGCGGTGGGGCATCGGCCCGAGCGGGACCTGCCGCGGGCAGCCGGGCTGGGTGGCGAGACCAGGCGCCGCGCCAGGTCGGGAGGGCAGGGCAGGGCCGGTAGCGGGCGCACGCCGCGGTCAGGCAGGGCCGGGAGGGGCGCCACGGTGGCGGGCATTGGCTCGTACCTGGGGCGATAGGGGCGCTCGGCCCGAGCAGGCGAGCGGCTGGTGCTGCGGGAGGGCTCCCCGCCGCGCTAGGCGCGGGCAGGCGGCCAGCGGCAGGGCAGGGGGCGCCGGTGAAGCCGGTGTTCCGCGCTGAGGTGGCCCGGCAGTGGGAGGTGTGCCGCTTTTTTTCTGCTCAGGCACCGAGAGAGACAGCTCCGGCGCTGGGGGGGGGCGGCGAAGGGAGGAGAAGCAAGATGGCAGCTTCCTTGTGGCTGAGCTGCGGCGGCAAGGGCGCGGTGGCGAGGCTGCTGCTGCGGGGGCGGCCAGCTCTGCGCGCTGGCGGACTTTCCCCCCATCGAGGCGGCTGGAGGTGCCTGCATGAGACCCGCGAGCTGCTGGGTGAGTGCTGGGCTGGGTCCTGCACCCCTCGTTGTTAGTCGGAGGCCTGCGCCGTCGGCCTGCTGCAGGTGTGTGGGGAGGGCTTGGGGCGTTCGATGCGGGATGGGGATGGGTGGCGCTGGGCGAGAAGTAAAAGCCGTGCAAGGTGGTGGTAGGGTACGAGGGCCCGGTGTTACCGGGTGGGTGTGTGGGGTGGCAGGGCCGGGCAGGGCTTTTGGTGCCCTGAGCAGAAGCTGAACAGCAGCGGCCGATGTGGAGGGGGGCGGCCGGGCGCGGCGGGGTCGGTGTCCGGGGGTAGCGGAGGTACCGCGGGGATTCGGAGGGAGGCGAGAGCCTCGAAAGGCCCAGAAAACGTGACCGCTGGGAGAAAGCTGGAGGAATTAGTCTAGAGAGGAAGACGTCGTTGGGAGATGAGGCCTTCTTCAGGTCTTGTGGATAAGGGGAATAAAAGTGCTTACAATTGAAAATAGTCGAGTGTTTTCTAGGTGTAACAAAAGAGAAGGTATTTGGGTTTGGTTTTTTTTAAATGTTTGACAATTCCACCATTTTTCTGTCAACTTATTATTCTACAAGTAATGTTTCAAGTAGCTAGAGAAGGGCAGGGAAGCTATATTTTATGTAATTTTTTTTTAAAGGAGAAATGGAGTTTGACTTTCATAATTGCTTGTCTAGCGTACATTGCTACATAGAAGTCAGCCTATAAGTTGTGGCAACAGCCTTTCAAGATACTTTTTCTGGTCTCAGGAGTTTGTTGTTACAGAATTACTAGGTGGATCTTCTACTTACTACTTCCTTTGTCTCTGAAATGTGGGAAGAGTTTTAATGCCCAAATTAAACGTGATTTGTTTTCTTTCCCTACTTGATCTGTTAGTTATAGCTTGTAAGACATTTAAACAATAATCAGGTACATCGTTAATAGGTACTGGTGTGATACAGAGCTTAAAATACCTGAACTCCTTGGGTTTTAAGTGCACTTATAATGAAGTGAGCTCTTGCTAACCTTGTGTCATAAAAATATGTGCATTTTACCAGAAAACTCGGTAGTAGTTTAGAGACTTGTTAATGAGTGTGCTTTAGATCTCAGTACACCCTTCTTTCCAGCACTGGTTGTCTTTTGCTTTGCAGCATGAACATATTTTTCTTTGCAAAACTGTGTATAATATAACAAAGCTGTGTATAATACAAGGAAGGCTATCCCTGTTCTTGAAACAAATGTTATTTAATTTCAAATTTTATTAGAAAGCAATTGCTTCATTCTTCATAAAGTATATGTTTGTCCTTTTGTCCGATGCAGGGTTAGCTAGCTCTGCGTTAGTCGTATTATCTAACTCCTTAAAGACTTCTTGTCTATGGTCCTCCTAGGCAATCTGTTATAGTCTGTATATCTTCATGGTGAGAAAGGCTTATTTAATACATAGCTGGACTAAAGTTATTAATTTTAGGTGTGGAATCTTTTTCTTCCTTACAGTAAGCTTTTGGTATTAAGGTGGATATATCACACATTTAACTTGTTCACGCTTTCCTCATTGACTTACTACTTTGAACCCTCTTGGTATTCCTGACTGCTTTTAAGGTGGTGCATATCTCGGTGACACCATTCTTCTTAAATGTTTACTGTAGCCTCTAAAAAGAAAACAAAGAGAAAACTCATAACTTCTCTTGTAAAATACAGCTCTTTTGGACATGAAACTCGCTCTTGGTTCCTAGTTTGAGAGTTTAAAGTTAAGTCAGTATTATTTTAGCATTAGTCTTATTTCTCCACATGTATGTTTCTGAAAATACCACTGTTTGAAAAAGTATTGGCTTATGTGGGTCTAGTTTTTGTTGTGTCGCTTCAGTTTTTTGCTTTTTTATGTTTCTGTCCCTCTCTGTGGTGGTGATATAATAGGGAGAAAGATGTTTTGCATAGTCAGAACTATTAATTCAGAATTGAATTCCTAGTTTGTTGGCTGCAAGGAAGTGATACGGAGAAATAGTGTGAAATGGGGACAGTGGACATCGTTTGTGATTGTATATGTCTGCTCAAGGAATGTGGGTATGGTGACTGGTCATGGGTGCGGTGTCTGGTCACATAGGCACACAGCCTTGAGGAGACGCCTACAGTTTTGAGGAGACGCCTGCCCTTCTTCCTCTAACAAAGGGGAGACGCCTGCCCTTCTTCCTCTAACAAAAGGGGCTATTTTAAAAAAGAATGAGAAAAGGATGAGAGATATTCCAATGCTATCTAGAGGGAGGGAGTGCTAAGTCTCCTTGCTGGAGAAGATCGGATGGTCACAAGAACATGAATCACCTACAAACCTGCAAGACCACCACATTCCAGGCAAAGGACTGATAAGCTAATTAACATACGAAGTGGGTTTAGGTAACGAATATGTATAGGCATTAATTGAATATTCATTTGTTTCATTGTATAAATGTGAGATGGTTCCTCGCTTCGGGCATGCACGCTAGTGGAGGAGCGATCCCCCGTGCATCTGCACGCAATAAACATACCTACTTTATAACTTTCGAGTTATAGAGTCTAATTCTGCACGTCAGAAGAAAGAAAAATAGAATGAACCTTTATGTGGGAGGTCTGTCAATTTTTCTGTGTTTTTAATATTTCTTAATCTTATCATTGATACCAGGTTGGAGTAAATCTTGCAGTTCTCTACTGGTTACAGAATATGTTTAGGCAGTCACGAAATCTCTCTCCAGTGGGGCGCTTAAAGCATTGTCTTCAGTTCATTGCAGTTCTGTTGGTTTGACAATGCTGTAGCTATTTTCCATATCAAAGTATGTTAAAAAGAGGCATTGAACCTGTGTTAGGCTGGATAAGTTTAAGTACAAAATTCACTGTCAATGGGATTCTTCGATTGTAGTTAACAGGATATTACAGAGGTCTGCTGGTCTGCTCTCCTCTTAAAGTGCTGTTCGTCAGTCTGATAGCCTAAGCATGCATTGAATCTCTTCGTGGAGAAGGAAGGAGGCAGAAACATCGTGCCAAGACTCAACTGGATTCATAAAATATGTCACCAAGAACAAATTCTCTTGGATACACAGATTTTCTTCAAACTAGCAGCTACAGCTTATGTGAAGTTTTTTTAAGCCTTACAATAAAATAGATTAAAAATGTATGTAACTCCTGTGTGGGACAATACAGCAGAATTTCAAATGCTAACACTTAGCAGCTATAAGTAAGCTGGTGTTGTCTTTTTAAATTAAGACCTGTGATGTGGTGGGGTTTTTTTGTTTGAATCCATTTGGGAAACAAAATGTTTCCACATGTGCATTGTTTTGTAACTTAAGCAGTATGTTGAACTTGCAGTGAACAGTTTAATGGAAAACATCTACGACGTTAGCAGTCATATTGCAATATGTTTTAAGTCTGCAGGGACAATTCAGACTTCTACAGCCAGATATTTCATCTTCTGAATGAAATCACTACATAGGATAGTACAATATTTATATGTAATTATGTTTTGAAGTAAAAGGTTAGCAGTCTTCTAGGTAGTAGTAAACGTCATTACCCGCAGCTTGCAAGGTCTTGTATGCAGCCTCTTCAGCGAAAAGTGGAACATAGGGATAGTTTATTTTTATTACAATTTCTAAATATACTTGTAGATTTGTGAGGATAGAATTACACTGAAGTGTGTCCATAGGTTGAGAAGGGAAAGAAGGCTATTTGAGTTACAACATAAAGCATGAGAGTAGCAGTGGAAAGACAGATGTTCTTTCGTTTTGATTTGATGCAGAGTGAACTATTCCACTAGCACATCAGTGATACGGAGTAACATTATCTATCTCATTAAGAGGGTTTATATTGTCTTGCCTGCTGAAGCAGCTGAGTAGCCATCAGCTCCCCATATCTTTCGAAACAGTAGCAGCAGAACATTGTAGGGTTTTGTTTTTGTTATTTTGTTGTGTTTTTTTTAAAAAGAATTTTCCTTTAAGCTATATGATATATTGGGCTTGCTCCAGTCGCAGGAAAACTTACCTATGTAATAATAACAACAAGCTTTTATTACAAGTCAAATATTCTGCATAAGTGGTGAAAAGCTGGGGAAGTATGAAGGAAATTTTTATTTAGCTACCATTGTGGATACTTCTCTGATCTACTCAGCAGAGGTTTTGCCATTTCTATCTAGTGATAAGTGGGTTTATTCTGTGTGGTGTGGTTTTGTTGTAGTGTGATTGTTAGTAAGAAGTTGTTAAGTACCTGAGAACACTGTTAGCCTACTCTATTGGCTATTAAAGTCTTGTATCTTCTCGGGTCACTTTGAGATACAATTCTTGCAGTGAGGCACAATAGTATGGAAAATTGCAGTTTCACTTTTTCAGTTTTGGCACATGCTTAGATTTTTTGGATACTTCTTTCTCCTCTGTTTCCTGTTTATTTTATTTATTTTTTTATACAGTTGATGATACAAAGCAGGGAGGGATGATCCACCAGAAGGCTGCACTGCCATTCAGCGAAACCTGGACAGGCTGGAGACTTGGGCGGAGAGGAACCTGATGAAGTTCAATAAAGGCAAGTGTAGGGTCCTGCACCTGGGGAGGAACAACCTCACACACCAGTATGGGCTAGAGCTTGACCAGCTGGAAGGCAGCTCTTCAGAGAAGGACTGGGAGTGCTGGTGGGCAGCAAGTTGCCCATGAGCCAGCAGTGAGCCCTTGTGGCCAAGGAGGCCCATGGGACCCTGGGGTGCATTAGGAGCAGTGTGGCCAGCAGGTCAAGGGAAGTGATTCTCCCCCTCTGCTCTGCCCTGGTGGGGCTGCATCTGGAGTGCTGTGTCCAGTTGTGGGCTCCCCACTTCAAGAGACACATGGAACCACTGGAGAAGGTCCAGAGGGCTACAAAGATGATTATGGGGACTGGAGCATCTCCCTTGTGAGGAAAGGCTGAGAGATGTTTCTTCATAGGAGAGGTACATGTTCCATCCCTCTGACTGTCTTTATGGGCCTCCTCTAGACCTGCTCCAACAGGTCCCTGTCTTTCATGTACCAAGGACTGCAGAGCTATATACAGTACTCCTAGTGGGGTCTCACCAGAGCAGATTAGAGGGGCAGAATTACTTCCCTCAAGAGACTGACCATGCTTCTTTTAATGTTTCCCAGGATACGGTTGGCTTTCTAGGCTGTGAGTGCACATTGTTGGTTCATGGCCAATTTTTCATGTGTCAGTACCCCAAGTCCTTCTTGGCAGTGCTGCTCACAATCCCTTCATCCCCCAGCCTGTAGTGATACTGGGGGTTTCTCTGACCCAGGTCCAGGACCTTGCACCTGGCCTTGTTGAATCTCATGAAGTTCACATGGGCCTGCTTCTTGAGCTTGTGCAGGTCCCTCTGGATGGCATCCCATCCCTCGGGTGTGCCAACTGCACCACTCATCTTGGTGTCATCTGCAAACTTGCTGAGAGTGCATCCCACTGTCTATATCATTGATGGAGATATTGAACAGTACTGGTCCCAATGTGGACCCCTGAGGGGCACCACTCATCACCCGTCTTTATCTGGACGTGGAGCCATTGACCACTACCCTCTGGATGTGGCCATCCAGCCAATTCCTCAGTCACCAAACAGTCCACCCATCGAATCCATAGCTCCCCAGTTTAGAGAGAAGGGTGTTGTGGGGGATTGTGCCTTACAGAAGTCCAGATAGGCAGCATCTGTAGCTCTTCCCTTGTGCACTGAGGTAGTCACTCCAACATAGAAGGCTGCTAGGTTGGTGAGGCAGGCCTTGCCCTTGGTGAAGCCATGCTGGCTGTCTCGAATCACCTCCCTGTTCTCCATGTGCTGTAGCACAGCTCCTAGGAGGGTCTGTTTCATGATCTTCCCAGGCACAGAGGTGCGGCCGATAGGTCGGTAGTTCCCAGGGTCCTCCTTTCTACCCTTTTTAAAAATGGGTGCAATGTTTCCCTTTTTCCAGTGACCAGGGACTTCACCTGGCTGCCATGACTTTTTAAATACCATGGAGGGTGGCTTGGCAGATACATCAGCCAATTCTCTCAGGACTCTATGGGACCCAGCAAGATGCATGCTAGAGTTACCTGTGTTGAGGTTCCTCGGGTGGTCACAAACCTGATCTCTTACAGTAGGAGGGACTTTGCTCCCCGAGTCACTGCCATGAGGTCCTTCTGCTAGTTGGGTGTGGGAAGAGAGTTTAAATAATAATGGAAATAATGAAAATAGTTTTTCCATTATTTCTATGTAATGTCTTTCACTCTACCTAATCTCTGAAATATTTATGGTTGAATACCTACATTCTTTTACAAGAGTAGCGATTTATTCTTTCATAATTCTATTGCAATGAGAAAGACAAGGTCAGATGTATTGGATGTATTAACATTAATGAATTACAGAACGTAGGTGGACACTTTTAATTCCTTTAAATCATTGTGTATTAGTTGAAGTTTCACTTCTATCTTTGTGTTCTCTGAAATCTTAACCATGGTAACTCTTAGGACTTGGAAATAAAGATAAGAGGCATTCTTACTCTAGGTGACACATGCTTTTCAGCTCAAAATTCTAGGGTTTTTTTTTCCTTCACCTTCCAAATAATGGGGGGGAAGGATTAATTTCTAAGGTTTTAAAGCTGTTCATGATTACTCTAAGCGATACAGCAACTGGGAGAAATGTGGTATTGTTGCCTATTGAATGATAATAAGCCTTAATGGTGAGCATTAGAGACAAGGGAATATGAAGTAGAATTGATTCTTGCTGTTGTATACAATGTACTTTCTATGTTTCTGTTTCTGTTCTTTAACTGAATACAGATTCAGATTGAAAAGTTAAAGAAAGAACCTCAAAAATCTTTCAAGTGCTGGAAAACGACTCTTAAAAATAGTATCTGAATAAAGATATGTTTAATTCAGCCTTTTAACTATCCTTAAAAGGCCAAAAAGATCTTTTGTGTTACAAGCTGTATGTCAGATAACTACTTTGATGTACTGGATCAAATAGCAAGAGATGTAGTGTGCTATGAAGCCAGGGAATGTGCTGCATCACAAACCCTGTCCTCAGAAGAATCCCGCTTAACATGGCATGCAGCTTGCTGCTGGGCAGTGCCAGTTCCTTCTATGTATGGGTTTACTAAACAAATTTAGTCAACTGGGAGACTGAAGTGATGGGCTAGCTAGCTGTGTTTAGTACATGGTGTTGTAGGGCCAGAGTGTTGTGATGTTGTGTTGCTTAAATACGTTGGACTTCTCAGATATTTTTATTTTGCTTGTCAAAGGAAAGAAAAGGGTAAGAATTTACCTGGTCTATATATATAGACACTCACTGATGAGAAGAATCTCTGTAATGAGAAATCTTTCAAGCTTTTTAACAGGCATAAGATACAATCACTGAAACTTGAAATTAGGCAATTTTATTCTGCAAAGTAGATAGTTTCCTAGCAGAAAGGATAAATAAGCATTGGAAAAGTTTATCAGTGAAAAAGGTAGATCATCAGTGTCTGGAGTACTAGGATCAGGGGAGCTTTATTAATTTAAAATATATTATTTAATCTGTCATCTAGAAAAAATTCCACAGCCTGCAGCAAAGAGGAGGAGGACAGGAGAAAGGGGGATGTAGTGTTCGTGGTGGATTCTGACAAGACCAACTGTCATGGTTTAATCCTGGCCTGTGACTAAGCACCACACGGAGCCACTCACTCACTCACTCCCCCCACAGTGGGATGGGGGAGAGGATCAGAAGAGTAAAAGCGAGAAAGCTTGTGGGTTGAGATAAAGACAGTTTAATAGGTAAAGCAAAAGCTGTGCACGCAAGCAAAACCAAGGAATTCATTCACCACTTCCCATCAGTAGGCAGGTGTTCACCCTTCTCCAGGAAAGCTGAACTCCGTCACATGTAACAGTTACTTGGGAAAACAAACACCATAATGGTAAATGTCCCTCCCACCTCCTTCTTTTTCCATTAGCTTATATCTACTCAGCATGACACCATATGGTATGGAATATCCCTTTGGCTAGTTTGGGTCATCTGTCCTGGCTGTGTCCCCTCCCAATTTCTTGTGCCCCTCCAGCCCTCTCACTGGCAGGGCCTGAGAAACTGAAAAGTCCTTGACTTAGTATGACCATTACCCAGCAACAAGAAAAAGCATTGGTGTGCTATCAACATTGTTCTCACACTAAATCCAAAACACAGCACTGCACCAGCTACTAGGAAGAAAATTAACTCTGTCCCAGTCAAAACTGGACACCAACCAAACTTCTGGTCTAGGAATTCAGGACTCTGAATTCCCATTTCTTTTTTTTTAATGCTTGAGCTTTGGGGAATGGAATTACACAGTTTGCCTTGCATGCTCTTAATTCTGCAGTTCAGCATTAAGACAGAGGTTATAATCAAGATATAAGTATCTAGCCTTTGGCTAAAAGCTGGAAAGCATTCTAGCAATTGTCTAGATATGTTCCGCACATTTACACCCCACTCTGTCCTCACACATGCATACCCATGACTAGAAGCCTGAGGATGGATAAAGTACACTGAGACAGAAGAGAAGATGCCAGCCTGGTTGGTACTCTGGTCATACATTCATAGTCATACTGCTGATACACTGCATAACTAGGAAGAAAAACTATGGTAAACACTACTGAGGAATTTGTGCGTGGAGTTACACTATGCTCTGTAGCACATCATGGTTCATCAACAAGGAACGTATCAATAACTGTCACCCAGTTTCTTGTGATTGCAGCAATTTCAGCCTATCTTGAGGATTGAGATAGCTGTGCGTGCATGTGTCTGTGTGTTCTCTCCTCTGGGCTTATACCTGACAAGTCTTATGCTCAGACTTCCTTCCTGCCCGGCAAGCAGGAAATGAGAGGACAAGTCTTTAAGACTCATCTCATTCACTTCTGTGACAGACTGCGGCACAGTGTTTTATTCAAGGTTTTGCTCAGAGACCCTGACAGGGCAGAAGGAAGCATATGCAGGATCATGTGTGGAAATCCCCCCAAAATGGAAATGTGGTTTGGTTTAGTACATATGTCCCTGATACGCAAGAGTCAGGGTGTGATAGCTGGCAGCTTTAAAAGTTATGGCATGTCAGGGGCAAGGGGGGGAATAAAAAATTAAAATCACAGCTCCACGCTAGCTACTCTTCCCGCCCCCCCCCCCAATGTATATTTGTATTTTATAGCTGCTTTTTCATCCTACACATGATGGCTTGTGTGTAGTTAGTGCTCTAACCAAGTTGTAGATTTTTTTCTGTTTACATTTCTGTTGGACAGAAGGTATGTAACTCTATTTCGCTTGCATCCGTTGTAGGATTGTTCAGTAGGTCAGGCTGAACTGAGAGGGTACTTGAAATACTACTTTATGTATTTTTAATAATGGAATAAGACTTGGTTGTGGAGAAAGTTTCCATTAAAAATTAATTGAATCAAAGCTGAAGCAGTGTGAGTATATAAAGTCATCTTCATCAAAGCAAAAGTTTCTATATATATTTTTACTTAAGGTAGAGTTTAGTTTGCTTAATGCTTTGTATTATTTATGACTTAATACAATAGCTCCTGTTCCCTCTGTAACATAGAGGTTCTATATTTAGTGCCTTGTTTTCCTTGGTGCTCTTGGGAGTGCATACTTGTCATAAGAAAAGAGCATCATAGTGAATCTTTTGTTCAAAAGTGCATAAATCTGAAAGACAGTTACTTCCATTTGTGTTAAGCAGTTGACTGAGAAAGTAAGTGTACTGAAAAAATATTTAGTCTAGATAATTATGTGTTTGTTTTACAGGTACACCTGGTATTAAAGTTCTCATGCCTGCACTTTCTCCTACAATGGAAGAAGGAAACATTGTGAAATGGTTAAAAAAGGAAGGTAAGATAGCATTTTCTATGGCCATGTTTGTAATTCTTCAGCTATACAAATCTATTCTTACAGAGTAAGATCATTCTTTCTGTTTTAGTATTTTGAAGCAAAATGTTTGGTATATGGATGCTGTCTTCCTGAACAATACTCACTTTGAAATTGTTTGTTCTTGAAATGTTTTTCCTTTAGTTCCCTTTCAAAAGGTTGCATCAGTCATATTTTTGAAAAGCTTCCGTTAGGCTGTTCGAGGGTGTGAGTGTGTGTGTGTTGTTTTTAATTCCCAGTGTTGTCATACAGACCAGTAACTTTGGAAAGCTGAGAGCCTTTGACTTCAGGGAGGGTCTCTGTTTCATTATTCCACTACATTACAGAATTATATGAAAGACTGGTGTTTTTATAGTTTTATTCAGCACTTAAATATCTAAGCAATAGTCTACAATTAAAGCTGATAGAAAAATGTAAATTACTTTCATAACCCAAATTGCAAATGGGGAAGTCTCTTTCCAAGAAAAAAAACACCCCAAAATAAAACCCAAACTACTCCTCCAAAAAAAGCCTAACAACCTTGGTTATCTTAGGTTGTCTGTGCTCTGACAACTGAAAAGCAATGTACTTCTGTTAAAATACATTGGAGCAGCTAGAGAAATAGTCTGGGTGTATGTTCTCACTTCACATAGTTTATATGTAAATGAAAAATGATCTGCAGAAGAATCAGCAGTCCCTGTTCTGCCAGGAAATCCTTCTCCCCTCTCCTCCTATCTTTTCCCCTCTCCAATTTAATACTAAACCTGTGTTTTTACTGTAGTTTTGGATTCCAGGTAGCATTTGTCCATTGGTATAGGATGCGTTGTGGAGTTTTAAATGACTGTAGGAATATATCTTGTTCTCAAACATTTTTACCTTTGTTAAAGCGATGAATGTGTTTGGAGAAAAGAAAATCTCTTAAAGCATATTATCTTTGAGAGACACAATTTGGTGAGCTAAATGTGTGTTTTGACTATTCTGCCTAAATAAGCCATTTCCTTTGGCTAGTCTTCTAAGTGTTTATACAGCCTCCATCATTGTGCTGCTGGAGTACTTTGCTTTTATATATTTTGAATACATTTTGAGAGGTGGCCAGAAAGCAGCTTGTTGCTCCAGTACTGGACATGACCTTTTGCTTGTAAAGCTTCTAGTAAGAATTTCTGCAGAATTTGCTAGGAAATATGGCAGCTATGTCTGTGGAAAGCAGTTCTTGAAACTTGAAGCTTCAGTGAGTCAAGTATCAAGTCAAAGATTATACAGAAAGGAAGGAACAATCCAAAGTCCTTTTTCTATTCATTAGTTGTCAATAACTGTAAATAACAATAACATAAAAAATGAACGGTAGTCTGCTTTGCAGTAAATATAACATTCAAAATTGCAAGAGAAAGCGCAGAAGAGAGCACAATAGGAATTGAAGTAGATTCCAGTTGACTCCACAACACAAATGAATCAATTTCATTATGAAAAGGTCTTAAGACGTAACATCTATACAATGGTTTTTCTCAGTCTTTCCACTACGCTTCCACCCTATTACAAAAGGAGAAAAAGAAGCTCCTATGTTAGTTAAGTTAAAATAAAAAATATTTTAGGATTTCTATTGCTCTACTTTCTATTTAGAAACAAGACCAAAACTGAATCACAGGATCACAGAATGTTCAGGCTTGGAAGGGACCTCTGCAGATCATCTAGTCCAACCCCCTGCTAAAGCAGGTTCACCTAGAGACAGTTGCAGAGAGTCATGTCCAGGCAAGTTTTGAATGTCTCCAGAGAAGGGAGACTCCACAGCCTCTCTGGGCAGCCTGTTCCAGTGCTCTGTCACCCTCAAAGTAAAGAAGGTCTTCCTCGTATTCAGAAGGAACTTCTTGTGTTGCAGCCCATTGCCCCTTGTCCTGTCACCTGGTACTACTGAAAAGAGCCTGGCCCCATCCTCTTGACACTCACCCTTAAGATATTTGTAGACATCAATAAGATCCCCTCTCAGTCTTCTCTTCTCCAGGCTACACAGGCCCAGCTCTCTCAGCCTTTCCTCACAAGGGAGATGCTCCAGTCCCCTCAGCATCTTTGCAGCCCTCTGCTGGACCCCCTCCCTTGGTTTCCTGTATCTCTTGAACTGGGGAGCCCACAACTGGAGACAGCACTCCAGATGTGGCTCCACCACGGCAGAGCAGAGGGGGAGGATCACCTCCCTTGACCTGCTGGCCACACTGCTCCTAATGCACCCCAGGGTCCCATGGGCCTCCTTGGCCCCAAGGGCACACTGCTGGCTCATGAGCAGCTTGCTGCCCACCAGAACTCTCATGTCCTTCTTGGCAGAGCTGCCTTCCAGGAGGTCAGGCCCCAGCCTGTGCTGGTGTGTGGGGTCGTTCCTCCCCAGGTGCAGGACCTTACACTTGCCTTCATTGAACTTTGTGGGGTTCCTCTCTGCCCAGCTCTCCAGCCTGCCCAGGTCTCACTGGATGGCAGCGCAGCCTTCTGGTGGATCAGCTGCTCCTCCCAGTTCTGTATCAGCAAACTTGCTGAGGGCACACTCTGTCCCCTCATCCAGGTCACTGATGACTAAGTTGAACCGGATTGGACCCAGCACTGTCCCCTGGTGAACACCACTAGCTAAAGGCCTCCAGCTGGATTCTGCCGTTGATCACAACCCTCTGAGCTCTGCCATTCAGCCAGTTCTCAGTCCCGCTCACTGTCCACTCATGTAGTCCACACTTCCTGAGTTTTTGTATGAGTATGTTATGTGAGACAGCGTCAAAAGCCTTGCTGAGGTCAAGGTAGGCAACGTCCACTGCTCTCCCCTTGTCTGCCCAGCCAGTCATTCCATCACAGAAGGCTATCAGGCTGGTCAGGCATGATTTCCCCTTGGTGAATCCACACTGACTGTTCCTGATGACCTTCTTTTCCTCTGCACGCTTAGAGATGACCTCCAGGATGAGCTGTTCCATCACCTTTCCAGGGATGGAGGTGAGGTTCATGGCCTGTAGTTTCCTGGGTCGTCCTTCTTGCCCTTTTTGACTACTGAACTCCTCAGGCACCTCTCCTGTTCTCCATGACCTTTCCCAGATGATGGAGGGTGATTTGGCGATAACATCTGCCAGCTCCCTCAGCACTTGGGGGTGCATCCCATCGGGGCTCATGGATTTGTGGGTGTCAGGTTTGCTTAAGTGATCTCTAACATGATCCTCCTTGACCAAGGGAAAGTTCTCCTTTTTCCGGATTTCCTCTTTTGCCTCCACGGTCTGGGGAACCGGAGGGCCGGCCTTGGCAATGAAGACTGAAGCAAAGGTGGCATTCAGAAACTCCTCCTCTGTGTCCTTTGTCACCAGGGCACCCACCACATTCAGCAGTGGGCCCACATTTTCCCTAGTCATACTCTTCCTGCTGATGTAATTAAATAAGCTTTTTTGTTGTTGTCCTTGACCTCCCTTTCCAGATTTAATTCTAAATGGAGCTTAGCTTTCCTCATCACCTCCCTGCATGTTCTGATAACATCCTTGTATTCCTCCCCCAAGTGGCCTGTCCCTTTTTCCACATCCCATAAACTTCCTTCTTCTGTTTGATTTCTGCCAGAATCTCCTTACTCATCCATGCAGGGCTCCTGCTTGGTTTCTTACTCATGAGGATGCACCTATCTTGAGCTTGAGTGATATTTGGCACGTCTGTGACTGTAATTAGTTCCTATGTATGTGTTTTTCCTCTGACAGTCTGGAAAATAATCATAAGGACAACATTAAAAATGTGAAGATAAATTTTGAAGAAAAAAACCAATGTGATTTAATGCTTATACCCCTTCTGTCTGCAAGGGATGCTCATAACTGCATAATCCTCCAGTGACTTGGCCATCTAAATGTAGTGGCATTACTGAATATAAATGTTTGATAATCTCGTATCTAAGAAAATAAATATTTTAAAACAATTGGAAGAAGCAAGCTGATGATGGCATATCAAATGTTTTTCCCACTGTATAACCAGCAGAGGTCAGTAGAATACTATTATGATTTTTCTGCTCTTTGTGTAAATGTCAAATGTTTTCATTTTGTGGTCTGGTTTCAGTACTGCAGAAGGAAAAATGCTGAACTTAATTGACAGCTTTACTATTTCCTTCTCATTGTTAATGCAGTTTTGTATTGATTCCTGTGGGTAATAAAGTAATTCTCATAAAAATAAACTGTGTTTCTAAAAACTTTTATTTATTATGTATGAATTTAATGTTGATGAAAGATGATAGACTGATGGCCCAGGAGACTGAAATCCTGTTGTTATTGTGGGCAGGAAGCGGAATAAGCAACAGTGCTAGCAGTTTCCTCATGCAGTACATCTTTGCCACCTTCTGAAACATCACCTCCAGGGACTTCTCAGTCTGATTCCAGAGGGTCTTTATGCTCAGACAGCTTTGATTTGATTTGCAAAGAGTACATCAAGGAGTGCACTTTGTGTCTTGTGATTTGGATACTTGTCTGTCAGTAATCGAACAGAGCATGTAGGCTTTTGAATGCCAGTTGGATGTTATCTAGAGGGATACTTGGCTTCAGTAGAGATCCTAATCATTCAGCCTATCTGTAAGAACTCAACCACTTTAAAAAAATGAACCAAACAAGCAAACCCCACTCACGATTTTTCAAGGGCGTTATATATAATCTCTGAGAGCTGGCATTCATGCAACTTATGTTGCAAATACTGTTCTCTCATTAGAAAGTGTAAGAGCAAAGTTGTGCTCTGCAAAAGTGTTCTTTCCAGTGTTATCTATTGGGAAAGCTGATTTATAATTGACATCAAAATGGACATCATTTAGGAGCTGTCACAAATTTTGCAATGTCTAATGAAAATAATGATGATCCTTTCCATTGCATTTCGGTACTGAAACACATGAAATTTTTGAATGCTGCTATGAAGTATTCTTAAAATTGCATTTAATTAATTGCATTCCAAACATGGGCCCATTTATTCGCTGCAGCAGTGAAAGGAAAACAAAAATAGTAGTGGAAAAGTGGTTTACCCAGTTCTCTGAAGACTTTTCCTCTTGCCTTCCTGTCCTGGATTTGACTGGGACAGAGTTAATTTTCTTCCTAGTAGCTGGTGCAGTGCTGTGTTTTGGATTTAGTGTGAGAATAATGTTGATAACACACTGATGTTCTTAGTTGTTGCTGGGTAATGTTTCTACTGAGTCAAGGACTTTTCAGTTTTATGGGCCCTTCCAGTGAGAGGGCTGGAGGGACACAAGAAGTTGGGAGGGGACACAGTCAGGACAGCTGACCCAGACTAGTCAAAGGGATATTCCATACCATATGATGTCATGGTCAGTACGTAAACTAGGGCAATGCAGTTGGAGGGGCGCAGGCTGCTGCTTGGGGACTGGGTGGGCATCGGTCAGTGGATGGTGAGCAATTGTATTGTGCATCGCTTGGTTGTTTTTTTTTTTCCCTTGAGTTTTGTTTCTCTACCTCTTTCTGTTATCATTTTCTTTACAGTTATTAGTATCAGTAGTATACTTTATTTCAATTATTAAACTGTCTTTATCTCAGCCGGTGGGTTTTACCTTTTCCAATTCTGCTCCCCATCCACCAGGGGCCGGGGGGAGTGAGCAAGAGGCTGCTGGTACTTAGTTGCCAGCTGGGGCTAAACCACGACACTTCCCCAGTGTAAGGGAATCCTATAGCTTTCTGTGAACAGCCTCACGTATCCAAGTTAAGAGATGTGTCATATGTGACAAAGACATGGATAAAGGTACTTGGTTTGACTGGCTTGCACTGTTGGAGTTACAGCTGCAGGTTGCTTAGCACTGAGATTTCTATTTAATGGTGCAGAACACACACAATCTGATTACAGGTTGGGAGAAGAGACTAATTAAGACAGAGTTAAGCTCCTTTCTGCTTGCCTGTCTTAGCTCTGTAGGTTAAAGAATTTGCCCAACAGTTTGATTTCTTAACATCTGTAAAGTGCTTACCTAATGGTCTGATACATGGGCTACTTGAATTAATGATCTAATGGAATTAAAACAATGGTATAGAGCCTGGAATTTTTACTTCCTGTTATATAAAATGTTTATACTCTAGTTATTGCAAAGTACAGTGTGGCAATTAGATTATTAAATTAAATAGATCAGGTCCTAGTTTGTGTAATCCCCTGCCAAGTTCCATCATAGGAACATTTTTTACTATGGCCAACATTAAAATAGAAATTACATTGAAAAATGTTGAGGTAGTCGAATGTTTTGGCCTCCAACAAAATAGGATAACCTTTTCCTTACAGAGCACTGAAAAATAGGGACAATACATATAAGCCTAATGCATGATTACAACTTTTACGTGAAATAAAATTTTAGTATTTCCCCAGTACCAGAAATGCTGCAATGTTATTACCTGTCTAAGCATTTAATTTAATTCCTGATATCACTCTGTTGTGCTTAAGCATGAGAATAAACCTAGTGCAGTTAAATTCCTGTATTTAGGTAAGAGATAAACACTTCTTATTAAATAAGTATTTCCTGTTTCAGGACTCCCAGAATTAGAAGGGGAAAATGAAGTGTTGTGTGATGCTTGTGATCTCTGCAGTAGCGAACAATGGAAACATTCAAAACTTAGTCACTTACATAACTTTAAGCCATAGATGTTCCCATTATGGAACTTGGCAGGGGAGTACAAAAAGTAGTACCTGATTTTTTTAAGTTAATAAATAATTTATGTTAGTAAAGATATTATAAATTGATCTGTTGAAAGAATCCAGATCCATAATGTCTTTATCATGAGCCAGCAGCTACAGATACACTTGAAAAGCAAAGGAAGAGTATACTTCAAATTTAATCATAGATTTGTGTGATGTAGTAAAAGCAATTTCTAACAGTTGTGCATATTTTTGTTTCACGAAGGTAAGTATGTTTCTAATACACCTTTTTAACTATATAGGAGATCGGGGAAACAAACTTGCAGACATGCTTTCCAAAGAGATTAAAGTTCCTTAGGTTTTTACTTGAGTAACTTTAATAGTGTGGATACAAACTAGAGAACTCTGGTACTTAGTTGAAGATGTTGCCTGTGCCATTGTCTTTAATAGCTTGCTTTGACTCATGGCTAGTAATGAATATGGAAGGCTCAGGGTTTTATTCATTGTAGTGTTACTGAGTGGTGGTGTTCTGGAAATAAAAAAAAAAAAGTGTGTGTGCTTCCTTTTGGAAAACCTACTGTAAACATAAGTATTTGGAATATCTTAAATGTTCTGGTGCAGCAGTTTGTGTCTCTGAATCTTAGTGCTTTTATTTGGAAATGAAAGATACAATATAATAAATAATGATGGGGGATCAAGTAGCTATAGAATATATTAAAGAATGTAAAGTGGCTGTATTATAGGGATAAGTATCTATTTGCCATGGTTAAATAGATCTGAAAGGAAGTTTAGGCTAAGTATTTTTAAGTTTTGTTATATTTTGCAGGTGAAACAGTGAATGCTGGAGATGCCTTGTGTGAAATTGAGACAGACAAAGCGGTGATTACCATGGAATCAAGTGATGATGGCATATTGGCTAAAATACTGGTAGGGATTCTGCCTTTCTGAGTAGGATGATATAACTTCTCTTCAGACTGTCATTTAGCATATTGCCTCAAAAACTAGTTTAGATAGCTAGATTTCCTTCTGCTCAGTTTTCAGAATAATGTACTTGCATTCCTAGTGAGAAATAATTGCTCTATTTATAATTTTGTACATGTACCAGGCTACTGGTACATGATTCTATATTTATTTAATGGATTTTCAGTTAAGCTGATTGATTGGGGGGTTTTGTATGTTTTGCACCTTATGAATTATGGCCATGCAATATTGCTGTTTGTGATGTCTTACTCTGAGTTACAAAAAAACAAGTTACAATCAGTTTACTGGAATGTGGAATTTTGAATGATACTTTACCCAGGATATGTGATATCCATGCTAGATTATCTTGTGCTGGCCATTGAAGATGGAACATTATACAAGATGGGCTGACACAGAGTATGATTCTTAGAATTTTTAACTTCCTGTATTCTTAAAGTTAGATTGACTAGGCTTAATATAAAGAATAAGAACTGGCATGAGTGAAGTTATCTGAACATCATTTTGGATTATTGATGTGTATGTGCATATATAACTGTGATAATGCTAGGGTTTTTTTGGCTTCCTTGTTGATGTTTGGATTTAAATCCTGTTCTGCAGGAAGATGAAAGTAGTAACAACTGGACTACAGAGATCAGGATGAAGGACCTGTGGACTGGCTCAGTATTAGATCAAACTTGAAATTAGACAAAGTATGAAAATATCTATAATAAAAAACAAGAAAGAATTTGAAAAACAGGATGTTACAAACAGTTAAGAAAACATGGCCTTGGAAGAAGGACTAGACACCATAAATATATCAAACTGGGACACGAGAACCAACCAAACAGAAAATTAGTTGACCTGTGTGTGAACTATCTTAATTAGCATACTAAAATATCCACCCTTGAACAAAGAAAGCTCCTTAATAACAAAGCCCCCTCCCCACAGAACGTGTGGTGAAAAAAAGAGCACTGTACCTTTAAATGGCGGTGAGGCTCTGAAGAGCCAATGAGACTTAAGTGTGACTAAACATAATTGTAAACGATTGTTCAAAGTCTATAAAATGTTCTACTATGTGTTAAGAGAGATGCTAGCTTTGTGGATTTACCACCTAGCATCCATCTCTGTGCAGACATGCAATACGTGATATCTCGGCCCTTGTGTGAGACTGGCTCTTGCACACTGGGTAACGAACTCTGCTTGTGAGTCAACAAACTTACTTCTAACCCTGCATTGCTTGAGGTCTGCTTGTAAATCTTGTGCTATTCTGTACATAGTATATTCTAAAAAGACAAGTCAAATTTTGTATCTTTTTGTCACGTAATGGGTGTGAGTCTGATGCGTGGCCAGAGTGGGAAAGCCTTCCTGTTGAATCATGAGGTTCGGAAAGGATCCCCTTGCTTTCTAAACTCATTCACAGAGAGGAGTCTAGATTTGGCTAGATCCAATCCTAGTCTCAGACTTGGTCAGCAGTTTAGATCTAGAGGATACAGCCACTCTTCAGAGTCAATGTTTGCCTGTCAGATCCCTCTCAAGGACTTTCACTGAAAGAGTTTTACTAAGTTGAAAAAAACCCAGATGATTTATTAAGGCAACAGATAACAACAAATTTGGAATTGCTGTTGATAAATGCACTTACTGCAACAATCGGGCTCAAGTTAAAAGTTCAGCACTTTAGTTAACAGTACTGTCCCGGGTAACATCAGAGGTGCAAGTCTTACCAAAGAGGTGTCCCTGCTTGGCAGGGGTGGGCAGGCCAAAGATTTCAAATAATCCGTACCTCTTCTGGAAAAACATTTGTTCTCTATGCATTTTAGATCCATGTGATCGTAGCTTTTGGTCAATAAATAACTATAAGGTGTCTGAAACTTTTCTAACTCTACTAAGTACTTTAAATCCCTTTGTGGAGATGATAAGCCATTATTTCAGTCATGCTTCTTAACAACTCCATGAAGGTGTTGGACTAAAAAGATGTGACTATTTTAACACTAAACAAAGTCTTAAACGATGCTGCCCTGCAAATGTTACTTCATGTACTTGCACTTGTTAATAATGACACTATTTAAAGCTTGATGATATTCAGTCAAAATTGAGAAGTATTTATGAAGAGAGATACCATCATCTGAAAAATGATATAAGCATGAAATTTAATGTCTGTTTCCTTGATAATTGCTTTGTACCTTGATGTTTAGTATGCTCCACTGTTTCACTGTGTTGAATACAATCATTTCACAATCAAGTTAAGTTTATGTAGAAAGTGGGAAGAATTAAAAATTGGAGGGGCTAGCTTTCCACAGAAATCTTATGCTGTTTCTGATGGTTGTAGTTACTAAATTTTGTTGTGACCACAAGTGTCACTAGTAAAATTTCCTCAGAAGACATTGCCAGTTTTGGTCTTAGCACTTAGCTATATTTGTAGTTCTAAGAAGGGTAGATATTGACTTGGTTAGTTAACTGCAAAAACCTGGAAGATAATCCAGAATATCAGTGTGATCAGAGTGGATAAAAAGGTGTGAAATATAGCAGTGCAAGGTGCTGAGTCAAGGAGCTATAGATAAAAGTAGGTTAGAAAAGCATAAGTTATTGATTACTGCAGCTTCCTGCATTGACAGCAGCTCAAAGTTACCTAGACAATTTGCTGACAGAGACTCTTTACATGCTGTTGACACCATCCTATATTTGCATTTAGAAAAAAATATTTCCTCAGTCATCAAAAGTAAATAATTGTACAAAAGTAAACTGTTTTTTATTCTCTTGATGCGGTAGCCACAAATGGCAGCTGATAACTATTCCATTTATCACAATTATTTATGTACTGGAAGACTCTTACATATCTCTCAAGTATTCTCTTTTGCAAGCTTGAAAAAGCTTGAATTCTTCAACCTCCAAAGGATTGTTTTCAAAATTATTTTGTTCTGTTATAATCCTTCAAGTTCTTTTTAACAATTTCTCTTGGAAGTATGGTGCTCTAAACTGGATTAAATATTCTATCTGAAGCTGTATCAGGACTTTATAGTGAAATACTTCTCAAGTATTTAATGGAACATTTCCCAAATGAAATATGCTATGCTTCTATGACCCACCCTTTTTTGCAGCAGTGTCTATATTGACTCATGTTTAGCTAGTAATCCTGTGTAATCTTGGAGCCTTTTCTGCTCAACTAAAACAGTGTTATTCTACTAACAGTCCTGTAATCATTAAGAACTAAGATTGCACTCTAAAAGAAAATGCTGTTGAAGACAAACTTTTATAGTAAGTATGTAATTTGGTCAGGGAGGTCTCATCTAGGGAATATCTACACAAGAGGAATGAATTGCATAATTATATATAGGCATACTGGTATTAGTTGCAATCTAGCTATTAGGAAACAACAGAATGGGCATAGGTGGAAACTAGTTCCTGGAGCCATTAATGTGCAAGAGAAAATTCTGCACAAAACTCTTGCACAGTGAGACATGATTCTGCTGCTATTGGAAAAGCTATTTTGGTTGGTATAGGTGCATTTTCTTACAACAGCATGTATTCCCATAGTTACCCTTCACCAAAAAAAGGGAGACTAGTTTCCTGTGTGGCGATGTTTAAGAAGTGATGATCTGTTTAGTATCTTCCTTTTTTTGTATAAGCAAAGGGAACATCCTTTGCAAAAATGAAAGCATCAAAATAGATGAGGGGCTGGGTTGGGAGGAGAGGTGATGTAATATGGAACTCGTCTGCAAGTGAAGTCTGTCAGGGCTTAAAAGAAATTGTCATTAGTGTTTAATTTCTACAGGATAACTTGCATTTTAAACACTAGTTTATATAAACAAGTAAGAGTTTTGTAAATCTTTTTTTTAATTTACATTGCTAAATACTAGTTTTTCCCAGATGTTCAAGTTTTTTGTAGCACCTTGAAACTTCTGAGATTTTCTGTCCAACTGTGGAGCAACACATCTTATAAGTTTCAGATAATCTATTCTGCTATCCCTGGACAAAACATCACATCAGACATATTCTTAAATGTGATTTTAGTCTCCATAGAGTTATTTTAATATTTGCTGGATGAGCAATGCTTTCACTATTTTTAATTCTCTCTTCTTCAGTTAGGAATGTTTCTGAAAATTATTTTGCATCCAATTTTCTTGACAAAAATTTATGTAACCCTTATTTTTTTTTTTAATATGAAGTACCTATTCTGCATTTACAGACGCTGCTCTGTTAGGTCGTGAAGAGGAGATATGAGGATTGTCTTTGTCAATAGTATTGAAAAGTGATTCCTAGAGATACATTAAAAAATGAATAGCAGACTCCAATATTGATTTTTAAATTTAAATTTTCTCTAATAGTAATCATGATTATTTCAAATAGCATTAGTATTTCAGAAACTGTGTTTTTGCTGTTTCCTGTCTTGTATTCCAAATTCCCAGATTTCTTTCTGTGTATTGCTGTTGTGGCACACTTTTTGATAGATGAAAACCAGAATCCTCAGCAACTGTGTGATATCAGTATCACAGAGCAGTGATACTCAGCCTTAGCCAACATATCTACATCATCCAGTAACAATCATATGCCCAGAACTGAGCTTGAGAAGGAGATGTCAGGAGGTGGAAAGTAATTATAATGTCTTTCAGATTAAGGGGAGAGAGGCAGCTTTATTGGAGTACATTGAATAGGTCATTATACATGCCCAGTCTTTAATGGATTCTTTTAATCCTCTTTTTTGGAATCTAGAAATGGTAGACATAAGTATTAGAGTACAGAATAGGTACACAAATAAGCTTTTATTCCAGTCTCCTAAAAAGTACAGAAGAAACCTGATGTTTTGGAAACTGAAATAGTAGGGGAGCAATAAGATCAGAATTTTCTGGGTTTTTTCCCCCCCTAGCTCAAGTATGATACTTAATAGTCTTTCTGCAGTATAGTGTGGGTGTTTCTGCACTATATTGGGTTTTCAGTAGATGTTTGTGTGGGGTTTATAACATTAAGCTGTCTCCCTGTTTGTGGACAGGGAGATGATTTCTTATTGACTGTCCTTTCAAAGGCCACTCAAAAGTTTCAGATGTGATGTAGTTGGTGAGAAATTAAGAATGTTTAATGCATCTGAGTTATCAGCACCTGGCTGAAGTTTACTCACTTTCTAAATGAAGTGGGGCAATAATTTTATGGTCTTTGATGCCAACTGCAATTCTGCACTATCTTGACTGAGTTCAGTATGGAAAACTGAATCAAATAAACACACTATTTGCCTAACATTTTGGTTTTTACCTTTAAAGATGGAATGTTCATTACGTTAAATGAATTAAACTTCTGTAACCCTTCTTGGTTTTCCTTGACTGTATGGTTTAAGAAAGAGCAGGCTTAACAGTAAAATATATATCATGCATATATTCCTTTTCTGTCTGAACAGGTCTTTTAATGACCACATCTGATTAAGTGTAATGCAATAAAAATGCAAAAAAAAAAAGTTAAATGACTGAATGAAAGTATTAGAAGGGTAATTTCAGAATGGTGATTATTCTTTCAGTAGTGCTGCTTCTTAAATTAACACTGACTTTTTTTGCCTAAAATACTTACTAGTTCAATTTGGACCAAAACCCGATGATGAATGATTGTTTAAGAACTGGATTTAGTATCCATCACCATTTTCTCATTCATTACCTAAACAAGAATTTGTATGAACTGTAATGACATTGTGTAAAGCTTCCACTGCAGAGTGAGCCAGTGTAAGTTCCATCCACCTTTCTTCCAAGGTGTGGCATCACCAGCGCCAAGTACAAGGGGACAACCACTCCCCTTGCCCTGCTGGCCACACTGCTTTGGACACAAGCCAGGATGCTGTTGGGTTCTTGGCCACCTGGGCACACTGCTGGCCCACGTTCAGCCGGCCGTCAGCCAGCACCCCCAGGCCCTTTTCCCCCAGGCACTTTCCAGCCGCTCTGCCCCCAGCCCGTAGCGCTGTGTGGGGCTGCTGTGACCCACGTGCAGGACCCGGCACTGAGCCTTGTTGAACCTGGTACAACCGGCCTCGGCCCACGGGTCCAGCCTGCCCGGATGCCCCTGCAGAGCCTGCCTGCCCTCCAGCAGCTCAACACTCCCCCCAGCTCGGTGTCGCCTGCAAATTTACCGAGGGCGCACACAACTCCCTCGTCCCCATTGTTGATAAAAGATATTAAACAGAGCTGGCCCCAGCAGGGAGCCCTGGGGAACACCATTTGTGACCGGGCACCAGCTGGGTGTAACTCCATCCACCACCACTCCCTGGGCCCGGCCGTTCAGCAGCTTTTTACCCAGCGCAGAGTGCACCCGTCCAAGCTGTGAGCAGCCAGTGTCTCCAGAGATAGCTGTGGGCGATGGTGACATAAGGTCCAGCAGGCAACACCCACAGCCTTTGATGTCCATAGATGCAGTGCTTGGCGACATGGTTTAGGGATGGACTTGACAGTCCTGGATTAATGGTTACTGGTTAACAATTGGACTTGATGATCTCAAAGGCCTTTTCCAACCTAAATGATTCTGATTCTGTCAGTGGAGTTAACAGTGTGCAGAGAGCAGCCTTATAATGTTGTAGTATTTGCATCTGCCTAGTACAGTCTTTACAGCATTCTGTTTTATTTATTTAGTATTTAAGTGCCTAGAAAACCCAGTTAAGGTAGTAAGAACAGTGTGATACTTGGTACTGTGTATGTTTTTATTTTTTGTGCCTGTCTTTGGCTTTTCAAATGACAGTGATTTTCATTTTCTTGAGTAAAATACCAGCGTCGCAGATATGTCCCAGTTCCATTGAGGCAAATGTACGTGCAATGTGGCTTTATATAAGGAAATATTTCCTTTGTTATGAAATCAACCCTATCTGGGCCGGTGCAGTCTTAGTTGTATTTGACTAAATGTGATCCTAAAGGTGTCTCTTTATATTTGGCCTGATGCCCTGGAAATGTTACTGCTTTTGAGTACATGAAGAGTTGTACTTCTGCAACCAATTCAGTGACTGTAGGAGTAGCCCTTCATTAAATTGTTAACATAACTGCCTTTATCTGAAGCATCACAGAGATGTTTTTGACTGTGATACATTTTCGTTTTACAAGAAACATGTAGACTAGATTGGCTTTGTCTAGTCTAATTAGATTATATTAGATTTATCTTTCTGTAGACTTCTGTTCAGATGATCTTTGAAACAGAGATTTACATACCATATAAGCGCTATTGCTTTCTTGATGGACAGACTTGTTATTTGGCACCAGTTATGTTAAAATACACAGAGGTGAAAGTTAGTGGGAAGTGAATGTTATATTTTTCAAAAAGAAGTAATGAGGCACTGATGTTGTGCAGTTTTGGTCTCTTTTTGTTCCCTTAGACTCTGAATTTACAAGTTTGTGTTTTAAAAAGTCAGACTGTTAGATACAGGGTAGATAGCTCAAAGTGCATCTGCTGAATGTGTCCAGCAAACTTTTCAGGCTCTGTTCGCAAAGATTAGGGATCCACTTTTGGTTTCAGTAGGTTATGTGTCTTTGGAGGTACTCAGTAGTCTGTAACTTGCTTGCTTTGATTTCTGAATGTTAACTTCAGACGTATGGGATTTTGGGGCATAAGTTAATATTCCTCTCCTTATAATAGCCATTGTAATTAACTTCAGCCATGAGTCATCTTATTAATAGTGGGAATAAAATGGGATATATTTTCTTGATGAAGTGTCATTAATATGCCTGAAATTGTCACATCTACCATCTGCAGTCATATTAATCTAGACAGCACAATATGTAACCTAATGTTCCCATTTTCACCTAAATGAAATGTTCACCTAAATTTAGGTGGCAGAAGGAAGCAAAAATGTACGCTTGGGCTCACTAATTGGTCTACTGGTAGAGGAAGGACAGGACTGGAAGCAAGTTGAAATACCATCTGATGGTAGTGATCCATCTTCTCTAGCTCCACCAGCACCTGCGCTTACCTCAACTCCTGCAGGTCCTTCAGTTTCAGCTCCTCCTAAACTGGAACATCAGCCTGGAAAATTGCAGTAAGTTTCTGTGTGTGTTATGAAATGGAACTCTTACTTAGGTCAGTAGAGCTGAACTAAGAAGAATCTTTTGTCCCTTTTTACCTAGGATTAAGCTGTTTAAGAGAGTGTTTCAGTATGTGTAAAGTAATAAAGCTTGCCTGCCCGGAATATTTCTTTGCTTGTAAGCCAGTTAGTCAATTTGAACAACATAGTTTTAGTAGAGCACTTCCTATGGATGTGCTTTTATTCTGACATACAATTGCTTTATGAAGGATTTTAAGCTTAGATTAGGAAGAAGTTGTGTTTATATAAGATGGACACTAATGCTTATGCAGCAGATGCTTAGTTTAACTATAACTTGTTTTCTCTTTCTTTTTAAGGAGAAAAAATAAACAAATGGCATAGTCCAAAACTTTTCCAAGCTCTTGCACTTTTGATATTAAAAACATTTTCTTCTTTCGTGATTTTCATAACATTGGAATGCAAAAAACTCACTCAAAACTGTAGGTTTATGTGTCTTTGTTAGTTTTGTTTTGGTTTGATCTGTTAGAGTACTTGAAGCATTGCAGACATCTGAAATCTCTTCTGTGCGTGTTTACCCTTCATTTCAGAAAGCGAATAATGCTAAGGTGGTACACTGGGTGCTCTGTAGCTATGTACTGCACTTTGTGGTTGATCACTGTTTCTGTTTCCAGGCAGAAATGTTACTATTTGAGCATACCCCATCTAGGTCAAGATGGCAGGTACAGGTTGACTAGTATTACAGTACATCTTAGGTATACGCTGCTTAAAAGGTTTGAGTGTGGGAAGGCTTAGTATTTAGTCTTCTAAAGCATATACTGAAGTATGCAGCTACATCTATATGGCTTTTGCTTTCCAAAAAAATAGCCATTTTACTGAATCAATCCTATAAAATAAAATTGAAGCTAGTGCAAATGTAATATTATAATTAAAATTAAGCTGCATAATGATGCAATTATAGCTAGCCAAATAAATAAATGAGCTGAGCAACCCACTTGTCTGAGCTCCTAAAACTCATTTTTTAATGTTACTATAACAAGGTGGTCTTAAAAAAAATGTATTTTGTTCTTCACTGATGACCCTTTTCCAGAAGAATCCACAAGTACATTGCATCACTGCTGTAAGAGGAAAGTTTGGAGATGAATTTTCCACCTTTAATTTGATCTGTTTAAGGGTTGCTACTGTGTTTTTAAATTGAACTTTGCATTAAAGCTTGATGAAGGGGCACAGTGTGACTGCAGTGTCAAGATCACTGTGCAGGATCTGCCTTATTGCAGAAGTCTCTTCTTTCCCAGCTGTTGCTTCTGCATTAGAGCATATATTGTGTAGTTTCTCTTGATACACATTAAATGGAATAAGTTAATCTAATTGTTTAAATAGTTTATTTTTCTCACCATTTTTTTAGGGTTCGCTTAAGTCCTGCAGCTCGCAACATTCTGGCAACGCATGGTCTAGATCCAAGCAATGTTACACCTTCTGGGCCTCGAGGAATCTTCACTAAAGAGTATGTAGATATTTCAGTAAAGCTACAACCTCATATTCCCTTATTTCTTCCTTTGAACCTAGAGCAATCTTCATGAACTTGGAACATCCATTTATTTAAAAAAACAACTTTTTGTTCTAGTTTTTTCTTTGGGGTAATGGTTTAGTTATATTTGAAAAACCTGTTGAGAAGATATGGAGAATACGCTAGGAAATACTGTAAGAAGTCTTAATTAAAAAATATATATATTTTTTTGTTTTTATATCCCAACTGAGCTGCATGGTACTGCTGTCACATTTCCTGCAGCTCAGCCTGATGGTCACTCTCAACTCGTAGGTACCACAGTTAGCTACCTTTGTGCATCTCAAGAATTTTTCTACTTGGAGATACATTCAGAGCCAAAATAAAATACCAGTGGCCTGTTTTCTTCAACTACTTTTCTTTGGCAAGTTCGAGTCATTTGGTTCTTTCACTTAAGTTCAATTATGAAGTCTGTTGGGATTTAATTTGTTCCTTTTTTTGTTAGACTGGGGAGAGCAATAAAGTGTAATGGTAAGAACCCCAGAGTTCTGCTTTTCTCCCATGGTTTTTTTTTTCCCCATCTTTGATTTGAAGATTGTTTGTTTACGAACCTGTGGTTTGTTTTGGTCAGGCTTCTAGTAGTTTACTATACTTTGAGTATTCTGATGTAATGATTGGCACTCTAGCCTTGGAGTGAGGAACTTGCATATAAAATTGTGTTGTAGATCCAGAGCCCTTAGGTTTGAAATGATGCATTATCTTCACATTAGTATGTTATTGGAGGGGGAGATTTTGGCAGGAATACTTATTTTTGTTCTCGGTGAACTTACTGTTTTTGAGAAATGCCACCATTCACCTACATAGACCTTGTTAGCCACTGTAATTCTAGTTCCACTCAAAGACAACCAGGTAAGTGTAACTTGGAATTGAACCAAGAGAAGCAGACAGCGTCTGCTGGTTTTTTTCAAAACTCTTTTTCCTGTGGTCTTCAGCTGAGTTGAGGTAAGGTAAGGAGTTGAACGGAGATAATATCCTATGTAACAGCAAATTATCAGAGATAGTTTTTTCTTAATTATATGTGTAATGGTAATTTATGGCGTGTTACTAAGCTATGGCATGTGGAAACCCTCTAGGACTTTAGGACTCCAGCTGCCAAATTAACATTCCCTAGTTGTCATGGAGATGTAGCGAAGATTTTTCTGCAGCTATGAGAATTACCTAACAAAATCTTTTTTCAAAACTGCTTTCTTCTGTACAAAAGATTCGACTTTGAAATGTCAGTTTAAGATACAGACTGTGGTTTTTTTAACCATTCTTTTGAAATGATGTTAATCTTTCAGATGCCTGCAGGCTCTGCTGTTATGTTCAATTCAAAATGAAATGTTTGCAGATTTTTGCAAAGCTGCTACAGTTATTCAGGGAAATACTTCTTTTGCTAACTTGAGATTACTGTTAGAATACATGCCATGCTTCACAGCTTAGTGACTCATGGTCTCTTTTCCAAGTAGATGAGTGATTGATTCTTTCAAGGGAGTCTTGCAAGTTCACTTTTCACTTTCAGACTCTGAGTTTCCTTATTGAACAGGGTTCATGCTCACCAGATAACAAGAAACAAACACAGAAAGTGAGTTATGTAAGTAAGCAACATTCTTTTCCCCCAACTTTCTATCTTTAAATTCAATTTACTGTAAAACTTTTAACAGCAATAGGAGCTTTTACTTAATAATTTTCTCTCTTAAAATCTACTGCCTTAGTAGGGCAATACTTCATTTCTCTTATGTGTCTGTGCAAGGCTGAATTACTGTTGTCTTCTTCCTGCTTGCTTTTTTTTTTTATGGAGTGGCAGCTCTTTTTTTTTTTTTAAAGCAATATCCTCTGCTTTCTTTAGATATATACTAGGAAATTGATGTGTCAGTACAAAGTAACTCACAACTTCTGTCAGAGATTGCACCATGCTAGTCAAACAGCTCAGACACTGTGTTTGGGAGAGCTATGTTAAAATTGTTGATTGTTTCAGACTACTTCTGCCCTTTCTTGTCCTATTTACTAGTGATCTAGGGATTTATAAATGTAATCATAAAAAGCGGGGGGGATAGTTACCAATAATAACTGTGTTTTTCTGAGGCCACGTTCCTCCTATCTGTACCTTCCTACCAGCTGTCACTAGGTTGGTGTGATTTGGGATCTCAGAGCTGCTCAGTCATTTGCATTTTCAGCTTATAAATAAGGCACAGCGCACACATGTAGTGCTGGTTTTCCAGAGAGTCGTTTCATGTGTATCTATTGAATGCAGACTTACAGTGGGATCTATGCTGTGTGCAAACATACAACAAATTGCTTCCAAAGCTGCCATTATGAAGGAATGAGTTCCTTCTGTAACGTAGATAGTGCAGTAAGTCTGATACCTAGAAGTTTCTGGTGTGTAACATTCTCTGCTCACCTTTTTCCTTCTTCTAGGAAATCTTCTATGAATTGAGTAATGAGATGTTCAGGTGAAGGGGGATTGAGACAATCTAGTAACAATAACTGCCACCAGAGGAAGATAGTGTCCATCTGTGCACCTCCTTTTGCACCGTTGAATCTTTAGTGATTTTTAGGTGTGTGTATAACCTCTAACTTGCCCATTTCAAGCAAAGCTTATTTTGAGCACAGAATAGTTTACTTTCCCTATTCCTGGATTTTGGCTGACATGAAGTGGAAAGACTATATACACTTCTGTAGCAGTGGTAAAGTGAAGTGTAACAGAGTTGCCAGAATCTTCAGACTTCTAATAGTAACAGTTTGGTAAGGCATATTTTTGTGTGATAAATGTTTACGAAACTCAGGTATCTTTTCTGGGGAGAGGACTGCTCTCTTTCATGTTTGTTATCTCTCATCTTTTTCCTTTACTATCCTGTGTTGACAGAGGTTTGTAGAGTAGTTGCAAAGATGTTTCCAACCCTTTGTTTTCCAGTTCAAGTAAAATACCTATTTGCCTGACTTGCACTGAAATCTGTTTAATTGGGTTTGCTGTGGTGCCTCCTCCAACTCTACCTGTATTCGGGCTTGTAATCTTGCACCCATGACAGTCGTGTCATTGCTGTACCAGTTTTTCTTACTCAGTTAAATCATGTGCAGTTTGGGGGGGGGGGGGGGGGGGGGGGAGGATTATATGTATGTGTAACAAATATATATATATACTATATGAATATATATGAAATACAATTTATATATATATTATATTTATATCTCATACTCACACATTAGTATCAGTTTTAAAAGCTCCTAAGTGAATCTTCTACACTAAAAATAAGCCTTTTTTTGGCAATACATTTTATAGTTAACACACTAAAAGTCAGCAAAATTATTAAAGCATTTTGGCTTGGCTATGATAGGTAAGACCATCTGATTTTTGGCATTTGGATAATACATAGAAGAAATTTTACAGCATTTCCTTAGCTTTAAAACATATAAACATAAATATATAAAACAAATAAAAGCTTTATTTTATGTATTACAGAATATATTGAGCAGATGGTCTGTCTTACAGCTGCCAAATTAAAATCCTTAAGTAATTTTTGGTAGCTTCTAATATGTTAACTAGGAAAGTTGCATTAGGTCATGCAATTACTTTTTTTTTTTTTTCCTCAAATTGTAATGTTAGGACATAATTTTCATTCAATGAAATCTAGTTTTTCCCCTGATAATAGAAGTTACGTTAAACACTAATCACTTTTTTTTTTTTTAAACAGATTTTGGCTAACATGTTAATTTGGAAAAACAAGTAACAATTTTAATAACAGATTTACATCCTGAACTCATTCATTTTTCTAAACTTTAATGTAGTTTGGTAAAGTATGTATTGAAGCTAAAAAAACATTGAAGCAAGTCAGCAGTCAGTAGAAGGCATTATATAGACCATACAGAGCTTTTCAGTTTTCAGTTCTTGGTTCTGGAGTACTACTTTGTTAGGAAGAACTAAGAACACATAATGTTCTGAGATTTTGTCCTTTCTACAAAAATACAATAACACAAACTATTGACTCACTCAAGCAGTAATATAAAGAAATTAGATAGCTTTGTTCTTTAGTTTTTATGGCTTATGTTTTGAAACCATAGGATGCTTCTTAGTAGTGTGATTTTTGCATTTATTTTTAATTTCCTCTGTCAGTTTATGTAATAAAACTGTGTACGTAAGCTTTTATGTACATGCTGTGGTGATGTCTTCGCGAAGTAATAAGAGATTTATCTAGGGTGTATAATACAGACTTTTGTTGTCGCATCTGGAACATAAAGAGAGGAGATCTATGACCGATACAGGTCTTTTAACAAGTTGTTAGTATAGGTGCAGTTACAACTGCAAAAGAGAGATTTTACTATAGCTTATTTCCCTTGCATTTGGCAGTGGTAGTGTAAATGCAGTCTCTTTCTGTTTAGCCTCATAGGTGCTAATGTTTAGCATGTTGCTTTGTAAATACAATGCATCTAGAGTGGATGTAGTATTACAGCTTCAAGATGAGAGTTTACTTAGCCTGTTGTGCTATGCCCACAAAAGGGAAGTTTTGTGGTGGGAGCTGTATCAGTATAAAGACCCTGGGAGAATGCTTACAGAGTAAATGAAGTTCAGCCATACCTCAGACTGTTTGATGTTACTCAGTTTTTGGCTTTGGTACTTTAGTGTGGTGCTATCTTTCAAGTGGCATATGAAGAAGTATGGACTTGTATACTATCTACAGATGTTTGTGCATATTTATGTCAAAAGGGTACAGAGAAATCAATGATAAATGTACTAAGTTTTCTGGGAGCACTAATTAATTACATTGAATTCAAATGATTACACATGTAACAGATGAAACAGCTTTTATTTGAGACTTTATAGCTGAAGTAAGTGTACTGTATCTTATTTAGAAGAATTGTTAGTGCAATTCACATATTACCTTGTACACTCACAATTAGTGATGATGGATGTTATGCTTCTCTAACGCAAATATTTTCTGTTACTCCACATTCAAGCCCTTTCATTCACAGAAGTTAATGAGAATTTACCAAAAAAGGTATCATAAGAGACACAAAATTTCTATCAGTTAATAATAATCATCTTCTTAATGTTTAGTTTGACGACAGAAATTTAAATGCACAAAAGTGGCTAATTGATTAAACTTAGTGATGGAATAGTAATACTTCGGAAATTTTTGAAATAGTTTCTTTGTCGTCAGTATTTCACTGTGTTTAATCACCAGGGATGCTCTCAAACTTCTGCAAGAGAAGCAGAAGGGCAAACCCAGTGAATTGAAACCTGTGGTTTCTCCAGCTCCTCCACAGCCTACCACAGTGCCTTCTGCTTCGCAAACAGCAGCTGTGACTTCTGCTTATCCAAGGCCAGCATTTCCTCCAATTTCCACACCAGGACAACCTGCTGCACTGGTAAGGCTTCTATTACATCCCCAATGTTGCTACAGCTAAATATTGCCATGGCTACTAAAGCAGCTATGTGAGATTTCCAGAACTGGAGAGATGAAGGGAACTAAGGCCAGCCAGATGCCAAGCCCAGTCATGTGCAGTTTTTACTAAGTTTGAGTGATTTTAAAGCAGTGTAATTCAAAATGCAGAGCTCTTGAAATTATAGTGCGTGCACTACTTTGTGTAACTTGCATATTGAAGCCATGAAAGAATTTACATTGCAGGCCTTGGAAAGGGGAAAGTCAGAGAGGCAGCAGTTTTGTTTCAGTCCCCAAACAAGAAGACGCCAATATTTTGGATGGCAACAATACATCCTTTCCCTTAAACCCTGCAGGATCAATATATGTTTCCAAAGTTGGAGAAACTTGAATCCTGATGTATTTTTACTGTACTTCATTTGTTTGCTTTCCTGCAATATAAGTATATGTGAATGTCCATTGATGAGTTGTCCAGAAGCGAGGAAGGAAAGTGGTTGCTTTGAAGAGTAATTTTGCAAACTCTAGCACCCAAATACAATTTCAATGTTAATTTGAAATGACAGAAATACCAGAAATTGTTTTGTAAAGAATAAAAGTTCATGCTGAAACGCATATTAGTAGAAATGGAAATGCTTTTGTGAAAAATATGAGGAAAAAACTTCTGGGTCTAGAACTAAATTTGAAGTGTCTGTACAGGCTAAAGTTTACAATGTAGCTACAATTCATAATATTCAGAAAATGCTGCTTTTTTTGCACTGTCCAAAGATCCAAAGAAACCACACAAAGGTCAAACTTAGATTTTTTTTCATTACAGAAAAAAAATGTTTCTTCACTTGTACCAGAACATACTGCAATTTGTTGTGTCTTGAGTACTACTCAGTATGTAGCATACGTGCTATAGACTAGGTACAAAATAATATTTTACAGAATCACTTATTTTCTTGCTTTCTGTAGTCACTGATATTTCAAGAGATTCCTTGAAAGTTGACTTGCTTCTATGAAGAAGCTGGGAAAACTTCTGCATTGAAACATTAGTGAATATATCTGGAAGGAGAGAGAAGAAAAAAAAAGATATTCGGTAAAGCTGGTCTTAAGGAACCATTCAGGGAGCTGAAGAAGTGTGGGGGTTTTTTTCCCTTCAGCTTACTGAGGAAATATCTATTGTAATTTAAATGGAACAAAGTATATTCTGAGCAATGTGCCAGGTCTGGCAGGTGGAACAGTGTTTATATACCGTGGCTGAGAATTAATGCTTGAATATTTGGAAATACGTATATATCTTTAAGCAATCTGCTAGAATAGTAGGATTAATTCTATACTGTAAAGTGAAACTATCTTTATTCTATAGAACCTGTTGTGTTGATCCAAGTGAAGTGGAATAGACTAGAACACTCATTGCTCTTAATCATATCAATTTTGGTAGTTGGAATATTGCTTTTTGAGATCTAGGAGATGTTTGAAGTGAGCATAATGCATCAGTGCTGGAGTTCTGTTTTAGCAAAGGGGAAGTTTTTTTATATGTTAATATCTCTTGATATTAAATATGCAGCATATGATTTCTTTCAGGGCACGTTTACAGAAATCCCAGCTAGCAACATCCGAAGAGTTATCGCTAAGAGATTAACAGAGTCTAAAGCTACTATACCTCATGCATATGCTGCTGCAGACTGTGACATTGATGCTATTTTGAAGTTAAGAAAAGAACTGGCCAAAGGTTAGTGATTAAACTGATTTATTATACTACGTGGTTTTAATGCATAGTTTGTCCTGTTTCAATAATCTTGGCCAGGAGGTGTAGAATTTTGTTTAGGCAGAACACTATACACTCAAATAATCTTTTTCAGTATTCTGTATGTTGTATTCAAGCTGTCATTCCCTGCGATTATTAAATTGGACAGCTTACTAAGGTATAGGAAGATAGAGGTCTTATTTTGCCAATGCACACAACACTGTAGACAGCGACAGTTTAACACAGGACTATGAATTGTCTGGTAGGTTTTTGTTTCCATCTATCCAGATGCAGCAATATTTAGCTTCTTGATGGTTAAAATCTCACATTATTCACGTGAAAGATAATAGGTGAAGCTTCAAAATAAAAATCACGCTCTGTCCTAGGTACAATGTTAAAATTTAGTTTTGCTGGTCTCTTTGTTGAATTTACTGGAAAAGGAAAGCTAATGCAGCCTCTGAAATTCTGGTTGAGAATGGCTTTATCCATGGTGAGGAAAGCAAGCGAGTTTTTAGCATGTGCTAGCCAATGCAGGATAAATTCCTCTTAAAGGCAAAGTAGTGGTATTAATGTGAAGGAGACAGGGTTATCTCTTTCAGTGAAATTTAGATGTACATGCTTAAAATTATGTTAAGCCGTTGGAATAGAAATCTGGCTCACAGAAAACTGGATAATTGGATTAAAAGCTATAAATCTCAATATTTATATATCTATATCTGTGTAAATCCCAATTTTCATAATGTCTCACTGTGTCTTATTTATACAGAGACATTTATGTATAAGATTAAGAAATTAATTTTTCTCTTTTTGTCTCAACTTGTATTCACTGAAGTGGCTTGTTTAGAAAAAGTTGTTGAAATTTAAGGTCATTTTCAAAGATTGCTTTGTTTTGGTGAAAATGTTACTGTTTTTACTAAAATCAGCAAAGTATATTGTATGATAAGATCTTTAAATAGTTTAAAAATCAATTATGCAGAGTAGAATCTTCTTTCCCAAATTTCTGTTCAACAAAGTACATACGACATGCATTTAAAAAAGTTCAGAGGATTTTTCAATAGAACACACTTAAGACAGGTAATTAGTTTTCATACAAAATATCACAAAAGTGTTGTTTGCTTAGTGTCTTTTTTTAAGGACTTCTACTTAGTTGCCCTAAAAAACCTGAATGAAAATTTGTCTTAGTTTAACATCATAACCTTCTTAATTCAAATAAATTTTACTATTTTTAGAAATACTTGATCAATATACTGTTTTTAATGTTGTCTACAGAAAGTGGCTCCAATTTCAGTTTGCTATGTTATTAAACCAAAACCTGCGGAAACTCTTTAGGAAAGCATTGTTTTATGGTAGGTCAGTTCTTGCAATTGCCTGCTGTTACTAAAATTTTTCCTCCCTTTTTTTTTTTTTTTTTTTTTTTTTTTTTTGTAGCTGGTTTAATATTCTGTATTCTGAGGAATATTCTGAGGCCATCAACACAGTGCAATCTATTTATAAATACCAGTATCAGAAATACGGAAACAAATGTTTTCATAAAACTGTGACATCTGTAAGTTAGTTTGATCAAGCCAGATTTACAGCTTGTAACAGTAGGTTAGACTTGCATTAATCTAGGGTATCTTGCTCTTCAGTAACTCACCTTAAGTTAGAGGATTTTCTAAAAATTGTATCTTTTGACTCAGAGATATTCAAGCCTGAGGAAAAACTTACTTTGTAATGTAATGTTTCTTTTTTCCATCACACTTAATAGGCTATTCTCCATTAAATACAGATCTTGAACAAGAATTTAAAGGACTGTAATGAAATAAGATCAGAGAGAATTTTTGAGCAGTTGCCCTGTAAAATTTTTTTTTTTCTCAGTAAGGTCATATCTCTGTCACCAATTGGTAAGCTGTGGAAAAAAATAATGAATTCACTGTCCTTTTTCACTTGCATCTTTCGTTTTCACTTAACTCCTAAGCTACTTGCAGAGGTTATAGATTGGAATTAAGATACTTTTCTTCACAGAAAAAGCTGGATTTAACAGTTGAAAACCTGTGCTGCGTGTTTCTTCCTCTAGTATCTTCATGCTCTCTGATGCCAAAACTTTAGTCATTTTAAGCTGTCCCAATCCCTGTTACATTTTGACATCAGACCTGTAAAAAAGTTACACAAGCACAACTGAGGTTATGTTACAAAGTTGGCAGTAGCTGAGAGGAAGGGAGACAGGCCTGCATGGGGGCAATGCCTGCCTTTAATTTCCTGGTTGCCCATGGAGCTCTAACTGATTCTAATACATTGAGAAATATGGTTTGGCTTACAGCTGTCCAGGAAGAGTAGCCTTCTCAGGAAATCTGTCTGGTTTTAAGGCAGAACTTGATAAATTAGTCAAGATCATGTAGTATGATTGACCACAATATCTGCAAGTGATTCTTTAGTTTTTCTATAAGCTTTTATGAAATGTGGAATATTCTTCACAAAGAATAATATTAATTTCTAGTGCCTGAAGTTAGCAGTATTGTTTATTAAATTGACTATCTTATCTCTGCCTAAAATGACGTGTCTGTTGTGTTTTATCTGCTGGAAATCAGTTGAGATCAGTTGATGTCTGCTTCTTCAGTTGCAGCCAAAGCAGGCATAGCATTTTAAATTAATTCTCATTCTTTTAGAGGAGAGAACCCTCGTCAGATCAAATTGGGAAACTACTGATTACTTTTGATAGGTTTAGCTAATTATGCTAGTGGAAGAATAATTTGGTTGCTTAAAAAACTTGACTTTTCAATACCTACAAAGTTTGAATACTATTCCAGGCACACAGATTAATCTCTTCCACTTCATAAATTTACTTTTCATTCATCATTCTTTCCATTTTATGAAATCACATTTTCCACACTGATCAGGCTACATAAGCAAGTAGTGAATTTCTGTTTGCTGAAGGAGGCATGCATACATGCACCTCATAGCCTGGTACTAAGTCTGTAACTTGGGTAAAAACATCTTAAGGCCCATTATTTTATAGTGAGGAGAAACAGTATTTTTTTTTTTTTGTCCTACTGTACTTTTTTTTTTTCCCCAAAGACCAAACTTTTTTTATTAAAGACTAGGATGAGAATAATGTTGAAACACACAGATGTTTTGGTGGTGTTTACACTAAGTCAAAGACTTTTCATCTTCTCACACCACCCCACCAGTGAGTAGACTGGGGGGATACAAGGAGTTGGGAGGGGACACAGCCAGGACAGCAGACCCAAACTGGCCAAAGGGATGTTCTGTACCATGTGACATCATGCTCAGTATATAAACTAGAAGGAAAACTGCTGGGGGCCACTGGTTGGGAAATGGCTGGGCATTGGTTGATGGATGGTGAGCACTTGCATTGTACATCAATTGTTTTGTATATTCTAATTCTTTTATCATTACTACTACCATTATTATTATTATTATTTTCTCTTTTGTTTCTGTCCTGTTAAGCTGTCTTTGTCTCAACCCACAAACTTTCTTTCCCCCATCCCACTGGGGCGGGGGGGGTGAGCGAGTGGCTGTATGGTGTTCAGCTGTCTGCCAGGTTAAACCATGACAGTCGGTTGTTGTGTGGATGTGTACAAAAGGGTTTTCAAGGTTAACCTAATGAAGTTAGCCTTGAAAGCTTCTGTATACAGAGGCACCAGCTACGTTTTAGACACAGTGTTCATGTGGTGATATGCCTGTCTGACAAAGAGGTTGATAGTCTTTTTCCTTGAACCATGTTTCTGTTGATGTAACAAAAGATTTGCTTGCAACCTGGTATTTCTAGCAATTTAGACTGCCATGTTTTTCTTGGGTGTATCCCAGTATAGAGGTCTTTTGATGTGGCATTATGGCACAAGACATAAGTCCTCCAGGGGTGTTGGGTTACTTCATAGTCATTTCTGTGGGAGTGTTAGGTTACTTCATAGTCATTTCAACAGGGTAAAGTTGTTCCCGAGGCTTTACCCTGTGAGTGAATTTTCTCTCTGCTTAGTGTCACAGAGCTGTACATGTAAGAACTAGAATGCTGACATTGGAGGGCTACTGTTATGTGCTGGTGACTAACTCATGCTTGTTTATCCATTTGTGAGGTCTTAAATTAAATTAGACTGGTCTATTCAGATTTCCTAGATGATGAGACAGGAGCTGCTTCTCCTTTCTTTAGAGTTTTCAATGACTATTTGTAATGCAAGAGTACCCAGGTCATTGTTCTACCTGATGTTTATTTTTATTTTAATGTCTTATTCACAAATTAATGTCAAAGACAATTAATTATATTAACTTTTTTTCTTTAAACAGCAGCAAGTCATAAGAAATTAAATAAAAAATTGTCTGAGGAATGTTCACTTAAAATTTTTCACATCTATTCTGCTGTTATGGATTCTTAATGAATATTTTTTTTAAATATGTAGGGGTGGGAAACACCCATATGTCTTTGCATAAAATGGAATTGCAGAGATGGTCCTGGTAGACTTTTTTTTTTTCTGATGGAAATGATCGTATTTTCTACTACATGATGAGATGTAATGTGGAAGTTTCATGGAGCATTCCCTAATGTAAGCTTCCTTGTTATGGGTGTAGAATATAGCAGTTTTCCCTACTGTAAATGATTGGAGGTAAAGTATTCAGGCATAATTCATCTAACTGTACTATCTTTTCAATATATTACTGCCCCTCTAGTGGACAGTGACATTTTTGCCAAGGGTTAGGAATGTAATATATAAATCAAAATACAGAACACTGAAATACATCTGATGACCAAGATACAGGTTTGTCTGATGTGAAATTCTGTCAATGCAACATAGTACTTGCAAATTCTGCTCTGTTACAATAGAAGTCTGACTCTCTTACGCATAGATTGCTAATCATGACAAATGTTGCAGGTGAGTTATGCGGCAAGTATATACTTGGTTCATTCCTCCAAATTTATGATCACTTAAGAAGATTTCACTTAATATAATTATCTATAAATAATTTTCCCTTTACAAAAGCATTTCCAAAGCTATGTGTTACATGCTGTAAACCATACTCAAAAATGAAATAACTTTGCTTCTTGATCTGTTCAGCTGACAGCAGTGGTGATGGTAGCAGTATAATGTAGCTTTTTTATTGTGAGAATTATGTGTTTAGCATTTTGTAAATAGTTTGCATCTTCAGGATAATCTTGTAGCAACTGTGACATATTTTGCATTGTATCTATACTCTTCGCTTCTGCTGCCAGTCCTGATTTTAGTTAGTACTTTCAGTCTCCTAAAACTTGGAAAAAAATAACGCAGGGCAAATATAGCCATTGTTACCACCCCTCCTTTCTCCTGAGCTTTTGGGAAGGGACACAACTGTATTAAGTGTTTTGCAGTATTTCTTGGGCTCACATTTAAAAAATCCAGTCCTCTGGATTTATCTGGATACCTCCAGATAAAAGGTTATTTTATCTGCTTTTGGCTAACACTGCCTTTTTTTGTCTGCAGCTTTGTTTTTAATTTAACAATGTTGCCACACATATTATTTTGCAGCCGGCTTTTGAATATATTGTTAGCCCATTTTAAGGATTGACAGATGCCTTTTAACTTGCTAATTCTTAAATTATAAGGCCCCAAAGGTCACTGGAGAATAACATACTTCTGATTTATAGATGAATAAAAGCTGATCTCTGCAATTATTCCAGTTAATGCATTACACTACATAAAGAATAGTAGTCTCCGGTATTGTCTCTAAATTTAAATCTTGCAATAGATTTCTACATAGACAGTAAATACGTAAAGTGTGAAGTACATATAGGCTGTTACTTACAGGGATGAATAGTTATACTCAAATTTGCAGTTTTTTTGGCCTTCTAGTAACAGCTAGCAAGAATGTCTCTGCTCAGCAGACTTTTCCTTGATGATACTTATTCTGTCCCAAGGGGGAGAAAAGTTTTCTTTCTTTTATGATTATAGTTTGAAGATGAGTTACTTTCTGACAAAAGACAAAACTTGACAATTTTCAAAGAAGCAAATCTGCTGAATCACTGTGATCTTACCACACAAATACTGATGAACAAATCATACAAGCAATGATAGTTATCCTTTTTTTTTCTCCTGTCTGCAGATGACATTAAAGTATCTGTAAATGATTTTATTATCAAGGCAACTGCAGTTACTCTGAAGGTAAGTGAATAACTGACTTTAAAAAACCAAGTTTTTTTAAAAACAAGTCCAGTTATGGATTCTGCTTTTCAGCTTGGTCTCGCTGTTTGATAGCCAGAGGTTTGTGAACGTGCTAGTGGGTTCACCAGATGTTAGCCTCTTGGAACAATTTTGGCTTTCTGGAACAAGGACAGGGGAGGAAGGAATGAGAGCTTCCAGGCTGATATCCCCAAGTAGTTGGGTTTAGTAACAACAGCTGCTATAGCAACCGTTCTTTAAAAATAAATCGTCTTTCATTGCTGAAGTGATGGGAGAAACAATACTGTTTGGTCTACATCAAAATTAAGACTATTCTAATCATATTGAATTTGATAGGAGAAACTCCTTGGCCCTACCTTCTTGTTTGGATACTTTATATAGTCATACTTGCACAATACCCACTTGAAAGCTTCTTACAACTGTGTATGCAGTGGGACTTTCCTGATGTTTATTTAATTGGCAAAGAGGATTACTGCCATCCATTTTTTTTCCTTTTTTTTTTTTTAATATGAGTGAATACTGTTACACTGCTTTTTGTAGGAGTGGAGTTAGTTTAGATAGAGATAATGTGTCCCTCCCATACTTTTTTCTGGAATATCTTCTCCACTATGAAGTCAAGTTTCTAATTTCATTAAGGTTGCTAAAAACTAGTCTTGGATTTATTGCAAGTAGTAGTTCATAGTGTCTATGTTACCTAGACTTCACCTGTATGTTGGGGTATTCTTTTCTTCTAAGCTTTTTCAGCTTTATAGGGTAAACTCAAAAACCTTATGGAAATTATCAGTAAACATTATCTCAATTTTAATTGAGTCCACACACACAAAAAATTTTATCAGATGTGGTTTAGGAGAACCTAATCTGAATAACAGTGAGTGTAGCTGCAGCATATTCTATTTGTAGCTTCCTTTGTTGCAAGTCATGCTTGAGACACAAGTGGGGTATAGTAGGATGTCCATTTCCATGCTTTTTAAGTCAATATCCTGAGATTCAGTTTGAGGGGGGAAATGACACTGCTTTGTAGTTTTGCATGCTGGTTATCTGTGAGGTGGCATCAGTGACTCCTGAAGGATTTTGTAGGCTTTTGTTAATTTTTTTTTCAGCAGCACCAAAAAAGCTTCTGGCTGCCCTGCCATTTTCAGTTCCTGGTTCATGCTTTTTGACAAAGTAGAGTTTAAATAAAATAAATGCAAGCTAATTGTGTACGTCTATTCTCAGACCCTCACAGTGACTTTTGGGTTTTTTGGTTTGCTTCTGGCTGTCCTGAAGATATATGTAACCTCTTCTTTTGCCTTCATTTAGAGACAGCAGTTTGCGATGCACTAATTAATTTGGTGAATGCCTGTATGTAGCTGTGTCTTAAAGGTTTTTCCTTTTTTGGGGGGGGTAATTGATTGCACCATTGTTCTTTTAACAGCGCGCTCTCTCTGTTGCCTCTCTGTCCTCCGTCCCCTCTCTCGCCCCCCCCCCCCCCCCCCCCCTCTTTCTTCTTCTCCGCTGCGCCCTGTGCGCCCCCCCCCCCCCCCCCCCGCCTTCTCTCCCTCTGTCTGTCTTCTAGCAAATGCCAGATGTGAACGTAACCTGGGATGGAGAATCCTGCAGGCAGCTGCAGTCCATTGACATTTCTATTGCTGTGGCAACAGACCGAGGTCTCATTACACCAATCATAAAAGATGTTGCCGCCAAGGGAATAAAGGAAATTGCTGCCTCTGCAAAGGTAGGTTTTAAATGTATGGTGGGCTGAAGAATATCATATAGTAGCTATATAGTTTTTTGTAGCAGAAAATGTGGCATGACCCGGATGGACATCAGTAATAACAAAGGCAGTTTCAAAATGGATCTAAAGCAGTTTCAGCATTCTTTAGACTTAAAAATTATTATAATTTTTGCAACTCTGTCAATTTTTAATTAACAGTACTTAAACCATCATGTTATTTAGTTTAATGCTGGTTAGACTGTTTGAAAAGTAAACCTTTACACAAATCTGAAATTTAATACAATTGTGTTTCTTTAATCCTCATAAGAAAGCTAAATAATGTTAATGTCTTTAGTATTTCCAGTCTTTGGGTTTGAGATTTTGTTTGGGAGGTTTTTCGCCCCCTTTCCCAGAGATTCACTTATAGCTGCTTGTGTTACTCTGTGTGCAGTTATGTTATTTCTGCCTGCATATTTTAGTATGCAGTTCAGTTGAGAATGTCACTGAAAGGTAATATTAAACTTCTCTGACTGATGAGCAGTGTTTTGCAAAGACTAGGTGCCAGTTGGAGTGACTTGAATCTGTGGCAGTTGTTGCCAGCCACAGAAGAAGTATTTTGTGGCAGGTGAAAATACAATGAATAATGAAATGCCCCAATACAAGGCTTTTTTTTTTTTTTTTTTTCATTTGAGTGCTAATCAAAGGCCTGTAGTATCTGAGGAATGGAACTGGCTGCTAGGGCATAAGACATCCCAAAACTAGACACAAGCTGCACTTTGTAAATTTTTGTATAAGTAGTCTGCATTGGTAGAGGGGAACCAACAAAGTTGTAGCAGAAGATGTTAAGTGTCATGCCACAAAACATTTGTAATTGGATATTTTAAAGATATTTCCAGTTCATATAGCTTACTTCATGTTGAATGTGTTGTGAAAACAAATCCTTTTGCTAATGTAATAGCCAGTCGAGGAGGAAGGTCAGCTGAGATTTTTACATTATTCTGTGATTAATGGTAGATTGACAAGAACAACAGCGTTATGAGAAGGGAAGTGTAAGCTGTGTTTTCATTATTATCCCCAATACCTGTGATACTGTGATGCAGTATTACCATAAATTACCGTGTCCTGCAGTTCCCATGATGGGAATGTATACTTGCATTATGTTTAATAGGGCCATGATAAAGTAAACATCCCACGTTTGTTTCAAATGGAATGTTTGTAACATAGGTCACACAGTATAAAAGTCATTGGGTCACATAGATTGCAGGTGTCCACACCAATATAGTTTTGCTTTTCAACTTCACTGAATTATTGAAATAAATATGTACCTGACATGCATATGTAGGAAGCACAAATTGAAACTGCAGCTGCTTCTCTACCGATCTCCCTGTAGTTTGGCAAGCACTTTTTTGTGTAGATTGCTTATATGTCTCCTTCTGCTGTATGTTAGTTTTACTTCTTTCCAGGTTACGTGCATCCTAGCACCATATTTTCATCCTTCAAGTAACGCAATTGGACATATGCATAATGCTTATATTGACCCTAGTGTGTGAACGCTGTTTCCTTGGCTATTGTCTTCTGGTTCACTAATTATTCAGAGATGAATAAAAGCTTAAAATAAAATTCATTGTATCCTTTTAACTTTTAAATTCATAATGAGGGTGTCAAAGTTTTACAAAACTTGATGTCAGCTTGAATTATTTAGTGGGTGATTCATTACTATGAGATTCTCTTAAACATCTTAGTGTTTATTTTTAAGCTGAAGTTACTGCCATTGTTAAACTACTGTGGCCTTTCAGAACCCTTGCCTGAAAGATGTTTAGAAATGTATACAGGGAAGACAGTTGTTTACCATGACCAACAGAGTTATATTACAACATGAAAGGGGATTAGTCCATGTCATGACTGTAACTACTAACCAACTCATTATCTGTGCGGAAGTTGATGACTTTACCCCACCCTCATGCAAACAAAAAGAAGTCAATTCTATCATAGTTTCCGTTTTTTGACTCAGGCCCTTAAAGGCAGGGGTGAGGTTTCATAGGAGTTACCTCTTGGTAGATTGAATTGAGTGCTTGATGGGATATCTATAGAATGCATGTGAAAAAAAATCCCTGGAAAGCAGAACAGGCAATTGCTGGAAAACAGTCTAGAAATTAAAACAAGAGGAGGAAATAAAAAAGATTAAAAAGGTCAATTCCTAGCAAGAACATGGAAAATATCCTAGGAAAGTGGTAGAATTCCTAAAAAGAGAATGGAAAATTCCTAGAAAACATGGGATTCATGGAATAATCTTCTCCAAGAAAGTTTCACGAATGTGATACAACACCTTTTTGACATTGTGATAAAGTAGACTTTTTTTGTTTTTATTCGCTTCCACTGGAATTTCCCTAACATAACTAAATATTGGAAACTATCATTAGTTTTATTAATTTTACCAGAAGGAAAATATAAACAAACTGTCTTCCCAGAGGCAGATCTGAGTCAGTTTCCCTGACTGTGCTTTTAGAAACAGTTCTTTCTGTCTGAAAATGTCCACAAATGCTGCAATTGTTACAACATGACAACTTCCATGTGTTTTTCCACCTGTGAGATAAATATGATACAAGCCAAAACCGCTATTCTGTGTGAATAGGATAGTTCATCTGTCCTACGTATATTCCCACTTCAGTCTTGGCTGTCAGTTGAAGAGCTCTTGATTTTGAAAAGGTTGCTATTAATGGAGAAGTCATGTGGCACATTTCCAGTCACCACCTTTTCTGCTGGGTACTCACAGGGTGTTAGGAACCGGTTGGTAGCTGAATAACTGGCTCTTGACCCACCAATGAGTGCCATTCCTCTTGAGGGCCACACAGTCCTTTCTTCCTTATGTGAGAACTGCACTAAGGATTATCCATCGTGATTCCCACTGCTTCTTTCTAAGGAGACCTCTGTGCTAGAAACATCCTAGGTTGGGATAAGGTTCTTTTTCTCTGTGATCTTATCTCAGAACATAGTATGAACTTCTTGGGCTCTGTTTTGAACAAAACATTCCTGGACAGTTTCTTCTATTATGTTTAGAAGTAGAAAACTCTCACAAATGAGATGGAGGTCACAGGAAAGGTAGTCTTTAAGGTAATTGAATGCTTAGCTGGAAGAAATAAAGTTCTCTCAATCTGCTAGAAAGTTCTGAAGTGATACATGGCAGTTTCTTTAAACAAATACGTTAAGAAGAATACTATGAATTTGTCTCATCGGTATTTTGCTAGATATTTTTATCATCTGTTCTCCCTAGTGGTTTTAGTGGTTCCATTGTGAAAACCGGAGCAAGGTTTGTAAGGTGAGAACAGCTTTTACTGAACAGCCAGTATCGTTGGGAAAATGAAGTTTTGTGTTCTAGTCTCTTTGGCAAATCATTGCAGCTACAACAAAAATGTTGTTGAGGTGCTTCCCTAAATCCAAAAGCAGATGCTTCTTTAATGGCTGTATGGTACTTATAATGCCTTACTGAAGTAAAAAGGGTTAATCCATTACAACACATTAATTGCTTTCCCCTCTCTTTTTTTTATCTTTCATTTTCCTTAGGCTCTAGCAAAGAAAGCAAGAGATGGAAAACTATTACCAGAAGAGTACCAGGGAGGATCTTTTAGGTAAAACTCTCTAGCAGCACTTAATACATGCATTGTGGGTTCAGAACTGTTTTATCCTCAGCTATTCCACTGTGTGTTAATGCATTGCCTTTTAAAATCTTGCTCCATTTAGGATGAAACACTGTGTGATAATTCTGAGGGCCAAACCTAGGCTGTGTGTTCTGTATCAGGGGAAAACAATTATCTTGGTGCAGGTTTATTTCATCTCAGCCTGGTGTGAAATTGATATTTTTCATACTGAGACTGACCTGACTTTCATTTTTTGCACCTAATTTTTCGCAGTTACAGAAGAATGTTCATTTGTTGGTTTTTTGTTGGGTTTGCTTTGTTTTGTTTTTTGAATTGAGTTCTGTAGTTAGGAAAATCTGTTGTTAATATTTTAAAAAAGAAATACTTTAAAATAAGTTGTCTGGCAGAGGTATCTGAAATGTCTCTATAGGGACAAAAAAAGGTACAGCAAAGTTGTGTTGACTCATACTTTTTAACTGAAACATTAAAAACTGAGTAGATAATTTTTAAATAGTAGGATATATTTAGTAAATATTTTTTTCTATGAAATGTGCTCTGAAAAAAGAGCTAGTGAGCTCAGTGATGGGAAATAAATGGCACGTGTAGAACACTAGCATAAATGTAGTGACGCAGTTGCACAACTAATTTCTCAACTGAGTTTTTACACTCCCCAGCTTTCTAAACCTTTGAATGTACTGTATTGTATGACACAGTATCATCAAGAGTCCAAGCCTTTCCTAATATACCACTTCCTGGCTGGTGACAGACAAAAACATTCAAGGGAGAAAGGCACGATGAGGCTGTCCTGTGGCTGAGTGATATGTAGATGCCCAAATTGTATGACATGGTTATCAGCAGCCTTTTTAACTTAAATGTTGTGAAATTCAGTCTAAAAGACATTTGGCTTGGTGCAGGGACAGCCAAAGTTTGTTTGAAGGTATTGCTTTCCTTTTCTACTTTCTGCCTTTAGTGCATGCAATGCAAGGATATACTGCTGTACAGAAATGGGGCTTTTAAAAACATGCATTAGTTATAATTGCAAAAATCCCAAACCTTGAGTCTTTAAGTGTGTCTAACTGCAATCCAGTTCACATATATTATAAAGTTAATGGGTTTGGCCTTGGGAGAGAATGACATCATGTTAGTCATCAAGTATAGATTATTTCTTCTAGGGGATATATAATTTCTGACATTACTAGTAAATTTTCTCTTTCATTTAGTATCTCCAATCTGGGCATGTTTGGCATCAATGATTTTACTGCAGTCATAAACCCTCCACAGGCCTGCATCCTAGCTGTGGGCCGAGCAAGACCAGAGCTCAAGATTGTGGAAGATGAAGAAGGGAATGAGAAACTTAAGCAGCATCAACTCATGACAGTGACTCTTTCAAGTGATGGTCGGGTGGTAGATGATGAACTGGCTTCGAAGTTTCTGGAGACCTTGAAAGCCAACATAGAAAATCCAATCCGTCTTGCCTTGTGTTAAACTCAGTGGATTGCTTCTTCTTATGACAACATAGATAACTGTTACATACTTGAGGTTGTTCTTCTGTATAGAGGAGTAAATAGTTACTGTAGGATGGATAGTTAATTTATTGAATTAATGTGAAAACCTCTTAATTTTCATGCTCATAGTCTTTTGCAATGACCAGGTTTTAATACTGTAAAGCTAAAAGACTTCAGAGTTAACATACTACATTTCTTTAAACACTGAGTACTAATGGCAAATAACATTTGTGTAGAAAAGTCAGTCTGCTCTGTAAAGGAAAACTCAAGAAAACTTGATGAAGTTTAAAAAGGAATCATATAATAGTTTGGATTGAAAGGGACCTTTAAGGGTCATCTAGTCCAACTGCCTCTGCAGTGAGCAGGGCCATCTTCAATGAGATCAGGTTGCTCAGAGCCCTGTCCAGCCTGACCTTGAATGTTTCCAGGGATGGGGCATCTACCACCTCTCTGGACAACCTGTTCCAGTGTTTCACCAACCTCATCATAAAAAAAAAAAAAAATTCTTCCTTGTATCTAGTTTAAATCTACCCTCTTTTAGTTTACAACCCTTCCCCTTGTCCTGTCACTACAGGCCTTGCTAAAACGTCTGTCTCCATCCTTCTCATAATCCCCCTTTAAGTCCTGAAAGGCTTCCCTGAGGTCTCCCTCCTTTTCTCCAGGCTGAACAACTCCAACCCCCCCTGGCCTGTCCCTCATAGCAGAGGTGCTCCAGTCCCTGGATCATTTTTGTGGCCCTCTTCCAGACCCGCTCCAACTAGTTCATCTTTTTCCTGTCCTGAGGACTCCAGAGCTGGACACAGTACTCCAGGGGTGGTCTTTCCAGTGCTGAAATGGAATGCTTTATTTAAGGGCTTTGTTTTATGTATATAACTATATATCTAGCGTTTATAGTGAGGAAAGCGAGACTCATAATTGAGTAAAGTGCTGCTATGGCTCCTGGTCAGTACTGAGGTAACCAAGTAGCTCAATTATATTTCTGCAGTAGAAAGTTTGTCAATTTTCAGGAGGCTTTTTCTGGCATGTTGTTCCATCCAAGTTAGATTGAAGTAGTGTTTATAAGATTTTGACAGATATTTCAATGGCTTCCTACATAAAAGCAAAGACATTACAAACCAAAACCATTTTGGTTCAGTTTTTTTATGTCACAGATTTAACTGCTCTTTATGTTCTCCTTTACTATAAGCTGCATCAAAGAAAATAAGATGAATGTGGAGATGAATGCAAAAAAAGAAATAACAAGAAATTCTGAGGAAGACTGAAGTAGATGATAGATAAAAAATAATTTCTCAAAATACTAAGTAATTGGTGAAATCCACAGCTTCATTCATATAATTAGAACTCATTCAAACACATTTAAACTGTAGATGCATCTGCTTTTTTCAGTATTTAAAGTTAACCGCATAATTAATGCCTTGCAGAGGGATAGAGAGGAGAATAAATTTGTCTGAATAAATGCATTCTCCATAAAGAATGGAATCTAAGTGTCATTGATTTTTGGGTTTTGATGGAACCAACATCTAGTGAAAACATTTTGCGTAAAAAAAAAATTAATAATAGGTTTTCTTTGACTTAATTTGTAGACAATTACATTTTTCTAAATTCAGAAGTTGCCCCAACTCAGATATCTTCTTCAGTATCACAAAATGTAAAAAAATATTTTTTTCAGGTGCTCTGTGATACACTGTGGTTAACTTAAAACATAAGTTAATTTTGTCAGCAGTGTTGTGATGAAAAACTAGCTGTGATCTCTAAATCTCATAGAGGTTCCAGTATGAAAGGTCGTATTTTGCACACTGGATATTGCTGTTTAATGCTGTTCTTTGCATGGATAGGAGAAGGATGTAAGCAGAAAGTGTTTAATCATCAGTGTGTATTGAATTGTAACTCAGAGGCTTAAGTGCAATGGCCTGAAGTTTAAATTAACAGATTGGGCTTTTTTCTTGTATATAATTACGGAACCATGTATTGTATGTGTTTGTAATGAAATAACTGCATTTACAGGACCTGGTGAGAATATAAATTATCAGTAGAATTTTAGGAATTTGGCTTAATCTGTTTTGTGAAAGTACTTTTTTTAAAGATTTGGAGGACATGTTTGTTGAGCTGCTGCCATAATTATAAAGCTAATTACCAGACAAAATCTTTTGTTAATACTGAGTTGAGAGGTTTTTCTAAATGAGTTTGCTTCTTCAGCTTGTTCTTATATCATAAATTTCATAAACTGTTAATCTAACAGTAGGGAGAGATTCTGATTGCTAAATATCGTTTACTGTGCAATAACGGACATATCCATTCTGTATTTCCAGGAGTTTCTCACTGATAAATTATATTCAAGATTGGTGCTGAAGATTAGTTTGCAATCTTAAATGGTTAACCATGTATTTTTCTGAAGTTTTGTCAATCCCGTATTACTTAAAAGGGAAAAACCCCACCGATGTACATTATTAAGGACAATATATAAAAGAAATTGTCATTGTTTGCATAGCTAAACCTGGTCTACCCAAGAGAATTTGCAGACTAATTTAAAATCAGATATACTGTTCTTCATTTTTGTACTTGGTGCTCTAGTGTTGTTGTGTGCTCCCCAGCATTTATATATTCTACTCTTCAGCTGGCCACAGTTAAAGGTAGTGTGACTGATGTGTACAACTATAGTTTTGCATGCGTGTGTGTTCATGTAGTGCAAGTCAGTATGTTTTTTTGGTTTTGGGAGCCACTGGAAGGCACTGTTGTATGTAAGTATACAATGTTTAGCCTGGCTCATTTGTGTGGGTACTAATCCATTATACTTTCCCTGTTTGACATGGACAGGTGAAGACAATGCAACTTTTTCTCCAGGTTAAATACACCTTTTGAACTAGGCAAAACTCAGTAAGGTCAATACAAGCTTTAATTCCAATTTCTTTATACCTGCCTGCTTGTCATCACTGTCATTTCACATAAAGATGGATGTATGTGATTTGTTAGTCCTCAGCCTGTGAAAGAAACCTCTGGAGTTCAGACATGTGATAGCAGTCAGATCTCCTTAATTCAGAGTAATTGTACCATTTAGCAACACCTACCACTTCAGCAGAACTGAGACAACAAATAGTTGCCCATGTGGATTAAAATAAAACATTTAATATCTCCTTGAAGAATTCGGGGATTTGGGGATAGGGGCAATAGATAAAATGGCCCAGAAAATGAACCATTGAAATGGTTATGCTTACATTTGAAGCAAATTTTCCTTGAAGCAAAAATTTCGCGTATGAAAAATACAAATTTTCATTTTTTTATTCTTTAAAATGTTTTCTGACAACATCTTTTTTTACGTACCTAAGCAAGAAATACCATGAAGACATCTACCTTCTTAAAGAATTAAAAAACAAAACCAAAAAAACGTAAGGAGTGTGCTAACATCTGATGGAAATGTCTGCCTCTTTAGGGTATGCTTGGGGAAAATTACTTTCTTTGTATCATTTTCCTTTGCAAGAGGCATAGATAGAAAAAAAAAAAAAGGTAGCTATTTTGGACTTTGTGATTGCTGGCAAGTATTGATCTGTGTCACAGTTTAATCCCTAATTATTCTGTCAGAATATTTGACTTCTTTGGATCTTTTTTTCTGCAGTGTATTTCTTACGAAATAAAGTTTCTGTAATTAATCTTCCTACACATAATCTCTGAAAGAACTTCACTCCTGCAAAGTGTATGCGTAGTGTTATTTTCATCTATTTCTTTTGTCCACGTGTTCATCTCCATCAAACAAAATAACAGTAGGCACTCTTATTTCAACTAATTAGTTGAACTAATTAATTCAACTAAGTCCCATTGGATAAAAAATTATTTTAAAGTTGAGTAGGAAGCCATAGATATGACAAATAATCCAAGAAACAAAGTCTGAATACATGCTTTTATGTGCTCTTGTACAGAAAGTTGATATTGATCGCATTAAAGTATATGCAATTGCAGAGTGAATTAAAGGGGAACTAATTCAGAATTGTGTCATACTTGATGTGTTTTTCATATGCAATAATTTGTGCCATAAGGTGAAGGAAAATAAAGAAAAAGGTGCCATTAGGATTGATTGTGTATTAGTCTTATGGTGGTAACCTGTAGGTTTGAAACTGATCATTTTTTTATTTTTTACTTTCTTGCCTTTTCTTGTATGACTTCTCATTTTTCCAATGAGTTTTAGTCCTGGATTACGTTAGACTATAACAAATACTCTTTCCTCCCTGAAATCCACTGAAAATGTTGTGCATTGTTATAATTTGTTTGAAAGCAATGCAAATAAAGCACATAGTAAGTAATGGTTGTGCAATGGCCAGTGCCAACTGGTCAAATGGGTTGGTATCTTTCTGTCAGAGGTACTCATTGCAAGCCTCTTGGAGTTTATCCTGGCAGCTTCAGATATGGGTTAATTGGAGTATGGTTAATCTACTTGTATGTTAACCAAAACCAGGCAAGACCAGGAGCAGCCACTGGGAAATGTAAATCTATGATTTGTGCAGTAGACTTTTTTATGGAGAAGGATTTTGCTGTCCTGGGTGGACATCCAGTATCTTTCACAACCACTGCTTCTAGGGTATGAAAAGCTGTAGCACAGAATTAAAAATTTTGCATAGGAAAAGGCACAGCTGAGATGTTGCAAACACAACAGCATACTCATTTAAAAGCTTTGGTGACTGATGAGCTGAAAAGTATTCCAATGTCTTTTGACAGAAGGAAATAATGTTACAAGGAGTCCTCTTGCCAAGCAGACAGTTTTCCATAGTTACATGACAATAAAATATGTATAGGTTACTGAACTGGTAGCTCATACTATTATTTCTTTTTTTAATTCAACTGATTTTGTCTTTGGTGTTTGACTAGGTCTCTTAGGTCTCCTTTTTTGGAGATGCCCCCCTCCTTCCTAAAGTGATGAAAGTATTGTCCTAAGAATTCACGAGAATTTGCATCGTTTACTTTCTTATCAAGGAGTGTAAGTAATGTCTGTGTGTTCGAAATCCTCTTTGATCTGTTTCCAGGCCCCGTGCAGTCCGTACAGCTGTGTAAGCTCGAAAAGAATGCAGGAGATGGGTTCTCATGAGAAACAGGCTGTCTTCTGGTGTTCAATCGAATCACCCCTTTCTGTACCCACAAACTGTTCGTTGTGGTAGTTTGTTGTGTTTGGTTGGCTGGTGTCACTGCCACAATTACGGGTTTTTCAATGATGAGGTGGCCTACGTGGCACCAGGCTTGCGGACATCAGATGGGATTCACCTTTCTCGAAGAGGGAAGAGGGTCTTTGCTCACAAGCTAGTGGGGCTCTGACAGCTTTAAACGAGGCTTGAAGGAGGAGGGGAGTAATACGGGGCTTGCCCGTGAGGAGCTGTGGGATGCCATGCCAAGGTTAGAGGGTCAGGTGCTAGCCAGGGCCCTCGACCTGTTCCTCTGAGAAGCTGGACCTTCTGGGGAGCTGTCTGCACTGAACGCCCTGCTGGCATGTCCAGCGCTGGATCCAGGACTGGTGACCTCCCTGTCTCTCCCCCTGCTTCTAGCTTGCTCTCCCCCTCCTCTTTTTCTCTTAAAGCTCTTAAATAATGCAAGGTCTACCTCGGCTCCTCACACAGCTGCACAGCTTGGTTGGATACAACTGTGAGAGGGCCAATGTTCACAGAATGTTTTTTCCGTTAAAGCTGATGGTTTTGTGTGGACCTGGGGTGGTATCTCACCTTGGTGCACACTGAGGGGATTTGTGACTCAGTCACACCTCTGGTCTCATAGGTGGGACATGGCAGGGGGCCGGGGGCCTCTGCTATGAGGGACAGGCCGGGGGGGTTGGCGTTGTTCAGCCTGGAGAAAAGGAGGCTCTGGGGAGACCTCAGGGAGGCCTTTCAGGACTTAAAGGGGGATTATGAGAAGGATGGAGACAAATGTTTTAGCAAGGCCTGTAGTGACAGGACAAGGGGAAGGGTTGTAAACTAAAAGAGGGTAGATTTAAACTAGATACAAGGAAGAAATTTTTTTTTATGATGAGGGTGGTGAAACACTGGAACAGGTTGTTTCCAGGGATGGGGCATCTACCACCTCTCTGGACATTCAAGGTCAGGCTGGACAGGGCTCTGAGCAACCTGATCTCATTGAAGATGGCCCTGCTCACTGCAGAGGCAGTTGGACTAGATGACCCTTAAAGGTCCCTTTCAACCCAAACTGTTCTATGATTCTATGAAAACTACTACTCTTGAGCTATGTGTTCAGTTTGAGCTTATGCTGTTTATTGTTTGTACTGCTTCAAGTACCAGTAAATAATTTATTATTTCAACCGATGTTATGTCCCACTTTCATGTTATGGAAGGGCTGTTTTTCAGCCTCTTTTTCATGGCTGATTTGCCTTTACTGCTCTCATTCATGCTATTTTGTTCTTGAAATTAGAGAAAAATTATTTTTTCCAAGGCTTTGAAATAATATATCCTTTCACTTCTTATGAAGTACTGCAGCACAACTAATAAAATTTAACTAGCTGTCCACCCACTCTTAATACTTTTCTGACTCTTCTAGATCAGGAGAGATTCTCTTCTAGTACTATAGTGCATCACAGATCAGAAATCAATAGCTATTATTTCCTTTACTGTGAAGGCTACTAATAAGCAATGAAGCATTAGCATTTAAGAAGTGTCCTAGTACCTTTGATTTCCCGTTCCCCAATACCTGTTTGTAGACTGCTGTTTGTATTTCCTGTTTTGTTTTTTGGTGGTTTTTTAAAAAGTTACTAAATTACGTGTGGATAGTCACATAGTGCTTTGTAAGTAAGGAAGATGAACAAAATGATGGTTCGCATATATTCCTGTTTGTATGCTGCTGCTGATGGTGGTGTTTTTTCATTTTCCTTAAAGTTCCCAAGTATTAACTAAATGGTGGTCCAATAAAATTAGGTTAATGTTTTGGTAACTCTTCCTAAGTAATTTAAACATTCTGATCCTTCCCTTTTAGTCTCTGTATACTAGGTTAAGTTTTATAAGCTTCTAATTTATGAATATTTCCTTTTTTTAATTCAGCCACATGAGAGAGTTGAGTAGCAATTTCTCTGTTGTTTTAAGAGGTATGGCCAAACCCTTTGTGAATGTGTCATTTAAATTAGTGTCTTAGCAATCATTTAAAAAATATGCCAGCTAGATACTGTTCTTGCAGAAGAGGAAGTGTATCTAAGATGAGCATGATACTGATCTCGAAAACGAGGGAGATGAACATTGCTGCAGTAGCTTTAAAGGATATTAGCACTAGAGAAGTGTGTCTCCTATCAGTTTCCTTTCTGACCATAGCAATGTAGCACAAAGAATGAAACATTGTTCTACAGGAAAGTGCATGAAGTGTGGGGGTTTTTTTCGTTTTCTGTATTTTGTCAATTACCAGAAATATATGCATTATGCATATTTATCCAAAATTTGTTTCCAAGAAAGTGGATTGATCAGCCTATTGATCTCTGTATAGAGCGGTTCAGGTGTAAGCCTTAATGGTACCACCATCCCCGATCATCTCAGTCAAGGAAAGGCTTGTTTTGAAGGGAAAGCTGAAATACAGAAAGGCCGGCAGAGGGCAGACAGAGCAGTCCGGCTTTCTGACTTTTTCAGTCTCTTGATTTTAAGTGTACATACAGTCACGGAACTATTTCATTATGTAGAATTGTAAAATTAGTATGTCGAATTTAAACTATAGCTTGATGGTTTGGCTTTGAAGTGTTTCAAAAAGCACCTGACATGAATAAAGAAGGAATAGTAAACACTAATTGCCTTACTCTGTTGGAATTAGGATCAGACAGAAACTTTGGTCGTTCTGTGGCACTTCCTGCAGAACTGGATCATAGAACCACAGAACATCTCAAGTTGGAAAGGATCCATAAGGATCATCAAGTCCAGCTCCCTGCTTGTCACAATACTACCTAAAACTAAACTATTTGACTAAGAGCTTTGTCCACATGCTCCTTGAACTCTGACAAGCTTGGTGTTTTCCTGAGGAGACCGTTCCAGCGTCTGATCACACTCTCAGTGAAGAACCTTTTCCTAACATCTAATCTGAACTTCCCCTGATGCAGCTTCATTCCATTTCTTCCTGCCCTGTCGCTGGTTACCAGAAGGAGGGGATCAACGCCTCCCCCTCTGCTGCCCTCCTTGAGGAGGTTGTAAGCTGCGATGAGGTCACCCCTCAGCTTTCTTTTCTCTGAGCTGAACATACCAAGTGACCTCAGTGGCTCCTTATAAGTCTTACCCTTGAGGCCTTTCATCATCTTTGTCACTTTCTGGACACACTCTAATGGTTTGATGTCCTTCTGCTATTGAGACGCCCAAAACTGCACACAGTAGTCAACATGGGGCTGCACCAGTGTAGTGTAGAGTGGGACAGTCAGCTCCCTCAGTGGGTTAGCTGTGCTGTGCTGAATGCACCCCAGGGCATGGTTGGCCCTTTGGGCTGCCAGGGCACTGTTGACTCATATTCAGTGATGCTTTGTTCCATTTGTCCCTAAAGTGTCGAAGGCATAGAAAGTAGATTCTTCTAAGTCAGTAAGGCAATTACATCTTTAACAGAGTAAACAGAGAAAAAAGCTGATCAGTTGAAAATACCTTTCAGTATGTTCCTAGTTAAGTGTAAGTTTTAAACTTATAACCTCTTGTGATTTCTTTCTTTGTAATTATGCTTGAGTAAAGCAGGAGGATGTTTACAGTAGCTTGCTGGGGATTTGTTGAAACATGCTAACCAGTAAATGTTTCAAGAAACACAGAAACTTGGGATTTGGGTGAAGACCCATGTGTTGATGAAACTGCGGTGGGTGCAAACCATTTACCAGAAGCTTGACTGGCTACTTTGCATGGTTACTTTACAAAATCTGCCTAACCTGTATCAGTGAAAAGCCATCACTATTTGCTTGAATTCAGTTTGCACTCCTTCCTTTTGACGTCCGTTTTGCTTTGACTTGTAGGTATCACAGTGGATAATTATTCAGATACAATAACCATATTGTTCTTCTCTCTCTCCACAATAATTGTGCTACCTGGCAAGTTAAACATTCGTGTCATTATGAGAAATAACTAGTTGGAAAATGACGGACTTTTCTGTTTGTTCATTACCTGTACTAAGGAAAATGATTCATGCTATGTTAATGAATACCACTATTTATCTCCTTAAAGATTAGAGATTGAGAAGACACACTTTTATACGTTAAAAATTCCTCTCACGAGGCCTAGACCTAGATAGGCAGAAAGGGCAGCTGCCTTTTTTATTTCTGCTCACTGTTGTATAAGAGTATACTGAACTGTTAGTGCAGCAGATCTTTCTCCTACAGTTTCACGATTTTTGCATTGTCTTGGTAACATTCATTACAGCATGCTGTTTGCTTCACTTTGCAGCAACCCGAGCAATCGAACCTTGTAAGATACTCTCTGTTGACCTAGTCGTCAGCCAATTCCTGTTTCAGCTGTCTGTCTTAAGAAAACGCGTGTAATTATGTTCCATTTTGCAACTTCGGTGCACTTTTAGTTTCTTCCCTGCCAGATAAATTATAAGCTTAAATATTCATGGAGACTGTTTGCTTGTGCAGATGCTTATACTTGCTGTGTCATGTCCCGGTCTCCATTAGCAGCACGCAGTAAGTTTCTCTGGTTTCAGCAGACGGCATCACACTGTTTTCCTTGCATGGAAAATAGGATCTATAATGGAACTCTTGGCTGATCAAACAACTCATCTTCCACTCTTCTGAAGTGTGAGATTTCTGGTTTATAGTATAAATTTCAACTAAATATTCTGAGTGCAATACAGTGCTTTCTCGCTCATTTTGGCAAGGATTCTAGAGGACCTTTACTATTCACTTTATAGTACAAACAATACACAGATTAGTATGAAAATAATATTCACACTTTTTTCCCCCCAAGAGTATTTAGAGAGACAAGTTATATACAGAATTATTTTGGAGTCAATTCACAAGTGAATTGGTTGTGCCTATAGAAATTTATCAGATGTAACATCTTGCATTTCCCTGTTGACAGGTACAGAAGAGCTACAGCTTTTTCAGAAAGATTGGAGTCTTTCCTCTGTCCCTTCCTATTTCAAACCTAATCTAGCTGTCATAGTCTTCAAATCAGGTGATATCTTACTCAAGCTTATAACAAGTGCTAATGATTCTAAGTGGCTCCCAGCCTAGAGAAGAGATGTTTTGGGATGTGTTAAATTATCCGAAGCAATTCTCTAAGGCACCTCCTTGGATGCTTTTCCTACATGTTTGTATGCTATCGACAGGCTTCAACCACTCTGACAGCTGTAGAGGAAGGCCACAAACAGAGGGTCTAGGCCCCTTATTGAAACAGATAATACTAATGAAGAAGAAGAGATGTGATTAATGGCTCCTTTTGACAAGATTTTTGCTAATAGTTCCGTTCCAATGCCTTTGGCCACAATGCAGCTAGCTTCATTGTAAGTTGAAGGAAAGTCTTGCAGTTTTACCACAACAGAACTACTTCTGTGTTAATGCTTTTGTTTTCAAAGACAGCTTTTCCCTACTCTGTGTTGACGTAATGACTGTTAATCATTAGTCTGTGACATCCATAACTGTATTAGAAGTTGCTTATGAAGGTCAATACTCATTGTTTACCTGGAGATTAGCAATTGCATTTTTACCAACAGACTGATGCAGCTACAAACTTATGAAACTAAATTGACCTATCAGGAGTGTCTTAAATATTATTCACATGGCTTAAATATTATGTGAGATCTGAGCCAAGAGAGGGAGGTGTTTTGGCCAAAGACTACATTTCAGCAACTGCAGGAAGATATCTTTATTTTGGAAGACAATACCTACTGTACAGGGGAAAAAAAATGAAAGAAAGTCTAAAGAAAGTAGTCTTTTTCATCTGTACTTGAATATCTTTGTTTGTATAGTATTATATCTATTTTATCGATTAGCAAGGAATACCTGGATTTTTTTAAGCCATGATCTCTGTTCATGTAATTGTCTTAAGCAAACTGTGAAGGAAATAATACTTCAAAACGTTAATATTCCATAACACATTTTAAAAAGGGCATTTTACTTCTTGGACTTCTTTTTAAAGCATGCCTGAAAACTTTGCGTGTGTGCCTGTGCACATGTATATCTCTATATGTGCTGCAATGGACTGGCAGAGGGCCAGCTGCTATTTCAGCGACATTCGTTAAAGCCTTTTAGATTGAGGCTACAGGAGGAACAGAAGGACAGGCCTCTAAATTCCCCTCCTGAGACTTCAACATTTCTTCTTTAATGTATTTGTGTCAATGTATGTGCGTATAGGTACAATACTGGGAGAGGCCTAAGAGAAACCTGCATTGTATTTGATTACATTTTGAAGAGAGTAATTGCAACACTGCATCTGTTGCTCAAACACAAGTGATGAGACAGTTGAAATGATAGCTAGGAGCAAGTACTCTTGGCTAAGAGAGATACCCTAAAGAATCTATGAAGCAACCTTTGTGTGAGAAGGCATCTTTATACACACCTCATCAGAGTATTTTTGGGGAATATGGTGGTGAAAAGTTGTCTTGCGTGAGAATAATGTGTCTGCTGCTCTTGGAGAGGTTTTAAATATTTATTTTTGTTAAGAAATAAAATCAATCAACTACCAAGCAACACCTGCAACTGTTGCAGAGTACTTTATTAAGTTTGTTTGGATATTATAGAAATCACATGGTATTAGTACTGATTTAGGCATAGGCTAAGCCATTATTTTCTCTGCATTTTTCTAAGCCTGAGTCCAATTTAATTTTTAAGCTGTTTAATGGGGTGATGGATGTGCACCATACACAACTCAGAAGTGTGTGTGTGTACCATTTATATCAAAGTAACTACTCATAAATTATAATTACCAATTTACTTTTAATTTCAGAATTGACTAGACAGGCATCAACAGCATAGGTAGTGCCATCTCTTTTTTAGAAAAAAACAACCAAACAAAACCAAACCCATTACTGAATAACCACGTTAGTGGCTAGTGCTTACTCCACTGAGACAACAATTTGCCTAATGTGACAGAAAGCAAGAGAGATTAGGACAGGAAAACAATAACTGTATAGAGAACTCAATGGCAAAAGACCCCTGGATTCTTGCATACCTAAAGACTTGTGTATGTGTTTAGTTTAGATTTTTTCAGTTTTCAGATTAGTTAAACACAAAAAAGTTTAGCTTTGTCTCGTTAAGTGGCAGTTCTTTGTCACATCAACCACAAGTTCTAATTCCACTCTAGAATATGTTTTTCTGACTCCAGAAGTTTTAGGAGTTTCTTCTGAAGTTTTTGTGATATTAGAAATAAATGTTTTCATCTAGCTTGCTGTTGTTTTTGTGGTTATTTAAAATGCTTGACTGGAATTTCATATGTGAACAGCAGATTAAATAATCACAGATTGCAGGTTTTTTTGCTTAAGGTATGCAACTGCTAAGTAAGTTTTCTGGAGTAGATCCCCATGTCACCAATGGTGGGAAATTTAAAGATGATGGCTTTTTTCTAGGCTCTCAGCCAGATGAGAACAACATCTAATTTTCTTTTACTTGATTTTTTTTTTTTTTAAATTTAAAATTCGTTTCAATGTACTGAAAGAATTACTGGCCTAGTTTGCAAAAAACATTTATAAATACACTGATGTTTTCACAAAACTGTGGATGTATATCTATAGTTAAAACTGTTTCATTAGAATCGCTATGAACATTTTAAAGATGTTCATTTGCAGAAGTTTTGATTTAGATGTAGATTTATATAAATAATAAAAGGTATGGATAAAGATTATCTTAGCACTGACCACCACTTTTTAAAATAAAAGGACAACTGTGTCAGTTAAGAATTTCTTATCTGGCAATGCTTAATCAGTTTTTTCCAGCAATCCCAGAAAGCCTTGGCTCACCTCACCATGAATTTCTAAGAGCTTATGTTATCTCTGAAATCCTTACACAAAAATAACTTTTTAAGGATCCTGTAAATTTGAACAGAATAATTTTTAAAATGTATTTTATTACAATGAAAACATATATAGACTTCAAAGGAAACTTCAACTTTTGAAGTCTGTGAGGACTAAACTTTATCAGAAAGAATTTAAACTTTTAAGAGTTTCTGACTACCCTTCCTTTAGTAAGCGTTTTCTTGCTTATATGTAAACAGAATCCAGAGTTGTGAAATGAAAGTACTGTCAGGACTGTCCACATTGATGCTGAGAGACTGAAAAGATTAAAATAGTGGCTCCAACTAAATCTTAAAAAGCTGCCTTTGGCTTCCAGTGATACTGTGAAATATCAGTGAGGAAGCATATGCCCTCTGTGTTCTTGTGTCTCGGGTCTCCTGGCACTCAGCCTCATCTCCTTCAAGCAATCAAACTGTGAGAAGACAAAGAAAACAGCTGACCGTACAGCAGAAAGCTGAAGCATCTTTCAGTCATTTGTCAGCAGTCCTGGCTAGCCAGGGAGGTCCCAGTTGATGGGAGGTTAGTAAATGTAATGCCCACCTACAAGAAGGGCTGGAAGGAGGATCCAGGGAACTGCATCCTTTCTCGGTCATTAGTTTATCTTCCCACTTGCTTTGAATAATCCCTGGTAGTGCTGCTTCTCCTTGAAGGTGTCTTCTGTGCTTACTAGCCCAGTGTCAGGAGCTGGTTAGTATTTATCTTCACAGATTCTGCAAAAGGAGAAAATTGGAGGCTTTAAGTAAAATATATATATGTGACTGTTGTTTTCGTTTGCCTATCCAGAAAATGTCTTTGAATGGTTTCTTTTGAGCTAACTATTGAAAGCCTGTGAAGCAAGAGGAAGTCTTTAATTAAGATTACTTTATTTCCTCCTTTATAAACTGTTCACTACCCACTGTAATCCAGCCACCCTTCAAAATAATTCCTTTGTCCATCTGTAAAATGTTTTAATTCTTCAATATTCACTAAAGCAGGACTTATCAATTAAAGCTCATACTGTGTTTTACAGGTTAGAGCAGGGTACTTGTAGCTATTGCCAAATCACTTTGTTAGAAGCTGTTTACTGAGAGATATATAAAATACACCACTGTTGGTTGAAGCTGGCATGGTTTATAATTTGCTTTCCCTGTTTGAATTTTTTTTACCCTCAAGTTGCACATTGGGATTGTGGTGACCCTTTACACCTGCTTAAAAAAAAAAAAAAAAAAAAAAAGAAAGAAAGAAAAGGTTAAAACAATAGGGGACAATACCTGCTCTTCAGGAGTGGCAGCTAGAGACCAGGTGGGATATCCAAAGGCATCTAAAATAACACTGAGGCTTGCGTGTAAACAACGAACTCTCATCACTGAGTAAGCATGGAGAGAAACCACTGTTAAGTTTTGACTTGCTGTTTCTTGTTGCTCTGGATAATGAACTTGAATGATTTTATTTTTAATTGAATGGGGTTTTTTTGACAGGACCTTTTCACTGCAATGTATGATATAAAAAGAATCAATTTTTCCCTAAACTTGGAGGCATGTTTCTAACTAAACATCAGTAGCCATGCATGAAAAAGATATACATGGTACATAAAACTTCTGCAGTCCTCAACAGAGAGCTGCCTCATACACGGCTAAGAAATCAGCTTGCAAGCTACTCTCAAAATGAGAAACAGAGGACTTGCTGGAGAATTGCTTGATTTGATTATCTTTCTGATAGATTTCAGATCATTTATAGCAGTGAACTAAAGTTCAATGAAATAGAAACAGCAGGGAAGAGACACTTTAATCTTCACTTTTGATTAAATCTGATCCGATCTTCAGTATCACCTACTGTTATCTATAATTCGACGATTTGGATCATGAATCAAAGAGGAGGAAAGTTCTGTCTAGTAACTCCTGGCACAAAGCTAGATGTGTACAGTTGACTCTTGAGTTGTAAGTGTAGGTGCCCAGGAATCTCCAAATGCAAACAGTGTCACTCCAGATTTCCAAGGGCTGCCTGCTTACCAAGTGATTTATTGAGGCATATGAAAGAAAATACAAAACCTTTTTTAAATCAGCAACTGGAAAACATGTAACTGCTACTAAAACTGGGTAAGATGTGTGCAAACAAAAAATTAGAATTGTGCTCTGATTTCATCGAACGCATCCAGCCAAGAAGACAACTGGACTCCTTTGTTGAGTAATTAGAGTAGAAATAAAAATTAAATAGTGCTTCTCATGATAACTGCATTGCATAGTAAATTAATGAGATGTAGTTGCTTCATCTGTATGCATTCTTTGATTTTTTTCAAATGGAAAAGCCCTCCACCTAGACACAAACAATTAAGAAAATCCTACTATAAGAATATGGACCTTTCTAGCATACATGACTTTCCAAAACCTAAGAATAATTAGGTAGGCATCTTGTAAATACTTTGCACATATGCAAAACGTTTCTTTAGTGAATAGTAGGCTGACACTACAGCAGGAAACAGTAGGGAAAAAGCAAGAGGTGCTGGTGCATGTTGATGCTGATTACAACACGCTAGGTTTGTTGTCTTAAACCAAGAGTATGACATCATCAAACCAATGTCTTTGATCTCAAATACCAAGGTAACTGAATTGCTATAAAAGGCCATACACTGGATTTTTCCCAGCACTGTTCCAACTGATTATTTGGAGTAAGAATTAACAATCAATTAACATGATCATAATTCATACAAACAGTCATGTAATTAAGTCCATACTTCGGGCCTTATTTTTAGAACAGATGAGCATGCAGTTCATATTGTATTCCAAGGAAGATACATTGTCTGGAGGGGGAATACATGCCAGCAGGTGAGAAGGAAGGTTACAGAAAGAGGCCATCTGAAGAGGGTTACGGATTTTCCAAGAGGAGGAACATATGCCAGAGACGTGGGTTTTGATGGGTACGGAAAATGAAGACGCATGTCGGCTGGGGGGCACTGTAGGGAGCAGAGCAGGTCTGGTGAATGGAGGAAGTGAGTCGTGCAGTGACTCGCAGCCCACTCTGTCTGTTACAGCAACTGTCCAGTGGGATCCAGATCAGAACAGTTACCTTCTGTGTCTCTTCTGCATGATGGGTTTTTATCCACAGTAAAAGCTAACATTTGTTCAGCTGCCTTCACGCCGGACATTGTGAGTATATAACGCAACAAGACTTTGAGATTTCTTATGTGGACACTTGAGCGCGTATCTGATCAGCAGGATAAAGATGGAGTTATTGAGTGTCTTATCTGGCCTAGTTCCAGTACCCAGCAAGGACAATTTGTGCCTGGGATGCCAGCCAGGCACTTTTTCAGTTCATGTTCATGGAAAATAATGCCTCCTTGACTACAATGTACTTAGTAAAAACAAAATCATTTCAGTTCTGAAGAAAATAGCTCTGGTTCTGTACTTTTCTGCCTCATAAAGTGGTGTCACTATGTGAGTGTTTTAGCCCTCTGTTGTCATATTTTAGAGCATTATGAGAGATTTCTTTGATGTGGCCTAGAGCAAAATGGCAAGTTATTAAGTGAAGCCACCCAATCCATACTGAACAGTTTGTTATTTTGCATTTTTTCTTTGTTGGCTGCTGCTATACTTCAGCTTTTCTGGTGCCTTGTGTGTAATGCATTAGGTGTAAGGATTGTGAATTGGGTGTTCACTTGTATTGGTATTCACAAAACTTACAGGTCACCCATTAGGAAGATGAGGGTCTTCCATGTGGTGTTTACTTTGTCTTACTCACTCCCAATGCTTTATCTTGTGCTTTCCTTTCCCTATAGCCTTGTTCTCATCTCTTGATCTCTTTTCTTCTTCTTCTTCTTCCTCTTACACTTCCCATTAGTGTCTCATTTATCCTTTTTTCATTCTCTGTTCTCAAATTTTGTCTCCCAGCACACTGGTTTTCCCATCATTGTTTTGTGTGCCTCTCAGTTTTCCATTCTTATTTTCTTTTCCCCACTCTTATTTTAGGCCTCAGCTTTACCATTAGTCAAGTGCTGCCTATTCAAATTTATACTTTGCATGAAATATGAGAGGATTTGAATGGAAGCAAGTGATCTTTCACTCCTGTCAACAATATATTTAGCTATCCTTGGCTCTTCTGCCATTTTAATAATGGTAATTTTTTCTCTAGTTGTTTCCATGGGTTATTAGGTCTTTCATACTTGAATGGTAATTTTAAATCTCTTCCAAGTTGAATATCTGACCAAGATTTTAACTACATTGTCCCATCTGAAAGGAGAGGCAAAGTTCCCTCGCTCTGCACTGTGCATATAGTAGCATTTAGCTGTTTCCAAGCTTGTGTAATAGACTACAGCAACTGACTTTTAAGACTGTGCTAGCAAAGACAGTCACAGCAGAATACTGGAATAAGCAGATGGACTGGGAAAGGGCTGTATAGTGGAAAGTGTCCCGGGCTGGCTAATTGCCTCCAGCCTCCCTAGAAAGCTCCTTGTACAGCTTCAGTTTGGATCTTTTCAAACTTATTGTGCCATGTTACTGCACGCTGTTGAGCAGTTGTTGAGATCCATCTTGGAGGCTGCTGCACTTAAAAAACCAAACCAAATCAACTTCTTCTGCCCCCTCCACCAAACAGATATTTACTTGCATGCTATTTATTAGCATTAAAATACAATTCTGGAGATTTCTTGGTAAAGCGGTGGGTGTAGACTGCAATCTAGAAGATATGCATTTTGAAAACACCCATTATTGTAATAACCAGATAGTAGTATCCAGCCAGTGCTGTGGTCTCATTATATAGAAAGCATATTGTGATCTTTTTTTAATGCTCAGTATTTTTACATTTCTTTTTTAGACTTGTTCAAGTAAATAATACTGTTAGTCTACACTAAGTTAAGAGGTACTCCTTGAGCTGTTTTGTATAACTCCCTTTTTACAGTCTGACAGATGGCTGTTTTTTCACCAGTCTTAGCCTGCGTAACTCCCTTGACTTCATCTGGAAGCTTTCAGTCTACATTTTTGTTCTAATTATATATTCAGCAATATGTAGTAAAAAGACTGTTGAACAATCAATGCAAACACTATTCTTAGCAGCTAGCAGATTCATGGAGGTTTTGCCCGAGCCATGTTTTCCAGAATGCTCTAAGTAAAAAAGGACTTTTAGCTCATTATGACATACAAAATTATGGAAAAGGAGAAATTTTTAAAGCTATTTAACGTTGTTTTTATGCATCAGCTGGTCCATCACAAGTCTGTCTGGTTTGTTACCCTTAGATATGATTTCTAGCTACATTATTTCTTTTCATAATATTCTTTGGGATTTCAAAGGAAGCAATACGTTAGGTACTTGGTGTCTTTGAATCACTGAAGTTCAAAGCATTGAGAAAGAGGTTCTCCCTAACCGTCTTTGCTTGATGACTCAATGGCAGCTGCTATTAGAAAAAGTACTGTGTTTCCACAGGCAGGACATTCCTTTATTGGACTCCTCTGTACTGTTTGAAAGTCTGAACTGTTTTATGAAGTACCATTAGCATTTAACTGACTTTCCTACAACTCACAAAGTCTGTTAATCCTGGGGACGTGCTGTAGATGCTGATATAGAGAAGCATAAAGAACACACATATTGCAATATAAATCAATATACCTGTATGGTTTACCAGCAACTTAGTGAAATATTGATTTAAATAATAGAAACTAGGCCATTGTGTCAAGGATGTTTACTTTTGCCGTGTTTTTTTCTTAGAAAGTAAATTAAATTGGTAATCAAATCAGATAAAAATAGAAGGAGCATAACTTTGGCTCTGAGTTTCTTAGCTACCAAGCTGCACAATTTCTATCCTGTTTTTCTTTTTTTTTCCTTCTCTGTTTCAACCAAAATAATTTTGCAAAATTATTATTATTAATATTGTTGTTATTATTATTAATAATGCTGAGAGAAGACTTTCAGTTAAAGAACAGGCAAGAATTGCTCATATTGTAAGAACTGATGCCATGGTTGGTATTTTTTTCAGAAATCTGCTGGTAGTGATCTAATATCACAAGTGTACTTCAGAAAAAAATCTTTCTAGTAGTGCATCTACCTTACAGTCCTTATTGATTTTTTTGCTGTATTTATTTGTCAGGGTGGATTTAGACTAGAGTAAGGCATCCTTTTTTGTAATGCATTATTATCCAACGCTACAAGTCAGAGCAAGGTTTTTCTTTCATTGATTTTCTGTGGTGAAGCCATACTTTTATAAAGCCAAGTGTTTCCAAGTTTCTTTTTAATTATGGATTTTCGAATATAAATGTGAGAATGGCAAAGTCTCAAAGTTCAGGCCTATGGTCTCTTTCACTTAGGCCCATTAGCAGGTGCAACATGAAAAATTTTTTTCATCTTGCTGTGGATGCAGCTGCTTTGCAGTTAGCCCAAATAACCCTACAGCATCTTCATGTATTTCCTTATCTAGTTAATCATGGAAGTCTGAGGTTATTGTTTTATGCTCTTTCCACTACCTTCTTTCCTGGCACCTGTCTTTGGTTCCTGACAACTGTGTCTGTTTCCAGAATTGCAAAGCTGTTCTCATTCAAAACACTTTTCTTAATTCTGATCCACAGGAAATGGTTAGCAGCCTTCCACTGTGTTACAGCTCACCCGTGGTCTCAGTTAAAAGCCTGATGCAATGATGCGCCCACTTGTCTGCTGGCAGGTCTGCAGACTGATCAAAAAACATGGGTGGCCTTTGCCTACATCACACTAGACTAGTATTCTGTCTAGTTTCTTCTGTGGCTCCCAGCCTCTGAGTATAAATTTAAATTGTCTTTGCAGAATCCTTTGAGGGTACAAAAATGTTCAGGCACAGAGAGCTTCAGTTCACTGGGACAGGAGCTCCAGTCTCTTCTTTAGAAGAGTCTAACCGTTTAACCTGGGACATAACAATTCACCACTGCATCCTGTTTTTACGAAGTGTTGTATGATAGATGTACTAAAGTAAAACAGGAATAAGGCACATGAGGAATCTATTCAAAGTTATACACAGAGGTGGGGAGAGGGTGGGAATTTTCCAGTGATTACACCCTGGCCCATGAGACTTAATTATCCAAAACAGTCTGATAACCAATGAAATTTGTTTGCATTGCTAACTCCCCTGATTAGTTCTGGGGAGGTGTATGGGTCTCTTTCCACTTCAGGGAGTTTCTTGTATAATTTTCTTTCAAAGGTGAATAACGTCATATTTCCCTAAATGCAGCTGGCTCTGAGAATCAAACTCTGTGTTCATCAACTGAATTTTCAATCTCAAATAGTTTGATGGTTGCGTCTGCTACAGGGGTTTCATTCTCCTTTTCAATACATAAAGTGTACAAGTTGCTAGCTCACACTTCAGCCTATGCCATAGTATCTTTAAAGTACACCTTTTTCAGAGTAAACCCATTTAGATGTGTACCTCATTCCATTATTCATCTATGTCAGTCTCTGGCAGTGTATAAGAAAAGACAAAATTATCAGAACCACTAATTTAAATGGCAAAACCTCTTTTGAACAGCAGTGTGTCCTTTTTGTCCAGAAATTATTTGCATTGACTTAAATTTGGTTTCGGTTTTTAACAGTTCAGCAAATTGTATTGTTCGTGCATAGTGATCTAGGCTATAAGTTGTTTTGTACACAGAATAGGTCATCAGTTGACAATACCAAACTCTACAGATCAGTTAGTGTGAGATCTCTTTGGTAATTTTCAGGACCTTCTTTTTTGCTATGTGTTTTGATCATCTGGACACATTTCTAAAGACTTAATGGAAGATTTTTTTTTTATTTTTTGAAAGCAAAGTCTTCACCCTGGAATAGCATGAAGGTAGGAAGGGAAGCTGAGTGAAACCAAAAAGTTTTGCTATAAGCAAAGAAAGTAGAACATTAATATTTCCTCTTTATGCATGTCACATCTCCTTTGAAAGTAACTATTTGAAATGCTGGCTGCAGCTCAGTATTAATATGGGCACACAAATACAGATGAGTTAATGCTTCCGCTGGCTTAATATCATGCTGGACTACCTGCATTTAAGCAAACAGAACTCTTATATTTCCAGGATGAGATATACTGCCTCAGTTCACCTACTATTTAGCCATGGACAGTAATGCAACATTGCTGATGTCTGTCTGCATGTATATTGTGCTTTCTGCCGTCATGACAGATCTATTGGGTCATAATCAGGAGATCATGGTCCAGTGATGTTATCTGATTCCTCACTGAAGCTGCTAAATGCGGATATGAACCCAAGAGGGAAAACAGAGTATTGCATAGGAGCTGACAAAGCTCGGAAACCCTTGGGTTTTTTCCTTCTCAAAGACATTAAGAGGAAGAGCCCAGTCCTCATGAGGAAAATGGGATGTGAGGCTTCCCAGACTCTGTGATCAGAGGGGCATGCAAAGTTTCTCACTCTAATGAAATCTTGTAGAGTAGATGTTAGCTACATGTGGAAGAATACAGGTTTTCATCAGGTTCTTATTATGAATGTAACGGTCGTGCCCAGTGAACTTTGAATTCAGAAGTAATTTTTTCTTGGCAGCCAGCATCTGAACATTATGAAGAGGCAAATGAGATGTCTCTTGACTTGCAACACTCTGCCTTATAGATTTTGAGAGAATTTGTGATTCTGAGCAGCACAATCCAATTCACTGCTTCTTTCAGAGGGAAGAAAGAGACTGAGGAACTTTGGTGCCTGTTTTTATGATAAATTTTCCCACATATCTTTTGCACACAGATGTCCCCATATAAATGTACCAGCATTTATATTCCTAATCCATCCCCTGGGATTTGTGAGTCTTTTTAGGCTGTCAAAATTACTGAAAAGCTTGGAAGCTAATGACAGAATTCTCAGATGAAAAAAGGAGCCTATGGATGCTAAGCATCTTGCAACATGGAGAATTGGACTAGAAACTAACCTTGTTCAAGGCAGACTCATCAAGACCAGTAGAGAATTAATTATTAAATCTGGCCTTTTTCCTGGACTTGGAATTCTACTTTGGTCATGGCTTGAGGTATATGAAAACCTGAAATACCCAGTAAGAAACTCCCTTCTAGATTTCAGAGGCCAATTTCTCTTTTCTGTCAGGATGCTGACTCAGTGGTGAAGGGGTTTTTAGCATGCATTCCTCTGAAAGGAGGTTTGACACTTAGACTTTTTCATAAAGTAGAAGACCCTAGTTCAGTGATTTCCTCTGACAAGGGTTCAGCCTTCCAGGAAAAAAAGCCATAGATAGACCAGGGGGTAAACTGACACCTGGTTATCTTTACTTGTATCATCAGAGTGGGTCACTATGTAGCCAAGAACACAACATTCAAAAGCAAAGACAGTCAGCCAGAGAGGCTAATATGGTAGGGTGTCCCGGAGTCATGGTTCTCAGGAGTAACTGTATGGCTTATTTTATGCCTTATTGATTATTACTTCCCATAAATAAAGATTATCTTACTGGTCAGTGTTAGTGAACAGTAATCAATGTTTCCCATCAACGATAAGAAATCTGATCACACTTTCTAGCTCTTGTGATCTCGGTGAATTTTGGATTTGGGCTTTCTAAGCATATTCAGAAATCATTTTACTGGCACAAACCATAGGTCTACATGGGATCAAAACACTGAGGTGAGATTGTTGATGCTCACAGACTTGAGCTGAGACCCCCTGAATCCTTCCTGGTTTGTTCTTGAAGTATGTATGAGTCTATGTTTTGGTCTGCTTCTTTGTAGGCATCTGTTTCTTCGTTTTGCTGTCTCACAATGGATCAGTGCTCTGCCTTTTCAGGTCTCACAGGAAAGAAGGCCCAAACATTTATCAGTGCGAGCAGACATAATTCTCCTGCCTGCAGCATGTTTTGCAGAGGTAAGTGATGTCTCCTACAAATGAAAGGTGTAAATATCTAATTTTCTTCCTTTCAGGCATAACACTTGGTATGAGAATGTGGAAGTGCTGTTTTCTAAACGATTGATGCCACTTTCTGCAGGTGTTCTTTTTTTAAGTGTACCATTAGAGAAATTAACATTTGAAAGGGCCAAGTGAATTGCAGTACGCTGGGGCTTCACTATCTGTCTTTCTGGGTGGAATAATCATGGCCAGAAATGCCATATGTGCCAGTGAAGGAATCTGTCATACTGTATGTGATAGTTCAGAGCAAGTGAAACCAAGGGAAGTCTTGAATTGTGTAGAGCTAGACTGAGATAATAGCAAAGCCTGTATGCATGAATTACATGAGCATGATTATCCCCTCATCACAAAGTTTTCAATCGTTATTACACTGCATAGCTACAATGCACGCAAACATTGTCCTGCTATAGCAACATGACTCATTTGTTCTTTTAAAGACATTTATATTACATCAGGGGTATAATTTTTGGAAATCTGATCATTTTCATTGAGTCAGTTGACTGTCTTGTCTTTCCAAATGTGCCTGGTTATCTTCTGAGTAAGCTTGGAGAATGTGAGGCTGAATGACTGTTGGTGGGGTCTCTGTCTACAGGCAGAAAATATCCTGAATAAATACATGGCTTGTATGCAGTGCCAGTATTATTCATACACATACAAAGAGAGCAATTTAGAAAACCAGTAAATATTTTTTCTGATAGTAAACTGAAGAATGTGCACTAAGGAAGAAATAACTCCTCTTTCCTGGTTGTTCGGGCTTACTTCTTGAATTGGTACAGAATAACTCCATAAACAAAGGCCAAATACTTTTTTGTGTTAAACAAACTACAACTTATGACAAAGTAACTTTGTATCATAATATATAAATCATAAGTAGTGAGATTTTAGAGGACTTTAAATGTTGATATAATAAAAATATGAGGTTGTCTGTTCTCATGCTGTCTATTTCAAAAGTATTTTTGTTTAGACTATGTGGTCCAAGGTATTTTCACTAAATTTCTGGAAACTTCTTTACTAGAGATTTTTACCTACAGTGATCAGAAGAAATCAGAATTACAACTCCTTCTATTTGTGTATAATTTTATTGGAAAAGTTTATAATATAAACTTGTGTCTATGTGAGAGAGCATACTGATGTGTGTACTACTTAACAGTAGAGACAGAATTTTGTGTTCATGAAACATTGTATGCAGTAGTCATTTGATATAAACTAAGAAAAAACTTCCCCATGCTGAGCAAGTTGGAAAATATCCTGCCTGCATACTGTCTGTATGATTTGTGTGTAAATGGACAATGATATACCCTTGTCACTTGAAAATATGAAAATTAGAGCGAGGCAGAGCTAGGTTCATAAAAAAATGAAAGCTTTTCTTAAAATAGCTGTAAGGAGAGCATAAGCATTATTTTTAAAATACTGTCATGGCTTTGTTGTTTCACTGACATAGCCGGTTACCTCAGCTTCCTGACACAGCTGGTTGGTGAGCCAGCCAGGGATGATGCCCCACTGGACCTGCTGTTTACAAACAGGGAAGGACTGGTGGGTGATGTGGTGGTCAGAAGACACCTCTGTCTTGAATTCATGAAATTTCATGAATTCATGAAAATAGTTTTCAGTTCTGGGAGAAATAAGGAGAGGGGTCCACAGAACCACTGCCTTGGACTTGCAGAGGGCCGAGTGTGGCCTGTTGAGGACCCTGGCTGACAGAGTCCCCTGGGAGGCAGTCCTGAAGGGCCACGGGTCCAGGAAGGCTGGGCATTCCTCATGAAGGGAGTCTTAAAGGGGCAGGGGCAGGCTGGCCTCATCTGTCGGAAGCAGGGGAGAAGACCAACCTGGCTGCTCACAGCTTGGACGGATGTACCCTACACCAGGTTAACTTAGCTGGCTGGCTGAGCCTGAAGAGTGGTGGTGGATGGAGTTACACCCAGCTGGTGCCCGGTCACAAGTGGTGTTCCCCAGGGCTCAGTGCTGGGGCCAGCTCTGTTTAGTATCTTTATCGACGATCTGGACGAGGGGATCGAGTGCACCCTCAGCCAGTTTGCAGGCGACACCGAGCTGGGGGGAGTGTTGAGCTGCTGGAGGGCAGGCAGGCTCTGCAGGGGCATCCGGGCAGGCTGGACCCGTGGGCCGAGGCCGGTTGTACCAGGTTCAACAAGGCTCAGTGCCGGGTCCTGCACGTGGGTCACAGCAGCCCCACACAGCGCTACGGGCTGGGGGCAGAGCGGCTGGAAAGTGCCTGGGGGAAAAGGGCCTGGGGGTGCTGGCTGACGGCCGGCTGAACGTGGGCCAGCAGTGTGCCCAGGTGGCCGAGAACCCAACAGCATCCTGGCTTGTGTCCAAAGCAGCGTGGCCAGCAGGGCAAGGGGAGTGATTGTCCCCCTGTACTGGGCACTGATGGGGCTGCACCTCGAACACTGTGTTGAGTTTTGGGCCCCTCACGGCAAGAGGGACATTGAGGTGCTGGAGTGTATCCAGAGAAGGGCAACAGAGCTGGTGAAGGGTCTGGAGCACAAGTCTTGTGAGGAGCAGCTGAGGGAACTGGGGTTGTTTAGCCTGGAGGAAAGGAGCCTCAGGAGAGACCTTATAGCTCTCTGCAACTACCTGAAAGGAGGCTGTAGTGAGGTGGGGGTCAGGCTCTTCTCCCAGATAACAAGTGACAGGACAAGAGGAAATGACCTCAAGTTGAGACAGGGGAGGTTTACATTGGGTATTAGGAAGCATTTCTTCACTGAAAGAATGGTCAAGCATTGGAACAGGCTGCCCAGAGAGGTGGTGGAATCACCATTCCTGGAGGTGTTTAAAGATGCAGTGCTTGGAGACATGGTTTAGTGATGGACTTGACAGTCTTGGGTTAATGGTTGGACTTGATCTCCAAGGTCTTCTATAGACTAAATGATTGTATGATTGTATGATTATATTGGGGGGGGGGGGGGATATAAAATAATCTGTTTACTATAGCTATGTTGTGCTCAAGAGGGATATAGGCAGTGCTTGTTCTAGCTCTTAATTTCAGGTAAATCTGAGCCTAAGTAGTTGTGAAATGGCTCTTGACTGTCTTGAAGCTAGTGAGAGTTATTAGATGGAAACTGAACAGCAGGGATTTCCCTGGCTTGATGCTTGTTAACTTAGAAACACTGAATTCCTTCATTTAAATTGCTTAAAAATGTCTCCCCCATCTCTGGAAAACCAAGTTATGAAAGCTTGAGGGTTAGCAGACCACTGCTGTCTTTACATTTACTGTGCTCTGCTGCCAGTCCTGTAAACACTCCTGTGACATGAGTGGCAAGTTACAAAGCAGGAGGTATGCTCAGCATCACAGCAGGCAAAGGCAGCAAAATTAATAACTTCTTGGTTATTAATTTTACTCTTACAGGATCACCATAACCAACTTGTAAGAAATAACATGCCTCAGCTTGCTGGGTTGCCTTTAGTTTTACTTTCCTGCTTGCAAAGGCAGGTCTTGCTGCAGCCAATGGGAGCTTTCTGCACTTTGGATTAATCATAAAGCACTCATGAATTTTGTAATGAAGTGATTCAGGAGACATTGACATAAAGACTTTCAGTCTTTAAAGCTTCTACTCTGTTCTAGGACATTTTCATATTCTTATTAACATGGTTCTCTGTTTGCTTTTAGGCAAAATTTGATGAACCAAACACCTGCGCAAACTAGAACAGAAATTGCAACAGCACACAGTTACATGATATATACCTGGTATTACACTGCAGGTATGTCAAGATTAAAAACAACAAAATAGAGCTTCTAATTAACACATACACACTGTTTTGGCAACCGGCAGCTTTTCAGATATGAATGAACCAGATCAAACTCTCAAATCTTGTCTCCTCTGTGCTCCAACTGTATATGAAAGACACATCTGCAACTTGTTTTCTGCAGTTATTCACTTAGTGTTAACATGTAGCATGCATATTCTCTCTGGGGAAGTTTGCATGCAAATCATCATCTAAGATTCTATTTTTCTAGGCACTGATTGATTACTTTTGGCTGGTGTTTGGACATAGAGCAACTGCAAAAGCAAAGCAACATTTACATCATCCTGGCTTTTGTTCTGAGGAGGGTACCCCACATGCTTTAACCCTGCTGATGCAAGCCAAAAAACACTGTGCAAGCCTACAAGAAGACACAGAAACAGCCTGGAAAAAATAGCATAGAGACTGCAGGTATCAAAATGTCTATGCACGTACCTGGGGGCTGGTTTTGTATTTCTGTAAAGCAAACTTTATTTTACAGTATTCTGCAGCAGAAAAAGACCAGTTAGGAACTTTAGCACTTGAGGAAATGATCACTTGTTTCCTATGTATTTTCTCTTTTTTTCCCTTCAATGCATCATAAACTTGTTTTGGAAAAGTTTTTTATCTGGAAAATTATTACGGAAACAGCACGAAACGAGGAATAATTATAGTAATGCATTACAAAATAAGGTACTGTTGGAACCAGAAAAGCAGCAAAGCAACCTACTTGTGGCTTATTTCCTGTGTGAGAGAGAGCTCAAGGTATGACTGGGAAGAGGAGGTTTATGCCATGGAAATGTAGTAATCACCACCCATGAATAAGGAGCTGTTGACTAATGGACAGTAAATTTTTGGAGTGCAGATGACTAACTAGGACCTAGTTTCATTCTCTGTGTCCTGCCCATGACTCTGAGAAGGGGTCTCCATCTTTTTTGCCCATCTGGCTATGCATTTGGCTTTTGTCAGAACTAAATCAACTGCATACAGTGGGCTGATGACTACCCTGCTGTAACTATGCCTATAAACATTCCTTTGCATTAAGAACAGGACTCAGATTTCTGGTCAGATTCCAAGACACTGTGTTCTTCCTCCGTAAGCTCTCACGTATATTCATCTGAAATAAGCAATTGTCAAAACAATATGCTTTCAATCAATTGCTGTATTGCAGTGACAGTCAAATTTACCCTTAAATGTAGCCTGCAGTTAGAGTCAATTGATGATGATGATGGACTGCTAAATAAATAGCAATTGTTTCCCATTATTAGTACCCATATAATAAACATTGACTAGATATTGCTGTGTAATAAGCCCATGTATGTGTGAATCATAGGAATTTTTACTAGTTAATGTTTTGGATGGGTTGTTACCAATATGTAACATGATTGCTTTGCCTTTAGTGGATGCTAATTAAGGGGGAAAACATTTAGAACACCTGCAGAAGCTAAGTTTTTCCCAGGTCGGTGTAATTTCCCATTCTCATCTTCAGAGAATGCTGGTTACAGTCTGGTGTAGTGTAGTAACTCTTGGCTGGATCTGTACTCAGATGAAATTGTGTTATTAACAGTCTATGGAGCTTTCCTTAGTTTCTTTCTTTCTCTCTTACCTCATGTTATCTGCTGTTTCAGTCTCCTGACTCTCTGAGATTAAGCTTCCTGCTAATTGTATCAGGGCATTCCCCAGCTGACACGAGAATCTGTAACTGGAAAATGTCCTCTGTGGGGCAGGAGTGGAAAATCTTCCATAGAGAGCTCCAAGAGTTTTAAAGCGCAGGTTTTTTTCTTTGGCAAGGATTTCCTCATACCGAGCAGTACAGGAGGAATATTTTTACCGTATTTACATTTTACAGAGCCCAGAAATTGTCTAAAAAAGATGTAGCTGAGATATTAAAATTGCATTTTAACTTGAAGTGTCTCTGCTGCTCTGCCCAAGCAGTGGTGTCTCAGTGAAACTGATCTTTGGAGAAGAAAACCACCGCAGAATTTCCTAAGCTTGCTTGGAGATGGTTGAGTGCAGGCAGAGCAGTTTTAGCTCATTAACAAGAGACCAACTACACTATGCTCAAGAGAGGGGAGATAAGGGGTTTGTTGGCGACAGATGCTCCCTCCAAAGGATGAAGGAGGTATCCAGTTCTATTCCATTTGCCAGCAGAGGTTCTAGAGGATGCAGCCAGTTTGGCTGGTATAGGTTGTTTTGCTCAAATGAGAGTTTGGTAATTGATCAGGAAATTCCAAGGGAAATGGGGTGTGGGGGTGTTGGAGTGTTGGTTTGGGTTTTTTTTCTCTCTCTCCTTACCCTAGGTCATCTGCAAATATGCTCATCTCAATAACAATCAGTGCTCTCTCTCCCTATTGCTTTTTTGTTGCCTTCCCCACAGACCCACTGTCTTTAACCTGGCAATAGGTATCCCTATGCTCCCCACTAAGTGTCGTAAGAAACAATTAGATCAAACCATTTGAAATTAAGTAGGCAAGGAAAATACATAGACATACAGTTTGAGGATAACAGTATGACAGTCCCAAAGTCAAACATTCAAAAAGTAGGAAATATCAGAAGCAAGTTTGTCTTCCTTAATTTTGGCTTCCTTATACATGTGACTACAATGCTTTCTTCAATGCATGGTCACATGCTTCCTTCTCTCCTCACCCTCCCAGGACCCCAGAATCACGTAGTGCATGACATGGACAATGCTCACTTAACAAGCATCTTTTCAGTGCTTTGTTTATGTCTCATTATTCTACCTTTAGAGTTTTGGAATTGTGTCTGATGACCAAGAATCCATGTGCTTTGAGATGACTTGTGCTTTTCTGTAGCTCCTGAATGCTTCAAAAGCAGTAATTTATCTTTTCAAAGGCACCCAAGACTAGCAAATCTTATCACCTCCAGGAGGCTTTGCAATTAAAATAAACAATTAACTTGATTTGAGACAGTATAGTTTTATTTTTTTACACCGTGTGCAGTTCTGACAGAACTGTGACATGCAGGAAATAATGGTTTAGAATATGTAGGAGTAAACTGAACTTCATACTTTTTCAAAGCGTAGCACTCTCTAACTTCACCTGCATCTGTGAACAAGTGAGATTTCTTTTACTGGAGCTGAAGCTTCAGTTCAGACACCCAGAAGTTAACATGCAGCCTTCACTTGTTTAAAAAAATTAAATATTAGTTCAAATATCTTCTCCAGTTTTAGGTATAAAATATGTGGCAGAGAGAGGAATTCAGTTTAGCCTTTAACCTCAACTCTGACCATGCCTTTTTCTCCTGCAGTCCCTTATTCTAACTGCTATACACTTCACAATCTCTCTGAGGACTATGGGTGCTACCAACAATAATCACTTTCACTTCAGAGCTTTCTTGCCTTTCCAGAGTGTTTTGTAGCATGCATGCTGAATAAGGTATTGCAAAGTAGGAGAATATATGACTGTGAAACTGTGAAAGTGTTGTGGTTTAACCCCGGCTGGCAACTAAGCACCACACAGCCGCTCGCTCACTCCCCCCACAGTGGGACGGGGGAGAAAATTGGAAGGCGAAAAGTGAGAAAATTCATGGGCTGAGATAAAGGCAGTTTAAAAGATAAAGCAAAAGCCACACGCACAAGCAAAGCAAAGCAAGGAATTCTTTCATCAGTTCCCATGGGCAGGCAGGTGTTCAGCCATCCCCAGGAAAGCCGGGCTCCAGCACACATAATGGTTACTTGGGAAGACAAATGCCGTAACTCCGAGTGTGCTCCTCTTCCTTCTTCCCCCAGCTTACATACTCACCATGATGTTCAGTGGTATGGAATATCCCTTTGGCTAGTTTAGGTCATCTGTCCTGGCCGTGTTCCCTCCCAGTTTTTTGTGCCCCTCCAGCCTTTTCGCTGGCAGGGCCTGAGAAACTAAAAAGTCCTTGATGTAATATAAACATTACGCCGCAACAACCAAAACCATCGGTGTGCTATCAACATTGTCTCACACCAAATCCAAAACGCAGCACTGCACCAGCTACTAAGAAGAAAATTAATTCTACCCCAGCTGAAACCAGGACAGAAAGTGGATTCCTTATGCATGCAACAGGACTGAATTATGATTATACGCTAATTTTGGAACCTTGCAACAAAAAAAAGAGATATTCTATGCAAACTGCTTATTTTTCAGAAAGCAAAATGACAAAAAAGCCTCCAGAAGTTCTACCTTGCAGACAACTATTCTGAATTCTTATCAAAATCTTTGCATCAGTTAACAGTGATGTTTATCTGTGGTAGGCCAATGCTTACAACCAGACTATCACTAGAGGAAAAATGGAAGAGTGGTAGATGACAGTGAGGGTCTAAAGTAGAGTGACCGTACTTCTGGAATAGATTTACTGTACATCCAGTGGGATAATGCTTCTGGCAGGATAAAGGGATGTGTCTTGAAAGAAACAGTGTGAGTGTGGACATGACTGCCATTTTTATTTCTTTCAACACAAAGCTGAGCTTCTCTATTGCTCCTATTCTACATTGCAATTTCCCTCTTGCTTTCTGTCCTGTTTCCTTACTGAGTCAGCCCAGGTCTGCTTCTCTCCCTGCCAGGTCTTTCAACAGACTTCTTTTTGCAGTCTGCTTGCATATGGGTCAACTCTTGTCCTCCCCTTGACTCTGACAGCTTCTTTATTTCTCTGGAATTTGTGTGGCTACACGGAAGCTGGCAGTTTCAGGGATAGTTGTGCTTAGCCCTGGGCTTGGGCATGCCTTGTGGAGGTGGAATATTTGATAATCCTAGCTGCAAAGAGCCACTGGGTGTATGTGAGATGCAGTTACTTAGAATTTTAGCAGCATTCGTAGGATTAGAATATGGCATGCTCCTGATGCAACAACCACTCCCATATAAAATTGTAAAATATGTGGGTGTTAGAAGAATTGAAAGAAAAAAAAGTGTCAGAAGTATGGATGTTTGAATAAAACAATATATCCTTAATTTTATGTTTTGAAAAGACCAAACTACGCTGGTTGAAATTTTCCAGAAACTAAATTTTCCTTAACACAGGCGACACCCAGAAAAAAAATGTTTCAAAATCTAGCATTTAATACCTTTTTAAATCATATTTTTTATCATATATCATTTTAAAATATCTTTTTTAAAAAGATATTGTTACATAGGTGGAGCAGCCCATAGTAGCTACTAAGCCACCAACAAATGGAAATATGTTTCTCCCTACATAAGACTGACCTGGAACACAAGCAACAATCTAAAATTATAGCACTGTGTGTTTTATTTCCAATCTCAGAGCCTTCAAACTTATTTATTTAAGGATTTTCTTTCCTCACTAGGAGGCATTTCCTTACAGACCCAGTTTCTCCCTCCTTTCTTCTCCTTTCCCTGCGTATAATAAAATGTTTTTCTTGATCTACAATATTGAAATGAAATTGAACCCTGTCTGGCATCCTTTCAGAAAGACAGAGATGTAGGGAGGATATTTGAGCTATTAGCTAAACCTTGTATATAGAATTTTCCATTCTCTTTTAATAATGCTTTGGCATTTTCTTAGTGCTTTTTTATTCTTCATAAAACCATGACCTAAAAATACTTCATGAAAAACTAAGCTAGATCCTCAAATGGAGGAATAAAAAGGAAAGACTCTTGCAGGGCTTTGGAATGTACTGACAGAGGAAATGAGCCAGATTTCACTCTCCTTCAGTAGATTTTGTTTCAAAATGGCTGGCAAGGACAAAAAAAATCTTGCAACTTCTCTAGATTTCATAGGATTTCTGTGAGCAGCAAATGTTTCCTTTAAATTGCCTGAAATAATTTCAAGGGGGAGCTGTACACTCTTACAATAACAAAAAAATCAAATATACAGTGGTGAGCACAGTGGTAGTACTCTGGTGTCTTTTGCAGTTATTTGTATATACGTGTCACTCCAGTATTGGAACTCACTGGAAAGATACTTTACTCTACTCTTTCTCCACTTCATTTTTCTTTCCCTTCTCTTCTTCTCATACATTTCTTCTTTTTTATATTTTTTCTCTCTCTCTTCCACAATTCTTTATTTCCTCTCTACAACTCATTTTTATTACTCACATTGAACCATAGATTAGGTTGCTGAGTTTGTATGCCATTACTTGCCAGCCACAAGACTGTATTTGTTAAAAAGAAAAAAAAAGAGACACCCCCCCCACCCCCCCCCCCAGCAATTCGCCCTATAGTGATTCCATGCAGAACTCTTGAAGGATTTATATTTGCTTCCAACACATTCACAGAGAGGCATGTGCCAAATCTGTTTTCATGTCCATGAAGGGAAAGTTGGACTTGTTTGGAAGAAAATAATTAACAATACTACATTTGTATTTTCACAGCTGATGACCACACATTTCATGGTGATGATGTTAGGTTCTGCCTTTCCAGGTCTGGTGCACAGCAATAAAACTGCAAGGAAATTCATAACATCAAATGCCATGTGGGAAAAGGACAAAGAGACCCTTTCTAATACTCTCCCTCTTACAGTGTCTCTGCAAAGGAAAATTAATTGCAATCTGTAGTCTGCTTTTTGACATATAAGAAAAGTGAAATGTTTCCTCTGTAAATCAATGCTGCAAATGGAGGTTAATGCAAGCCCATAGACTCTTTTTCTAAGCCCAATGGTCTTTGTCAAATGCTGCTGAAAGCAATTTTTTTCACAACAGTGGAGGTTTACTTTTCATTCACAGAATCACAGAATGTTCAGGGTTGGAAGGGACCTCTGCAGATCATCTAGTCCAACCCCCTGCTAAAGCAGGTTCTGCTAGTGCAGGTTGCACAGAATCACGTCCAGGCTGGTTTGGAATGTCTCCAGAGAAGGAGATTCCACATCCTCTCTGGGCAGCCTGTTCCAGTGCTCGTCACCCTCAAAGTAAAAAAAGGTCTTCCTCATAATCAGAATGAACTTCTTGTGTTTCAGTTCATGCCCATTATCCCTTGTCCTATCACTGGACACTACTGATACCTAGTATTTGTGCCTGAACCTCCATGATGATGATTATTCAGAACTTCATGATAAGAACAAGTTTAGGGTAAAAATTCTTTGCTTCTGAATGCACATTTATGCAATGATATTAAATTTGAGATCTGAAGGGCAAATTTAGAAAACTTGGATAATTGCACAGAAACAAACTTCAGGATTCATTGTACTTTCTCAGTTTCTCCAGATACCACATCACCTCTGCTACCTTATTCCATGTCAAGGAGTTGAAAAGAAACAAAGAAACAAACCCAAGAACAAAATCCAGTATTTGTTGTTCTGCATTTATACAAGATACTGTGCTGTGCCACTGTATGTCCTTTTGTGGTTAATGCTTGTGATTCACCTCATGTAGCAAGGAATCAGTTTATGATGTGCTGCACAGAGACATGGCATAAAAAGATGCTCCTCATGCCCAAAAAGTATACTAGACAATAAGAGACAAAACATGACTAAAGCCAGGAGAAACATTCAAGTAGGGGTTAAGTGAGTTGTCAGCGTGAAGGATATTATAATTAGATTACTTCATTCATTAGTGGGGTTTTAAGCCATAGATATGACAGTGGAAAACAATTCAGTGTTATTTTTATATAATGCATGTTCAATGAGGCAGGATGAGTATTTTGTGTAAGTTGAAGGTTCACATAAAAAGCTGTTGATAAACTGCAAAAATTATAGAGCAAGATATAGCAGCAAAATGATTACAGTCTGGAAAGATTGACTTGGGAGGAAAATGTGAAATGATAACTCAGGAGTCATAACAGCAATCTGCAAAAGCTGAAGCATGTGAATGCCAAAGAAGGAGAGGAATTTACTGTGATGCAAAGGAAGTGCTACAAGAATTAATGAGCAAAACAATTGGGAGGAAGTATAACTATGAGACTGCAAAATGCTTTAAAGTAGACTTAAAAGTAAGATGGACAAATGTCTAAAAAATATAGTGTAGGAACCAGTCTGAATGTTAGAGCCAGGTAATCTATTGTTGTAACTGAGCCTTGTAGACTTCCCTCTGCCACGACTTTTTTATGCCAGTAACCTCAACACTGGTGTGAAGCCAGTATGTTGCATTTCTGACTATTACATTACTGATTATGAACTGTGGTATGATGGGCCATGTAAAAAAGGTTAAGGCCTAATGGGTGATCTACTTCAAATCATCTTCTATCAAATTACCTGGAGAAATCTCAGCAATGATAACGAGACATATGAATTTTAAACTAAGGAACAAGGGAAGAAGGTGTGGAGAGATTTGTATGATTTCAAGGCTTAATATTTTCTCGCCAAAAACATAAATCGGATAAATAAGTATATAACAAAATACAAAGGGATATGATCAGTGGGCAGATAGACAGCAAAGGGAACCACGTAGATGACAACAGGGAACGTATAGGTACTGAAGGAACTGCACCTCATCTCAGAGACTAGGTGTGGTCAGTGAGAAACCAAATATTTATATGCTAATACTGTAGCCTGGTAACACAACAGAGGAAGTTGAGATGGTATGGGAAATGAAACTAGACGGGGTGGGGATAAGAGGAACATGGTGGAATTAGAATCATGACTGGACTGTAGGTACTGAGAGGTATGCCATATACAAAACCACTATTTATACATTTAGCTGGTGTTAAGGCAGATGGATAATGCAACACACCACTCAGACATAAACTAACAAACAAACAAAAACAAGCAAAAAAAATGTAGCATGGCTTAAGAGGAATAGGTTTGGACATAAAGAAAATCTAGTCAAGAATAGTAAAATAAGTTATTGTAGGACAATACTGAAACCTGTATAGATGGTTTTGAGATTTCTAAGGATGTTAGGAAATGCTTTTGGGGATTGCATGACTGTGAGATTTTTACCTTTTTTGATAAGAGTTAGGAAAGAAATACCATTTATAATGATGAGCCTTAGACATTCCCAGATTTGATAGTTAGCATATTTCTTCATGGATTGTTCCCTGAATTAGAAAGAGGTGATGATGTTTAGCTTGGTTTGGGTGCATAATAAAACATGGTGCGAAGATGATACAGAAGAGTTGGCCACAGAAGATACTTGTGACTTGAATGATGGTGGCTTGATCCACTATAAATTAAGGAAAAGATAACCAAAAGTGGATCTATGAATAAGGTCTTCAGTTTCAATAGAGAAAAACAAATAATTTACTTGTGTAAAGTATGCGAATTAGTTAGTCATGTTATGTGAACAGGAAAGCTGAGAAGCTTGCATGTAGACAGTACTGATGCTTAATTAGAATGTTGTGGAACAACCAAGAATTCCTATCTCATGCAAGGGAAAACTTATTCAAGGTACCCTGTGCCTAAATAAATACTAAGTACCTCCATAATGATATTACTATAAGTAGAGAGCTGGGACTGAATTGAAAATTGTGTGCTTACCAAAAATACTGCCTGTCTTGGGCAGTAAGTATATAGCTATAGTAAGGATCAACAGAAACCTAGTTCAGACAGACCTTGTTAAGAACATAAAAAATAGATTTCAGGAGGTCCTTTAGCCATAAAACCTGAAAAGTTTATACAGAAAAATGTTTAATGCAGTGAGGATGTGATCAGGAGTAAAGAGATTTATCTGTTATGATTCAAACCCTAAACTGGTGTCAATCTTTACCAGGTTTCAGACATAGCTAGCATGCAAAAGTTTGCAGGCCCAAGTTCCATCTATTACCTGAACAATGCACAGATTAATGTTGAATAAAAGCGTATGTTTTATCAACACTCACAAAGGAAGGGGTGTATCTGCCTATCTGTAGGTACATTAGTTTAATCTGAACGAGCATGACTCCTTCAGAGCAAATTTGAAGGACAGGTTTACTTGAAGACTGAAACAAGGATGCATTCAAACAATGATTTTGCAAACAGAAGATTGTGCCACTCATCTTTTAGCTCTTTCTCTAGGAAATCAGGGAATTATTTGGCAGTGGGGAGAATCTTGTCTATTTGAACTAAATGTATCATATATTAGGGTCATGTTTGAAATTGTTGATTAAGAATTGAATGAGTGCCAGACTTGTAAAATGGCAAAGGAATTGTTGAAGGAGAAGAGAGGTAAAGAAGCACCTTGGAAGTGGAGGGTTGAACTGATGATGATGAAGATGATCTATTGTCATCACATGGTAGAACTGGATCATGACACAGGAAGGTTTGAACACATTGAGGACTGGAGTAATAGAAATGAGATGAAATTTAACAGTACAGTTAGAGAAAAGCACTTAGTGGAGAGACTGATCAAAACTGTTCTGAATTGGGACTATTCCAGGGTAAGAAGTTTAGAAAGGAGGTGAATTTGGGTGACAGAATAGACAACTATCAGTTTGCCAACAAGATAAACATCCCATGGGAAAAGACAAATATCCTGAGAGCTATCAGTCAAAGCATTTCTAGTAGAAGTGGTATGTAAATGAACAACTGATTGAAGCAGGAAATCTTGGTGCAAAGGAGGGCAAGTAGGATGCTTAAGGGAGAATTTTGCATTCTTTGGCTTAGCAAGGGAAGTGGAAAAGCTGATGTTGCTCTCTGCACATGAATGGGGATGATAACCATGACCAATAGATGATAGTTAAACCAAAGAATACAAGCTAAAATAGATGTGCTTTGACTGTATGGAGCCTGAAAACAAGAGCAAGAAGGCTCTGGAGGAGCTCTCCATTAGAAGTAGTCCATAGTACTCATGGGACTTTTAAGACAGAGATCAGAATAGCACAAGAAGTCACTTTTGTGACCAAGTGACTGTTTGAACAGGGAATTGCTTTGGGTGAGCTTGGAAAATCTTTCCAAACTCACCGTCTAAATATGTATTCAATCTTTGCAATTAGTCCTTGGCTCCTCTCTCCAGTTTCCTTAATTGACTACTTAGTTCCCTCATATAAACACATTTCTTAGTAAACATTTCCCAAGAGTCATATTTCTGAACACAACAGTGAACTTAATCACAAGTTAGTGGGTTAAGTAGCCAGGTAAAAACCCCTTTAGTTTTACTTTATTTAGGAGTTAAGATTAAAATTTTAAAATGACCTGTCCTCATTTTAGATGGTGTAAACCATCAAAATACTGGCTCCTCAGATAACTGTTGATCGACTGTGTCTGAGGAATTGTACAGGTGAAAGTTTGAGAAAGGGGAGGTGACACGAAAATGTTATCCTCCTAAGCTTATTTAAATTACAAGCAAAAAATGTCCATCCTCAGACATTAACTAGATATTTTATATTACTGTACTGTTTTTCACCTCCTTCTCCCCACATCTCCCAAATGGAAATACTGTTTTAGTCCTACAAGAAGTCACTATGTGACACCCGGGGTCACCATGTGGCACCCAAGCATAAATTGCACAGCTGATTAAATGGTTGACTTTTCTACATCAACATCGCTGCTCTGAGTGGCTGAAATATGCAGAAATTCTATTCTAAAAACTTCCCTCCACAGACCAAACTCTCTACCACCACTTTGATGTACTTATCTTGCCTAGTGTGAGTATGTACTTTATCAGTTGGAGAGAGTTTGCCTGTACTAGCATCTGAGTTAATGGCCTATCTGGAGTGGCTAAGTCAGCCTGGAATTTTGATGTGTAAATAGCATATACAGAGATGCACCATATAGAAAACATTAAAATATATACACTGTTGCTCAAAGAAAGTAACTTCTGTTCATTATTGCCCTGCAGTTCATTTAAGAAAAAATCTTGCAGGAGACTCCAGATGATCAGTGCATTACACTGTCAGGAAGAGGACATTAATTATTAGCCACAGTATTACAATTAGTATTAAATATTATTTTTATAAAATAATAAATATTAATAATAAAAATGCTGGTATTAAAATTTAAAAAATAGCCCCATTTTGCTATGGGGGATGCCGAATAGGGGGGAGAAAGAGGTGTGTGACATAAAACAAGAAAGTGGAAGAATTGCATGGTACTATCTAATCCCTTCAATGTAGGAAAATGTAATCAAAAGGAAACAATCTTGGATGGCTGTGAGGGAGCTTAAAATAAGCAGGGCAGATAAACAGGAGGGAGTACAGAACACTGTACTCAGGCTCCCCTGCTCTGATATCTCATGTAACATACCCTAAAACAGCGAGAGATTGTTCGAATTTAATACTGATGTCTTCAGCTCAGTGTTCAAACTCCAGGCTATCAGGGAAAAAAAAAAGGAGTGGGGGTGGGGAAGGAGGAAGTACCTTCACTGTCACAAGAGGTTGTACTGCAAAAGTAACAACAGAACAAAAGTAACAACAGTCTTGCAAGAAGCGTTACAGTTTCACTTTTTGATAATGTCATAGAGATTATGAATTGCCACAAAACTTGCTTTTCCTCTGTGAAAGTGAAAACCCTGTGATTCCTCAGGTTTCAGTGTATTTCATATTTCATTCAGTAATTTCATACAGGAGGAGTAATTAAAAGTATAATACCTACATTTGAAAAAAAGAAAAACTGTCAAAAATTCAAACATTTTTCATGTAGCTAATGAAAATTTTCTGGAAAATGCTGAAGACCATTCACAAAATGTGACATTTTAGATGTTTTGAATGATAAATCTAAGCCATCAACTTTCTACCCATGGGAAACTTTCCCATATGAATCATGCATAATATCAGCTAAAATAATATATTTTTTGTCTGGAAGGAACTCATCCAAGTCAATATGTAAAGCCCAGAAAGGTACTTTTTTACATGTTGCTTTGCTTTGGTAGGTACAAAGTCCTGCGTGAGGGTATTACTAGGGGACCAGTGATGAAGAAACTTGTGTGGAAGAAGTAAAAGTAGCAGTTCAGACCATGACAAAAAACAGCGTTTCTTTTTTTTTTTTTTTTTTTGTCTCTAATTACCATTCTAGTAAGTAGTCTAGTGGTGGGACCAGATGGTGATTCTATAGAGGTGTGGCAAGAAACTGAGGAATGGAAAATGAAATGCTTGCAGATGTATGCATCTGATTCTCTCAGATTTTTCTGAGTGGAGAAGATTTGATGCAGTAAGAAAAATTTCCAGTCTGTTCATTTTATATTATTCTTCATTAAAAATTTCAGTTCCTTTTCTGAAAAACCTTCTGAACTCAGTTGCTTTTAATACTTATGCAAGTTGGTTTCATTGAAAGCAAATGGTTGGTCTGTATTGAGTGAGAGGGATGCAAAAATAAATTAGAGGATTTTCTTGTTGCTACAATGGGAATTTCAGTGGGTTTATATTTATAAATAGTGCCTGAATTCTTTGCATGAATCTGCATAGCAGGAAGATTTGATCATACTTACAGCTGCCGCATTCAGACAAGAAAATGTTTGTTGGTTTTGTTTTAAAAGTAATTGCTTTATTTCTCTGTAGTACAAGCAAAAAAATGTATTTTAAAATAGACTTCCAGTCAATTTCTTAGGAGAAGAGTTGACAGAATTTTTTATTTTATATTTCTATTCTATAATTATTTATTTTTATTTTTATTTTAGGCTATATTTTTGATATAATTTACCCATATCCTTTCTGGTCTATTTATGTCACATGAACCTGTTTCTAAATCCAGCTTTAAACTTGCCTTGGTTAAATGCTATCTGATCACTGATTATGTCTGTGTACCTGTTCTCCAGGTCATTTGCCCTAGGACAATCAGGCACAATGCACTTGGTATCCTACAAGATTTTGCACTTTCAGTCCTTTTAGAAACCTGGCTGAAGTTGGAAGAGACGTCATGAAATCATCCGGCCCAACCCTCCTGCTCAAGCAGGGTCATCTAGAGCACATTGTCTAGTTGGGTTTTGAAAACTCCTTCTGACCTACTGTTGAGCCTGAAGTATTTTAACATTTCTACAGATACTTTAAGGCCATTAACATTTCTTTACAAGAAACCAAAGATTACTATAGGGCCACTTTGTTGCTCACCTTATTTTTGCTCTCCCAACATTTCTTTAATGGTATCTATTTGCGTATAGAGACACACAGCATAAGGAGCTAGGCACAAGATTTGATGTATTAACACTTGAGAAAGGAACCAGTGAGGTGGAGCAAGGCATGTCTTGATCTTGATTCATACTGCCTACTGGAGCAGAGCTGTCTTTTGGGCAGAAACCTGATTGTCCTGCTTTGAAAGACATCCCAGAAGTGACGGAGCAAAAGTGGAGTGTGGAAGACAAAGGCAACAGAATCCTTGAAAGAAACTGGCAGTATAAATATCCCCATAATACAGCAGAAGAGACACAGTAAAACACAAAAGCTAGGACTACCTCCTGCTGCTTAAGAGCCTGAGATCAGCCTGGAATAACTCAAAAGATTCAGCAATGGATTTGAGCCAGAAGTGAGAGTGGTTTCTAGTTTCCAGACTATGTTTGTTAAAAGAGAGCTTTCAGACAGCTTTTAGATTTGATCTGTACCCAGTTTTTAATATCATTTATTTGAACAGTTTTGAATGCAAACTTTGCTTTCTGGTAGTTGAAATAGTTTTTAAAAGAACATTTTGGTATACTATTGAATACTATTTGGAATACGATTATTTGGAATCCAAAACATATCTGAATTTTGGACATTTCCCCACTAGTCTAACAGATTTCATAAACAATTACTACATACCAACAATTCAGCGCTTAACTCTCTGGTTCTTCTGGGTGGGTTCTTGGACAGAGGGGAAAATTTTTTAGTTTTAAGGTGGCTGTGACAAACAACTTCTGATCTGTTGCCAGAAAATTGCAGCATGTTCCTTTTTGGAACTGTCATTCTTTAGGTTATATAGCTTATTATATTTTTTGATAAACAATTTGCAGTTGCAGAAGTGTACAAGCGTAGCCATTAAAATCTAGCTAATATAGAGCAATTTAAGTGTGAGGCTAAAACAGCTTCTGGTTACAGAAGATAACAGGATTGTCCTGTACAAATGGATGTACACCATAAATCTTTATTTTTCCTTTGACATCTTCTTAGTAACTCAATCCCATTTAATGAAATGTGATAGGGACAGTAACACATTTCAGTAGTTATTTCTAACTAGGAACAACTTCTGCAGTATTTCTCTGTTCCTGAACCAAATAGGAAACTACAGTTTCAAGATTGTGTTTTCTAGGTAGCACATGGGAGGCAAGCGATGTGGTGAAGGGGAGATTTAGCTTAAGTATTATGGTCCCAAACCACTGAAGGTCAAAACCAGATATTCATTCCTTGGCACAGCACCTGATACAATGAACAGATCTGTCACGCACTTACTAAGAGAATGCTGAAGCATCCTCTGTCTTCTTTTGGATCATTGTCTGCCATTATTTAAATCTCAGCTGCACATTTGGACCCCTTCTAGTGCTCCATGGAAAAGAGGCTTGTTAGTTCTCAGGATGGGAAAGACTGCAGTGATATATTTCTGGCCACTACATATCTACTGTGTTTCTAAATGGAAGTCTGGGAGAAAGTAATTACCATTCAGGCGTGTCAGTATTGTTCTGCCTGCTGTAAGCATTTTTAAGTTGCTGCTAAGCATTTGAATCAAATAGAAACATGAATTCTAGAGCTGCTTTGGTGTAGAGGCATGAGAGGACTGAGAGGAACTAAACCCTGAATTCTCAAGAATCAGGGATTATTGACATTTTCATCTATTAGTTCTAAAAATCCTTTGGTTGCTATGGCAAGGTAGAATCTTCAGAGGAAACCTCATGGGTTTTTTCCTCTCTACTTGGCTTTCTTTATAGTGGAAGCAAATGGCCTTTACGTAATTTAACTTCCTTTTGCTTGGTTCTTTCTGTCCAGCCTTACAAACCGCAGAAGTCTTCAGCTGAACAAATGGGAAGTCCATAATCTGAGAGCTCTTTGTTCACGATAAGAGGGTCCTTTGTGAGATCATATTAAACATAAATACACAGCGTAAAACAAACTGTCTGAATTATCTCCTCAAATGCATAACATATTAAGTTTGACATTTCTTGCAAGAAATTTTTAGTGGATTTAACAATTAAAGAGAACAAATAAGAAAAGAAGGAAAGGGAGGGGAACTGCAACATAAAAATCAGTCAGAAAAAAAAGTTAGTTAAATAAGCTCTGTTGCAGTTGAATAGATGAATTGTATGAATGAAGTAGCTCGCTTTAGTATCTGGCAGGAGGAAGTTGATCTGCATTACTTTCTCGTAAACAGTATTTAAGGACAATTTAATTGAGAACTTGCTGACGGCTTGGAAGCATAAAAAAAAGAAGTCAAAAATACTTTGAAAATATTTTAGATCTAGAATATTGCAGTGCTTCCATAAAATGCCAGTATTGGTTTGCAAACTGATTTCTCAATCCCTTTGATAAAATCTGAATGCAGTCTTTGCTAACCTTTTTCCATTGGCTTCTATAGAGGAAGAATCTACTATGCCTTCCATTGATAATATGCTGTTTTCTGGAAGAGAGCTGGGTCTGTCCAGATCTTTTCATATTGGCAGCTGGTAATGAGTTTTGACAATAGCAGAAACCACATAAAAGCATACAGAGTTGAGATTCTGTAGGAATAATTTCAGCAAAAGTTGGGAACACAAAGGAGAAAATGAACAGGAGGTTTAGCGCTTAGATGCAGCACATGCATGTTTACTGTATACATGGGTATTCTAACTGAGATGGTACCTGTTCAGTCAGTGTTTTTACCAGAAAATGAAACAACACCTGATTAATTGAGAGATAAAAAAGACCCACACCAAACTGTAAAAAAGGAATCAATAGTACATGGAAAAGTTCCTAGAGGAGTCTCTGTTTTCTTGGCTCAGTTGTTATTTAATATCTTCCTCTTTAATGAGTAGGAGAATTTAAATCATTTCCAATAAAGTTTACGTAAAACATGGTGTAGTGAAAAAAATAGCCAGACAGATCAGTTATACACAGCAGTCTAGTTCACGTGGTTGGTCTGTACCTTGTATTTTAGTACAGCTGCAGGGAATATTTCACAACTGTGAGCAGAGAACAGTTTTCTAGACAGGAAACTGAATCCCGCAAAGAGCAAGCAGCTCTTTGTGCATTTCTTTTTTTATGATCCATAACTAACTGGAAATAAGTTTCTGGTATACATATGGGATTATTTATGTCTTAGACCACACCTACGTCTGAACTGTTCTCCTGTTTTCTGGGGGTTTCTCCTGTTGATTTGATAATAGGATCTTCTAAACCAAAAATTTACACAGTGACATTTGTGTCTCTTTCTTCCTTCCAAATGTAAATATTTTCATTTTTCCCCATCCTATTTCAGCCAGTACATTGTTCCAGACTCATTCAGCTGTTTCATTTTGCTCGATATCTTGCTCAGTTAAGTATTAGCTTTGCTTCCAAGGTGAAATCAGCACTTTTTTAGAAGTGAGTCCATAACATTTCATTTTTACGGTTGAACCATTAAAATTGTTTTGCCCTGATGGCTTGCACAGAAACAAGACCAAAATCTTGGTAGCTTTTAAAGACCGTCTACTACTAAATGCTGTAGATGCTTGATGCACTGTTTAACAGTCCAGGTTGGATAATCTGACCTTTTTACAATGAGGCTGGATTAATCTGACCTTTGTACAATGTAGCATTTTCTCTGGAAATTGCAACAGAAAAGAAAACTGAAAATGCTGAGTGGACTAGGTCAATGAGAGGATCCCTCTGTCCTAACTACAACATAGCAAAAATGTTATTTTCAAAGACATATTCAGGGCATAATTCAAGAGTCCTGGCAAACTGCTTTGATTCTCCATTTGAAAGTTATTTTGTCTATTAGAAGGGATTGTCAAGCTTATACTCACCAGCTGCTCCACTTTACAATATAACTACAGTGGTGAAATGTGACCTAGCTGATTACATTAGACACCGAGTTAGACATTCTGAACCTCCAGAGCAAGGAGTGTACATCTCTTCATTGCTTCAAAGTTACCAGCTGTTTTCTTCCAAAACTTGTGCAATAAATATCATGTGTGATGGAAAAGGCCATGATTATGCTATTATTAAAACAATGGCTAAAAAAGCTGTGTAGATATTCAAAAGTTAGATGTATAACATTTATATGCTGGGGGCCACCCAGCTGGAAAACAGCTTGGCAGAAAAGGACCAGAGGGTTCTGGTGGACACCAAGTTGAACGTGAGCCAGTAATGTGCCCTTGCTGCAGAGAAGACTAATGGTATCCTAGGCTGCATCAGGCAAAGTATTTCCAGCAGGCTGAGGGAGGTGATGCTTCCCTTGGTCAGCACTGGTGAGGCCACACCTGGAGTTCTGTGTCCAGTTCCGGGCTCCCCAGTATGAGAGACATGGACAGACCGGAGAGAATATAATGAAGGGCCACTAAGATGATGCAAGGACTGGAGCATCTCTCTTATGAGGAAAGGCTGAGAGAGCTGGAACTGTTTAGGCTGAAGAGAACGTTCAGGAGGGATCTTACACATTTATTTGAATACCTCAAGGGAGGCAGTAATTAAGACAGAGCCAGGCTCTTTTCAGTGGTGCTCAGTAACAGGACCAGAGGCAATGGGCACAAACTGAAACACAGGATGTTTCTTCTGAATGTCAGGAAACACTTTTTTCTCTGAGGGTGACCAAGCACTAGCACAGGTTGCCCAGGGAGGTTGGGGAGTCTCCATCCTCAGGGATATTTAAAAGCTGTATGGACATGATCCCGCACAATTGGCTTTAGATGGCCCTGCTTGAGCAGGGGGTTTAGATCAGATACCTCCTGAGGTCCCTTCCAACCTCAGCCATTCTGTGATTCTGTGATTAATTTTGGGGACTGATGAGAGTTCAGTCATTGCATAGCTTGAAAGAAACAGCTACAAATCGTTACCTGAACCTTTACCAGCCTCCTGGCATTACTGCCATGGCCAAGTTATTTAAATAGTTGTAGGACTATTGAACCCTGAGGCTCATGTACATACACCCTAATAAGGCTCATATAGGTGGACCACTCACAATACATCTTTATTTCTTTATTTGCTTTCTCAGTTTTCTTCTTCAGGTCAAGTGGTCTTCAACAAACTCTTCTTTTCACTGCTTTGATTTCCCTTTTTATTCATTCAAGCTGGTTGAACAGAGGCCTCAATATGAGTTTATTTCCTTATTTAACTTGCTGAAAGTAACTGATATTGTTTGTATGTGCTTTTTTCAACCTGTGCTCCCAGGACCAAGGCATTGATATCATGTTGATCAATTAAACCGACTGGTCTTGCAGTAAGGCTCAATAAGATATAATAATCTCCTAGCACTACTTATTTTCAATGGCTTTCCTCCTCAGGCTCATCTAAGAGGCCCCAATGCCTGGCTTTCTTCCATCTTCACTGCTGTTGTTGGTGATATCATCAGCATATGTGTTCATAATGAGTGTCACAATCAATGTGTGCGTAAAAGATGTATCACATTATTAACAGAGCCTCTGATCAAAAGTACAAGATTGCTGCCGACTTAGTATGTAAAATGAAAAATCTGTAACTGTATGGTAGATAACAACTTCTAAGTACTGGACATCAGAAGGTGTTCAGGGAGGAAAAACAACAACTTTGGTTTTCACAGTTGCTTCTGTTTATTTGCTTTTTGCAGTTTACTTAGTGAAGAATGAAAATACCCTGGGTTCATTTTTGCATTTACTGTTTTTAAGCCAATTTCATTTTTAGTCAGTTCTGCAATGTTTTCTTTATAAACATCAGAAAAGGCTTTAATTACTTTTTTAAAAAAATCTCTTCTTGTCATGTGAAAAACCAATTAGAGTACCTCCTGTTAATGATCTTAGTTTTATGAAAAATGATTCCCTTGCCCCAATATTTAATTCACTGGCAAGTAAAGCTGAACAAATTTTGTAAGCTAATATATGTTTTCCCAGACCAACAGACATGATCAATGATGGACAGAAAATCAGCATCTATATATCAAGACCAAGGAGCAATACATTACGCATCCAGTTTGCAGCAAGTGATATGAAAATAAATAAGGTAACATAAATTAATTTGAAGAAGAAATGTAGAACCCTGAAATCAAGCATATAAGCAAAGTTTATTTTCATCCTTATTGTTTTTAAGTTCAAATAGATAGATCCTAATACTTCTTTGAGATCTGCTGCTAGAATGACTAAAGTAAAGCTTATACATTATCTCTTGTTTTATTATTATTAATATGTTCTTTAAAATTACTTCAGTTTACCTTACTGAAATCAAAGATTATGCAATTACTGCAACTTATTAAACCTACAACTTCAATAATTTTCTGGGAAAATGCATGTGTCAGTATCATGCACAAGTATTATTTAGCTAGATGCAAGAGTGCTAAACAAACGTAATAGAAAAGCAAAAAGTATAGCCATATGGGCTATGAGAATGCTTTGAGGCAGTAATTCTGCTGCTCCTGCCCTTCTGCGTCACTTCAGTATCTGGTGACTAAAACCATATGAAGCTTTGATTCTGAGATTCCAGAGCCCATATGGATATATATATTAAAAAGGAGTTGTTCTAGATGGCAACCGCTTTGATTTCTGAGATCACAAAAGTGAGATGGAAGTGGTGCAAGCAGCAGATTTCCCTGAGAAACTTGGTTATTCTGGACTTAAGCAAGCTTTTTTTGTGAACTTGTTTGTTGTTCTTCATGAAATGAGTATAAGAAAGGTTATCAAGGACATCAGTGGACATCAACACTGAATTTTTGAGTCATTACTAACTCTTGCTGTTTAGAAAAAATGCGAGCTAACTCCAAGGACATCTTACTGTGGAAGAACCAGGTTTATTCCTGAGATTTTTTTCTAAATAATGGCTGCATTCTTGGTCACTGATATAATTTAGGGCTTTACTTAATGTAGGCTGGCAGGAAAAGTACATGAAGGTTGTTAAAATTGGACCTGCATTTGTATTTATGTAGATAGTATTGTGTGTTTATAACCCTCTGATCTTCTTAATCCCTGTACAAACATTTTTCCTCATTACCTTGGAGGTAATTATACACAAACCATGCAAAATTCCTACAAGCACTGCAGTGCATCTTCAAATCCTCTCAGCAAAGTAGTGTATCTGTTTAAGCTCATTTTTCAATTGTGCACATCTACATATGTCCGAAGCAACATGGCTTAAACATACAAATTGGTCTGTTGGTTCTGTCAAAGAAGCATTTTTTTCAGTATTTTATGTTATCCACTGCTTTGCTGGGCTCTATTATTATTGTCATTCCCTTTGGGAGTGATTGTATAGGAAAACAGGCCTCACTGCTAGAAATTTTTTCTCACATGCTGTAAAATTCTGATCACTATGTACACTCCCTTTCAGTCCAATGGGACCACATACCTCAGTATAGAGCACACAATTATTTGCTCCTCTTTAAAATTGCTGTTTTAAGAGAGAACTGTGAAGGTTTTTTGTCAAAATGAACCTATCTAGTTATTTCTAATTGCAGTAGAATATAAATTACTTTCTCTGGCCAACATAGTAAGAGAGAAGTGATGAATATTTTAACTTCATCTCTTCAAATGAGAAAATCCATTTTGGAGGAATTGTTCTGTTTTCATTGCATAAATGAATACCCATTCAGACCCTTTGAAGGAGAAACTATTAGGCTCAACATAAACATTTCTGCACTGATTAACACTGCTTCACTTTCTTGCTTAATCTAATAATTTCTTCCATTAAGATCCAAATATGCATACATGAGAACATAAAAATAAACACATATTCTTATAAACATGTAATCAATTCAGTTTCTAAGTCATAACTGCAAATTTATTTAAAATACAGAGTTCTAACCTGAGAGCTGGGAGGGATGATAACTACTTTGCTTAGAGTGCTGAAGGAAATAAGACAGTTTATGCTCAGGCTTTGTGTTTTAGGCCAGAAACATTGGGGAAAAAATAAAATAAAAAGAAAGGAAAGAACATCATATACGATGGTAGAGGGAATTATTTAATTCTAGTTGTGATCATATTGGTGGTGGAAAAACTGACAGGCCTTACTGCTTTGAAAGCATGCGTCTTACAGTCTGCTAAGCATGGGGGGAAAAATATGTCACCAGCAACACTAACTTCCTCTCTGCCCATGTGTTCTACATAAATACAGTAGATGTATATTCTCTGTAGTGCAGTAGGAATAATAGTGGGGAAATTGTCTTTCTAAAAATTTATTTTGAACACGGCAATAAAGTAGGGATCTAATCTCATATCATGCTATGCAATGATATTTACCAGAGTCATGAAGATATACTCTTATGTATATCTTTAAAGAAAAGTAAGGGCACGTAAGAACATTCTTCATTTTAATTTTTATTTAATCAAGACAAAACAGCAACAGACTGTGTAGAAAGTTTCTTTGAATTAACTTGTTAATTCAACTTCTTTTTTGTTCTCTTTTGACAGAATTCTCATCAGTCCAATGGGTAAAACAGAATAAAAAGAAATTGTTCTTTTTTTGAGTGAGTGGAAGTACATGTGGACACTTCTTGTACTAGGTGATACTATGAAAGATAGTAAAGAGCTGGGTTTCAAAGACTCTTTAGCAAGTAAACAATTTTCTTTCTCTTTATGAATTTCTTTTTGTCTTGAGCACTTTTGTCTGAACAAGATGTGCTGTCATCAATAGTCCCTGAGCAGCAGTTAGGAATAATTGAAGCTGCCTGGAGAATGAAACAGGCACTTGATGAACCAATATCATGAGCCACTGATGACTGTACGGTGACACAGGAACTTGCATTCAAGAGGGAATGTGATGGAACATGTCTCTGTATCTAATACCTTCATCCATGTGCTGTCAGTCATTACAGATATCCAGAGAGTTACCACATACTGAAGCTAGGCTGCTTTCTGTGTGAAACCACCAGGATATACGGGTAGCCCACTGTCAAACACACCTTCTATTTAAAATTTTAAAGAATCTTTCAAAGAGAACTTACATGGTCTCAGTTTTTTACTAATATCCTGCCAGAGAAAAACTGGTTTAACATAAGTTTTGTAAAATCTAATTAAAGAAAGAATTAAATTTAAAAAATGAAAAATACAAAACACCTACTTCTTAAATTAGGTTAAAATGTTGGTTACGTTTTGTGATGGAAAAGGTGAGATTAGTTGTAGCAGGGGGGAAACAGGGTCTTTTGGAGACTATAGAAAGGGGAAGTTCAAGTACTAAAATAATGAGATGTCAGAAGTTTCTTCAGTGAGCTGTTAAGAGGAGGCACCGCACAAAGATGTAGATTTTAGATCTTGCACAAAAGGGAAAAAAACCCCCAAACACACGCTTCTGTTGTAGTTAGTATCATTCCTGTAGCATTAGAGATTCTAATGAGATAGAGACAAAACCTTGAGACACCTGAATCCCTTTCACAGATTCAACTCTCTTACTTCCTGGTAGGCTGGCAGGTAAATCTATCTTTTGAAATGTTCACCTGAAATCACATTTTAAGCTGACTTTCCTTATTCACAATTTCTTTTCTTGTTTCCTTTAATTGCTAGTTTACTTTGCTCTCTCTCAGCTCAGCTCCTGACCTCTTCATTGCTACAGTCTGTCTGGTATTTCCTGAGCAAAATGGGGTGTTCTCCATGCCTCCCAGAGTCCTACACACTCAGTTTCTGGCTGCAGGAAAATGTAATAATGTGGTGTTATGGAAGAAAACTTATTTTACTCTATTCTGAGTCATTGACAGAAATAAAGACTTTATTGTTACAATTACTTGACTTCACTTTTGAGCTACACAGATCTGAAATGAGCTGAAAGCATGAACTATTCATTCCATTTATGAGATGTCAGGAATCAAAGAATATTTTAATGATTTGGTCAAATAACTCTACATTTCAGAACATACTTCAGGTCCCCTAAGGATAATTTAGGATTATATAAAGCAATTGCAATACACATTAAATACGATAATAGCTTTCTTTTTTTCATGCCTTAAACACACAGGGTTGATGTTTCTTTGCTTGGTGTTTCCTTGTAATAAACATTCATGTCTTTCCTAGATTTGTTTGGAAAAAAAATGCAAGAAGGTGCTGCAAAACATCAAAGAAATCTTGTTTTAATTCATTATTTCCTATCTTACATATCAGTCTTCCATATCTTATCAGTTAAAAGTGTGATTTGCCTGGACAGAATTTATATTACAGAGTTTAGGAAAAAACACAGAAAACTTGTTTCACTATATATCCTAAGCAGCCACTCTGGGGGATTTAAAGCAGTGTACAGTGAAAAGCAAATACAATGGCAGCAGATAAAACATATTTTGTCAGGTTATAAGTAACAGAAACAGAAGAAAGTTCATGTATAATAATGCCTTTTTAGTAATCAGTGATCAGTTAACCACATGAGCTCTCTCATTCAGCAAAGTACCTAAACTCACAAATTTAAGCTCAAGAATAGTCCCACTGAAACCAGTCAGAATTACTGACATAACTTTCAAGGAACGTACTTTTTTAGGTTAGATCCAGTAAAGCACTTGAATACCTAATACTTAGATGTGTCATCTCTATGGCTTCCCAAATAGAAGCCAGAACCTCACCCAGAGTTCCCTATAGAGTGGACAAGCCAAGTACCTCCGAATGGGATCTATAAAGGGCATTTCCTATAGCTATGGCAGGAAATCTACAGAGGAATAGGGCTATTTCTAAAATCTCACATTCCTCTGAGGTTTAGGTAGATTCCTCAATTTTCCAAGACAATAATTCCATTCACAGAGCATCACGGCTCAGAACGACTGCTTGGATGTAGGAATCTAGCACTAAAAGTATATAGGTAGCTACTTATGTAAAGCCATATCTGAAAAAAACAAATTCCTACTCTCCCACATCAAAGAGAGAGAAAACTAGGTTGTTTCTGTTTTAAAATATGGTCAGTGGTAGCAGTAGTGACTTTGCACTGGAATTTCCCTTGTCTTTAAAGAGCTGATCAGTTTTAGTACCTACCTTATTTAAACCTGATCAGGATTAAGAACCTCAAGGAAATCACAGAAGTCAGAACCAAAGTATCTCAGAGAGATACTGGGATGTGGTTCCTTGATTTGGGTTAATGCCATAGCTGAATTCTACTGAAGTCCTTCAGGAATCCCCTTCTCGTGTATTCTTATAGTTTCGTTCTTTAAATATGTGATGGGTGATTCATAAAACTTCTTGTTTTACATACACATACATATATGTAATATATATATATACACACACACAAATGTCTTAAGATGACTACATGCTGCTGTGGAAGTTTCAGCCTTCATTTGCATGTCAAAATGAAAATAGATACAACCGTATCAGAAATTATAGCAGAGCAACTGTGCAGAAATACAGAGGAATATTTAAACCAAGCAATCTTTGAATGCCATTTTGGTTCTTTCTATAATCTACTTGCATAGCTGAGACCTTTATTTCCCTTAAGAGGATGTTGAGGATTTCTGTAAATTTAAAATAAACTGTAACTAAAAAAAAAACCCCAAAACAATCCAACCAAAAAAAACCCCAGCCAACAACAACAAAAAAACAACAGTGTAACAAATGGTGCAACTGTGTTTCCTTTTAATTAAGTTTTGCAGCTTCTCATCTGATGTGCAATTTCTTGACTATAATAGAGAGAGTTTATTGCCAAATACTTGGCATGGTTATTTATGTCTTTCCTTCACTCATCATGTAGCCACATGCAGAGGAAAGAAATGATTGGACTAAGGTGGATGTTGAGAAAAATGTGTGTTCATTTGGAAACTTTGGAAACTGAATTTGATTTATAACCCTCACATATCGCTTCTGATTCCATTTCAAAAGCTTTTTTAAATAATTAAACAAATGTGTTTGATGCTGAGGTAAAAAATAAATTTAAGAAGTAAATTTCTGTTTATCCAGAATGAGTGTTAGTAGGTGGTGATTACATGCAAATGATTACTGATTGAGACAATGCAGTCTTAATTGCTGGGTGGAAATGAGTTCTCTGTCCATATCGTGGCTCACATGTCTTTTCTCAAGTTTGTATCTGATTTGAGATTATGGCTTAAAGCAGGTTTCTGAATTCTCTCAAGGCTCACCTTTTCTCTGCTGTTTGCACCTCTTTCCACCTCACAGCAATCATCAGAGATGCAAATTCTGGTGTGTCTTTGATTTAACAGAGAAGGCAAGCTGAGGTTTATAGAAATCCTTGAGACTTGAGAGTTTCCCTTCTAAAATCTGTTGGGTTTTAGGGGATATATATAGGAAGAAAAGACAACATAGTGTTTGGCTTAGTGAGGCATATTGGTTTACTGGAAATACTGCTACATTTCTAAGTGTTCAGCTTTAGGGGTAGGTTTTGATTCCTAACCAAAGCTAAACTTTACAACGGAAATGGGGAAATCCAGCTCCTTGATTTTAACACTTCAAACATGGAACAGACCAAATTTCTAAGATTTATTTTGTATCTTACTCTCTTTCTGTTGTACTGTTGTTTGAGGTCGTCGAGTAATACATCTGAGTGCCATTTGCGTTGTACATTTATCATGATTCTTCTGAAGACAGGCTGAACGTCTGAATTCAGAATGTTTTCCATACCAACTTGCAGAGTGGCTGACAGTACTCAGGTCTCAAAATACTGAAAGGCTTCAAACTGTCATAAATTATGTTTGTTTTGGAAAAAGGTGTTTTTATGCTGACATGGAAAAGGAATCTCTATTCAGATGAAGAAATCAATTTTCTACGTCTAAATGTACAACTCCATCTTAGAGTTTTTACATTTAGAACAAGGGGTCAAAACCTAAATATACAGAAGATCAAACTGTAGCTCATAATCCTTGCATAGTTTAATTCTGAGACTGCTTATCGATAGGGAAGGCTCAGGTGGGACCAAAGCTTCTTGTGAACTTGAATCTCTGTAGGAAAGAATGGCTGTGGCTAGTGTTGCTGGGTTACTCTGTGTGTCCATCTCAGCTCAGCTCTGCCCCAGAAAGGAAAAGGAGTCATCATCATGTGAACCTCTCCCGGAACTCCCCTCCTTTTTTTACCCAGCTCTCTATAACTTGTCTCGTGGCTCTCAGATTTATAAAGATATTTTAGTGTTGCTTGTGTTGTCAGTGTTGCATGGCTAAAACTTTGCACATGAATGGGCATTGTAAAGGCTCATCTGAAGGACAATATATAAATACATTTTGCTTGAGAGCTCTGTATCTCTAGAGGTAATATTTTAAGTAGTAAAAACCTTTCTCCTGACAGATCTTATACTTGTTCCTTACTCTACTACCATATTTATAGGAAAAGGGCATTATATATTTCCTGTTTCTGAGCTGCAGCTTAGAAATTAATCGTTTGCCACATTATAATAATATCGACCAGAAAAGAAAGTGTTTAGCCCAGTCCTGGTACCCATGTTTCAAATCCTGTGTCCCTTTTTTCTACGATTTTTTCCCCTCTGTATCACTCCACTCACGAATTTATGAAACAACTCAGACCTGCACAGTTGCTATTTCCAATATTCCTTAGCAACTTCTACCATTCTAAAAAGTGACCATCATTTGCAAAGTAAAGCTCAATGTGGAAAAAATAGGTAATAGCATGGCAATGAGAGTGTGCTTGACCTGAAAGATCACTATATGTACCTTTAGAGCTCCCTTTTGCATATAGATTTTTTTTTACAATGCCTGTGACTTGAATTCTCAATTCAGTCAGGCATCAAACAGTATGTTTTCTCTTGTTTATGTAAAAAGCAATTACTGAATCTGTGAGGCAGTAGAAATTTTTCTAAGATCTTGATCCTGTAAGGCTCTAATTGCATTGCACAGCCCAGAACATGGTGCTGCCTTTCCATGACAAAAGTGCTGAGTGGAGGAAAGTGTAGATAAGTTTGGAGCACAGAGTAAGAGACCATTAAGAATTAATCTCACAGATTCATATTCAGACTATTCCTCATTTTTCATCTAGTAATTGGCTATCTACTGATAATCTCTCATCTATCAGGGATGATCAAATAGATTCTTGAGGAATGTAAAATCCAGGAAGTCTGTGAGATGGTCAATAACATGAATAGAGATGAGACAGGTTAAAATACAAAACTTCTATACAAAAGTTCTTTTCCATGAAGTAATTAACCTGTGTTCCAAGAAACAGAGGAAGCTACTAACTGAGTTTCAGACTGAAAGCTGTGGGGCTGCTTTCACAGTCTCTGAGGAGTGGCAAATCCCACCATGATGTGATTAATTCCTAGTGCTGGTTTCAGTGACTGTTCAGATGTTTCTAGTACAGCACTTGAGATGTGGGATCCTCTTAAGTGAATCACAGACTCATAGGTTAAAAGGTCTAGTCATCTCACCCATCATTCAGCAAGGATGAGCATGTTCTCAGAAGCTATTCCACTATGTAGCTGGTACCGTAGCAGGATCTTCCTAATACTCAGCTCATTTTTTTCCTGTCTGAATTTTACCACTTCCTCCAGTTGAGTCTCAGGAGGAATTTTTCCTAGTCTTGCTTGGCCACGACTTCCTGCTTGGCAAAGAAATTCTTATTTGGCAAGGCCAAAATCTGTTTCTGCAACCTAAATCCATACCATCAAAATCTGAAATCCTGCAGAGCCTTGCAAAAGAAAAAAAGGGTGAGGTGGAGAAAGGACAGGCTGCTCCAGACTTCGGTGAAAGATATCCCCTTTCTTATTTGAAAGGCCACAAGCAGTGTTACTGGTGACTCATGGCTAAGTCCCACAATGTGCTGTGTTCTTCAGGTAGGCTCACCTCAAGGGACTAGGGACACCACTACAGCATACTGTAGAAGAGGGCGAAGAGATGTACCCAGCTGGTACTTCCACATGATGCAACGGCAAGCTATGTAGAGACATTAGTTCCTGAAAGCCATAGAGGACTACCAGAATGCAGCTGGTCCTAGCTAGTTAGGTTTATCTGCAAGGCTAATTAGATCATATGCAATGCCATACAATTGTGGTTACAATGTTTTCAGGTCTGAAGCAGGTTCAGCTGACAGCAGGCTGGAGCTTTCTTTGCTATTCAGATGTGCAAATACATGCTAAACTGCCTGCTCCCTGAGGAAATAAGAGGACCTCAGTTCTCCCACAAGAGTGTTAAACAAAGCCACCCTGCCATAGGTTCTGTTTCTCTATTTGGCCTAATATTTCGCTAACAGTCTAAGCAAAATAGAGCAACTTCAACACAATTGCTTGAGAGACACCCAGCTCAAGGGGACAAAACTGTCCACTAGCTAATGCACACTCTTGGGAAGGCAGTTGTGGTTGAAGTGGTCATAGCAGGTAAAGGACTTACATGGTGTCTTCCACATCCCAGGCAAAAAACCAGTACAATCAAATACTCTGGTCCTACTCACCCGTAGCTGTGTGTTAAGTCTTATAGCCTTGACTGCATTCTAATTCAGATTATCACAATCTGAATAATTAAGACTGTAACCTATATTTGCAGTTAGAGAAAAATGATATCTCTGTTCTCTGAAATTCTCATACTTAACAATATTGTGCAAAGGATCGGCTCTGCCCTCTACCTGACGCACCCATATTTTGGAAGGAAATGAGTAATCTCTTGAGACATGCAATCTGAATTTCCTCAGACATTCAGTAAGAGTTTCTGGCTGCATGTGACTAGCAGAGTATGCTGTATTTTTACCTTTTTATTTTTCAGTTCCCTATGAGTGCTTCAATTAGTTCTCTAATGGGCTAAGCTAGAAAAAGTGCAAAATATTCTGGAACTGCTAAGTTCGGCAAAGACTGGGCCATGTGAACTGAGTTTCAGATATCTGTCTGTAAAGAAATGTGTGATTAAGGAGAGAGGAAAAACTAGCTAGGCTGGGATAAGAAATGAATTTGAATATGGGAGGGAGAAGTTAAAAAGGAATCCTTAAATAGTTGAGATAAGCTTTAGTATCCTTATATCTTTATTTGAACTAGACTGTTGAACATTCATAGCCTGTCTATCTCACATCTATACCCCTTGAGATATGCCTTATATAATTAATCACCTGGGGAGTAATAGATTTGTTAGAGTTGATGTTAGTGTAGGTCTGTCCTTCCCGAGCTAGCTAATACCAAGCAGTGGCTTTCCTCCTGTATAAGGGAAAGAAGCTTTGTAGGAGTGCACTCAACACATTCCATTTGTCCCGACTCAAAAAACTGTTTAGTATGATACTCTTTTTGTGGTACTGACTAGCAGTTCCTGCTTGTTAGGTAGTGGTGTGCAGAGTTTATTACAGTACCAGATCTATCAGACTCAGAGGACATTTTTTTCTTCCTTCTATTATTTCTGCCTCTTCTATCCATTCCCCTAGGGAAACTTTTCATTAAATTCTTGTAACAATTAAAGAAGGGTTCGTTACAGAAAAGAAACTGAGTGGAGTGTGAATCCCAACTAAATCTTTATGTGTATAACCACCTTTACCTTAAAAGTATCTTGCAAAAGATAGCAAGAGGGGCCTTTTGCTGATGGGACTTCCAGGTACAACGGACAGCAAATAAACTGCAAACTCTCTTGTTAGTTCTCATATCCATTTGTATATTACTGAATTTGCTCTCGTATCATATCTTTGAAATCTCAGATGACTCAGGCATAGATCATTTCTTGTAAATTCAGTGCAAGTTGGCTGAAACTTTAACATCTCAAGGAGTCTTAATAGCTTTCCAGATCTGACTTGTTCAAAATGCTGTTCAGACATGACCTGCTTAATCCTTCCAACAATTCAATAAAATGTTTAGCATATATAAGTAATGTTTTAGAGGTGAACAAATAACTCATGATACTTTATTTCTTGCTAGTTGCATATTTCTGCAAATTAAAAGTTAGTGAACACATTGCAACTATTTAGATATGCATTATTCAAAAGAATTTGGTAAATTCCTGAACAAGTGTTTTATTTACAAATTAATCACAAATGGTTGAAAAAGTAGTGTGCAGGAACCGAAAAATTATATGAGATTGGTTAGCAATGATGATCGTGTGATACTGCGTCATTTGATGATTAGTGTATTTATATAAAACACCAGCAAAGTGAAAATATTGTAATTTACAATTGCATAAACCATTGAATTTCTTTTTTCTGTAGAGATTTTCTGTCCAGTTGATATCTCTGTCACCCCAATCATTCCTCAAAAGGCAACCTGAAAGGACTGCAACTGAATGCAAGCACGTTTTCAAAATCATATTCAAGGTAATAGTTTTTTCTTAACTTCAGTAAGTTATTGTCACACAATATTACTCAAGAAAAGACAAAGCAAATAAACCACAGGTAGTATCAGCTTTTGGTCAGTAAGAAACATACTTTCTCAAACACAGCTGTGTTTTCTAGATATGTAATGAAAGAAATAAGCTTCAATGCATAATTGAACTCTTACCGACCATGTAATAATATCCCAGATGAGTGTTTATTTTTCATTTCTAAAATATCGGCTTTCATTGTTACTTAAGCCAAGTTGTTGAGTAGGCAATGGATGTGTGGTCTAGTGTGACAATTCGCAGTTCTAAGATAAACTCACTGTGTTGTAATAACATTCAGCTCCTCCCTTATCTGTTTTTTTACCAGAAATTCAGGAACATGGAAATGTGCAAAACCAGAGTTTTGGTCTCGCTAATTTTGTGAAATCTATTTTCTGTGCCTCTTTGCCAGCCTCACACAAAACTCCTGCCTCCAGAGTCACCCAGAATTATGTCCTTTTGCTTATTTATATAAAGAAAGCAATTTCCTTCAGAAGTCGTCATTTATTTTCCTTGACAATTCCCATATAAATTATGTACAGCTCAGAAATGAAAAATGCTTTCCTAATTGCCACCTCTACATGCTCCGAGTGAACTCCAAGGAGCAAACTGGTGGTGGTGGTGGTGGTGCTGGGGTGTCTTGCCTTGTGTATTCTCCATCCATGGATGGACGCTTAGTGCTGTTTGGACCTGAGGCACCTCCCTGGGCTCCCTGTTTTCCAGGTGGGCTCAGGGAGACAGCTGCCCTGGCTTTGTCTGGGTATGCCTAGGTGGGAAGGTTTGATATTCGGTAAAGAAGCTTCTGCTGTTGCACCAGGAGGAACCAAATTAATTGATTCCTGGCTATGTTTAACCTGCAGACCTAACAGTGTCTGAAAATATGTTATTTTTGGGGAAAGGGGGAAATGATAGTTGCTGCTGATGTGTGCATATCCAACAAGGCAAAAGGACTGCCTGTTTGAGGAAGAAGATGCTACTGCTGAAGTAAAGCATTACCTAAAGTCATGTAAGAGGGGCAGACTGCTTGGCGTATATTTTATGCAGCAAGTTTAGCATTCCAAAACTTAGCATTGTTATGCCTGTCGGCCTCCTCACCCTGTTCACCATATGATGTGCACACACCTGCACCTTCCCTCCTAAAGCCAGACTGGAACTAGCTATTATCTTTGTGTCTGAAAACAAACATGCCTATTATGGTCTAAAATTAGAATACTTTTCCTTCCCTTCCACCTTTCACAGTGGTCATAAACTGACTAACAGGGAGGCTGCTGAAATTCAGTAAGTTTCTGTTTATATATACAGACCAGGTCTGGTTTTAGTGTTCCTGGTAACTGGAAAAGACAGGCTTAACTATTCATTCCCACACTTCTATGTTTAGGGCACAGCCTAAATATGGCTATGGCAAGACTGGCACAAACAGACCTGGTGTGAACAGAAATTTTTCCATTAATGAATCCAACTAAAATCTGGTTCTTACTTTCTTTAGATATGAAAATATTTTATCAGTAGCTATAAATCTGATGTAATCCCTCTATCCTCTCAGATTATGTATATACAGAGGAAAAACGCAACACTGCATGCAGAGTTATCATAATATAGATACTGGGACTAAATCAAACACTGTTCACATCTGGCTTGACTCAAAATTCCTCAAAAGCAGTAGAAAACTTTCCTTGACTTTGACTGTCTTTGGCCAGGTCCATATTAGGCATAAGAGCCCCTAAGGATTTATCCGTAGGTACAGTTAACAGTTTGCCTATGCAAATACCAAGTGTTTCCCGAGTTGTGTGAATGTTTGCATTTTTTGAAAGCTCACCTGCTCTTCTGGAGGTTTAAATATTTGATTTAATTATTCTAACATGCTGCATAGAACAGAGAGTGAATAAGAAAGGAGGGGGGCTAAGGAGAAGGATAAATGAGTGGAGAGGAGAGAGAGAAGTCAAAGTAGAAGAAGCAAAATTAAAGGGAAAAGAATGGGAAGACAGTGGGGGGGAGAGTGAGGGAGATGAGAAAGAGCACATCCTGCAGGTGGCCCGGAGCCCGATTTACCTATCCTTGAACTGCAAATGAAAGAAATGAAAGTGGGAATACAGAATGCTTGGTGCAAAAATGGTAATTCGTGCTCTGATATATCGGTTTCCAGGTTCTTGTTGCATGGTGTGTGCTGGGAGGCCCAACCAGCAGGAGGGAGGGGCAGAGACAGGCTAGAACCACCTACAGAGAAAATGTCTCTCCTTCTCCCCTCGGTTCCCCCTGTACTCCCCCCACCCCCAGCTCTCTACACAGCTGCTTGTGGCTCAGTTAGTCACTGATGCATTCAGCATGCCTGTGCTGCATGCTTGGACAGCCGGTGGCAGCTGCTATGTACAGGTTTCCTGCCCCATCTCCAGCAGCAATGTAGTAACTAACTGGGTAGAGTGGTACAAGAGCTGTGAATGGGAACTGGTACTGTCATTGCCTGCCTGTGCTCTGCTGGGAGCCATGGAGATCAGCCAGGGACCGAGTGATTTGGGATGGTGCTAGGAACAAGCAAGCTGATGGGGCCACATGGTCTGCCACAGGAGAAACCTTGCTGTAAAGAGTTTCTTATGGCCTAATTGAGCGATTCTGGCTGTCAAGATTTTTGCCTGTGTCGGATTAGTGAGTTGTTTAGGGATCTGGGGCAAACCAGTAAAACAGGCTGATGAATCCACGCAGTAGGTGCCAATCTGGGTTGCTGCCTTTCTCAGAAGTAAACAACTAGGAGCCATTGTTCATCTTCCTAACTCTCTGCAGGACACAGGCTGTAAATTACGTCTAGGAACAAAAGGCTGATGGGAGTAGAACCGGGTGCCCAACTTCCCAAGGGAGTGCTTGCCCTCCAGCCAAAAGAGTAGCTTTTCTGGCTTAAACCAGCACAGGCTCTTATGCCTTCCCACCAGCACTCCATGCCCAAGTGTGCAGTACAGGATTTGCTACGCTGAAGTATTTACAACTGTTTCCATTACAAAAGCTGGTTTCAGGGTTGATCATGGAAATTAAATCCAGTCTGAAACGCAGAAACAAGATTGCAGTCTAGGGACATAGGAGGAAATCTTATTAAAAATACCATATCTTATTGACATTACAGTTAAATGAGTATAAAATCCTCACTCCTCTCCCAAAACTGATTTACAGCCAGTCTCACAGACCAGCTGTAGTCTGTGCTGAATGTATGCTGCCATGACTAGAATTACTTAATGAGATTTGTACTTTTTATGTTCACCAAGACTACGTTCTTCAGCTCCCCATAACAAACTTGAAATTTCCACTACAATACGTTCAGGAAAGGATGTTTTTAATATTTTATTTTTTTAAAAAAAAGTCTGCTGATAATAGTGGGAAAAGAAAAGGTTTTCAAATAGAGAGCTTCCTTTTTTGAAGTTTCTGGTTTTTACAATAGACATGCCAACTATTTTGACAGAAAAAAAAATTTCATTCTTCCCACCTTTCAGTTGTTCCCATTTGATCATGAAACCACTCTCCATTGGTGTCTCTCTTTTCATTGTAAGTTCAGGTACATTCACTTTCTGATCTGTCCACATAACAACATCCAAGTAAGTATACATTATAAGGAGATGCTGCCCCACTGAATTCCGTGGAATTTTGGCCTTTGACTTCAGCTAGGCCAGAATTTTATCCTCTATAGGGATTCCCACAAAAATATCTCTATATCACTGTAAGCCATCCATGTTCCTTTTCTAGGGCTCTAAAACACATACTCCCTAATAGGATTTTTATCAAAATTAATTGGTGCTGGCTACAGTTCATGTATGTGATAAAATCATGCCTGAGTTATTTTGGTGCTTCTGTACTATATTGCACCATCATAGATTCAGTATCTGCTATTTCAAAGGCTTCACAGGAAAACACTTTTTAACATGCTGGGGGTTTATTCTTTTTAGTTGTATTGTTTCGTTCTCTTTTGAAAACTTAATTTAATTATTTGGTACCATTTATTATTTTACAAATTTTTAGTGCCAGTAATTTAACTGCTTGTTGCCAACGGAGTAAGCAAATTCCAAAAGTTTAAACATTTAACTATGTGATTTGTGTTGTTAACATATAAATCATCAGAACATGGGAATGGGAAAAAAATGATAGGCTCAACTTAAAGTGATGGTCTGTGGCATTTCCTCAGCTGAAGATTTGATTTAGGATTTTTCTGTTCCTATATACAAATATTGTCTTAAGCTAAAGGAAAAGTTATGTATTTCTCACAAAGAAACTCCCAAAACAAACAAACAAACAAACAAACAAACAAAAACCACCAAAACCCCCCTTTTCCTAGAGCTGTACATCTCCTTTGACTAAATTTTCTGGGTAGCATCAGGCCCTGTACTCTAAATTTGGACTGCTGCTTACTTCAGGGCAACATGTTTTAGGGGAGAAATTCCATTTTTGGGTGGGAAAGAAGGAAATACTTTTGTGTCAGCTTTTTTATTTGTTTGTTAATGGTAGTTCTTTGAAGTGTTCAGTGCATTGGAATGCAAGTGTGTGTCCTAGGCTGGCATGTAAGCAGGCAGATGGCATGTGAAATGGATAAACTTACATGTTATATACATCCAATTCATTAATTATTTCTGTGCTTATCACATGAAATGACGTGCTGTGATGAATTATTTTTCTTGTACACAGCTGTCTCTTCCTTTTGCATTAGGTATTAGCACACTCATGAAATTGGTCTAAATGTGCCTAATCTTAACCCAATTTTATAGAGTAACAAGCAAGACAGAATTTCCAGAGTGGAATACCATTCATCCCCACCAAACACACTAAGATGCATATCGAATAACATTCAGCATTGAGAAAGCAACCTGTCCATAATCTGATGTCAGAACGGCTAGAATTTGAAACTTCAGACCGTGAAGAGACTAGGAATTTCCAGCCCTGATAAAATAAGAGTTCTGCTTCTGTAACACTTGCTCACATCCCTGAAACAGACATTTTTCTCCACTTACCTGTGCCAAATAAAACTTACTTTCACTTTTTCATTCCATGTAATTGTGAATACAGGACATTAACAGAGAGGTATTTTATGTTTACCAAAAAATAAGACTCAAAGATACCTAAATTTTAATTAAATACTCCATTCTTCATTTTCATCTATAGGGGTGAATTGTAAACCTCATTTAGCAATTGAAGAAAAAGATAAGCTTAACAACCTTAAAACATGCATTAACTGTGCACCAGCTCTTTAAATCCCACTAGACTTCATTCATATAATTTGATGCCAAGCTATAAACATACAGGAATTCACAGAACTATTTCTTTTCCACTGCTATAAACACTGAGGTATATAGGAGATTGTTTTTTCCTTGCTTATAAAGCCATTTGTTTCAAAAGAAAAAGTAGCGTATTCGCTAAATAAAATGTGTTTTATCTGTAACTTCAAAGTTGCTAGCTTCTTAATAAAAAGATCCCCTGTGTTTTAAGGAAAGATTTTCACTTTAACTTTGTCCCATCAGATATTCTAGACCCGTAGGAAAAGCCTGTTAGAACCTGTTGCTAAAAATTTGGCTGATTGAGGAAAGGATAGCCAACCATGTGTAAGTCAAAAGTCAAAGAAAAGGCGAAGTCCTGAAAACCTCTTTGTGTAATGTTCTTGTGCCTGTAGCTGGAAAGACCTGTCTGTATTTTTCCATTGTTCATGTTAACAGAGATTAAAAATTAGTGAGAAAATTCTTTCAAGTGGGAGGGCTGGCAAAATGGTAATCTGATATAGAACTATTCATTTCAAATTTGCCGAGTGAAACTGAAATCTAGGCATTACTGGCTGTCAATCATTGCCACATGTGGGTTGTTAAAGGTGAGATGTACTGGCTTTGGTGATCCCTGACCCAACCCCTCATTCCACTGCACACAAACCACTGCTGCAATTCTGCAGCTCTGAAGAGAGGCCAGTGTATGAAGAAACCATGAGAAATCACTAAGGCACACAGCAGACATAGCTTTCGCTTATCTACAGAGGCTTTGAGGTTTTCACCAGGGATTTCATGTGGCATCTACAGTCACACAAAACCTGACACTGCAATGAACATAAGTCCCTCAGGAACTGAGACCTCATCTGAATGTCAAAGACTGTCGTATGTTCTTATCCTGTTTCTCTGCTTTGCAAATTTGGAATAGCAGGAATAATTCGTCCTGTACCTCATACCATTGACACAATAAAATAGCAGCCTTAGTCCTCAGTATCACTGCTGGCACTGGCATCGGTTACCACTGTTGTTGGAGCAGCCTGTGCGGAGAAGCCCAGGGCAGAATGGGCTGTGGGAGACTGAGCTGCCTTGACTTACCTTCTGTGCATGGTTACCCTCCAGGGACAAACAGAAGCATTTTAGACAGGTCCATTGCAGAGCAGGCATTTCATTTGCTTTAAATAGAACTGCAAAAAGAGAAAATGATGAGATGGGACAAAATAAGCAAAATATTTAGGGGAAACCTGTGGGCAGTTGTAGGTGTGTTGCTGGGGTTCAGAAAAATCCAGTGCTTTATGATGAGATTTTAAAATGCAGGAGGGGAGGCTTATAACAAACAGTGCCTTTCTGCGCTAACTCATGCAAGATTGTACAAATTTTCCTGCAAGTGCAGTAAGTATAACTTTTAACTGTACTTGTGTAAGAAGAGGAGGTTTAGTGCCTCTTTAAAACTCGAGTGTGGCTGCTTAGTCAGTACTAGCTCCCCCCTTCCCCCCTCCTTCTTCCACTGCTGGGTAACTTTTGTTGCAATATGGGTGTGACTTTTGATGGAGCTCCCCCTCCCAGTTATGTCATTACTTCAGTTCCTTTGAATCTGAATAAAAAGTGCAGCAAACTTCAGACTCATTGACTGCAGGCTTAACGAGCGTCAGGGCTTTCCTTCTTTCCGCAGCTTGCAAGGATCTCTGGATTTTGCAAAACAGTTCCAAGAAAACAATGGCCAGCTTCTTATGGGCAACTTTTGGATTATGTTTACTGAAGCTTTGTCTAACAGAAACACGTAAGTTTTTTATGAATGAAAACACTTATGGTTGCTAATAGGTTTATGCTTCAGACACCAAGAACTCTTCTGCTAGAGAGCTAACAGCTTTCTTGCATCTATATAAAGTTTTATTATTTGGAAGAGTTATCAGAGATGGTTTAGAACTGTAACTTCAGCTGTGCTGGTCTGTACAATCACGGAAAGCTGTGTATTGCTTGTAAAGGGCAATTCCAGATCTATAAAAAGTGAATTGCAGATCATTAAAGTTAAGTTCAAACTAAGAACAGAAGTACATGAGGGAATTTAGAATAGCTCTGGTAAAGCTTGGTTCGACAATGTGACTGGTGTTACAGACTTAGTTTTCTCTCCCAGCTCCATTTCAGACAGTAGAGAAAAGGGGGGGTGGGGGGTGGGAGGGTGAGTGGAAACCCCCCCACAACATACAACCGCTGCATTCTTGAACTTACATGGGCAGAACTAACAGATAAAACATACTGCATTTGGACATAGCCTGGCTGAATAGAAGCAAAACTGCAGTTATCTGTGGCTGAAATTTGGAGAGCTTTTATGCCAAGCATGCTTGTTTCTGACTTCTTAAGGTTTATTTGGGGCAGACTGGCAAGATTTTGGAACACAGAGGGTTAGAGTTGACTGCAAAATTCAGTTGTTTATCAATTAACTTTTTGTGTCTTTGTTATGTGCTTCAAATATTTGTATTTAAAAATGAAACATTAATACAGAGAAAAAAACCGAAATTTCTATGTCCAAAATGAGAATATGCTTTTGAAATTTCACATGGTGCAGGCTCAACCATGCTTGAGGGAAATGGCCATGCTTTTAACAGACTCTCACTGTGACAACAACTGCCTTGAGGCATTTTGTGGCTAGGGATAACAATTATACTTCTACATTATTTTTCTACTCATTGGCTTCAAGAGACTAACAAAATACATTTTTCATGGCCATTGTCACCCAAGAGCTGTGTGTGTATGTATACTAAATACATATCTTATTTGTCTGAGCAATAGTGCATACTTCTGTAATGGCTGCAGCAGTGCTGGGCTGTGAATGGGTGTGTTGAAGTGAACAGTTCCCAGCGTATCTGTGGTAGCTGAGGCACCCTCATTGCTTTTCGTTCTAAAATTGTCTGTCCATTGTACCAAAATGCTCTTGCTAAAATCAGGTATATGGATAAAGCCCTCAGAGAAAGGGCAGAGGTACTGTAGGCAGATCAAGTATGTCTGACTTGGTCGAAGCCTGTATGCTGTATAAGTATTATAATTATTCAGTTACTGCCTGCTCAACTGATTTCTCCTTTTATGAGCTGCAGGAGCATCCTAAAGAAGCAGAGTCTGCACTGACTCTGAGAATAATACATTTTTACAGCGAGATGTAGCAGAAAACCCCCTCTTTGGTGTAGTTACAAAAAGTATGTCAAACTTCATGTATGCCCCACAGGGAAGTTTCTTTAGTGGCTTAGAGAGGTATTAGGCTATAGCTACAATATATTTTAATTGGTATGTGGTACATTCCAGCATGACTTTGTAGTCAGTAGTGACTTCAAAACAGCAGTTGATGGTGTGGTGTTTTGTTGTTTTTTTTTTTAAACCAGTGACTTTACTGTGTATCACAGGGTAGTTGTCATCACTATTGGGAAAGACTTTGCTTGAAGACAAAATTCAGATCTACTCCTGAATAGGAATTTAAATTCTTTTAGTACAGAGTTTTGCGAAATTAGAAAGCACCTGCGATTACTGTTAATGTGGTTACTGAAGATGAGCTACTGAGAGCAGCTGAAAAACTTACTCATCCTGAGTTCTGTGCTGTTGTGCGTGTGCTGTCACTGACATATGAGCAAGGTGCGTTCATGATATTGACGTGACTTTTGTTGTTTAAGGAGTCCAGATCAAGGAGGATATAGATGCTGTCATCTTGGTTAATGATGATTCTGGGAGAGATTTTCCCCTGTGAGCATTATATATTTGTAAAAATATTTCTCTCAAAGTTTTCCTTGATTAATACAAAGTGAATCCTAGAATTTTGACACCCATACTGAAAGAAGCTGGAATAGAAGTAGTAGTAAAGATGAAATGAGAGAGGATGAGTCCACTAGTGAGAGGGAGGAGCTTAGCTATTAGCACTGGAGATATTGCCAGAGTCCCGGTACAAGGTAAAGCTCTGAGACAGGGCTACTTACTGTACCTATCAGTCAGTCACAAAGGAAGGACCTGCCTGCCTCTTGACTTATATATCCATTATGTGAATTTGTAAATAACACAGTTTGAAGAAGCTATTTGTGCTAGTTTATTTTCATTTAGTCCTTGCAGTGTGTATCTTGGCTATTTTCCCAAAGCTGAAAAGTAACGAGACTTTATTGAAGTTCACTTGAACTTCCATCATCATTTAACATGAAGGTTGCATACTTGCCCTTGAAATACTCTCACACAGAGAGCCAACAAACCATGGCAGAGGATTGTCTTGCAGTCTTGGAAAAATGTTTGTTGATTCTTTAGTTAAAGGTGTTCACCGCAATGTAGAACCATTATCTTGAAAACAGGAAGTCAGAGAAAGGCTTAATGAGGAAAGAGCATTATACAATTGAGGAATAACTTTTTAAACTAAATGTTTTAAAATCACTGGTAGCCGTAGCCAAGGTTAAACAAAATGTTCCCCCATACCTGGTGTGTAATTCTTTCCAGAACAGTTCCCATGACTTTTATTGGCCAGGATTTGAAGATGGTATTACTATTGAAGTTAGTCATCTAGCACCTAAACTTCCATGAGGTTCTGCTGTAGCAAGAACATCCCAGCAGGATGAGATGTCCTGAGATACTGATAGACAGGTATAAACAGCAGAGAGAATCATGAGCTCATTACTGCTAAAATATTTGTGGCAAATATGGGTTCACAAGAATTTCATTAAGGTGTTAAAAAATGCTTTCATTGAAGGACAATTGCCATTTCAAATGAAAGAACTTAAGGAAGAGAGCAAGATAATATAGTGAGTAAAACTGTAGATCTCAAAGGAAGTTTGATTGTATAGCAAAGAGCTTGGGGGATTGCAGGAAGCAACTAAAATTAGTTATATAGACATCATGAAGACTTGAGAAATTTAAGTTAGAGAAGAAACCTGAAATATATCCAGGCAAGAATCTAGTGTAAACCTCTGCAGACATATCCACTAATTTGGATGCCAACTGTCAGGAAAATGGGGAAAATAAATGAGGAATAAAAAAAGACAGATAGCAGCAGCAATCAAGTTAATGCATAATAGGAGCGGAACCTATAGATAAGTGAAAAGTTAAAAAAAGTAAAACCAGCATTGCTGACATGGCATAGGAAAAAGCTCTGGTGAGCTCTGTGGGATATGGGTTCATTAAAAAGCAAAGAGCAAACATGGCAAGATGGCGATGTTCTTGCCAGAGAAGAGATGGCATTCAGAGGGAGTGGCCAGACGGCATCAGTAATTAGGTTTGAAAATAGGTTGCAAGGCGCATTGTTTCCAAGGACAGATTAGATAAGGACAGACTAGATCAACATCTTTAAAGGACAGTTTGGGTGTTGGTGGTTATGCTACTGGGTAAGAGGATGGAGTAGAAGACCTCTGCTAGCTCTGTTTCTTCTTTGATAAACTAATAATTTTAGTTCTGAATGTAGTTGACTGGTAGTGGAATACATTATAGAGGAGCAATGAAAAAGTGATGTAGAGTTTCTCATATAAGGAGAGGATAAGTCAGTTCAAGAGCTTAGAAGTCTTTTGGAATTCCAGAGATACTGTAAGAATACTCCTCCATTGGCTTTTCTGGTCTTCTTGCCTCACATTTGTTCCCACAATAATGGATAAGTGTTTGAAAATATAGGCAAGATAGAAGACGATAACTCTTAACTTCATATGACATATATTCCATTATTTAGAAAAAAAAATTTTTTTTAAAGAGAACCCTATGTGAGAGAGCAAGGGAAGGTATTCTGCCAAACTCTTGCCTAAAATTGCTTTTTCCAGGACCAAGGTTGAATGCATATAGTCACCTGTGAACTGTAACTTCACAGAGTGGATAATCATGAGATAAACATGACCCACCGCAGTAATCTTGCCTACTTTGAAAACAATACAACATTGTACTGGAGCTATTCATGATGTTCAGAACACATGATATTTTAGCATCAGCTGGTGACTGAAAACACGCTTTACCAAATCCAATTTTTCAGCACTAAATTGAATTCTTAGACTAGAGCAGTTCAAACTTTCAACTGAAGGCCAGCGAAGTGAGAGGAGCAAAAAAGAAGTTGGGTTTGTCACCAACACATCTCTGAAACATACATCATGGTTGCTACCAAGTAAAACCCACATCCACAGTCTGTTTTGTTCTTTGCCTTTACTCCCCTCTTTGTGATATATCTGGTGGTTTGGACTGGTCTCCATGGGTTATCAACAACTGTAGGCGTGAAGCCTGTTTGGCGTAGCTGCTGGTCAGACTAGACCAGAAATTCATCAGCTGTTAACATGTAGTTGTCTTTCACTCCCAGGGAGGTAATAATCATTTCAAAGCCATCAGACACTGTAATTATCAGTGACCATTATGGCTGCTGCTAATATTGGTGGCACAGAGGATTGTGTCAGTCTGGAATGTTTATCAGTTTGCTCCCTTCCAAATCACAGGCTTCCCTACGGTGGCATCAGCAGTTATCTCAGTAGCAGCTGGTGGTGATTTTCCTCCCTTGCCGCGGCTGCCGGAGCTGACCCCACCCAAGGGACAACCGAGCAGCTCCTCATATGAATGAGTTTGCAGGCAGTGAAATGGCAACTGAGAGAAAGAGGGGTTTTCTCTGGAGAATCAGTCAGACTGAAAGTTTAGCTAATTGTGATTTAAAATTCAAACCTTTGTGACTGTTTCCTGCCTAACAAAACCTGCAGTCATTTTTGGAGTCTGTGCCTACAATTAAGAACATAATTGAACTCTCTTTTGTATGCACTAACTTTGGGACTTTCCAGTTCCTCTACATGACAACACTGGCTGTGCTAGATAATGCAGCAATCTTATTTCAGTACGATAACTTTGAACCTTCACATTGTGAAACAGCAAAAAAAGAAGACAGAAAGGAGCTGAAGAATAAACTATGATTTTAGCAATTAGTAACGTGGAAGCTCAAGCAAACATGACAAATCAAATTAAAAATCACAGAGAAGACCTGAATCTTACATCTGCAGTTTGAAAAAATACGTTGCTTCATTTTTTTCTTTCCTTCTCTTGATGACTGAGCTCAGCGCAGTAGCTGGAAGCATTAAGACTGTGTTGTATCTTTGCAAAAAAAAAAAAAAAGAAAAAAGGAAAAAAATCAGACATGCAGCAGCTGTGGTAAAACTTCCGTCTCTGTTTCTGTTAACGAAACTGTTCCAAAAGCAATGTGAGATGGTTATAAAAGAGGTTGCCAGGGTACAGGCTGACAGCTGCCTAGGAAAATGGCATTAGCCAGCAATCATCAACTACACAGTTAATGTCTGATTTATTAAATACCTGCTTTCGTAAATAAGAAGCTACCCTTGACAGAATGTAAAATAGTAAAAAAAATCTGATGTGACATAGCTTTTGTGGATTATATATGTCTCATGGTGGCAGCATGTTAGCAAAACAGGTTCTCAGAAGTATATTTCCCTAGGGGGCTTTTTTATTGTTATTTTTGTTAATAGATAGGTGTCTGTAAAGAAGCAGGGTGTGGTATGTGTGGGTAGATGTAATGAAGAGTTTCTTGCAGCATTCCCATACAGAAGTGAAAGGTTAACTGGAGCTCAGCATATGGGTTTTGGTCACACAGGACCCTCTGGGCAGATGTGAGAGACCTCTGTCGAGGCAGAAAGCAAGCTGGTATCCAAATTGGGGTCTAGAAGTCAAGCACCAGCCTTGAATTGGCAGCTTCTCTGAGGGAACGTGTCTCGCCACCAGGAGCACTTATCAGCAAGGGCTTGGTATCACACTTGCCGGAGCAGCATGAGCGCCACTGTTCTCAGAGAGTAGGCAGAGCCCACATGCCCACTCAATACAGACTAAGCAAGCTGGCAGCCGCTCCTTCCACAGCATGTAAATGCAGTAGTTCAACAGCACCATGCAGGTGTTTGTGATGGCAGTGGTTAGTCCTTTACCTACTCTTTACCATCAGCCATGCACATCTTATCTACAAGGTGGAGTATCCCTACTGCAGAATGAGACTAAGGCAGTAAAAAGTACATCGCTGCTAGGGGCAGCCAGGCCTTCCCAACTCCATTACGGTGCTCTAGCTGAAGCTTCTGCACCAGGAATATGGAATAGTTAACTGGGCAGGTTCAAGGGAAAGTAGTATTTGCCAGTTATAAAGAAACATGATTCATTAATAATGAAGACGCTGAGGGTGAAGCCTGAACTCACCTTAGTGTTTCACTTTTACTCACTTCCCTGTTATTCCTCCTCCTGCTTGATTAGGTGTCCTCCATTAATTTGCATGTCCTTTCCCTTTTCTGTCATTCACTCTGGCATGCAAGTGTAGAAAAAAAGCCTTTTTTACTAATGAGTCTTCATAGTTATAAATGCAGGGTTTTGTTCTCTGTTTCTCTATATTTCTTACGCATAAATTCAACGCATAGGAACATCTACAACATGGAAGTGAAATAATATGTGTTCTCTTCAAATCAATTTCTCCAGTAGCAGTGCTATAAAAATCAGTTAAATCTTATCTTTGTTGCTCTGACAGTTTATCCTGTTTACTTTTGTGTATGTTATCTGTACACACACTGAAGGCTGGCAGCTATTTTCAGTTTAGTGGCACTTGGTTCCTGTTAGACAAGTATGGTTTTCTTAAAACTAAGTATAGTTTTCTTAAAAAGTTCTTATTCAAGATTTATCTTTTTATGATTAGGGGTGTTGGAAGCTGTTTGGTAAATGAGAACTGACTTAAGTCTTTTGTCCTACTGTCAAACTTAACACTTCTTTTGGCTCAAGATCTTTAAAAGTTATTTAATAATTAACTGAAGAAATATGTCTTAAATTTAGTCAAGTTTCTCTCCTGTTTGAAGCAATACTTTTTGGTGAGAACTATCAGCTATCTCCTTGAGAACTTGTAGGTATTTGTATGTAAAGGCTTGATACTCTGGGAAAGATGAGTGCCAGTAGGCATAAAATGACCCAGCAAGTCAGAGACGGCAAGAATAGACCCACTGTCTCTAACCCGAAGGTGGGCCACCTGCTCACAATGCCAGAAAACCATGTGGCCAGAATGTTACAAGTCCAGAGGAGTTTGAGTGCCACTGTGCAGCAACTATGTGCATCCGGGTGGTACCCAGATATATCTTTTAAATGTCCACCTCTTCTTTTAAACAACTTTTTCTGTTTCTCACACCTTTTTACTGTTGTCCCCACTAATCCATCTCTGTCTCTCTGGGACATCTGGCTGAAGCAGTCTCATAAATCTGATAGACTCATGTAAGCATGATAGAAGGTTATATCCGTTCGATCCATTTGAAAATTCTGTTCAGCAGCTTAGTCATTCTCAGGCAAAAGGAAACATAGAGACCAAGTTCTTCTTACAAGAGATAGGCCTTAGAGAAGACTCAAATGACAAGAAAATTCTCTCATTCATATATTTTACGATTTTCTTTTGGTTTTGTCCTTCTGTGCTGTCAAGTCTCACTTACTGTCATTGTGTTCAACATAAGGCTAATAGGGCAGGAACATCCTGTGACTTCAGATCAGTAGTAACAAAATGCTACTCTTACATTGCACTAGCTAGAGTGCCTTTCTTTTCTGGGAGGAGCAAAAACTCTTGTAGCACAGGAAATAAAAATACTTTTTTTGAAATCTCATATTGAGCTCTAAACTCTTAGACTCCTCTTTTCTAGAATGTAACAAAGTAATTTTATAGCCTACAGATAATAGATGTTCGGTGGTTCCAGTTCATCACTGAATGGGCACAGCTACGATTTTAGGCAGGCAGCTATCATCCACAGTTCTTGTATTAAAAGCAGTAACAGGCAGAAGTTGCAAGCGTGTGAGACACCTTCCCATGGTGACTGCTTAGAGCGAAGTTTCTTTCCTGCTTTTGTGGCTTGCCTCAGAAAACCCTGGATCTGTTTGCTCACTGTTGTGGTGTAAAATGTTGCAGAGCCCTTCTCAGAGTGTGTATGATGAAAGACTTTTTTGTCTCCTGACATTTCCATTAGATCAGTCCTATTCATTCATTTTCTCGTGGCTGTATTTCCTGGCTGCTTGTTGGGCGGGAAAAGATCACAGTAGTTTTATTCTATTTTCTCAACATGTCCTTGACCTGCCAAGTCTCACACATTATCTGGTAGTGATATAGTTCATGTTCACACTGGACAGAGAACAACATTAACTGGCTTTTAAAACAGTGAAGCAGAGGCAATCTTAGAGCATCGTGGAAGGGTAAAGACCACTACAGTTACTCAGTTTTTTTCAGAGCATGTCTAGGCATAAGTGCTAGGCAGCATTTTCTTTCTCTGTGGGTTCATGTGGATTAGACAAAAGAGAAAACCCTAATTTATTAAGACAAATGACTGAATCCAAATTTGTTTTCTGTTAATACTTTGCTAAGAGTATATTTTTATCCAAGTAGTGTGTGTAACAAGTGGTTTCTATTTCTTTCTGGAGTTGGAACATTTTTTTCTTCTTCTTTTGTATTTTCTAACAGCTTCACTATTTATATAAAGCCAGTGGGGGCCAGCCCTATTGTATATTAGTATACATAGTATATTACATACAGAACAATGCAAGACCGTAAAATGTTGCAATAGTGCCCTTAAAGATCAGTGGAATTTCTACCCAACATTTTCCACTTGCAAATGAATTAACTCCTTAATTCATTTCCTTTGACAAGCAAAGGAGGAAAAGTTCAAAAACTCTCTCTACCTGACTAGGTTACCGTTCAAAATAAAATACAGGCAATGTTATTTGCTTCAACTGCTTCTATGTTGTCACAATCCCATTTAAAAAACAAAGTAGCATAGCTACAGCATTGAAAGTCATGCATCCAGCAAGGGTTATATCCACTAATAATCGACAAGAGTGTTTGTTGATAACATCTACTTGATGATACACATCTACATCTTCAAAGCTCAAGGTGCTCATTAGTAACAAGATGAAGTGTTTTCTCCCCAATATATCCTACAGCATCTTAAACATTTGAACATTTCAACATCGACATATGTCTGAGATGTATTCCTTCCACTTGTCATCGGCTGGATTCTTCCAAGTACTGTAGAAGAAGAGCTTGAGTTCTTGAAAAAGATTTAACGTCTTATGCTTTCTCAAACTATCACTTCAGAAACAGGTTGTCTCTCTAATGAAACTTTGTCCTGTATAATATTTCTTTTTCTTGTGTTACGTGGAGTTGACATAAATATTACATTTTGTCTAGAGCGGTTTACTATCTTATCTGGTGTGTGTTTCATCAACACATTCAGCACATTTGGAATCAGGCTGAATGTGTTTAAACTATTGTAGAACCTAAAATTTCAGCTCTGGATATACTGTTATTTAACAGAGTAAAGATCATCCAAGAGAGTAAGAAAGAAGTGATCTGACAAACACACTGACAGAAGATAACAACAACTTGGGGTTTTTGTAGCTCTTTGGAAGTCAGTGATTTTGTCCCCACCTCAAAATAAGTCACCCCAGCAATGTAGCTGTAAATAGCACATTTTTCTCCTAAGTCCCAGCCACTGTGCCATCAGCAAGATTAGTGCCTCTTTCACTTGAATTTCAGAAAGCAGCTATTTCAGAAATTCAGAAAGGGATATTTCAGCTGAGGCAAGCATTATTATTAGTAGTAAGAAAAAAGCCCTTGTACAAACATTCTTCTGCTGGTACAGAAGTGAACATAAGTACAGAGGACCAGAGCATTCTCTGGGAAGCTTTTATCTTAGAAACAGGAAACTCTTCAGTTACTAACTGGTAATCCAACATAGATCCTGGCTATAAAACCTTGCTTCAGCTGGACTATCCACATCAGAAAATACTGTTTATGAGTAAGAGCTAAGTATTTTCCTAATTTTTGAAGCATCCTTACAAACCATTGTTTGCAGACCTGCACTGAATTTAGTAACGGAATCGGTCAAATACTTATCTGACTTTATTGCTCATACCCATAGTACTCAGGCCATGTCACTTTATCAACACCAGTCAGAATTATATTACTGTTGACTCACAGCAATTGCAAGGCAACAGTTTGCAACATTTTAGCACCTTTTTCCCACCCTCAACATGATACAAATATATCTACAATAATGGTCATAGCAACATGTTCAAGTCCTAATATAAGTCTGCCTTTTGCTTTTTAGCTTACTGGTTTGGTATCCTGAATTGGCTGCTGTATTGGGAGATATCCTGATATCTCCCATCCTTCCAGGTCAAATAGTTTTAAGAGTCAGCTGAATTAGCAGTGTTTCAGGAATTGGTATAGTAAGGTGTGTCTAAGACGTGCTTTCAAACTGTTCAAGAAAGACAAATGGAATCTATACGCAACGACTGGTAGCAGATCATCTGGAAAAGTGGTTCCATGCTGCGTCAGCTACTTCTGCGGTTCCTAAGAGAGATCTCTGCTTTGTTTAAAGAACTTTCCACTTTTATTTCTTGCAAGTATGTGATGAGACCTTCTTACTTCTAATTCCAGAACGCTATACTGACTTGCTTTCCTTTCCAGCTCTGATACCAGCTTACTGGTCTCAAGCTATCTTTCCTGTATATAGCTCACTGTTAATATTCATTGTCATGTGGTAGTAATGGGTCACACAAGATCAGTTTCTTTGTCTTAGTTTACCTGACAACTCAATGAATTTTATGTAGTATCTGAATTCACAGAATATTGAGGCCACACTGCCAATGCCTCTTTCCCATTCTTCCCACGTGCAAATGCATCTTCCCTGCCTCTTATGGATTGTTAAGTTTAAATAAAGGTTTTTTTTTAAAAAAAGGAAAGATATATTAAACTCAAGGCATATCATTATTCTCACCACATTTCTGATAGCAACAGCATTGTGTTCATACTAATGTTAACTATGATCTCCAGTTATTAAACATACCTTTTTACTAAACCAGTTATAAAAGGTTCAAAACTAAGACTGTAAGAATTATTAAAGAAGCCTAACTGAACATCTAACTTGAGATACTAATAACTTGCATACATCTTAGAAAAGTTTCTTGCTAGTCATTACTTTCAGTATAAATCTCAAGATTCTTAAAACTGTAGTATATGGATGGATGGAGTAACACAGAGTCCAGAAAATGGAAATATTTTCCCACCAAAAATTCAAGTGGGAGCTGCCTGCTGGCCCAGGCATTCTGGTTACTGGCTATGGGATCCTTGCCCTTATGAGTATCAGCAAAAAAACAAAGGGAGTAGTGGATGTGACAGTGTTCTCTTCCATCGTCAGAAGCTTGCACTGATTTAAGGTGGGGTAAGACCTTTCCCATTGATTTCTATAGATTCTAAATGAGATTTGCTTAAGTAGATTGTGTTAAGCATTACACACTTTTTACAAAGTGATAATTTCCAAAGGTAGGTTTTGTTTGAACCATACTTACTTCAGATCCCAAGCCAAGTCTTTCTGCCAATGAAAATACTGTTTGGATTTTTTTTTCTCTGTCTGTCCTAATATTTCCAGAGCAAAATTTCAAGGTCTTCAGGAAGTAAAAATGAAGTGTATTTCACAAGTTTTACTTTTTTCAGTAGGGTGCAGTATGCCTCCAATGCTCCTGAAAGCACCATGGTTGCCATCCCTCCATTGAAAATGTACTTATGACTGGGTACTTCTTGGGTTTTTATGGAGAGGAACACATTGAGGTCAACCCATTCTCCATCTCTGAAACTGCAGTAGCTTGTACATACAGCTGGATAAGCAACTTTCATTTTCATTACTGCCTGTGAATTAAGTTCTTCAGACTTCTTCCATGATCTCTTCTTCAGAGAATGCTTTCTTCCAAGACTGTTTCTTTACTTTTTCTTTTGTACCCAGTATTTCTGATCTCTTTGAAACACACCATTTGTAAGGTCTTGTGGGTAACAAGGACCAGACAGCACTGCTAGCAGAGGTTACTCAAAATCCCATTGTGGAAAGAAAATGGTATTTCAGTGTAACATCACAAAGCAGTCAGCTTTTGCTAACCATTGATTCTAACAAGTAAATTTCTTCAGGTTTTGGTTTTGATTTGATTATCATTCATCCAGTGATTTGTTAAGACTTAGAACTTTTCCATACTCTTGAGACCTCCAGAAGGCAGATGATATTATGCTTTATTCTGCTTTATTGTGAAAATCACAAATATTCAAAAGTAGTGTATTATCCATCTTTAAAACTGCAAAATTACATGCAAAGGTTACAGTTACATTCTTAATATGAGAAATCTGGATTTAGTATGAATCATTAAATCATGCATTACATTGGAGGTTTCACTTCCCCAGTTTCATTTCTAGCAGGCCAAATTCAACAGATTATCAGACAGTATTTTAATCAATATGCAATTACCAACTATGATCCCTGGTTTAAGTCTTTAATGTTGTACTACTTTGTACTCTTTGTAAGGTATCTTCTTGTAAATCTACACAAGAAACTTCTACAAAAGGTTGGGTTTCATCTTAATTTTCCAAGGCATTTGAAAAAAATGGAGAGGGAAAAGAAACTGGGAATGAGTTCATGTGCATTGTGGGGATGTTGAGTTTGGAATAACTACTAATATGTCTCCTATTTGGGCAGTCCTCTTCTGCCATTGTTTGTTACTAGGAAGTTGGCATGGGTCTTTTGTCTTTTGACATGTCTTACATTGTGAGGCATATCCTAAGCAGCTGCCTTCTTTTTAGTGTGACTGCCAGACTAATGTTACCTTCATTTTAACTCGCTGGCTTTCAGAGCTTTAAAAAAGATTCTTGGGGTTCCCTTCTCTGTTGTTTTCTTGCAAAGTGGACTTGTTAAAATCAATAGATGTTCTACTTCTTATTCAGCATCTTCTTTTCTCTTTTTCAGTTTTGGTCATTGTTTGCTTTTCCATAATGAACTTACTGCACAAATGAGTTTAAAATTTGAGAATCCTTATTAGTGGTTTTCCTGATAACTCAGAGGAGCAGAGGAAATATAAAAAACCATAGTTTTAGAACTTTAGAAATTGTTTATAAAAAAAAAATAATGCAATATCATGTGAAAAATAGTTTCAAATCACAGCTGGTATTATTATTGAGTAACAGCGCAAATCATTAAAATTCAAAATCTGTCATTCAATTGGACTTGTTAACTGTCGGTCTGATTTTGCAGTAATTTCTTATCTAAATAACCACAGACCTTAAAACAGACTTCTTGTGACTTGTCAGATCTTAGATGGAGGCTGAATGTAAAAGCTGTAAGAACACCATAAAATAATAATGTAATGGTTCTTTGCTCTTACAGCATTCTTTATCAGTAAATCTAGAATTGCTTTATTAAGGAGGTTAGTTGCAAACTGAGGCAAAGAGAAATGAATTGACTTATCCAGGTTATATCAGTGGGTAAATGACAGAGCAGGGAATAGGCATAAGGCCCTTCGACCTCCAGGCTGGAGGTATGTCTGCTGAGAAACACTGTCTCACCTGCTTTTATCCCAAATGACTAAATGGTTTGATTTCAGTCAAACAATGAAAGTCAGACTCCAACTATTATTCACCAGCTTTGTTTCATGTATGTTTCTTCACCTGGACTGCATGGAACTGATCCCAACTGATTTGCTTCACAGTCCCTGTTACTCAGCCTTTGGGGTTAGACTACTCATTGTACAGCCTGAAGCTTTCCTAGTATTGACAATGATGATTATGTTTTCATCATCTTGAGTAGGGCATATCTGATAACTGTCTAATTCCAGGACTATGATTTCACTGCCTGCAATTTTTCCACTGAGGTGCTGCACAGCTGTACCATGTTCTAGTGGAGTCTGAAAACTTTCAACTCACTATTGTGTGAAACTACTACAAAAAGAATAATATTAATGTCAACAGCAAGGACATTTATCGTAAGTGATGACTGTATAGGCTCACTCAGGATGTTTACCAGAGCAACGGTTGCCAAGCAGATAAAGTATGTTTGGAAGATGCATTAGCAGACTTTTTTCTTCCCTCAGCAGCTGCTGAGGAATGAAACATATTTCTTGTACTTACTTGCATTGTGAGTGACTCTGTGAATGCTTGATTCATGAATAGTGCCACCCCCACTCCCACTTTTCTAAATCAGTAGCCAGGAAAGCTATCAGATTGAGACACTGAAGACTTTTGCCCATCTGTAAAAGGAACAGAGACAATGACTTTGGTGGCCAGCGGGCAGATTCGTTAAGAACAGTTTAGAAGGAAGTCAACCGCCTGAGCGGGGTCCCACATCCTGTTTCCAGTGTGTACTTGCTGAAGTAACACAGCAATGTAAGGAGTACTTGTTAACATCTGGTGGAGAAAGGAGATCCTCCTGCTGCAGTGTATCTCTCTCTGGCCACTGTGTTTATCCCCAGCCACATCTCTCCTTTTCATTTCACAGATCCACCTGAGCCCACTTGGATCACAGGGTTAACATGGCTACGTCATGACTTTTTATGCAGTTAACAGCATACAGGAGAGTGAAGAAGCTACTATCTTATTTGCCTTTTCAGCCCAAATTACTAGGTACCCAAATATAACTGGGTAGTAGGAATAGCTTTGGCAACACTTCAAAGAAAGGTCTGATTTTATACCTTTGAATCTGTAGAGAGGCATCTTCACTTTCTTGTCACCACACCCAACTACTAAGAATATGTTGCCTCTATTTATAGCAGGCACTCCTTACAACATGCAGCTAAATTCCTTTTGAAGTGTTTTCCTGGACTTTTTTGTCTTTAAAAAGCCAGGTGTGCAGATTCCCTACCCGCCCACCCCCACCCCGAGTATCAGCAATATATTAGGGATATAATTATGGGTTGTTTTCTCTCCCATGCAAATTTTCAAGACTTACAACACTTTCCTATGCCAAACTGACACGAATATACGAGATTTTAAAAACCTCTATGGGGAAATTTTGGCCTGCGTTCCTTAAAGCATCTACTTGTATTGCAACCAGGTAAAGGTTCAAACTTAACTTTCTTAAATTGTTTTATTCTGTTTTGTGCAAACTAATTAATTAAGTTTCAAAATGAAAGGCAGTTTCAAACTGAGAAACAAACCCCTTGTTTTGCTTTATTTAAGTATCCACAAGGGATGCTTCAAGAATTGAAAACATGGTTTACTGCCACTAAATCTGGAAATGTATTTCCTATAAATCATTTTAAGTTTCACAACCTGTGAATACCCCTGAGAAGGTATTTCATCTGACAATTTCCAAGAACCTGTAAAGACTTACTTTCATTGTCACTATTTGGAAAAGCCTTGCTTATGGTGTAGGCAGCTTATTTCCAGGTTTTTTACTCTACTTTCTGTAGAGAATGGTGGCTGGCAGATCAAGAATATCATAACTGGGAGAACAGAAAAACATCACCCAGCCACGCTAAATGGCTATGCATGTTGCTTGATCCTTGGTGGTTTTGTGTTGTGACAGTAAAGGACTGCAGCCTCATAGACACATGCTTGCTTGACTCACATGGATCCTGCAGAATCTGACTTCTAAATTTGATCAGTGTGTAGTCATCCCAGTTTAGCCTCTGATTTTCCCAGCACAATTTTCCTTTCCCCATCAAGCCCTGAGGGATTCAGGTATAGGTGTGTTTTAATGATGTCGACACGTGTCTATTGGTGACTGCAGCTGGGATTAATGAATCATTTTACATAACCTAACAAACAGCTATCCAGTGATTTTCATCACTACTGACCTGGGCTTCAGTCCAATTTCTGACATAAAGGTGGAAGCCTCTGTATCCAATTACAGTTGTCTGGGCTGCGAATTGCCTTAGTGAACGGTTTTACTAATAGCCTCTGAAGAAATGATGGAATACTCAGTAAATAATAATACCATCCAGGCCCATGTGTATTGTAGTGTATTATTAGGTAATCACTGGATGATATCTTTGTACATTCAATTCTCCCGGATGTCAAAATGGTGGTAATCGAGATCTCTTAGTTGACAAAATGTCTTGGGTCTTGAAATGTTTCGTGAATCCATCCCATACAAAGTTTTGTATTCAGAGGGCAATTCATCTGGTCAGGAGTAAAATAGACATTCTTACTTAGCCATGAAGTTGTTTTCCTGAGAAACATTTTTTTTTTAAAAAAAAAAAAGATCAGCTGGAGATAGGTCTGAACTGAGAGCCAAGATCTGAACTGTCCAGACCTCAGATCTTAGGATTTATATGACCCCGTTTCTAGGTTTGCCTGGAGAGGAACCATAGTTAATAGGAGTCTCTTTTAAACAGATGTTAATCGGTTTCAAATATGCCACTTTTCTCTACTTCATTACTAGCATGCATTAAAGCAGGTGCTAATATTAAAAATGTAGATATCAGTGCTAAGCTAACAGTTGTTCCCGTTCAGAAGTGTCGCTACAAGATTAAATAATCTGAGATTATTACCCAAGTATATCTCCCTAGAGCTTGAAATCTAATAAATTTAGAACAACATTATTACAATAAATATAAGAACTATATTCTGTTAAAGCAAACAGAGAAGAAAACCATCTGCACTGTCAAACCCCTAGTTCTGTTGCTGTTTCCAGCTCAAATTTATCACATCCTGGTGACCTATCAATCATCTCAAACCACAAACAGAAAAGGAAAATCCCCTTGAGAACAGTACATGAACATTTCCTGGTTGCCATGCAATGCAGACTGTGGTTTTACCAAGAAGTCTGTTAACAACCTTGTGTCTTAAGTATTCTTCTACTTGTTTTTGTTTAAGAGGGGAAGGTTGTTTGCAAATCTTCCACTTCATTTGTTTTGATGTCTCTTTGCAGTTGATAAAATAACTTTTTTTTTTGTTTTTTTAATATAAGGCAGTATCCACCTCGAGAGTGAAACCTCCAGGTATTGTCTTGAAAACAATGAAAAGCAGGGAGCAGTGCATGAAACATCCATGCAGTGGATCAAAAATCTTTATGAAAAATCCACTCCAATGGGAAAAGTTAGCATGAGTCAGTGTTACTCATTGTACATAAGGGTTGAAGAATCAGGGTGGAAATGGGGATTGCAACCGTCTTCTTACTGTGACAGCTTCTAACAAGCTTCTAGTATTAAAATCAGGGTGTAACTCATACTTCCATGAAAGGACAATGCTCTTTAGTCTGTCTCATCCAATGCTGTTACACCAGTGGGCTCTAGCTAGAAAGTTGTCTGTGGAACTGCAGTTAGTGATTTTGGCTGAAAAGGATTAATTGACCCTGGTTTAGATATGTGAATGGCAATAGCAGAGAAGGGCTTGCATGCAGCTGCTTGAAACAGCACCAGAAATCCCAGGTAAGAAAGAAAGAAATGGCCTGTGTGAAAGTTAATGTTCTCCAGGCTCATAAAACTCAGTGCAGGCTTAGGGGCATTCCATGGCTTTGGGTTGAGTCACCCAAGTCTCATGGTCTGGACGAGATTAATGATGATGACAATGCAGACATACTTTCTGCCTTTTTAAAGAGCTATTATGAAACAATTTTGTCTTTCAGCTGTAGCAAGTCATGTGGATATCAGGAAAAGATCATGGCCTGTCAGCTCCCAAAGCCCGCCAGCTATAAGTGGGGGCAGAAGGGAAGGTTTGGGTAATGTTTGTGATTCCACTGTGAGTCCACTCTGAATCAGCTCCTTTGAAACTTCAAAAAGGTTGAAGGGTTAAGTAACAGTTTGGCACACAGTATGATTTTTGCATTGCCTTGTCTCTTGAAACAAAGGAAAAAAGCCATCTTTTGCATAACTGTGTTAAAGCCAGCTAAGTAACATCAACATAAAAGAAATGTATTTGACCTTCCTGCGCTATGGGAAAAGGTGGAATATGTGTTTAGATTTGGATTTAGCAATCATGTTTCTTTCTTAACTCAAAATTAGTCTATAAGCCTCAGCATGGAAAAAAATAATTTAAGGTGTTAATTCAGTTTAGACCCTGTCTTTTATTTTCTGTAAGTTTTGTATTGATACAACTAGAAATATTTTCATCAATTCAATTAATAGTCCCCATTGTCTGGATGTTAAAATATGAGAAGACAAAGTAAAAAATCTGGGTTGCCAGGTCCAGGCAGTACATTCTACATCTGTATGTTGCTGGTTTTAAAACATGGTATTTGCTGTCTTCACAGAGGAGATGCTGGGTTCATGCAATTTACTTAGACTATACAATTTCATGTGAGTTTTAGGTACTGCTGTAGTCCTTTTTCCACACTCTCTGCTTCATGACCAGAGTATCTATACTACAGCAATGTTATAAACATTTTTAATAGTAGGTGTAGAAGATATCATTAAGATAAAAACAAACCATGCTGTCTCAACATTACTTTAGGGCAAAGTGCCAACTAATTGGATGGCCTCAAAACTAGTTTTGGGAACTGAATTGCCACATTTTTGCCCAGAGTTTCCTGGACATTCATGTGATCTCCCACACTGCACGAGCGAGGCTTCTTGGGAGCTTTGACCCTTCTGTGTGTGTGTGCAGTGCAGTTGGTCAGCACATGTGCTGTAAGCCTGGTACTTCCCACAAGTGTCCTGCTGTACAGTACGTAATGCTGTAGAGACAGGCTGAGCATTTCCATGGAAAACGTACATGCATTGTAAATGTAGCCCACAAGTAGTTCCATTAAGCCTATTTGTCTAAATAAACCTATTTATTTTCAAGAGTTGGAGTTTAAGGGATTGGCTGCCTAGTAAGTGGGATTTTAACTACAGCTGGATCTCTGAGTGGTAGTGGAGCATATATTGTAGTGTTTTAAAGTGATGAATGGGCTGAGGTTTGATGACAGCTTAATCGAATTCACTCTAACCAAAAGTGAACTACATTTAATATTTCAATGAATCCAGATTGAGCTGCAAAATTCAAATGCAACCAAAGCAAACTGATGTGGTATCTGCTTTTATCACAAAAGTTCTTCAGAAATCAGCCTAAAGATATTGGAAGAGATGTTGATGTTCCAAACAAATCTAGTTCCAAAATCACTGAGCTTGTTACTTTTAAGTAATCAAATAGATCTTTGTGATCTGATCCCCAAATTTAATATTAATTCTTGGGCTTCACAGGGTATGTTTAATTATTAACAAATTTAGGCCTTCCTTGTTCTACAAGAGAGAATCAAGAAGGGAAAACTAAAGAGAAAGTTTTTTCCGTCTAGGTCATTTATGTTTTATACAGCTACTGACCGGACAACTTCCCAAATGATGTCAGGCTTTGAATATGGAACATTTGGAGCCAAAGTAGAAGCCACTTGTGGCAGCTGTAAGAGTAGCTCCATCCTATACCAGTAGCCGTGGGCCACATCCTTCTGCGCAGAGTAGCTATTTGTTGTGTTGTTATGAAAACTTCTATTTTGATCTGCAACTTGAACATCTGTTGACAGTATTTGTGACACCATGTACACGTGGCGATGGCTTTTGAGTATGTGGTGCTGTTCAGGGAGGGGTGTGGCTGCAGAAGGTCTCTAGTCCATCAGCTAGCCCCAGGACCAGTGCTGTGCCCATCTGTGCCAGGCACTTGTGGAAGTACTGTGACTATTTCAGAATCATGTGTAGGAACTTGTTGAGACTATCATTCTGTGTTAGTCCAGTAGCTTCTCCTCAGACTGTGCAACTCAGCCCTGTTGCAAGACGTTAAGTCCTCCAGGAAAGAAAAATGCATTTGTTAGTGTCCTTTTCCACATAGGTTCCTCATTCTTGCGTTCAAAACCTCTCATGACATGGCTATTATCAGAGAAATTTCAGTAGAATTCTTTCCCTGGAAGGAAACAGATGTGTCAAAATAAAGGCATTTTGAGAAAATGTGTTAGCCTTGTACAAATTTTACGAAACTAAATATTATGTCCTCTTGGTATTTTGTATAACATATGATAATAAAAATATTAAGAACTGTAATCATCAACGCTGTTAAACAGCTATGCAGTGTATACCAGTTTTGCCTACATTAAATGTTTTTGTCAGCCTAAATAATTGGGGATGGGTGTATGTGTATGTAGGTGGGAGAAGAGGTATTTTTTGCGTTCTTTTTGTGGAAAGGCAATCTGTGTAACCGTAATGATTAATTCTGTTGCCTATAGTAAAAGTATTTAAGATTGGAAGCAAGCTTTTGAGCAACTTCGGACAAGCAGTCATCAATACTATTGGACTCTTACCTATGCTGCCACTAATGGCTGTCTTCTTATACACCATACAGTCTGGATGTTATCTGGTATTTTATCTCCTTGATTGTTTCCTGTTACCTGTGGAAAGGAACATTCCTTCCAATTTACATAGAGTAGATATGCTGTAGATCAAACAAACTCAGTTTCCCAATGAACAAAAGCAACTGAAGGAAGAGTGCATGCCTTAATTACTATAATTTGCTTTCACATCTGTGCCATAGAAGAAAATAGACCATCAAGCAAAAATGACATTAGGGAAGTTGCTTGTTATTCACAACAGAATGTGTCAATGCAAACATGAATGAATTGCATTTCTGGTCTTCTAGGAAAACAGTCATTATATGGCATCATTTATTTCAAATAGATGGTATGGACACCCACTTTTGATATTTGGAGAAAACTGGTCTATTTTTGCCTTTCTTGCACATGGAACTGCGATTAAAATTAAGATAAAAATGAGTCATGCTCCTCTGGTCACTGGGTGTATTAGGCGACTCCAATTAAATGTGCTTTGTAGTTGTCATTCTAGTCTGGAGTTGCAACCACTTTTTTCTCTTGAGGGAAAGGTGGGGCAGGAGCAAAGTTAATTCACACTGCTTTGAAGCATCCTGATCCTTCCCCATTTTCTCCGCACACATTATTATTCTTATTTGTATTAGTATTATTATTAACTCTTTCTTAGCTGTTGCTGTTAAAAAAAAAAGATGTTAAATGTTTATTTTTCCTTTCATTTTACTCAGTCAGACTTCCCTTGGACTATACTGTTTCCCCACTGTACCTGTTGCATTGTGTAGGCAGTATCTTTCCAACATAAAGACGAATGGAGTGTGATGTCCTCTGAGCCTCTAGCCCTTATGCCTTTCACCCGATGTCTGTAGTGAATTGTATGCAGCGTGCCCCTCCCGTAGGCTTTGCACATGCTGCTTGTTCAGGGTTCCTGAGCTGAAGGCCAGAAAACAAATTGCACAACATAACTATGGGACCTAATTTTTTTAATCATCTTATTATTTTTACCCTGATACTGCTTGCCATTGGAAGTTACTTCCATGTGCAAACCTTTGAAGTATTATTGAATTAAAATCTGTCTAAGACATCCTTTAACATTAAGTAGGCTTACTGCAGCACATATTGAAACTCTGGCATGGCTGGCAGCAAGGTGTTTGTGTGTGTGTGTCAACTCAGCCAGAGGAAGCCTTTCAAAATGGAGGGAAATACTGGCAAGATGCATGAGCAGGGAGCAAGAAGTTCACTCGTGAATTCTTAGATAATGTGTATTTGACGCTTTTCTATCTGTCCCAGCAGGCTGAATAAGAAGAGCTTAAAGATTATCTTTCAGGGTGTATTTAACAGTATAATGTTGTTCTGGCCAGAATATCTGTGCAGCTCACTTAGTTTTTGTCTCAGGTAGATCATGCAACATCAAACCAATGCAAGCTTTCTGCTTTTATCTAGTCAGTAACAGGCACACATTGCTTGAACTAGGTCTGAAACTGGGGATTGACATATATGTTCATAAAACATGATTCACTGTGAAGGGATCACAATGAGATAATTAAGGAACCTCATGATCATAAAGGTTTTTATTATACACCATTTCATCTTTAAAAAATTATGTTATGAATGAAATATTTTATTTTCAAATGCATTTGAATATTCAGTTAGCTTTGCAGCAATGTGGCTTCCGAGACTTTCAGAATGTATTTACATCTTCTGTATGTTATTGTTAATGGAATTTTGCAAGAGCTAGGTACCTCACGAAAACATGCTGTATTGCTATTTTTGCAAAGCAAATCTGAAGTTCTGGCTTGTGTCTCAGCCCAAAGAAGGGAAGTAGTAAGAAGGTGATTGAAAATGTTAGTGCTGTTTCTGAACAGATCGGTGGCTGCTACTTGTTGCTGGTTCACATTGAAGCACTATAATTGAAAATAAATAATTTCTGTGTCTTTGGCGAAGCATTAAATCCAACAATTTGTAAATACTTTTTTTTTCTTTTCTTTTGATAACAGAATTCAATGTAAGTTGCAGATATGGAGGAGTTTTTCATGTTGAGAAAAATGGTCGCTACAGTCTCTCACAACCTGAAGCAGTTGAACTCTGCAGAGCTCTCAACAGTACATTGGCAACACTAGAGCAGTTGAAGAAAGCTCATGAACTTGGATTTGAAACTTGCAGGTAAAGAAATCCTTGAAAAAATAATATATCATGACAAGTCCATGCATCCATGCTATAGTGTAATACTTAAAGTTGATTTCATATAGCTGTTAATTACATGGCTATATCAGCCCTCACGTAAGATATTCTGTGATGAACAAAATGTTTTTGTGCATGTATGCTCTGGGTCCAATAATAAATAAATCCTTGACTGCCTATACTTTTTAGCAATTATCTTTAAGAAATCATAGCTTCTTACAGATAAAATCTAAACATAACAAAAGATTGACAGTATAATGAACTAATTAGGAAGATGTTCAGATCATACTGTATCACTGACTAATTGGTAAGATAAGTATGTGACAAGTATTTATGATTTTTAATGACCTGATGTAAGGTCAAAGACTGAAGATGTTATAGACAGTATAGGGAACTCTGTCTTGTCAAGACACAGTAAAAAGCAGCAAGTGGTACTGTGGGGATGATATCTTAATATCCCAGTGAAAAAATGGCCAGAGTATTAAGCATTGTTATAATCTGTGAATGGAAAAGTTTCAGAAGACAGCCATAAAAATTACCACAAAACCCAAAACCATGTTGTCAAGTGACTTAATTACCCTCTGCAATTAATAATGTGTAGGGCAACAAATACAGATAACACAAAGCCTTCAGTTTAGCAAAAAATAACTTAAACTACAAGACTGGAAGTTACTCACAAAAGATTTTGGATTAAAAAAAAAAAAAAGAGTACCAATATGTACTAACAAAGTATGTAAGGATAATGATTATTGGCTGAAACAACTTGCAAGACTTCTAGTATATTCTTTGTCACACCAGAATTGATAGTTTTCAGGATTAAATATTTTCCCCAACAATACATTCTGTTCAAACAGTAATCAAGTTGTGACGGTCCTGTGGTCTGTAAATACATCAGACAACGTGATCCTGCAATCTTGCTTTACAAAATATGTTATACATTTTTTATGCAACTCATCTTAAACATTCATATGCAGAAAAGAGATTAAACTCAGGAGCTGTAAATCTGAAGTTTTTGATCAACATAGATTCATGTTGGTAAACCATTATAAAGTTGAAATAACTTTCAGTAGATTTTCAACTTTATTATAATCTAAACCAAACAACAAATACAGAGAAATGGAGTTTATCTATTAACTGATTGGAGTAGAAAAATTCAGTGGACATTTCTCCAGAAATTTAAGACTTTCATTCTGATATCATGAGAAATCGTACTACCATCAATACTGCTTGAAACTTTCCTGTGAATTATTTCATTTCAATTTAGTCAGTAGTGCTTTACTTTTTTATCACCTAATGCATGAACGTTCTTTCCCACTGGTTTTCAAGCCTATGAGAATTGAATAAAGCTCCTTTCAAATTAATAGTATCCATATAAAGTAATTTGTAATCATGGAAAAATACACATGCAATGCCTTAAAAACATTCTTATACATATAAATGTCATACACTGCTGTTGATGACAGCACATGACACATCCATTTTTACAAGCATTGTGCCATGCAGGGTGGTGAAAGTGGTGGACAATAGTGCCAGGGAACAATGGATGGAAAATTCTTACAAGGTTCTTCTGTGAGAAGTAAGAATGTTGTTTAAATTGGTACCGCATAAAGACCAGAAACAATTCTTTACTCCGAGGGAAAAGTCCTGCATAACACAGTAGGCATGTTCTTTCTCTGGCATTAGCATATGACCATACTTAGCTTTCTGAATTGTCCAGCACCACACAATATGTAGAGACTAAGGTTCAAATACTAACTGAAGACCTAGGGGCAGAGATTTCTCATGCTAGCAATTATGAATACTCTGCAATGTGAAAAGTCTTCTCTGAAGTTAAAATATAAAGATAATTGAAAGAAGGAGTAGAGGGATTTTATTTTTTTTTTGCAGTAGGGAGCTGTACTTTTTCATTAATGTTACAATTCTCCATAATTTACTGTTTAGAGAGGGATAGATTTGGACATGTAAGTCATGTAGATAGGATTCCTTTCTCTGTTCCTTCTGGTCAGTCCTCCCACCCTCTTAATTTCATTTGTTGATCTTGTGCTAGAAGTCCTTGTCAGTAAGGCTAGGCTCTTATCAAGCTTTAGTAGGAGAGAAAAAATGTACTGCATATAATCATCAAAATACATGAGAATGGTGGGTGACTAGGATGAATCAACAGACCATAACACAAGTAGGTGATTAATGGATTATAAAGTGTCAATGTTAAAGGCTTAGTTGGAAGTGTGAGTAAAGCAGTTTATAATTCCACTCAAAAGACTGTTTCAGAATTGCAAGTATCTGCATGTTAGACATGTAACTGGAATGGGGCTCACAAATAAAAAACTGCAAAGCTATGAAATTTATTCATCCCTGAGAAATTGTACTTCTGAAGAAGTAAACCAAAAACCAAACCAAACCCAAGTTCTCGTTAACATTGTATTACACCTCCTAGCTAAATATACTGGAATTAATCAGGTGTTACAGGATTGCAAAATAGTAATAATGCATTGTGCAATATGGAGCTTTGTTAGCCACAGTCATCCCTGAAATATATGAGCTCTGTACATAACAGCCATTTTTCAAATGAAAAATACAGAAAGAATTTGTGGATGAATGAGTGTTGTATCTGAATATTTTACCAAGCTGTCAGCTTTTGCACAAAGGGATGTGTCCTACAGTCATTCTCTAAATTTGCTCAGGTACTACAAATTGAGCCCCCAGCATTTCAGTGTGAAATGTCACTGAGCAGAATGTTATGCTCAAAGAAATGAAAATGTGACTCCCTGAAGAAAAAAGAGGCCAGTCTTTAGTGTCACAGCCTCACACTGCCTCCCAGTCCCTCACCTTTGTTGCCTTGCTTTGGAACCAATTGTCTTAGATAACAAGATACTCAATTGAAATGGGTTTAGCTCTAGAAATTACATGCAGAGTGGTGTTGAGTGGCTGGAGACTGATGTAGCTACCATGTGAGAAAGGAACACCCTTCATATAAAAAAAAAAAAGTATGCAAAACACATGCATTTTTTAAAAATAATGTAAGTTGAAAATAATGGCCTCTTCATAGCTTCTTCATGTTTGGATATCTGGAACATTTCTATCACCTGCTATAATATTTAATATGGTATATTTTCCTCTGTTCTTCACAGGTATGGTTTTGTGGTGGGGAATATTGTTATCCCACGAATCAATCCCTATCATCTTTGTGCAGCAAATCATACTGGCATTTACAAACTTTCAGCAAACACAACTGGTCGGTATGATGCATACTGTTACAATGCAACAGGTACGTATATGCTTTTATGAAGTATTTTAGATGCAGATTAACAATAACATATGTAATCTATTTAAGGTACTAGAATGAGGACTTCTGTATTAAATATCATCATTTTTTCAGCTGAGAAGTAATATATTTTGTCAGCCTCTAGAAGTGTATCTGTAATGCCAGCAATGAATTTGACTCATTTTGTCATTAGTGTGTTTTGAACTAAACCACTTTCTCCACCTGGGACTAGCTTAGTAGCTTCAGAACAGCTTGTTACAATGGCTTAGGGCAGTGAACCACTGCAGCAGTGAATCTAAAGGGCACCAACTGTTTTAGGCTATGGTGTTCAGCTTGTTTGTTCATACACATACGAGCTTCTATAGCAAACAACAGTTATTTGTGTTAAGGCATACTAGGAGTGGCTGCCCCCCGCAGCAGCCCTACAGCCTGGGCTGGCCACCTGGCCCAGGCCCATGGATGTGGCTTCTGCTCTGCTGCTTGCAGGTTCATCCAGTATTTGCTCTCAAGCAAGTTGCCATTTACACATTAGGCAGTTGGATAGCCATGCGGGTCAGAAGCAGACTGTTTTTGTCCAAGGTTTTGAACTTTGTAGTAGTTGGAAATATTTTGCTAGATTACTAAGAAAATGTAGATAATCATGTGACAGATGCTGGACATAGTATTTGAAGATAAAATCTGGACTAATGTAAATGTCTTAAATTTTGGTAGATTATTACTTTCACAGTGGAAACAGAAAGATCTTACAGAAAGATGCAATCAAAATTCATTGATGATTTGAATGGCAGTGACATTTTTATATTTTGTTCTTCATGGTCATATCATTAAAAATCCTCTTTGCATTAGCATAGTATCAGGTGAGCTGCCATCCTCTGTCACCCATGGATGACTCTTCTGCTACAACGATGCCCATCCCCACCAGAGCTTTAGAACACCCCCTGAGTTGCATTCCCTTCTGGAGCTATAGGCAGACTCACACACTGGCCCCCGAGCATGGCACTGCAGCCTGCTCCCCAGTGTTCCCCAGTGCTCCCCAGACCAAGGCACACTCTGCCTGTGCAGAGCCTTCAAAGGAGGGAATGGGGTGCCTCCAGCTAAAGAGGATTAGAGCTGCCACTGCTACCACAGCAGGGCTCTATGCATTGCAACGGGGCCATAGGGCTATTCTAACTGACGTTAACTGCAGCCATTTTCTGGAATGGTTATGGGAATGGACAATCTCATCGTTAGCTGGCAGAACATTCTTGAAGTGCCCTACCTGGGAAGGAGCGAAAAAGGAACATAGGTAGATCAGTGAATAACATTTGATTTGGAAACTGGTTTTCAATTGTCCACTTCTGAAGCTGACATTTTGTGATTGTGTACAATTAATATGGGTATACACGTGACTTTGTTCTCAGTTTTCTCAAATTAATATTTACTACTTTTCTTCTTTTACAGAAACAAGAGACAAAGCATGTGAGCCAGTTGAAAGACTAGATACTTCTTTCCTCAATAATCAGGGTGAAATAGGTATTGTATTGATTATATTGTTTCAACTGCCACTTGTTTCTTTTTAGGATCTGGTTATCTTTATGTAAAAAATTGCTAATATTAAATATTAAGCAAAACATGATAAAAAGAAATCAAGGGATGTTCAACAAAAATTAAAGCAATTAGTCACTTGTCTTCCCCTAAATGCTATGGAGATTGGCTCATCTTAAGGTGTTACCAAACATCTTTTATATAGGTATTTGACATTTTTCAGCACTTCAGAGCTGCTAATGTTTCTTTGACATATAGAACTTGCTTAAGGCAGCAACCCTTGTACATCTCATTTGAGCTGCTGGCTAGAAAAGCAGCTGGAAGTGGAAGAAAAATCATAATGAACTATTTGTCGAATTCTAAAATTCTGATTGACTTTACAGAGGCCAAGATTTTATGTTCAAAATCAAAATGTCTGATCAAAATATCAAAATATTTGATGCAGAGTAGGCCCTGTATGTTTGACAAATATATAGATACAGTTTAGTGATGTATGATCTAGACAGATTAGATAGGATGGCAAAAATAGATGGACTGATATTAATCCACAGCTGTTTCTCTTTATTTTTTTGTTATAGGACATAAACTGTATAGCATTACTGATATATAGCTATATAGCTCCTTGGTAGTATCAACTGCTTAATCTCCTCTTTCCAACAGTCATTGACAACGCAGATGGCTCACGTTATACTGCAGATGGCACGCGCCATAGTGGAGAGTCCTCAACGTCAGGTGCCGATGATGAAAATATAGGTAGTGGATCAACACATGACACAACTCCCATGGATACCTCCATCAGGAGATCCAGCCCTTCTTATTATGGAAGTGTTACTCCAGTCTCACAGCTGCCAGATCATTCTTCTGGAGCAGGGGAAAGAGAAATTCATAGAAAAGATTCTGGTAAGGGCAGTATGTTGCCACTATATCCCCTTTAAAATACCGGAAAAAAGGATTACATTACTAGTTAAAGGATGTCACGAGGGAATAAGAATCACTGTCTCTAATTTATATCCTGGAGAAGTAAAAGGAAAATGTGTGTCTTTGAAAGAAAACAGAAGCATTCTGAATTTGTAAGGATTTTTTTGATTGCATGGAAATACAAAGCAGACACACATCAGCATAGTTTCCTACATAAACCTTCCCAGAATGTTGAGAACAGACAGTTCTAAAAATTTGCTCTTGTTCTTATTAAAATTAAAATCAACATGGCCTGACAATGTGCACTTGCAGCCCAGAAAGCCAACTGAATCCTGGGCTGTATCAAAAGCATGACCAGCAGGTCAAAGGAGGTGATTCTGCCCCTCTACTCTGCTCTCATGAGACCCCACCTAAAGTACCCAGGTGCCCCCAACCAAAAAAAGGACATGGACCTGTTGAGGCGAGTCCAGAGGAGGGTCATGAGGATGATCAGAGGCCTGGAGCACCTCCCCTATGAGGACAGGCTGAGAGAGTTGGGGTTGGTCAGCCTGGAGAAGAGAAGGTTCCAGGGAGGCCTTCCAGTACCTAAAGGGGGCTTATAAGTGGCTTATAAGGAAGATGGGGACAGACTTTTCAGTAGGGCCTGTAGTGACTGGACAAGAAGTAATGGTTTTAAACTAAAAGAGGGTATATTTAGTTTAGATATTAGGAAGAAATTCTTTACTGTGAGGGTGGTGAGGCACTGGCACAGGCTGCCCAGAGCAGCTGTGGATGCCCCATCCCTGGCGGTGTTCAAGGCCAGGCTGGACGGGGCTGTGAACAACCTGGTCTGGTGGCAGGTGTCCCTGCCCGTGGCAGGGGGGGTGGAACTAGATGATCTTTAAGGTCCCTTCCAAACCAAATCATTCTATGATTCTATGAAAATATTTATTCATTAAAGGTTCAAAAACGTATCTAGCAGTGAATACAGAGAGGTTAGTGAAGCAGAGGGTATGGGTATATAGAGATAAGGGTAACATATTATCTGCTCTCTAAAAGGATGAATTGATGATAATAAGAACATGAATGAGTTACAGTACAAGTGATTTCTCTTTCTACACATACAAGGGCTTTTTTAGGACATCTTACTACAGCATATTACAGAATGCACAGAGATACAAAACATTCAAATTAAAATGTTATTAATATCTTCTTCCTTGTTTTTCCACATAGTTAGCATGATGAAAGGTAAATCCTAACATTCTTTTCCTAAGGGACTGGGATCAGAGCCATTTCCCAAGGTGTATGCCATGTGCTTCAATTGTTTACCATGACAACTCTTTATCAACTCTGCTTACATGCAGAGTTTAGATTTTTGGACTAAATGTCAGGATATATTTCAGTAAAGAGGGGAATACAAATAACTTCACTCATTGCTCTAGAATCCCTGTCCAGATAGTGTACAGGTACGGTTAGAGATTGTATCACATGAACGGATCATCACCAGAATGTTCATTGTCACTGTAATACATACTCCTCATGAAATAATCAGTTTTGGTGATATCCTTACTATGTTAGTAAAGTAAGGCTATTAAGGTTGAATTTATGAAGAACCTAGTCTGTATCTTTCTTCTCTCTTGGACCAATAAATGAAGGCATGAAGCCTGTAGCATAGAGTAATTGAAGTAGTTGTGAGTACTGGGTTACAACTCAGCTAATGAAATAGTAATGGTTCATCCATCACCATACAGATGATGAAGTTTCTCCTGTATCACCTGACATCTCTTTGGTGACAGCAGCTGACGATGTCCCTGAAAAAGATGGTGGACAATATCCTGCAAGTACTAGTAAGATTTATGCATTATAATAACTACTTGAAATATAGATTGCATTAAAACTGCTTTCTTCTTCCAGCAGGAGATTCTGGTAAGTGGTGAAGTATACATCACCTCCAATTTTGGAAAGACATTGAAAGACAGTACTTTCCAGACTGGTTAAGTCAGAAATAAACTTGACTCTCTGGGACAAGGGGAGCAACAACATTTACTATTTATTTACTTCAGTGCTTATACTTGAGTTCAGAAGGCCCGTTCTGTGTTTCCCACTGCTGTTTTATCATGCCTATTTACTCTATGAGGCACCACAAATTGGTGCAACTTTTCAATTATCACTTGAAGTCAATTTATTTCTGAGGTAGAAAAGGACATTTTTGTCAATTTGTGATGGAAGTGTCTGTGATTCTAATGTATTTATGTTTGTGAATGTGGGTAATCCACATCAAAACCATGACCTCACTCACAAAAGTGGTGCTTTAAGTGTCAGTTGCAAGTGCCAAGCTACTTGTACACTGCAAAAACTAATTTTGACTTTGTTGATGGCAATATGCATAAGAAAAACCTGGGGCCTCCACAGGCTTTGAGGGGTCAAAAGAGCAATAGCCATTTTCTCTGCTTTGTCCTTAAATAACTGTAATGAGTGGGAAAACCTGCTTGTGATGTTTTTATCAAATATGCAGTGCACAACAGCTACAGCAAATAAAATACTTTTAAAGTCATCTTACACATTTTAATGTGTAACTGTACATATATTCACTCTGCTTCTTAAGTTTAGAGTGATAATGATATTTGCTCCAGAAAATAAAGTGAACTTAAAACGAGAACATTTTAATTATACAGAGTACATCACTAGAGATATGATATAGTAAAGACTGAACTGGTAGAAATGAAAGTTTCTTCCTGCTGACTCCTTTTTTCCCCACCATGGAAGCCCTCAATGGTGAGGAATTTGCTTAATTGTTTGTTGATTGCTGATAGTTTTGCTACAAAGTGTGGCCTGTAAGGGCAGGGTGGCAGGAACAGGGGGGCATGCAATGAATCCCACTGATAACAGTGGGGGGGTTTCTGCTTGACTCTGGTGGTGATATTTCCTGTATTTGCTTTTGTACACATGTGTTGCTGAATTCTTCCTTGTACAGATGTTTCTGTACCCTTTGCAAAAACCTGTGCATTGCTTCTAGACAGGAAATCCTTCGGTTTTCCTTTTACTACTTGATTATCAAATGTATCAATCCTAAATATGTATGTCCATTTCTGTTGCTAACAGTTCTCTCTCATGGGCATGACTATTTTACAGAGGGAAAACTAGAGGTATTTTAGTATTTTAAAGATCAAAATAACTATAGAGCTATGTAATAAAAAATGTCAATACTGATAGATATGAATCACACAAGTGATAGCATTGGCATGATTGCTTATTGGTTTAGAATTGATAGAGTGATTCTCTGGGGAAAAAAAAGACTATGAAGGTACTGCACCTGGCCTTTTCTGATAGCTTCAGCTATTACTCAGAAACATCACTTTAAAGCCAGACAGACCCATTTCATTTAATTTTACTGCATTACAAACAAATCAGGAATTTAGCACTCCTTTCAGAAGAATAAGCTATGCATCTCTGTGAGAAGTCATCAAATATTCAGTCGCATAGGAGAAAGTTACACAGAGAACAACCGAAAAAGACAATAAAGCCATACCCCAATGTCTGCTATTCACATTGCGCAGCAGTTCAAGCTCATTGGAATATCCTAGCCACAATTTAATTTCCCGGTGAAAAATCCCACAGACAGGAAAGTAGAAAATTAAGAAATGAGTAATGAAAACTGTTTGGCATATATCTTCACATAGGTGGCTAAAGATACATCCATCTAATTCTACAGTGCGTGAAAGTCTCAAACAAAACCAGTAGCTTTCCACCTATTCCACACACTATTTGTAAACTAAAAGTTTGGTGAAAAGGTGTCTAGCTTGATCAAAACATTTCTTTGGTATGGGCTTAAAGTGAACAACTGCCACAAATCCTTGTTCTTCAGATGATCCCCTTTCATTATTTCCTTGGTTTTGGACATTATTGATGATGCTCTCCATCAAGTTTATGGTCCAGATTAATACAGTGCTAGCTCTTTGCCATTGACGTTTTCTCCTGTCTGAAACAACTTTTTCTTTTTGTTACTAACAAGTTATAGTTCATCTGTAGATGTGCCATGGATCAGATGTCATAAAATTCTGTTGCTGATCAATGAAATACTTCCCTAAGTTATCAGAGCCAATTACTGAAAAGTGACTGCAACTGCTTTCTTTCATCCATATAAAATAGATATTTTAATGCTCTGGTGGAATTTCCTTTTATTTTGTTTGGGGCATTCCATGGGAAAAAAATCTCATCAATTAAAAAAGTCTTTTGTCCATACTTTGGCTGATATGACAGGAAAGCATCTGCATTGATATTTTTTATGTGGAGGGAAGCCATGAATATACTCATCACTTAGAAAATGAGCTCCTAAGGCTTGCCGTGGAAAGCAGGTGGAGGTGAGAATTTTGCTGTGATTACAGCAAGTCAGATGGAAATTACTTAGTTACTCAGTTATTTTCTTGTTAATTGATTTTTTTTGGCATTATCATTTTGTTCACAGTTCCATCCTAAAGCTCCAAATCTGAGGCTACCTGCCTTTTGATGATCTGTTGCTCAGAGATCAGATTTTGAACATCCAGGTTTCCCATTTTCTGACACAAATGGCAGAATAGTACTAATAATACTATTTTTAGGGAGCAACTAGAGACTGTGAGAAGAGACAGTATTTATTTAGTCAAGGACAGCTTTTCAGGAAGGCAAAATCTGTTAGGTTTTGCTTCCAAAATAGCTAAACCTTTTGCTTCCAAAATAGCTAAACCTTGACAAAGTGCATTTCCGAGTTGAAGTCTATACATTTTGTACACGTTGGAGTTTACAGATAAGCAAAATGTAACTACTGCAGGCTGAATAACATCAGTTCATCCTGTTTGATTATTGGAACTTCGATTCCTAGGCCTTGTATTTTCCAGTGCTTTCATATATTGCACAAAAATTGATCAAAACTGGTGTCTTTGATATTAGTCTTCAAGGTATATTTCTAACTGAATTTTAAAAGATTTTTTTCTGAATGAAAAAAAGTACATGATATCTTTTCTTCATCTTCAAGATATAGAAGTGAGATGGTCTAAGTGCTGGTAAAAATATTCCTTGTGAGGAACTGGCAGAATAAAAATATTTCCAGAGAAACATGAAAATTATTTTGCTTTCTTTTGGTGAATATGTGTATGATTTGAAGTGCAGCTCTTCTTGCAAACTTTGCTTCTCGTTTATTGATGGATAACTTAATAGAGAGAAAGGTTAAACCATTAAATGCCTTGCTTGAGGGATTTCAGTTTCTGTGGTGTGCATGCTTCTATTAGCTTTGAATGCTTTTTGTCAAAATACTGGGGCATATTGCACATAAATTACCTATTTTGATCTGCCTGAAAATGCTATGCTGAATTCATTGACTTCAGTGGACTTTCAGAGCTGGTAACGCAATCTTATACTTTAGTAGAATGTTTCAAACTTCACTTACACTAAAAACATTGGATCTTGTTGCTGTTGAGGAATGTAATGAAACCACAGGTTCATACATTCGTCTTGCACTCACATCCATCTCAGTGGCTTGAGCATGCTCAGGGTGCCGGTGCTAGTGGACTTGACTTTGCTGGAGGTAAAAGTGCTTCTCAAGAAATAATAACAAGATCTTGGTTGAATGAACCATGTCCTAACAGCTCCAGGACCTCATCGTGAAAACCTGGAGAAAGCCACCACCCAAGCTCAGTGGGATCTGATCTCAAACCACTGGTGGTGGTTGAACCCTGCAGAGAAGACGCAAGAACCCACGCAAGCAACCAAGGGTAAAGGATGTAATGCTAAGGGGGCTCTTTGGTTAGGGGCGGAATAACCAGGGCACCGGGGCAGCAAGCTTCAGAAGCATTGAGTGGAGGGGGGTTGAATGTGTGGTGTATGTCACTGCTTTTCGTTACCATGTGTTAGAAGCGAGAAAAGCAAAGTATTGGGCTACCTCTCACTGACTAATTTTAGTAGCGATAGAGCAGCTGTCCACATGGCTCATGTACTGCAGAGATATTCTGTGTTTCTGAAAGTGATGAGTATGTGAGTCATTTTATAAAGGACATACTTGGGTTTTTCTTTTTTTCCTGTTGGAGGCAATTTAGAAGTAGACTATTCCAAGAGAAGGATTTGTGGGGGAGAGGAAGAAAATATTTTCAAGCCAGTGCACTATGCTCACTCTGCTAGAAGAGGACGAAGCATGGTTAGTGCTGCAAGCATGCACAGGGCACCGAAATGTAGCTAAGAGCCACACTGGGGCAGGTTCAGCAGGGCCATGGCAGAGTGGTGCATCCCTTGTGGGTGGAAGAACCAGGAGGAGATACAGACTATGGGAAGCACGGTGCTGTACACTCACCTCTGTGATTCTAAGGCTGCATGTAGGGGAGACAGGAAAGCATAACTGCGGTCAGCAGAAGACTTGTGGGTTAGGGATTCATGGCAGATTTAACATCATCACAGCAGATGTGATCTCAAGTGGCAATGGTTCAGATGATGAAGACTCTTCAGAGGACATGATTTACCCAACAGTGTTTCCAGACTGGGACAGGAGTGTGACCAAGAACGAGTATGCTCCAAGTACTAGTAAGGAACTTCCTTTCTCTTTTGGTGGTTTCTTGCTTCTTTTTCCTGACCTACCTGATGTTCCTCCTCCTTTGCCACACATACACTGTGTGAAAATTGGATGCTCTCCTGTTCATCTCTTGTTTCAAGCACACCTCCTGTGCCACGGGAAATACTCATTTAGATTTCTGAGGCCCATATCCCTAGAAGCACGATCTTCCATGGCTTCTGGAATTGACACCTTGCCTCTATATCTTATTTGTGGGCTTCCCTCATGGCATGTTGTATCTCAAGGAATAATTCCTCTTTGGAAAGAGATTCCAGCCTCTACACATATGGCACAATTGTTTCCGTTTTCATGCCAATACTTATTTGTCTTGCTTCACACACTAGACAAAAAGGTTGTAGATTCATGTAATTTTTCTAAACAAAAATCTCTTTCCATCCTTAAATGCCTGTCAGAAATCTATGGAACATTACTATTTGAAATGCTATGTTCTAAGAAAATATGGTGCAGTGGTAATGTGACAGGAGTAAAGCTATGCCTCTCTCTCCATGCTATGCTGAACACCTACCTGGAAAGTGTTTCTGGTGTGGATTTTGCTGACAGCATCAGGCCAAAGGGAGTGCATGTGTCTTCTGAGTGGAATGGCTGTAGTCCTGAGCCCAGGTCCTTGGCAGCATTGGCTTCATGGGGTTCTCAGTAGAAAAGAAGGCTAAACTAATGGGTGTGCTTATTTCTGGGTGTCCTTTTTACACATCATGAATACTTCTTTCTCCTTTTGTGTGTGATTTTACATCATCTTGGTGGATGTTCCTCATTCTGGAGTCTATCTAAGGTTATCTGCTCTCTCCTGCTGGCAAAGCCTGTGAGGAACTCATTAACCTCGTTGAATGTGAAGGGCTAGTAAAGCTCCATAGGGCTTTTTGATGAATCTTCTCAAGGGACCATGCTCTTTCTAGGAACTGCCACTAGTGTTCGCATCTGGCTAAATGTTTGAGGAATGTAATGAAACCACAGGTTCATGCATTCGTCTTGCACTCACATCCATCTCAGTGGCTTGAGCATGCTCAGGGTGCCGGTGCTAGTGGACTTGACTTTGCTGGAGGAAAAGTGCTTCTCAAGAAATAATAACAAGATCTTGGTTGAATGAACCATGTCCTAACAGCTCCAGGACCTCATCGTGAAAACCTGGAGAAAGCCACCACCCAAGCTCAGTGGGATCTGATCTCAAACCACTGGTGGTGGTTGAACCCTGCAGAGAAGACGCAAGAACCCACGCAAGCAACCAAGGGTAAAGGATGTAATGCTAAGGGGGCTCTTTGGTTAGGGGCGGAATAACCAGGGCACCGGGGCAGCAAGCTTCAGAAGCATTGAGTGGAGGGGGGTTGAATGTGTGGTGTATGTCACTGCTTTTCGTTACCATGTGTTAGAAGCGAGAAAAGCAAAGCATTGGGCTACCTCTCACTGACTAATTTTAGTAGCGATAGAGCAGCTGTCCACATGGCTCATGTACTGCAGAGATATTCCGTGTTTCTGAAAGTGATGGGTATGTGAGTCATTTTATAAAGGACATACTTGGGTTTTTCTTTTTTTCCTGTTGGAGGCAATTTAGAAGTAGACTATTCCAAGAGAAGGATTTGTGGGGGAGAGGAAGAAAATATTTTCAAGCCAGTACACTATGCTCACTCTGCTAGAAGAGGACGAAGCATGGTTAGTGCTGCAAGCACGCACAGGGCACCGAAATGTAGCTAAGAGCCACACTGGGGCAGGTTCAGCAGGGCCACGGCAGAGTGGTGCATCCCTTGTGGGTGGAAGAACCAGGAGGAGATACAGACTATGGGAAGCACGGTGCTGGCTTCATGGCAGATTTAACATCATCACAGCAGATGTGATCTCAAGTGGCAATGGTTCAGATGATGAAGACTCTTCAGAGGACATGATTTACCCAACAGTGTTTCCAGACTGGGACAGGAGTGTGACCAAGAACGAGTATGCTCCAAGTACTAGTAAGGAACTTCCTTTCTCTTTTGGTGGTTTCTTGCTTCTTTTTCCTGACCTACCTGATGTTCCTCCTCCTTTGCCACACATACACTGTGTGAAAATTGGATGTTCTTCTCATCAACTGTTCCTTCAAAAATGACACTTCTGCAATTGGAGAAATCATATGAGGTCCATATCGATAGAATGAATATCTGTTTTATCATGTTTCATGCCTATTTGAATTCATGCATTCACTCATGATTTTCCGAGAAAGAAATGTTTACTTTTCATTTTATTATTTTCTTTTTTGTGAAACCAGTATTAAAATAATTCCAGTTCATGTTATTTATAATCTACATTTATTCTATAGTAGGCTTCCTGTCTGTGGGATAAGATTTTCAGGCACAATTTGGGAGGCCAAACCCCAAATGCTTTTCTCATTAGGAAGTATGAACAAAACAATTTCATATTTGCTGCCTTCCACACTCTTCCTATGCACTCTTCTAACATCACCTCATTTGTTTTGTGACTCAGATGGTCAGGCATGATCCAATACTACAACTCAGATATTCTAACACATATCCTTTTTCCTGATATGAACAGTCCCACAGTAATCATCTGATAGCTCTTTTTTAACTTCAAAACCCACCCATACCTAAAATCATTTTGTCTCAAAACCTGAATACCACCACATGTGAGGATCAAAGGTGAATGCTGTGCATCACTGAAGCACGCAGTCTGCTGTGTGGCCTTATGACCAGGAAATGCCCCCAGCCCTGGTTTTTTTTTCAGTATAGATTTTGCCATTAATGACTATACTTTAACAATCTTATTTGTACAAAGATAATAATCAGTTCCTTTTTTGCCCTTTCATTTATTTTAACTTGAGCACATCTTAATGCATCTTTTGTGCACTTCTTTACACAGTAGTGTTTATAATAATTGCTGTTTATACGCATTTTTATTTTTCTGAAAACAGTGGACTTTTTTTTTCAGTGGTGGTCTTCATTTTTAGAAGAAAATACAAAATAAATCAGTCACTTGCTTTGGGATTTTTTACTCTTTTGCCTAAGTTTTGGCTGTTTCTGGTGTTTATTTATCTTTGCATCTCCACATTGGTGACTTATTCCACACAGTGTATTGCATTCCAACTACCTTCAATGGCCTAGCGGTGTCTGCATGCTCCATGGGTGAAAGTGTATACAGTTTCTGATACACTGTGACTCTTCAGACTCTTGTGGAAGTTATATTTTATCTTTTCAATTTTAATATAACTTTCTTTAGCAATATTGGCTTCCTGGTGCCTGTCAAGGTGCTTCAGTTTTTTGCTGACTATAGCTTTTGAGCTCAGTGGTGGATATTCTAACATAAATCTGAATACATCTTGAGTACTTAGCAAGTATGCTTTACATGTATTCAGACATCTACCATATTCTTTAGTCCAGCATTATTTTTCAAACTTGCCTTTAAAGTCTATAATAGCTGTAATGGTTTTGCACTATTTCTGCTATACGTTGTTCTTCTATTGCTTATTTTCCTCATTCTTCTTGGGAAACTTTACATCTGTCCGATGCAAGGAAAAGATCAACTGGTTTTATGTAAAATGATTTGATAAGAGTAGAGAGACTACAGTTAAGCTATGCATGAATTTCCCTTTTCCGTCATCTTTATGGCATACACTAACAGTAGAGTAATAGCAGTAGATGTAGAGCATGGTCAGCGTTGAATCCTCCATTGTCCTAACAGCTGTGGACTCGCAATACAAAACACCTCTGGAAATCTCCACACAAGATCATTGGAACTCTGCCTACACAGATGAAGAGGAGCAGTATCCTAGCTCTGCTGGCAGGGGTAAAGCATTTAAGCGTTTCAGATAATATTCAGATTTGTGATGTAATTCAATGAAGTATAACACTGTTATGGTGCAGCTGGTTGTATTTCCCATACCATTAGCCCCAGTTCAGTACAATGCCTTTATATTATTTGTACTAGAGCCCAGCCTCTTTATTCCTCTGTGAAAACAAGCATTTTCTACATCCTGTGGTAGTTCTTGCATTTATATGATTTGCCTTCAACAGATAGATACCTGTCTTTCTGGTTCTGAGATTGTTTTGAGCAGTGAAAGTTTATATAATGGGCATCAGAACAGGTGCTATAATCACCCAGAAATAATTTTTGTGATAACTTTCTTTTATTTCTGAGTATGGTTAGATCAGTTGTATTTATACATTAGTTAATTTTAACTTTTTTTTTTTTAACAAGATAATCTATATCTATTAGGTTTAATTACAAAAATAAGGAATAATATTTTCATGAATACCCTCTTTATGAACATTTCATTGCCTGAATGTGAAGATGAATATTCCTCCAGTTTGGCTGCTTTTGGGAAATAGCGTAGGTTTCTCTAGCTGGTGACTTAGTGCATATGTAGCAGGTCTAGTTCATTCTTTGCATGCTCTGCTTAAGGACCTTTGCTTTACCTTTAATATATTCACTCACGGAAACTTCTGATACCTAAGGCAAATATATTTCACAGTGAGCTCTAATGTTCATCTTAGTGTTATAGGTGTTCCTTTTTTTTTCTGATGTATCTTTTCTAAGCCTTTTAATGTTAATTAGAAAATTTCTTATGGTGGTGGTACATCAGGTCATTTCTGGCTGCGTCTTCTGCTATGTAAACAACAGCAAATTAAAGAGTGAAGAATGAATTTATTTTACCAGTAAGAGCTTTAGTTATTTCTAAGTTTAAAACAAGTATGCTTTCAACTTTGAATATATGAACGTACTTATTTCATTCAACCAGGCCCAGAAGAAATAACAATTGCCTTGGAATAAGCCTTGTAAATGTGTAATTGAGATATTGATTCAAAAGAGAAAGTTCTTCCTCTTTTTCACTTTCAAAACCCCAGATTACACAGACTCAACAGTTAAGTTAGTATTAATAAACATGAACTAGAGATGCAAGCTGTTGTTTCTAGGTGTTCCTCCCCTGCTTCTCCTATAGCTTTTCTCTGCCATTGGTCATTGGGATACTTTCCAGCACACTTAAACCTTCTTCTGATCCTGGTGACGCTTTTGTGTGATAGCGTTTCCAAAGGACTTTAGTTTTCTTTCATCTTTCATTTCACATCAAATGCAATGATGAAAAGAAAAAGCCAAAACACAAAAGCCAAGCACTCTTGTGTAGAGCATGAAGGTGAGAATAAAATGACTGGTGTTGGGTATTTTGATCATTATTGATTCAATCAACGTCTTATCAGCACTAGTTACAAGTGAGAATGGAAACCGTCAAGGACCAACCCAACATCCGCTATTAATGAACAGTGTTCATTCTGGATGGATCAGTCAAGAACAAAATCCTGCAAATACCACTTGGAGTACTGAACAACATGAATTTACTGTTGCAGGTGAAAATGATATTGAAAAGGAATCTTCTCATACAGGTAATATTACAGGTGACATTTTAGTAAATTATCAGGGTTTATTAAAGCTTTAGTTTTAGGATTTTTTAAGCTAACAATTTAGTATTCTAAGGCTGTAACAGAAATTCTGTGAGTAAACCTGAGCAATTCTGATGTTATATTATGGTCTCTTTTAATTATTCTATTATTCAGTCCTGTTTCTGGAGGTTTGTTCTCTCTCCTATTTGGATTGTGTGTCAAGACCTATAGTAGATTTCATTCTGTAACTGACTCCTATATTTTGTGTTCTGTGTCGTGCAGTCACAAGGTTTTAACAAGTTATATACCAGGATTATATCTGTAGGAAAAAGTGAATGTTCAAATAGAAAAATAACATCTTTTATATTTTTCACATATTTGGGAGCTGTGTTCACTCCCCTGGTGCAAGTCATTATTAGTCTTGTTTGCTTTTTTTTTCCCCAGTTTTTTTTTAATATGGCAATTATATCTAAAAGTTTTTATCTAAAATATCTACTCACCCCACTTTTGAACTATGAGAAGATGTACTTGTGATGAAGGAAAGAAAACAAAGCACAGAGTGGAACAAGAGAGACTTCTCTCATATTGGTTGAAGCAATTGAAACATAAAAGATAAAATACTATAAAGCTAGTAACTGAAAATTGACATATGTTAGTTTCTGTCCCTGTGAGTGTATTAAGTTTACTGATTAATGACTGATGTGCTGTACTAAGCACTGCCAATATTGAATTTAACACAGTTGTCATCTGCTCTTGCAGATTACCAAATACAGGTCACTGAAGTCAAGCATATCATAAACATGGTTTGAGATGCTGTAGAATGTGGATCAATTCATTCAACTAAATGTAATCTTATTAGCAAAAGTTTTGTGTAGCTCACTGCTTCAGCAGACCCTAATTCCACATTCCTCTAAGTTATCAACCCCAGATGTTTCATCAACATCCTTTAAAAATCTGATGATGTAATAAAATGTATTACTGATATATGTATAAATACTATACTATACAATACCACTATAGCAATATAATTTGGCCTAGTTGCAATTAAAATTTTAACATGCTGTGGTGACTTTCTTGTGTTTTTTGATTGGGTTGGGGGCGTTAAGGAGTGGCATAACTATATAAATAAGATTCAGGTTCTCTTTTGCTGTGATTGTCTAATAAAAACTACAGACTGGTTGATACGGACAACATCATATTTTTCTAAATAACCGCAATATCAAATATTCTCCAGCTGAAAGCTGTCTTATTTGTTGTGTGCACCATTCACAAATCTACAGCATGTGAATGTCACACTTCCTTGTCTATTTTCCTGGACATGCTGCAACTAATAAAACAGTGAAATTTTGAGGGGGAAAAAATGGATATAGTCAATACACTCAAATTCTGTGATTAAAATCTTACTGGTGGGTCATATTCTTGCAGCTATTTCTGCCTTTGCTCTTCTTAATTCTGCATCAGTGGATACTGGTTTGATATTCAACCAGTACAAAGACAACAGCATGATTTGGGGAAGTAATTCTGAAAAAAAATGAGAGATCTTGATTCTGAAAAGCTCATACTCAGTTTGAGGAAGGAGTCAGTCCTATTGGTGACAGTAGGCAGCTTTTCTAAACATAAACCAGAATGAGAAGCAAATCTGCTTTAGTTCTCTTTACCATTAAATGTAGTAGACACGTGAGCAAGGCTTGTCATAGAGACAAGAACCAAAGAGCAGAATAATATGAGAAATGGATCTTTATATACTGAGTTCATAATTGCTTCACCATCATTATAACAGCTATGGTCTCCAGCCATGGAGCCAAACAGAACAACTCAGTGCAAGAGCCATTGGTGTATCCAGGCTGGGACCAGGGAGAGGATTATACTACACAACCTGCTATAATGGATAGAATTATTCCTTCCAGAGAGAATAATCATGAAAAAGAGTCTTCCACTGCAGGTACTAGTAATAATAATGTCAATTATGTGTATCTCTTCACTTCTGTCTCTCAGATGGCCTGTCTTGGAAAGATATTGCATGAACTTGTACAGAGGAGTAACTTACTGATCTCTTTAAGGCAATGATAAAAATTATAGGGTGATTAGTTTTCTCTGTGCTCGCACTGGGTGGTGGTGAGACAGAAGGTCTCAATTTTAGTTCTGTTGAAAACACTAATTTTTCACTTACCAACACCACTCTTAGTGCTTTCTGATGCTTAGTGAAGCATGAATGTGGACTTGCACCTGGCTTATTACATAAGTTCTGTTATTTGGTGGTGTCAAGCAGGCTTTACCATAAAGTTGAATTCAGATTTCTGTATATTTGCACATCAACAGGCTAATGCTTTTGATTTCTGAATATTCATCTGGGGAAAGAGTGTTCTTTTCATAGACTTTATCGAAGCATTTGTCCCTCTGATTTGTAGAATGATAAGAAAAAGGAATTTACAAAACTGGCATGACACAACATCATGATGCAGTCTCGTATAACATGTAACATTCATACCATCAAAATAATGTTCTAAAAGCATGATATGAGAAACACATGACTTATTCCTGAAATAAGAGGAAAGGTAACTTTAACCCTTTCTTAAACAGACAATGCTCAGAACCTGTTTTTGATTTTGTGAAAACTAGTTACATTCCTTTTATGGTTGCTCTGATTGTATCTCTTCTGTCTCACTGCTCCTGCCATTATACAGCATTAACAAGATATTCTGAAAAAGCAGGACAGCTTAGGAAATGAAGCTGGAAAGCTGATGACAATGAAAATAAATAAAAAGACTGTTTTCTTTTCTTCTTTATGATCCAATTAGAATTAAAAAACTTAAAGTCTACTCTGCATATTAGGAAGAAAACAGTGTGGGTGGTGGGTTCATTGCACACCACATCACAAAGTAATTCTAGCAGGTAAAATCCTTCAGTAATGCCAAAATCTGAAGCTGATTCTGAGAGAAAATCTAGTCTTGTGACTACCATGAACAGAACAATGAAAAAGAGCTATAAGCTCTTTTCTGTAACTTGTCACCACTCAGTCTTGAGCAATAAAGGAGGTGCAATGCCTTCAGAAAGGTTTATTTACTGTCAGTACTGATATCTGTAACATAAACCACACTGTAGCAGCACTTGACAGTGTTCCTGAAGATAAGGATCTGTGGTCAGCCTGGGATGCAGGTCCAGGAATTTTCCTGACTTCTGTCTCTATGTCCTTTCCCTGTGTCCACTGTCTCTGGGAATCTTTTGGATTAAGTAAAAGAGTCAATGAGAATAGCAAATGAAAATGTCTGATCATTGAGAGAGCAGAGATGATGTACATGAAGACAGGAGGTCCCCCTTCTCATCCCCTTTCATGGTGAGAAAAGGGTAGCAGTGGTTTAAAGTGAACAGGAGACTTGAAGGTGGTGGGAATGGGAGGGGCACAGCAGCACACACAAGGAATTTACAGCTGATTAAACCATCATGGTACACAGCCGTTGCATTTCCTGATGGTGCCTACCACGAAGACCCAACTCGGCCACCTCTGTCCTCAGATATGGAGCCAGGGCAGGGCACTGAAGGCTCCACGCACCCCACAGACGCCCCTGGCAGTGAGGTCCTCTACAGTACCACAGCTAGTACGAGGAAACCTGGCGACGACTCCTCTCTGACGGCTACCAGTAAGAATAATGGATCATACTCATTTCTCATGCCCAGTGTGAAATGAGGGATCATTTCTTCTGAAATTGACTCTTTTCCCTGTCTTTCTTATCCTGGGAGTCTACATACTTGTTGCGAACTTGCAGTGAAATGTTTTCATGATTTTGTTGCATGTGAACATTCCAACAAGAATTGCTACCTCTTAAGGATGCTTTTTCCCCTGGGTCCCCTGTTTCTTATGCCCCCCAACTTTTCTCAGGTTTGTTTTTCATAGAAGGTGATATTGAGAAAGCAATTGTTTTGTGAGGTTAGCGGGTAGTGTAAATGAATCATAGACTTAAAAACATTTTTTCATGTCTGATCATTCCTGGTCTTGGCGTTGCCACAGATTCTCTTAATACTGTAAACTTCTAAATAACTTACTGCAATCTGTTCATGTAGTAATGCAAAGTTCTAACCTCAATTCCTAAGGTCTGTATGTTATCCAACTAAAATTATCCCTAATCAAAATATTTTTTTCTTACTCTAATATTTTTATTGTTTAGTAATGGATTTTTATGACATTGTAGTACTTTCGAACTTTTAAGATCTTTCTTGCATTTTCTAAAGAAAAAATTCTAAGGAAAAATTAGCATTTATGCTGTCTCTTTTCATCTTCAAAATCCATTTTCATCAGGACTGTTTCGTCTGCAACACTTAGGATTTGCTGAAGAGCTATGAAACCCAAAAATTGTGTGGATTAAAATACAGATTTTTCCTCTACTCCTTACTCCTGTTTTCTAAATATGGAAGAGAACCTGTGTCAGCCTGTTAAGCTTTATGTGGTTTGGTAGATCAATTGCAAATATGAAAACCTAAGCATGATTTTACAATTTATTCAAATGTTTTCAACCAGGTCATTCTAATCTTATTCCTATGTAATGACAGGAGTATTTGTACTCGGTTTTTTTCTGATAAAAATGTTTTTTTTTTCTCCCTTCTAAATAGTGATTACTAGACATTTTCAAAACTAAGACTTTAGGTTAATGTTGTTTGCAAATACATTTTTTGTTTTCTTTTGCTTAGTGATGTTAACTTTCAGTGGTGAAATTTTGAATGAATATCAACCTTTATTATTCAGTTAATATTTTGAAGCACTTGGAAATTCTGAAAGTACATTTAGTTAAGCTATGCTTATTTCTTGCTTCTGTGAAATCCTTACTCTTCTGCATCGGTTGCAGTATTAGCACTGCCAGAATGATTTGTAAAGGATGTTCATTAAATAATTTAATTCCTTAATTTTTCAACTGAATTAATTTTAAGTTCTTCTCTTGGGAGACCAAAACACATTCTTGTGATCATCTCATGGAAAAAGAGAGATACCTAAAAAAACTTAAAAAGACATTTTTTTAACATGACGATATTGTCAATCTCAAATAGTCAGGTCTTAGTGGCTGCTACTTATTCTTTGGAAAGCCTTTACATGCTTTAATCCACGCTGAAATTTAGGACATTAATAAGTAACTATTAAAGTGATCAATAGAGTATTATTGCAGGAAAAGACAAATCAAAAATAATGTAACATATACGCAAGATCTTGTTTGCTTGTGTTTTTCTTTTCTCACTGTATATTCTATATAGGCTAAAAAGAAAAGGGTAGAGCTTGCTAAATAACATAAAGCCACAAAAATATATAAGGTGGGGTTTTCTTAAACATCTTTGAAGTTAACTTAGTCATCATCACAACAGTCACAGCCTCCACTGATGTTCTGAAACCACAAGATATAACCCAGGAAGCGTGGGCACCTCACATCATGGTAACAGCCATTGCCTCTCCTGATGGTGGCCACCACGAAGACCCAACTCAGCCACCTCTGTCCTCAGATATGGAGCCAGGGCAGGGCACTGAAGGCTCCACGCACCCCACAGACGCCCCTGGCAATGAGGTCCTCTACAGTACCACAGCTAGTACAAGGAAACCTGGCGACGACTCCTCTCTGACGGCTACCAGTAAGAATAATGGATCATACTCATTTCTCATGCCCAGTGTGAAATGAGAGATCATTTCTTCTGCAACTGACTTCTTTCCCCATCTTTCTTATCCTGGGAGTCTACATTGTCAGTGTGAACTTCCAGGGCAAAAATCTGTGGTGGGATCTGTGCTGTTGATAGAACTACCTTCTGGACAAGGCATAAGGGACTCCTTGCTAAACTGCACTTGGTGGTTTCTGTCCTTGGCTGAAGCATGTTTCTGGGTGGCCTCCTGACTGTTCTGCAAGACACACACTTTGGTGATTCTGAATCCCCAGCCCCATTTCTTGCACATCAGTGGGACCAGGCTTGATATGCTTTGGCACTGTGATTGGTGTGGTGGAGGTGCTCTAGTGGGTTAATCAGATGGCTTGCTCCTGTGACTCAGCAGCAGCACCCGCACTGGAGAGTACTGTCCTGGTGGTGAAGGCAGGACAGTCACAGAGGGACTACGTAACATAAATTCTGCCTTCAATTCCTTACTCCTCCTCACCAGTGGATTGCTAGGCAAGACCACCACAGATCTGGCTGCAGTATGGCTGCTCACTCCTGAGTTACAGTGTCAGGTTGTTGCTGTTGTGGTCTCTTCTTCTGAAGGTCTTCCTTCTCCATCTGTCACTGGGATCTGTATATGTAGCCACTGTCTCCCTCCAACATGGTGAGCACATATGTGGTACCTAAGGGTCTCTTAGAAGCCAGTGACAGCGTGGAAAAAGAAGAGGAGGCCTTCATGTCTTCTCTTCTTCTGTGCTTTGAATGAGGAAGATGGACATGCTTTTTGGCTCGCTGTGGTACAGGAAAGAGTGGAATAATGTGGGTGGTGGTTTTGTGAGCACTCACTTTTAAAGCTGATCCTGCTGTCGTCATGGCAGTCACAGAGTCCGTGGATGATGTTAACCGAGAGAAAGCAACCAAGGAGCCACAGTCACCTGGCACTCCTCCTGGAAGTGAAAGTGAACAAGCAAACACCACAGATAGTTCCCATCTCAGTTGGGTACCTGGAGTTTTTCCAGACATTGAAGATCATCTTAACCAATTGCAGACCCCTCTTCCTACTAGTAAGAACAATGAATTAGGAGCATTTTAATTTATCCATCAGTCAGTTATAATTTTGGACAATGGTGATTACCCCAAAAATACGTGTAAATTATTTTCATGTTATAGTTTCCTTTTTCACTTTTATTATTGTTTATAACCTGCTTTTAAGATGTTGTTAAAGGGAATCTCTTCCTGTGCAGAGCAGAGGACATTTTCTAAAAGACTGAAAACAGTGTTTTGGAAATAACCTTTTCTTATATCCTGTTATCTGTATGTGATAACACAACTGTTAAAGTGAACGAGGGTAAACTTTCTCCTCATGCTAATACATACATAACAGCATTTTGTCTTTCTTATTTGCTGGGCACAAATGACAGCTATGTAACACTGAACTGTCTGCAGCTTTTCCCTCGTCTATATTCCCTCTACATTAGTTGAATATGTATCGAAAGAAAGGTAATTCTCTGCAAAACCTTGTCTTCTAGGTGTATTTGCTGCTGGTATCTTGCCAGTGATTAATTATAGTTATGTTATTGGGCTATTATATGTAACTGACATTTCATTTGTGAACAACTTTTTTTTTAAAGGGCTATTCTTCTGATAGAGTTAGTGCAGTTAACAGTAACCCTGTTTACTTATTACACCAGCTATAGCCTTTCTTTTTGTGTGTGTGTGGTCACATGCTAATAGTACAGGAAATGAAGGGACTTTTCCTTATTCCCAAATAAAATTTCCACAAAAATAATCATCCTAATGTTAAGGTTTTTTCCAAATGCTACTTCCCATTCACACTAATCAAAATATGATTTTGTGCACTTTCTTGGAAGTCAGTGGAACCATCCCAGAGCTGATTGTCGCCAGTGCTCTGTGGATGTTCTTTGCACGTAAGCAAGATTATGTACCTATATTTTTATGGCATTGTACAGCAGACACTTTAAAGATACTTCTATTGCTAATTAATGATAATTCATACATTTTCAGGTAGACTTTGGCCTACTTTTTATTTTTCTTCAGAATTTTATATAAACTCAGTAAAATCAACTCTATCAAAATTGCCTGAGTTACAGTATTTTGACATAGGTACAGTAACATAAATGCAAAACATGTATTTGATAGAATCTTATTGGGAAGATAAGTCTGATTTTAATAATAATTTCCTACTACAACAAACTTATTTCTTGACTTTTTCTGCCCTACTCACTTAAGTAATCCAAGCTGCCTCCTTAATTTTATGTGCAGACTTTACGCACTATGAAAAAATGTTTGCTACCTTTCTGTTTTGAGCACATAAAACCTGTAAAAAATAATTTTCAAGGTGAATGTCTGGATTGAATGTTTGCATTCTCACTGCCCTGGCAAAGGCTTATAAGGCCATATTCCCAAAACTCTTCCTTTTTTCATTTATCTTCTCTTGGTCCTTTTTAAAAACACAGTACAAGGGAATTACTAGGACACTACCATCATCATAAAAGAGGTTATTTATTGAAGGGTTCATTCATTTGTAATGTTGCCTCACATAGCTGTAATGTGATGGAAAAGATTCATGAATGTATTGGCAGACTATAGTTAACGGCTTTCTCTGAACAAATGAATGGCTTGATGTATTTTACTACTTTTTTTCACTTGCTTTTTCTCTACAGCAATGTTTAAGCTGTTGCCTTACATCACGCTAATGACTGATCTGTTGTCCAAGTGTCCATGGAAAAACAAATCAGTCCACTGAAGGAACCCAAAAAATAACTGTCAAAAAGAAAAATATCTAGTTTGTCATCAAAATGAAATGTACAGAGCTTTTAAGGATCCCACCCTGCCACTTGCAAGCAACTCCCCAGAGCCAGAACAGCAGGGGACTGGACTGAATCCTGCTGTTTCTCAGTGCTCAGGGGAGGGGAAGGGCAAATGTAGCAGTTCTCTAAGCACAAGAATTTTAATAAATGTCTGAGTGCCTTTCTAAGGGGCTTTGTGGTGGAAAAGCTATGGCATTTCTCAAGGATGATATAAAACATCTTAAAAAAACCCCACCTGCTGAGATGTGGGGTAGACAAGTGCGTATGTTCCTTTTGGTCAGCTTTCTTGGAGGCTAGATCAGGGCTCTTAGCTGCTGAATTTGTGCTCTGTCCTGTGTGGTGAGATAGCACAAAATAACTCACCACTTGGTAAGTTTCTTGTTAATAAAAATATTCAAAACATCTGGAAGATTCATGAACTACTTGCTGGCTGAGCTTAACAGAGGGAAAAAACATGCTATTAGGAAATGAGATCAGAAATGCTGGCTAGAAATTAGTTGCAATGTGTGTTAAAGAAAAATAACTTTACAGCTGATTAGAGAGAGTGCTTTGTTTTCTGTGTTAGAGTCTGGAAGAATTCAGAGAAGTGAAGATCTGTAATATCTTTTTTGTAGTGATAAAGAAGTAGTAGTCCCAAATGAAATCACTATATCTGTAGGCTGCTGATAATTGTAGGTTTGGGGTACCCATATGGTAACGGCGTGGGCCAGAAACAGAATTGTGTAAAAGTTCAAGCAGTATAACCAGCACTGCAAAAACTTGGGACTGGAAGTAGGCATTTTGATTTAAGATGTAATACTGTCTTTGAACCAAGTTAAAAAACTTATTTAAAAAGGAGAAGGGGATCGACCTCTAAGTTTAAAGAGAACATTTTTTATATTAGGAAAAATATTTCGAATTTTTAAAGTCCCATTCTATACATAGCTATCAAATTTAAAATCATTCAGGTAATCATTCTTCTACTTTATGAAAGCATTAAACTTTTAGAAATTCAGTTTTATCCTGTGTAGGAATAAAATTAAATGTTATAAAAGTTCTCCATATTGGTCATTTTAGATTTAAATAAAACCCTAAAGTTTTTCTCCCCCTGCCTCTTCTTTTCTCACTTTATTTTCCCCATGGAACAGACAAGGTGTTTGACTTGTATGACAAAAACCTCTTCCAAGAGTTGCCAACATTCAAATGTCTTTACATTTTCTCCAGAAAATTTCTAGAAAATTGTAATTGCATTTTGGCTCACGGAAGTATAGCATAAGCAAAACTGAAATATATGAGAAAGACAATAAGGGAAAACCATGAGTTTTATTATTAAAAATACTAAAACTAGCCATAGTTCAGATGACCATGATTATTATAGTCTATGTAATAGCTTTCAGTATAAATAATTTTTAATAGCCTCAGCATGAACTTTCTAGAATATGTTTTTTTAATTGTTAAAATCATAATGTTTGTAACTCACTGTTAAATATCCACTAAGCCTATTTGGCCTAACAGATTGTTTTTTTCTTTAGGATCTACCTCCAGTATATACGGTGATCAAGGACCGCACAAGGGACATTATGAATCCACTACTTTCCCTGGGGACACCACAACAACAAAAATAGTTTCACAACGAAGGTCGGCCCAGGTACCAGGTAGGTTTTTGAAGTCTCATGTTTTAAATTTAAGCACAGAATTGTATTGATATGAACTGAAGTAAGAGAGGAAAATCTAGGTTAATTGCAGTTGTTCAGACTTTGTTCTGGATCACATGGTATTTGGCATTTTCGCTAGCAGTCTGAAAAACGGAGCATATTGTGACTCACATAATTTTCCAGAAATATCAAGATGAGATAAATCATGCATTTGGAGAATGGGATTAAGATCCAAATAACCTTTCTAAACTGATATGAAATCAGGCAAAATTCAGTAAAGGTATATGCAAAGAGAATCCACGAGAACATTCGGTGAAAATGGTAGCTGAGACGAGTGTTGCAGAATTAAAACGGAACAGAGAGAAGCCAAACCCATGATACAATTGCAGAAGAATGCAAATATATTCTGGGACATATTAACAGTAATGTTATTTTTAAAACAGAGAAAGTAATTATCCTACTCTACTGAGGCCCAGCAAATCCAGAGCTGAAGCTTTATATTTGGTTCAAGGCATTGCATTAATCACATAGAAAAAAAAATAAATACCTGAGAAGAGCACAAAGAAAATTTTGGAAAGGTAACTTTTGAAGTAGTCATCGTTGTCAGAGAAAACTGAAGGGAGATATCAAAAGGACATGCTACAAAAAGAATGCTTCTCAGTTTTTCACCATGGAGTAATAATAATTAAGTGATAAGAAGTAATTTGTTTCAAATGAAACATAGAAGACTTCTTAAACAAGGCAGACTTGTTTCAAACAAACAAAATAAAAGAGGTAGTTCTTAGGAGAGGATCTCTGTCAGTCATAGTAGTACTGCATAAAGCATAGTCTACTGGAAAGGTTGTGAAGTTTCCTTTAATAAAAATGTTAAGAGCAAATGGAATATTCCTCACCCATCTTCTTATTGACCCTGTTTCACTGGAGTGAAATGTAGCTGATATGACCTCTGAGGGTCCCTTGCAGTTTTGTAGTTCCTTCTTTTTTTAGGCTTTGCCCCAGAAATACCCCTTTAAGTAAGTTTTTAAATGAAAAAATGAACATTTCGCTCTACCTTTAAGTCATCCTGCTTTTGTGCCTGGGATTACAGGTATACCATTGCAAAGCCTTTTCTTTTGCTCTTGGAATAAATCAGTGACAGAACTCCTCTTCACCTATGTCCACCAAAGTACAGTGTTTATAGGTGCCAACAGTGATGGGATATTTCATCTGAGTTGGCCTGTATATAGCTGAATGATGAAAAGTATTCAGTTTACACAGAAGCACTTCGTAAAACAGACAAACATTCATGTGAACTAGGAAAAACTGACAGTTTAAAGAATGTAAAAGAGCTTGTGTTCTTGCAATTCTACAAAACAGCGAAACTACATGAGCTCCATTAACACGCTGTCCTCCCCTCCCTCAACTCTCCCCACAGAATGGCTGATCATAGTTGCTGCTCTTGTGGCTCTTGCGTTGATTCTTGCAGTGTGCATTGCTGTTAACAGTCGGAGAAGGTAAGGTAGCCCCTTTTTCAAAACACACTGCCTTGCTATTTTCTTCATCGAGAGGTTTCAAAGCTTCGTGGAAAGGCAGAGTAGCATAACACAGGAAAGAGCTTCCTCTGTGAAGCACTGTGAGTTGGGGTGTGGGGGCCACCACGTGAAGTCCGCAGCTGTATAAACCATTTAGTCTTCACTTGTAGATGGAAACTAACTGTACATATATCATAGAGAATTAATTATTCTCTACCTATTAGTTATTAATGGGAAAATCCTGCCCACTGAGGGTGAAAACTGTGTGAGATGGACATAGCAACCTGAGGATGAGCTGAGTATCACCCTCCACCATTAACAGTGTTGTCTGTGTATAGTGTGGAGGAGTGTATTGGGCAATCACTGTCACATGGTGAATTTGTTCATTCCAAACAAACAGCAGTATCACAGCTGGCAGGGATATAGTCTAACATTGCTATCAAAGCACTCAATAGCTTTATTTACTCCTCTACAGATGAAGAAGCTGAGGAATAGAAAGTTGCAGTGATCTGTGCAAAGTTAGCCAGGAAATTTGAAAAAACTCTAGCCTTAAGAGGCTATAATATTCTTAACTTTCTTTTCTCTGGGGGCTGTTCTGAGGTTACTTCTCAATTGTCTTAAACAGCTTTTTGCTACTTGAATGTTAAAGTTGAACCCCTTAACAGAGTAACTATTTGCTACTTGAATGTTGCATTTCAACATTTTTTATCAGAGTAACTATATAACATGTGGACAGAGTAACTATTTGCTACTTGAATGTTGCATTTCAACATTTTTTATCAGAGTAACTATATAACATGTGGAGGTTCTTGTTCAGGTTCATGAGCAAATTTATTCCTAGTCTGCTGGCTCCAGGAAAGCACATGATAAAGCTTCTATGAAATACTGTTAAAGTCCTCCAAAGCATGGCATGGGTGCTAAAATAAAGCATTGCCACTGTGGTGAGGGAGCAATCCAGGCGGTCCCTGACCTTAATGCAGAAGGCCTCTATGCGGCAAAACAGTGCAAACTAAATGCCAAGTTGTAATAGTAAACTGATACAGTTTTGCTGAAGTCAGTAGTGGGATGCTGCCTGATACGTTTGACCTGTGACTGTATCCACAATATCAGTGCTTCTCCGACAGTATTATTAGAGACCTGCTGAAATAAGAAAGCTGTCCAACATACGGTGAGACAGAGAATGCTACAACTTCCTTTCTGTGAAATGATTCTGGAGTTACACAGCCTGAATGGCATGGCTTATTGATTTATATGTTACTTTCTTACGTCTTTAACAGTAGAGACTGCCATAGTTTCCTCCCTCCACAGGAAGAGTCACCATAGGAAAACACAAACAGGGCCACTATGACTAATTATAGATTGCATCTGATAAGAAATGAAACAACCTCAGAGCTGTAAATTATGCCCTAGATACCGTTAATGGGAAACACCTTTTACTTAGTGCTTCCATGCAGCTGGGAGTGAGTAGGAAAGACAGAAAGTGCGTGGGGGTGCATGTATGTGTACAAATGCATGGATTAGACCCCAGAATATGTGTTAGTCACAGCAAGGAAATAATTTTGAAGCAGCAACGTACTCTGGTATGCTTAAAAGAAGTGGATTGTTTTCTTTCATTTTAGCAGGATCCAAATGATAACATGAATAACCTAAGGATTCTTTCTTCATCTATCCTGATAAGCACTGATACACGGAAAATTCATAGAGAGGCAGCTGGCGTGCGGTCAGAGCACTGCATGTGAACACCGACTAATCCAAAACCAACAGCAGCGCTTCGAGAAAACTGGATAGCTGAGGAAGGAGGGTTGAACATTTCAGGGTTAGCTGAGCAGCAGCTTGAGAATGTTTCAAGCATTAATTTATTTAAAAAGTGAGAATAAACTGTGTTTTTATTTGTTTAATGCTGTCAGTTACACGATTTTTCAAATGAATGCTAACTGCAGCATCTCCAGTTTCTCTCATTCGGGTTCTCTGAAAAAAGCCTAATGAAGCATAGGCTTCTGTTTCAAGGTAGTTACCTTCCTGATTCAGAAATCAATAGATTTAGCCTTTCTAGTTAGGAGGTCCACATGGCAGAGGTTTCAAGTATTTGAAACAAGCAACTGGGCCTCCTCAGTAAACAGCAAATTGTTTGGCAACTATATTTTTTTTCTTTCTTTCTTTTCTTTTTTTTATTTTATTTTATTTTTTTGTTAAATTGGTGTTGTCATAAGTGATCTTAACCAAAAATCAAAATGGCCAAGGTCCAGTGTGATCCTATTTAGTTAGTTAGTTATTCCTATTGTTGCAAAGACAACTGCCTCTGTCTGGTGCCTGTCATAAAAAAAGTTAGGATCTCCTTCCAGGGTCCAGAAGATGCTGCCCAGCCTGACCACCACATCAGGAGAGACATTCTGAGCCACTCTTCTGAGAGGCTGTGAAGCTCCCCAGCTCCTCGCTGGCCTCTTTCAGCATTTCAGGGCTGCAGAGCAGAAATCATTCCCAAGGACATGTGTAATTTTATCACAGTGAACTGAGCTACTTTGGATAAAACAACCCTCATCTGTCAGGCAGTAAGCATGAAAAAAGTAGTTACTTGGACGGATAATAGTATAACTGAACTGCCAAATTAGTCATTCAGACAAAATAGGCTTCCTTTAAGAAGAAAGCACTTTAAAATAAAGCTTCACAGAGACATTGTTCCTCTTAAGAGAGCTGTGCTTTTTATATTCAGTTTACACAAGACTGTTAGAGGACAAGTAGGTTGTTCAGCACTGTGTAGTCAGAGAACTGTCTTAACAGTCTGGGGCAAATCTAACTGCTGTACTGCTAGTATTTTTTTACTCCCTTGAAGAATACACATCCCACATTGACCAGCATGCATCAGTTTTGGACTGGTGTCGTGGTGTAACCCCGGCCAGCAGCAAAGCACCACGCAGCCGCTTGCTCACCCCCCCCGCCCCCAACCCAGAGGGATGGGGAGGAGAATCGGAAGGGGATGTAAAACTCAGGGGTTGAGATAAGAACAGTTGAACAGGTAAAGCAAAAGCCGCGCACGCAGAGCAGCAAAGCAAAGCAAGGAATTCATTCACCGCTTCCCATGGGCAGGCAGGTGTTCGGCCACCCCCGGGGAAGCCGGGCTGTGCCATGTGTAATGGTTACTTAGGAAGACAAATGCCATAATGCCAGATGTCCCCCCCTTCCTTCTTCTTCCCCCAGTTCATATACTCAGCATGATGCCGTATGGAATATCCCTGTGGCTAGCTTGGGCCACCTGTCCTGGCTGTGTCCCCTCCCAATCTCCTCCGACCCTCCAGCTCTCTCACTGGCAGGGCCCGAGAAACTGGAAAGTCCTTGATTTAGCATAAACATCACCCAGCAACAGCTAAAGACATCAGTGTGCTATCAACCCTGTTCTCACATCAGAGCCAAAACACAGCACTGTACTAACGACTAAGAAGAAAATTAACTCTGTCCCTGCTGAAAGCAGGACAACTGATGATTTCTTTACAAGAGTGTGTGTGTGTGTGTGTGTGTGTTAATCCAGAGCTACATATAGAATTTATTGGGCAGCACTACAGTGGGTAACTTTAAAAGCACAGTAGCTATTTCCAACCTTGATATCATAAAGAGCTATGCTGTTAATAGTAGCAAGAGTAGTTATTTCCTTGCTGTTGGCAAGCTTCTAGGCCTGACATGCTAATACAAGGAAGGAAAAAGTTATCTTGTATAATGAGGCGAGCGCTTGATCCAAACTTTTTGCTATCTCAAGTACTTGAACACTTTCAAAGGTGTGGTCCCAACTCTGGACTTAGAAGGACCCTGTCCTTATAGTGGGATATCTAAAAAGTTCATAAATGCTATATATCCAAATGTTAGAAAATATTTTTTAGCTTTCAGTAATGAATGTTATTCCTATCTGTAGTAACAAAAGATACAAATTGAATAAGTAAGCTCCTGCCAAATTTTATGAGCATAATGGTGGATGCTTTCAAAACCAAATTATGTACTATGGAGAAACTGTATGTTTTGCATTGTATAAGTGTGCACTGGCAGACACAACTGTCATTTCCTCGGCACTGGCAGAACAAGTTTCATTTCCAAGCACCTTTTCCTAAATAGTGACTTTCCATTTTTTTCTTATTTGTGTTAGTCTCCATTTATAGTACTTACTTTCTTTTTATTTCTTTCTAGATGTGGACAGAAGAAAAAGCTAGTGATTAACAACGGCAAAGGGGCAGTGGAGGACAGGAAGACAAGTGGATTAAATGGAGATGCCAGCAAATCACAAGAAATGGTGCACTTAGTTCATAAAGAACAGTCAAATGACCGAACAGGAGCATGTGACGAATTCCTGACCATTAATGAAACACAAAATCATCAGGAGTTTGACATGAAGAGTGGAGTGTAACAGTAGCAAGTTGCCAAGTAGATCAGAGCTGGGGAAATCAAAATCACATGGAACCTGGACAGGAATTCACAGATGCACTGTGCTACTGATGTCTTTTGAACATAATTAAACATAAGTTTTATTCATTTTTAATCACTTTTAAATGATGTCTGATTTACAAAATTGACATTTGCTTTCTGAAATAAGCCCCCAAGAGCTGCCTAATGTCGTCAGTTCCCATTTCCTACACAGAGGACACTCACTGTGTCCTGGGTGTTAGGAGGCATACAAGTTTACGTCATTGTTCCCCAGATGGAGGGTCTTCGCTGTGCGGAGCTGCAGAAGTATCCAGTCACTCCACCTTACAGGCATTTAAGGTACTAAACTTGCCATGGTACAAGAGTAAGTGAGGAACAAATGTCAAGACCAAAAATCAAGTTTAAATCAAAACGGCCTCCTATACAATGTCCAAAACATCTGAATCCTTCAGCAATGCCTTCCAAATGGGAAGAGCAATAGGTGCATTCAGAGTCTGCCAGTATAAACAAAAAGTGATGTTTTAAAACGATTTATGGCTTGGTCTGCAATAAGGGAAACCCAGAAGGACAAAATTTATTTATCTTTGTTTTTAAATGCCTATGAGCATACAGCAAGTCTTCTTGGGAGGGGGAATAAGGAGATTGAAACATGAGCTGATACCTAATAAATTTCTGTACTTTATTATCCTAACAATCTGTACAGTTATCCTTGAGTTTTTGAGGTGTTCATTGCTTTTCCCCCTCCTTCCTTCAGTTGTCACAGTTTGTGCATGTTTTTAATGAGGCTGTTAGTTAGGAGAATGAATAAAACAGAATGACCCCAGCTCTATCACACATGCACAAAACAAGCAATTGGAGGTCGTTAGGGAAGATGAAAGTATTTTATTTCTAAAGAATAGGTCTCTATCATCTGCTCCATTTTACTTAGGAGATGCTGAGCCTAGTAAAACTTGTTTCCCCTGTAACAATTATGTTACACCAGTTTGCTGATATTTTGAAAGTTACATTTCCATGATCTTGCTCACTCTGAATTCTATTTCATCCATGTTTTTCCCTCTGCTTTTTAAAAATACCGAAACAAACATTCTTGCTTATTGGTACCAGAAGTTCAAATTCTACAGAAAAGATCAAAGAAAACTAAAGGAAACTCTGCCAGCTATGTAATACAGCAAAGAAGCCGCAGCTGTATTGTTACATGCTTTTGTTTTGTCCTTATGTGTCTGTTATGTAAAGTATTTGTATTAAGCTATGATGCTGTGCATTGTATCAAGATGAATTGTCAGAAAAAAAATTATATACTACCAGTGGTCTGTGCCATTTTTAAGAAAGCATATTGGAATGGAGGGAGAATGATGACTTTTAATTGGGCTGCCTCAAGAAGATTCAAGTAAAAACAATCTAAGGTAATTGCGACCAGTGGTCTGTGTCAGCTGTGGGGTGGGGAATGTCCTGTAGTAGCATTATTCAAGTGTTCCTGTTCACAGACCATAGCACCTCCTTCGAAACTGCTCTGCTAAAGCATGTTATTTTATGTTCTCCATCTGAAGCAATTTGGAGGATGAGTATTCAGCTGGATAAATACTAACATTAGCTAGCACTGGAACATAAAGCACAAGACTGTTGATTATATTTCTCAGTCACAGCTCTCCAGAAGTTTCCCATGTGTTTCATCAACTTGCTCAGTGCCCTGGTGTCTGCAGGCAGATCTCCTCAGGGGCAATTTACACCTGGGCAAAAGGTCCCAAGAGGAGGTGTAATTTTATAGTACACATAGGATGATTTCTGACTTTATGTAGGTCAGCATTTTTCATCTATGAACACAGCTTGTGGTCCAAACGTGTTCAAATAAGCTTCAGCTAATAGAGTCAGGGTGATTTACACTGTCAGTACTTGTGGTCCACTGTCAAACTTCTCAGACTTTTGATGTATTTTAATACTGAACTGTGTAGTGGGAAGTTTTTTGACTCTGCATTGATTTTTGTTTAATTCCTGTAATGTTTTAAAGCAAGCTTTTCTATTTGTCATTATAAATCAAAACGATCTGTTGAAGGCTGTGTTTAAACTGGTGTTATGTACTCATTTCACTAAAGATGGACATCCAGAGTAAGAATTATTCCTCTCTTTAAATCCTAATCGGATATGGTTTAATCAAAAGGAGACATTTCATTGTCTTGAAGGCTGAATTTTTCCACAAAAAAAACCAAAAGGCTGTGGCATGATATTCATCTCCCTATTCAGATATTTAATGGAGAATTCCACAAACTCCTTCTAATTTATCTAATGTTCAGTAGCTATAAATGCACAGACAACACTGTTTGGCTTCTTTTTATATTTTTAGGTAGGGAGATGCTCAAGTTGTCTTTATAGAGGTGATGCCATTTTTTTATATATGCTGATTCTTTTTAGATCATGTCATGTGATTCATGTGTAATTAAGTCTCATTATAGTTTCAAAACTAGTTGGCCATTTCATATGTGTAATATAGTAAGTATTTTTATTAATCTTGGTTTTATTATTTGAGGGGTTGTTTGTTGTGTGTTGTATTTTTTTATAGAGAGCGCTTGATATATTTGCATATTTATTTAACAGATTAATCCAAATGAAAGAAAATATTATCTCTAAATTGTAACTAGAAATAGTATTTCTAAAAGCACATTGAAATGTAAAATAAGGTTCCAAAAATAAACTTGATTCCACATTGAGGATAAAAAGTAAGACCAGCATTATTAGTGGGAGAGAGGTATTCAGCAGGATAGTTGTGTTTAGTACTGGTGAGCTGAGGGTCATTTTTTCTGTTTGCAAACTCTAAGCCAGGCTCAGCTGAATCTGTGTGACCATTTCTTCTCTGCCAGCCTCCCATAGCTTCCTCAGGTGCTCTGGGAGTTAACAATTAACTCAGCTTCCCTCTAGAAGCAGACAGCTGGGTCCAGTTTGAGATCAACCCCATAATATCTTGACGACTGTTCCTGGCTCACTGAACTGATGGGATTTGGGAGAGCGCAGCACCCAGCAAGAACCAGCCATTCCTTCAGGCAGCTGACAGACAAGTTGGGTCTTGGTCTGTCCTTGGTGCCTGGAAAGAATGAGGATCTCTCCTTAAAATGCTGAGGAGACCAGAGAGGACCTAAACCAGACCCTGTGATCAGCTGGTGCTATTCCTTTGTCTTAAACAGTTTTAAAGAAATGTAATCCAGACCACCTCTCTCATGGAACTACTGTCTAAAGCAGTAAGTATATTTAACAGAGGGGTTGTATGTTTTATAAGAATGTAATATTTTCATTGGTCAGTCTGGGGTGATTGTTTTACCTGTATTTTCTTGAAGACCTTACAAGGAACGTTTGGTTAAAGCAGAGAAAGGTTATGCGGCCATCAGGTCTGCCTCCGTGGATGGTTAAGGTCTTTCCACAACATCGATCTCAAAATTATATTTCTGCACGTTTCCCATGTGATAGGGGTGTCTTTTGTATGTCCTTTGTCAACAACAACGACAGCATCTGTGCTAAGGAGCTTGAAACACATTGCCTGGAGTATTATTAAAGGACAATTACCAAGTGCCTCTTCAGCACATAGGAAAAAAGCTAGGCAGGGACAGAGTACATCACCCTGGTTAGGGCTGATCCTCATTGCTCTTTTTGTAGACAATCCTCTGACAACTGTGTTCTGCTTCAGCATACGTAGACGCTAGGGTATTTTGTAAGTCAGTAGGGTTTATTTTATGCTATATTAGGCCATTGGCAATAATTATTTCTCAGTCTTATTAAACAATTCAAGGTTCTGACTTCTCTGGTTGCAAGAGACTTGATTAGTCAAATACAAACCCTTTGGGTAACCACAGGTGCTGACTAGTTTTCCCCTGTGGAGGGGAAAAGGACAGAAAGGTGGCAGGAAAAGTGCTGGGCTGGGCTGTTCCTTACGGTGCAGTTCCACCTGTGTGGGAGTGGGTGACAAACCTTTTCCTTTCAGGGGGCAAGATTTGTGCAAAGGTGCTTTTGGGGTGGGAGCTCTGGGGGATCAGGGACGGAGGGAGGATGAGGTCACTGGCAGAGGAAGTAAAGTGAGAGTGAAATTTCTGTGCTGCTGCTACCGGGAAAGTCCCTCCAACACCCCCAGGACTTTGGCACTTCAATGTTTCACAGCTCTGAGAAGGAAAAAAGAATTGGCCTTTTCCTGTGAACCCACCACCACCAAATGACCCTCTACATTCACTACCTCATTTGCAAACTGATTTTGAATAATTTTCCCCTGGTAGCTTATTTCTCATTATTACTATGCCATGCTGCATGTGGCATCCGCCAAAACCATGTTGAGACCAAGCAGCTGTGACGATGACAAATGAGAGGCAAAGCACAAATTTAGCAGAGATGAGTAACAGTTTCTTTCATACAGCACAGAGACTACTTTTTGTCTTCCCTGTCTCGCCCATTTGGAGTAAGGTTAGCAACGGCAAGATTTCAAGAACTTTTCTCTTCTTGCTCATCTTCCTGTTTTGAAAGTACCAGACTTACACAAATCTTCACATAGGTCAAATGTGCTGCTGCATAGTTTTTTGAAAAGTTGAAGCTGATGAGGCAAACCTATCATCAGAGAAGCTCTCCTGACCTCAAGGGCGCTGGTTATTGTTAAAGTGCAAGTAAAGCAGAGGCAGTGAAAGCTTTACATATGCTTTAAACACGGCCTTCTTTCAAATTTGTCTGGATGGTTCCAGCAAGCATTAAAAAGGTTTTGCCTGAGCAACAGTTTCAAGGAGCCTCAAACTTTTTATTAAACTTCTTACTCTACAGGCAAAAGGGTTTTGGATGAACAAGTGGATGGATGAAACTCATTTTCACACATTCCCTGCCACACAGATCTGTGTGTGGTACGCCAATGTGAATGTCATTAGTTTTGTCTTTTCTTTCAGAAAAAAAAAAAAAATAATGAAGTTTTGGATCAAAACGAGTCTACAAAGACTGTCAAATGAGAAGATGACTTTTTTGTTTTCAGAAATAGACATAGTTTTAATATCTCGGATAGAAGATCTAGCTGTGCAAAATTACTTCTTTGTTTTGAAGATTCACCATGCTTAATACATAATATGGCTTTCCTTTTGTACTAAAATGAAACTCCTACAAGTAATTTATTTCCCATTGTAAAAAATGTCTGTGTAAATTTACAGTAAAATAGGACTTGTCAAGTCAAATAAGATCTGAGATAAATTAAAGTGTATCTATCCGAAAACCCTCAAGCATTTTTTAGAATATTACTGAAAAATCTCACTCTGAAACACCCACCTAACTCGGGCTTTAGCATCTTTTTTCTGGTGCTGAAGCTGAAGCAAGAGGCTGCCTTGTAGGTGATGCCAGAGGCACAGCTGAAGTTAGGGGCATGTAGGCTGGCAGTGGGAAATCAGCACAGAGCTCACAGGCAGCAGAGCCGCTGTACATCCGACAGGTTCCAGGTCTGCTGAGTGAGTCATGAAGGCCTTCAGACTCCCAGAGCAACCCAGGGCAGAAAAGGATGAGAAAAGGCGTTTTCCACCTCTTCTCCAGAAGCTCTAGGTTTTGTACCTGGCATCTGAAAGCCTTGCCTCAGACAATCACGTTAGGGTGAGATCAACTTCAACACCCATATGCTAGTCTCACATTGCAATGTATGAATGGTTTGGTTACAGCAGAGTTTTAGCTTTAAATCTAAATTTACTTGCAGTCGTTGGTGTGCATCTAGCTTCTGGCACCACATACTCAACAGGCTCTTTTGTTTTTCCTGGCTTAATCTGAAAAAAACCCCAAAAAACTTAGATCATTTTCTGTGACCACATTTTCTTTGCATGAATCGAGACTCCAGGCTTTAATTTTACCCAGAACAAACAGTAATAAACTGGGTATGTTTTGCCTTATGATTGTATGTTAAGTCTGAGTTTATATTCACTACTTTTTATCAGCCCCTGTTTTTTAATAACAAGCATCTGGTTCAGGGCTGCTGCTGCAGACTGCTGGCAGCACTCTTGTGCAGCTAGCTCAGAGAGGCAGTTTTCAGCAGCTTTCAGCCTGAGCCTGTGGAATGAGTGTTTCTAAGGTGAGCCTGTTGTAGCTGAGCCCCGCATCCAAACCACAGTGATCTTGGCTGACAACAGCACAAGAAGGGGGAGAAAAGCCCTCCTGCAAGTGCTCTGGACTATAAACATCAATGATACAAGCCTCATAGCGAATCTCTAGAAAAAGTACGTTAAGTTCATTTTACTTTTCAGATGTACAAATGATTCACTGTTTTGACTTTTTTCAAGCTCTGGCAATGTTATGTCTAAATGCTGCCTGTTTATCTGTACCCTGGTGTTCAAGTACATGGGGTTTGTTTAATGTTAAAATTGGTTTACGATCATTCATTCAATGAAGCATGTTTTTTTCTGCAGCAATGGGTCATCAGATTCACCAGTGGAGACTAGTTTATAGTTACTGGGTACTTCCCTGCAGTTGTTTTGTGGTTCATTTTCTAGTTAATGTTTCTTTCGTTCACCAAGAGAATCTGAAATGAACTCCAGGTAAGGATGCTTGTTTGTTTAGCCAGTGACTTAAAAAACAAACGTACCCTCCATTCAAGAAGGGTGACTTTCCCTGCTGTGTAGAGGACAGGTATAAAGCCTATCCACTGGTTACATGCCGGTCAGAAATGGGAGGCACAAGGTCCAGAGCACCAGCTTGCTGCTGGTTCACTGCAAGGGCGCGGGGGCTTCCTCGGGGAGCCTTGTTTAGGGCCATCGTCATTCATGTGGAGCAACACCTTCAAAAATCAGTGCTAAAAAATAAGTTAACAAAGCTTATTTGATCCTAGGAATTTAGGCAATATATGTAACCTAGGTGAAATGACGGAATGCATTTGAGTGCATTTCCTAGCCTGGCCCCTCTTCTCTCCCCTTCGCAGAGTGGGAGTCAGCTGCCTTTTCTGGCACAACTCCACAGCGGCATTTCTCCAGTGGTGTCTGTGGACCACAGGATAGTGATCCATGGAGTACTTTCAGACACCCCAGTAAGGAAACAGTCAAATGGAGGTAGATGTCTCTACAAATGGCTGCAGGAAAGGCAAACGTATTTTATGGTTCGCTCACGAGTGAGAATGAATAGCACACCACTGTGAAAGACAGACTCTGGGCTGCTTTGCTAAATACTCATCCTTGTACTACTCATCCTTTAACTACAGTTACAGAAGCACTGTAAACAGTGTGAGGCCTTGTGCCCCTGGATCCCACCCCCGCAAGTTTTGGTGGGCAGCGGTCACTTTGTAATTTATCTGTCTACACAGACACGTTTTTCTTATCACCGCAGGACCTGCCTGCCTTGCTAACCCTACCGCGACTGCAAGCCCTGGTCTTGCACATGATGTGTTTTCCTTCCCGCGCCTGCTGCGGCGGTGGAACGGTGCGGTGGCACGGTGCCCATGCTGGGCAGTATCTGGCCATCTGCCAGGGCTGGGGACCTGCTGCAGCTTTGTGTGCCCGCACGGGGCTCTGCACAGCTCTGGGGAGCTTCGGAAGCCTGGCAGCACCGAACCATGCCCAGGTACTTGTATGTTCTTGCACTGGAAGCAGTTGCTGCAATAACCCTTGCTAGCCCAACTCAGTGTCATTTTTAATGTTGTTTTCCTCCTAAAACACTGCAAGTTGGGGCCACCTGTTTCTTTCATATCCTTGTCCTGTTTACATGCACTAATAGAAAAGAGAAGACTGTTAAAGGTTTAGCAGCCCTCAAGTGTTCTCTCGGTTTTTCTTTCGTGCCTGAGAGGGTCCGTGACTCACTGTGCTTTATAGCACCTATAGCAGATGCTTTCCTGTAGAGAGGGACACATTCCAGATACAAAGACACTCCTGAAATAACCTTTTTCTCTAAGACTGAGGACATGTAGAAAGAGGGCACACAAGGGGCTTGCAAGGGGGGAGTATTTTCAAAAGGGACAAATCCATATAATTGCAGCATTGGGTCCTGCATGGGTTGGGGTTTTTAGGTCATTCTTGCAGAAACATTGCTTTAAGAAAAGCATCAAACATAAATCACAGTGTAGAGTCTTTAATTTCAAACTTTTTGGCATGATGTGGAACAGAGGAATAACGACCTTTTATGGTAGGAATTTGAACATACACAGTGCACATAAAATACCTGATGGGGAATCCTGAGCGCAACAAACATCAGTGAGGAATTCTACATCAGCAGCACACATTTATTAACAGTGCCTGTTGATGAGGCCACATCGGGATGTTTCCGCCTCTGGCAGAAAGCGGCAACGTGGTACAGCAATGGCAGCAGCTAGCTTGGGCCTCAAATGTCTCTTTTGCCAAAAGATCTTCCCAGGGCCGGGTCAGGACTTCGCTCGGTAGTGACTGCATGGGCAGGCTGCCAGCTGGAGCACTGCCAAAGCCACTTCCTGACGTGCCTGGATTTTCATTGGAAACTTATCAAGTGGATGCTGGCCTTGGTTAGATTAGTAAGAAGCAAGCCCAAGGTTGTGCAGACTGTTAAACCTCACAACCCGGGTTTTTGTTATGTGTCTCGCTCACACAACGGTAGTTACACTATTTCCGTAACGTGTGCTACTCTGAGCATACACGTCTAAGCTTTCTCTCCATTCTTAGCAACGGCCAGTCCTCCGGGCCATGGTTTACTCCGTGAGCATCTCTTAATTCATGTACTAAATAGAGTTGGTTTCTTTGCAAAGTGCTCCAGGGGTTCAGCTACAGGAGTTATTTATTGACTTTTTTAGAAGGGCTTTGAGGAAGACACTTATTTTTCAGCAGCCAGGAGAGGCAAGTAGATTTCTAAAGCAAGTGCAACCGTTGCACTGTATCCTCCTGCCCTTCTAACATCTCTTCCCACTTCTCTAGACTTCGTTGCCAAGAACTGTAGTTAGTGCACCCTGGCCTTTGTGGCAAATGAGCTCAGTTGCAGCCAGCACCCCGGAATATGTGAAGGATATAGTGAGGGGTGAGATTTCTAACCCTATGTCAAAGTCAGGTCCACCTCCTACCCTGCCTGCAGTTTTCAGAGCAGGCAGCCTCTCACACCAGACTGCGTTATCTGAGCTCCTACCCAAAGCATCCCTGTATTGAGCCCAGGCTGACATGAAAACTACACATATAAGCCATGAAAATTATGAATCAACATTTATTGATGATATGTACATAAGAGGTACAACACTTAGTGAAATACTATATTCTTAACTATTTCCAGTACAGAAGCAATGTCTAGTTTATTTTATACGCGAAAGTTACAGAAATCAGTTCACACCGTAAGAAAGCATTAAAAGCAAATGACTACTGATTATTGTGAGGAAGAGAGGATCTGAACTACAAAAATAGACTCAAGTCTATGAGGCATTCCAACTACAATATACAAGATCAGAGCCCAGAGTTGGGAGAATTGTTATCATCTGCATTCATTAGTTTTTAAACAAACTGTGCTATAGATACTGTACAGTATGTCATTTCAAAATCTGGGGAACTTCTTGTGTGTAAGGGAAACACCAACCTTATCCCTCTTCCTTTTTATCCTTTTAACATGAAACATCTGAAAACATTCCAGCTTGTGCCTGGTCGCTTTGAAGAGGGAGCCAGAGGTGATGACTAGGCAGCACACAGCACTGCAGTGTGCGGTTCCTACTGTAGCATCGTAATGGGGCTCACCAAGCAGGACACATTCTGTGCTTTGGGGCCCGATTTTGATCTCCTTCTACTCACAGGGGATGATTATATTGATGAGATCCAGGCCCAGGGTATCTAGAAACAAACCAGCTTCTTCTCGCTGTCCCAAGCTCTTTCAGAACCACCTTCAGGTTTTGCCCCAGAAAGGTCTTATTTTCTTACAGATCTGCACTGTAGCCCTGATTTCAGGAGATTTTTGCCACTGACTATATAGTTTGTACGTCCGTTTTATGATCAGACATACTTTTTGTAAATAACAGGCCTGTACAACAACCACGGTAGCTTGAGAAGCATTTAGCTTAGCAGCCCGCTGCTGCCTGCAGCCTTGCCCACTCACAGCCCTGTGACTGCACTTGCTTCGCTGGCGTCTGTGGTCAAGGAGGAACTGGAAGTGACTCAGAGGTATCCTTCGATGCTGTGACGTGACTAAGGGCCGAGTGATTCACAGTGCATGAAGAGTCAAAAGCAGCCAGGGCATCCAGCAGGAACACAGTTAGATGGATTTTCCCTTATTCATTGTGCCAATTTAAATAGTGACTTATTAAACTTCTGGTGATAGGAGTCCCAACATTTCAAGCAAACAAGAAGAAAACAAAACAGAAACCAGTAATTCTAGGTGAACATTAATTCTTAATGCTTAACAACTGCATTTACAAGGCAGCAAATCGATGCTGGGATTGCTTTCACTCACTGCCGGGGAACTATGCACATGCAGGTACTAACACATACCACACTGGTTAGACAGCTGAAAACTCAAAGTAACATTTACAGTAAGTTGGCTGCATACATGATTCTGAATGTTATCAGAACAGGATACTCCCTAACAGACAGATAAAGCAGTTACTACTACAACCTCATCAGCTAAAGGGCTAAAAGGAAGCAAACTCAGATACAAATGAAAAACAGAAAGTAGAACAAAATTTTAAAAGACAGTCCAATTTTCTACTATGGCTCAATACACAGACACCAATTAAATTAAATTAAAGCACTGCTACATATACTGTATACACCATTTCACTGAAATTACACATTGATAGCTACGTTATCTACTCTAAGTGCAGAGAGGCACTGGACATCATGCTTTAACAAAATGTCAAAACTGGTATCAATAAGGTTTTACAGCTATTAGTAACTCAGCACAACTCTACCTGTGGTTCCTAGTAAGATAATACCTGGTACATCTGATTTAAAATACAAGAAAGAGATTAAAATACAAGGGTATACCAACACACTTCCTATATGTGTATCTACTAGAAATTTTGTCTCCAAAACCTCAGCAGAATAACATGGCCCCATAGTTTTCTGAATAGTTGAAGTATCAGTCACACTGGGACAACAGTACTTGCTATTCAATGTTTCCTTTGTTTTGGATCACAGTCAAAGAGCTAGTAGGCCATAAAAGATTTTTCGTGATGTAATTGTTACGAATATTTATATTAACTTATTTTTATTCCTCTAAAAACTGTTGCTTGTTAATCAAATAGAAATTATTATAGCCACAGACTTCATGCCAACAGGTATTTGCCCAATGGGAACAGATGACCATGATAGAGAAGCAACTGTCACTTGTCCTGGTCAAAAAATAGAGTGGTTGTTCTCTTTAAAATACATAAGAAAGCAGGAGGTATTTGTACGGATGCTACCCAATTACATTGGTCCCGTGGTGATGCTGTTGGTCCCTTTTCAAAAAGGCAAAGGCAGACGGCCAAATCATGAACTCTTTCCACAGGCTGAACTCATATACACTGGATTATAGCAAGATGGACTGGGTACCTGATAATGTACTTCCTGCCCACCCAGATCTCCAGTTTTCTATAAACTGTATTCTGAGTCAGTCAGTTACACATGATCAGATCCTAAGAAAGAACTGCAGGATTTGGCAAAGGTAACACCAGAGGAAATGACAAAAGTGAGGGACGATTGCCCAAGACAGTCAACCTAGAAGATTGTTCAGATTATTACAACATTGTTCCATAATGAACTGCAGCATTTAAGGACATCTTGAAATACCTATTTAACTTCTTGCATTTTGTGCTTTGTTTATAATTCATCACTGAACATAACACAAAAATACTTCATTGATCCCAAATGTTATAAGAAAACTGTTTTTTTTCTAAGGTACAGATCACCTTTAAAGGACTATCCCCATACCTTATACGGTCATATAGAAAGTATTATAAGAAAATATTAGTGTGTCTGTAAATTACAGATACTAGGTAATTTAGTTCTGTCTACACTGTAGTTTCCAGAGAACAAGTACAAACCCCTAAAACATGTATTAATAAGTAAATCAGTATTGAGCATATAATATTTAACAATATAAATACATATGCAGCTTTTTCTCATGCATTCTACAAGTTAGGGTTCACACCAGATCATTGGGAATGGGATATATTTAAGAAAGGAGCAGGATGGGCTGGGTGGAAGTGTATGCAATTGTCTTTAAGAAGGAAGGACAACCTGTAGTACACAAGAACTCACGAGCCCATAAAAACACAAAAATGGTAATGCTATAATCTACAATACTGACTGCAAAATCAATTTGTAAACACGGTTTGCATACAGTCTTTGAAAAACTGCAGAAAAAAATAGAAAAGAATAATACAAAAATCCCTGCAAACTATATTATTTATGTACAAAGCAATATACAGGTACGAGACTATCCAGGTTGTGTGATGCTGCCTGTGACAGTTTCCCTTCATGTAATGGTGTGCGCCACAGAGCATCATTAAAAACAATTGCAGGCCTCCAGAATTTTGAAAAATCAGACTAGAAGGACTGGACATTCTGGCATTGATCAGCATGGGCTCTGCAGCAGAATGCAGCTAGAAGAGGAAGGGGCTCAAAGGTTGGGTGAGAAGTCTCACAAGTTTTCTTGCCTCCCCAAATCCTGCATTAGCCTGTTGGTGATTCCCATCCTGGGCTAGTAGAGACCTACTCAGTGTCTCCGTCGTATGCTTTAGATTTTTTCAATGTTTGGAGCCTGGGTTTTCCATAAGACTCATTGTTGCAACTGCACAACCACCCTATCCGTTAGGATTTGTATCAACCGGTAGTGGGAAGTCACCAGGTTTCCCCCGAGCAGGGGAGCATGTGCAAGGAACGGTTTCCTAGAGCCTCGTGCCAAGGAGCCCACTCATACACAAAGTAAAAGAATTACCAGCACCTGGGCATCAGCAGCGGTTTGACCCATTAATAGCAGCAGAATTCAATTTAACGTCAAACTATAAGGAGGAAAAAATGAGGGAGGCACCCACTGCCCAGCCTGTGCCCAGGCACTGCTGGGGTCATTGCCGGGAGTCCTGCCTTGGGTGTGCCGAACTGCAGGACCTGTGCTTTGTCTGCGGACCGCAGAGACACAGCCTTGGCGCCTACGTGGGAAGAAATAACAATGACTTTGAAAGGAATATGTACTAAATACACTGTCTCAGGTAAACTGTAAGCAAGAACGTAACATAACATGGTGAAGCTGAACAATTTGTTTACAGCTGGACTGCTGCTTTGACACTTCGGTATTGCAATGCTCTTTTTTTTCCCCAGTACTTTAAGCTACACTCTCTATATCATTATTCAGACAAAGGAAATTGGGTAAATATTTTTCCTTCAAAGCCATCAATATGATTGGAGAGAAGAATATAACTCATCTTCCCGAGAGGGCTTTCTGCTGGGAACAGCAGCTTCTACATAGTCTTATACGGTGAATTATAGCTGAGGTGAATTGTGCCAATGGACTATATGCCTATCCTAACAACTAACATGAAAAATATCTTAATTGTGGCCTTAGAAGTCACAGTAATAAAATCAAGGATAGTAATCTGGCTCAAAACAGAGTAATATTACAGTACATTTTTATAAAGTGCCCTTATTTGTCCTTCTGCAAATTAGTTCAAATGCAGCAATAAAAATAGACAAATGTAACTTAATGAAATGAGAAACAGTTATATCAAAAGGATTCTCCTGAGCCTGGTCCTAAAGCTCAGATCCTTTTAAAAGATAATTACAGAAGTGAACGTCAGAGGTGAGGTTTAATATTGCCTGTGGTTTTGGGGATTTGTGCGATTGCTGCTGCGTTGCTACAACAAGGCTGCAACAACACAAGTGAAGATGAGGAGGCAAAGAAAATCCAGGCAGTTGCCAGAATAAATATGTTCAAACACTGTTGCTGCAGCTTCTCAGATGAATAGTCTGCTCTTCTGAGTGTCTACTGCTGGAAAACTAATGACCCTGGGAGTGATGGAAAATGAATCAGAAATCTGTATTACTTGTACGCTTTAAAGTGGCATAAAGTTTGGAATTCCATGTGCTTTGAGAAAGAAATTGAGAGCAGCTGTATCTTAGAAAAGAAATGGAAAAAAAACCTTAATGATAGTCATCCATATTTTTGTGCTGAGTTTTAAATTCATTGCTGGACTTTTAGCATAGAAAAAAGTAGGCAAAAAAGAAGCATTTTGGCAGAAGTCTTCTGGATGTGAGAATCAACGTCATCATAAATCGCAGACAAAGACTATCCCCTAGGATGGGATTGTGAAATATCTTATAACTTAATGGAGACGGGAAGGGATCTGACCTTTCCTGGAAGACCATGATTCCCATAGATTTCAGTGGGGCTTTCACGTAGTCAGAGCACTGCAGGCACAGGTTTTACTATAGCAAACAGTTTTTTGAAGACATACTGAGTTTCTCACTCATTCAAATGGAAGGCGCACATCCCACAATATGGTTCAAATGGCTTATCCCCTACCTGTTTCAAGCACCTTCATGTGAAGACCCGCGCGCATTTCTTACAGTGCTGGTGCAGCCTTTATCTTCTAAAGGAAGCAATGAAGAAACAAATTCAGCAGCGAAGTGCTCTACCTCTTCTGTAGCTCTAATGTACAGGATGCTTTAGTTTCAATGAACAGATACTAAGAGCATGGCGACCTAGCTTAAGCAGTAAATGAAAAAAAAAAAAAAAAAAAAAGCAGCAGCAAAAAGCAAAAAAGCCAAAAAAGCAAATGCATAAGCATGTATTTAATTAAGTATGCAATTAACTGAGTCTTCGCCTGGTCTATACTTTTCCATGTGCCCATGTGCCAGTGTCAGCAAACCAGACAGCAAAGGATATCACAGTTGCACAGACAAGGGTGGGCGTGGGTGTGTGGAACTGACAGAGCAACAAATGAGATGGATATAGAAAGAAATGTTAATTTGTTTAGGAACTACACAGAAAAAAAAAATCGCTCTGCTTTTCCTTTAATTTTGCCACCCTAGCACTGCAAACAAAAGATCGGCCAGATGCAAATTAATGCAACACTCCTGGTGAAACTAAAAGGAGACTGGCCAGTAGCCAGCAATGCCTGCTGAAATGCGAACCCTGTATTAGCTGAAGTGGCTGGTCTCTGGGTTATTTTCTGTTTATTTAGTTAAGTAGCAACCCAGCCTCATGTGGAATGAGCAAATCGAGAAATGCAAGCCAAGAGTGAGTTACATTTTCCCAGAGAAATGGAAAGCTTTTTGATGGTTAAATACAGTGCTGCGCTGGAGTCACACTATATTAAATATTCAGTCAGGCTAAAAACAGAGGAGTATACCAAAAACAACATTTCTCCTTCTCCCACATCCACATTTAAATAGAGAAGTACCATCGTAATTATCTTTTGAAACATCCCTGAGTTACTGTATCTACAGAATTACTATGTTAAAATCACAGTCTGCTATTCTAGTCCTATCAAAAGACCCAAATTTATTCTTCCTTGTGTGGGTGGGGTTTCTCCAGCATCTCATTTCTTCCTCCCCTAATCTCTATCCAAAGAAGCGCTCTTCAAAGGACAATACGTCCCAAGTGGGTAAGTCTAAGCATATTCTAACTGTTTCTCAATAGATAATTTTGTGGAGCTGCCTAGTCACATGTTGCTGGCATCCCTAGTTTTTTCCAACGGCTAAACAGTCTCCGATGACAGCTAAAAGTGCATGGGACCCATTTTTTAAAGGTACTTTCAAGGCAAGCAATCAGTGTGGCTGCTCCTAGGAAACTACTACAGTGAAGAGGAAAAGAAGTCATCTATTAATGGGTGAGCTGTGCCACGAAACAGCTTGAGAATGCTGGATATAAACCGGGGTAAACACTGCATGTTATTCTTGGATATAATTACCACCCAAGTCACAGCAAATTTCACGTTATGTGAGCCAGCACCCTCAGAGCAGGCAACACTTTAGAGTACCTGCACACCATCCCAGGCACATTTCTAGCACATAACCCAGCAGTAAAAATGTCTTTGAATGTAAATTGGGAGAAGCAGCAGTCAGCTATAGGTTAACTCTGAATATCCTGATACCAATGACTGAGGAAAAGAGAAGACAACCTGCCTACCACTTCCTCAAATATCCTACAATTCCATCACTCACACAAAAAACAATCCTTAAAATGCTTCAGGAGGCCTTTGGAAAAGGTCTCCACCTCTAATGCGTGTTAGAGGCCTACAGACTTCACAGTGGTTCAGTATTTGTTAAATTATATCGGCCACCTTGCTTGGGACTGTAGCCACGGCATGCAAATGAGGACAAAATACAATGGCAAGAAAAACATTCCACAACAGCAAATGCTTCCATGAGGGGCACTCCCCCAACGGAGCTGATCTTGCACATGATGATCCATGCCAGTAGCCTTGGCTGGCTCAGGTCCGTGTGCATTTTTGGAGATATTTATATGAATGCAGATGAGCAAAAGCAGATTATATTTATATTTCAATAGCTTCTACAAAGCCAAATACCACTCTACATTTAAACACGTTATTTCTGTTTAAATCCATGACAGGTCTGAGCACAGGCACTGAATGGCCAATTTCCGTAAATGTTTCAACCCTGTTTTCTGACACTTTTAAGTGTACCATACGCTCATACTCTGATTCGTTCTGAGAACCTCTCAGAGCTCCCCCCAAAACTGCACAAAGCGTATTCTGTGCACAGAGACTCCCAAGGTCGCATGGCTCAGCTTTGCTATAGAACATTGCTAACAGTACAAATAGCATTCAACAGTGCCTTAAAACTGCTGAGTATTAACAAGGACCTTTTAAAGCACTTCACAGGGTAATAATTATCACTCTAATTTCTTCTGACAGGATGAGTCAGCTATGTTGACAAAACACCATCTTGTTAATTCAGATGCCATGTGCTCTAAGATAAATGTATCTGACATTAGAGAGTTATACGTGTTTGTTACTCTGCAAAAGACAGAGAGAGAGATGTATATTCAATGTACGGGTCTAAATCCTGAAATCCTGCTTTATTCTTCATTCTGTCCTAACCCTGGCCAAATTCTATTAACCTTATGTGGAATTCAGCTTAGCAATGAATTCAGGATTTAGCCATTCTCTGAAATATGACATATACTTGAAAGATGGCTTTCACTGCACACCAAATGCTACTGATGATTGCATTCAAAAACTTAATTTCTTAGAGCAATGGATTCAGAATTTGTTTATAGCTCATTATCAAATACCCAGTCATGGCATCCATGATCAGTCTCAGCAGTACCTTACTTGAGTAGTCCAGTCCACACGAGGAATCCCTCTGACATCAGTGGAGCAGGGTGAATAGTAAGGTGCTACCTACTTTAAGAATGACATAACTGAGCCCATGGTATTCTGTATTTTGTACATCAGGCATAAATTTAGTGAAGGAACTACCAACCCTTGTAATACTGCCTTGTACTACATGACGCGTTGTGGTCACAAAGCAGCACAGCCCCAGCATAAGGCTGCACCTGCCCTGGGACAGCCGATAAAAACACATCACATGCGCATACAAATCCAAGGTCTTGTCTTGATGTTAAGTATTAGTTGTACGGATCTAACCAAATGTTTGGGATAATCTACTAACTTCTACACATTAATCTTGTCCCTGGATCTAAGTTCAGTTTAAAGTACAACTAGGCACAAAAATACAGTGCTTGTTATTATTAAAACAAATAGAAATCTTTATGGATATTTTCAAAAGATATTTCAGCCATACAGTGCTAAATAGATCAGGTATGCCACAAGAGTCACCAAAACACTTGAAGGTTTATGTGGTGCTATGTTTCTCTCGTATTTGTGACCCTGAGTCTCTGTAGTGAACCGTACTGGCACTTTGATCTTCCCATTTTGCAGCATTTACATTCTCTGTGTCTTGAATGAAAGGGGAGGTGGGTGAGAGCACATTGCACTGCATGGAGTATTCTCCAGCTGCATCATCCAAACAGTAACACAAGGGAGACAGATGGTTATGTATCATTGCTTGGCAAAGACACTACCATGACTCGATGAGATCTTTGCTAAGTTTCAGTTAAGAAATTAAGTAAGCAGAAACTGTAGCTGTTAAATAGAAAAAAGAGAAATCTTCTTTAATCGTGATATCTTTTGCCAGAAGATAGCTTCAGGGCTTACTAAAGATGGAGCTAGGAACCTCTTCCCTTAGTTTTCACGTTTCCAAGGCTCTTCTTCAACAACACTGAAGTCTGCAGATTTGCCATTGGTTGCCAGTGTTACCTGCAAGTAATTATCATCAACAACCAACTTAAAGGCCAAGGCACTTTGACAAGAAAAGTCATGAGTTTTATATGGAAGATCATGATATTTACAGGAATTACATACACCATGTATTATTATACATGTAAAATGCATTTATTCAGAATTCACAACACTCCCAAATAGTGAGACTCCTGTTCATTTATTATACTGTCTAGAAAACATCAGCAGTAGGAAAAAAGTTCTGTATTTTCTTAGCCTTTGCTGTAGTGTTTTTTAAATAAATATTTCAGATTCTACTCCTTTCTATCTCTTATAGATTTATCTGGATTATTTAAAAAAAAAGATTTACTTTTTTTTTTATGTAGAAAGCCATATTTTTTCAGTGGAATTCCTTAGCAAAGCAGGATAGCTGATGCAAGGACATGAAAAATATGCAAGGCCAGAATAATCATATAGATGTCTGTCTATACAAACTCACCTACAATTACACCACCTTTAAAGAAATGGAGGAAAAGATACACTGTGAAAGTATCGTTCATTATACCACTATTTCTAACAATGTAGTGAAAGACTTTGACTATAGTCATAATGCTATCTTTGTCTCGCACGTAGTACAGCAAAACAGCACTCTTGCCAGTAAAGGTGTGTGTTAAAATTTTTAGGTTTTAAGTATGGTAGAAGACCAATAGTGATCTACAACTCACAGTAAACACTGGCCAGTACATCACATCCCAGAAATCACTATAAATAAACACATGCTTCCAGAAAGATAGCTCCAGCTAAAGGATTTGAAAAATTTTAAAAAGGTAAAATGTCAATTTAGCTTTACAAAAGTGATCTAGATATTTATAATTGGGAGAGAATCTTTCATTTCATCCTAAATGGATGGCTCACTCTTTCCTAACTTACCTTGTAAGTTAACATCCCCAGCTTCAAATGAAAACTTAAAGACAGAGCTGAAATTCCCCATGCTGGATAAACTGGATGCATGGAAGCGTTTTGGGACATGGAAACATGACAAAATGCACTGATTTTTGAAACAAAGTCAAGCTTTTTCTTAGATAATTGAAAGGGGGAAACATGCAAATACAGGAATGAACAGCTTATTCAGAAATGAAAATCACATAGAATCATGTGAAATATGATAATAAAAAAAATACAAAAATATCGTGCAGTAACCACCACTCTACCCCCGTATAAAGGTAAACTACTCATTAATTATATACATTGACCATGCAAAATTATAAACTAATAATGTTATATATTGAATTTATTACAGAAAGTAAACAGAAAGGACATGCTAGTAGATTACCTTTTCCAAATTCTGACCAGAGTTGCAGTGAGCTTTTCAACCCACCAGTGCATTTGACAGGATGAAGAGATGTCTCTTCAGATTTAACAGCTGGCTGTTTTGAAGCCCCAGATCCTATACTATGTTTCTTTTGCTACTCTAACACTTGGGAGCTATAGACCACTTGAACATGATCCAAATGCTTTGCAAACGTCAGCATACATTCATAGTTTATAAAGTAGACTGTAAGATCACATCCTTTTGGCAGCTTGCAGACAGACACATGGACAAGACAAGTGACCTGCTCAAAGTCAGCCTTATGCTGAATCCAGTAAACCCTGGCTCATCGCATGAGTTTAAATGTGCAAAATGAGATTGCAAGCAGAACAAACCTAAAACAATGAAAAAGGACAAACACTTCCAGCTCATGAATCACTGTCACCAAATTTTAATGAAAGGGTGGGCTTAGGTTGCCACACTACACTGTTAATCCATGTTTAAGAGCTGAGCTACTGCCTCGACTGAGGGAAATTATAAAAGAAAATGAAGGAGAAAAGAAAGTGCAAGCATTGCATCAACGGGCTACTACTTTCTAGACTGACTTGGATGTCTGTGCAAATCTAAGAGATATTATGAGATAAAATTATCAGTATTCAGTTCCATGAACTGAATATTCAGACTGATATATGGTAGCTGAATTTGTCTTATAACCCACTGAAATTAGCGGAGTCTATTTCACTGAAAAAGTTTTCTGAAAGTTCCAGAAGAATTTAACCCAAAAGTGCGTGTGTGCACATACTTATTTTTAACGACAAAAAAAAAAAAAATTATCAAATGAGACCCTTCTTTTCAGGGAGTTTCTTTTTTCCTTGAAATTTTTATCTATTCTGCATTCTTTTCTATTTTGAGAAGTACAGTTTAGTTTAAACATGTATTCTCTTTCCATTTCAGATTTTCTTTTCTTTTTTCTCATGAAAATATAGTGAGTCAGAAAAGGAAAGGGCCAGAAGGAAGTGTTTGTTTTCACTTAAAATAATCATGTTATTAAAAACTTGGAGGAAAATTGAGGATAAGATAAAAGTTTTTTCTTTCCTGAATTCAGTATTAATTTTTCCCCTGGAAATGCAGGCTTGGCCTGACATTATCTAGAAGCGTTAGAAAACAATATATGCTAAAGAACATTTCCATCCAGGCTGGAGACAGGTGAAAGTGACAGAATAGGATTTATATTTCCAGCATACATAGTGATCTGCTAATGGACTTAGCGTAGGCATTCACAGCTGAGATACTGGCTTAGTTGTGGCAACTGGAAGATGCAAGAGAATCTGTTTGGATGAATGGCTAAGGTAGGCTCACTGGCAAATTCACTGTGTCAAAGACAGTGTGCAGGATCAGATCAAAATATTAATAAATAAATATTAAAATATTACAAAATTAAAAGTTCCAGCTTGTTTACTCTCTTTTCAAAAACTGTTGTCTTGATTTTAAAGTGTCCTGTCCTAGTGGTGGGTGCTTAGTTAAGTTTTAACCACTAACCTCCCCAACTGTTTTCTCATTCAACTAGTAGGGTTTGTCAAGCTCACTTTGCTCTGATCAAGACATTATTATTACTATTAATAATCCATGTTAGTTACAGCAAGGATTAGAGAGAGAATACAACGTTTGTGTCTTAATGACTTGGGAACAATCACAGAAGCAAAGCGTAAGCATGCTGTATGAGTGCAGCAGCATTCTGATGCTAAAGTGCATTCAACATGTCCATCTCTGAACAGCATATCATGAAGGCAGTCAGCAAATGACAACACCTGTATCTGAATTGCAGCTATTCTTCATTTGGGTTGGCAATTTAAGTTCTCTGTTGCCATAGAAAATTAAGTAAATGTCCATAGAAGGTGATGCCATATTCTCTGCGTCTTGGCATATTCCATAATACGCTGCATCTTGCCTTTTGATATGTAAACAATGCACATGATTTTTTCCCCTCAAATGACAACTTTTAGGAAGAGTGCAAAAAAACATCTTTTGAACTGCTCAAACTCATTCAAAATGTCTGGGGTTCATGGACCTTGTTGTCACATTGTTATTTGCAGAACGATTTGAAAAATACATGCAGGTTAAAAATAAGATAAAATAAAGCATGCAGTGCTATATACATGTCTCAATATCCATAAATGTGAAAGGTACCTTGCACTCATCTACTATGACTGAGTTGTGAGCTGCAAAAACGCATTGGTTTGAGTTGTTTTCCCTATGATTTTTCATGTCGTCATAGATTGACTGAGTCTTGGTCATTTCAATGTCTTCGTGCCCTTTATGATGGGAATCAATGGTGTCAAGTTCTGCCTTGGAAAGGTGGTAGACAATGCCAGCACCGAAAGAATCCCCCACTACATTGACAGACGTCCTCATCCGGTCCCTATAAAAGAAGCAAAAGGCAGAGGCTGAATGGCATGAGAGGAAGAAAAAGTAGGGCACGGCAGCCCTGTTAATGTTACAGTTACTGCATTTATTTCAGAAAGTTTAAGGCGCCTTTAGAACAGAAAGATGGGAGCTTTCAAGTGAAATTGAAAAAGCTTACTTTCCCAAGGGACTTCTTCAGACAGGGAGGATGTGCAAACTCCCATGTCCCAGCTGCTCATACTCATGGATTTTGGCAAAGAACTTGTGCTAGAGACACAGCCAAGCTGCGGAGCTGTGCTTGACTAAGATCTCCCCAGTGCCTGCTTCTGGAGCTGGAGGTTTCAATTTCAGGGTGTCAGGCTCACATTGCCCTTTGTTTTATCTAAATTTTTCAGAGTACTGCATTTAAATGCAGCCAGAGAAAAGGATTTTGGGTCTGATGAAGTGTTCTCATTTCTGGGCCTGTCCCTTTATTCTTAGTGAGCAAACTACGGGGAAAAAACGTCTGAAATATCGCCACACGGCTCAGGCCACTGAAGTTCTTCTCCTGGCACCATCTTCACAGACGGTCATCTGTCAGCATGGCAGCATGCCTGCTCACACTGCTGTATGCCAAAGCTCAGCATATGCGCCAACCAAATATAGGTCATGGCCTACAAAATGATGAGCCTGTGACAGCATTTCAGTAACAAGTGCCCCTCGTTGTAGGAGGGCGCCAACAGAGGCTCACATGCTTCATTACAAGGAAATGTGTTTGTTGGCACTTACTGGACAGGATGCCGCTGGACAGACATGCCATCTTTCTCCTGTCTTGTCTTTAGAGCGTGGCTTTATCTGTCAGCAGTGAACTCATGGTTGTGGGTTTTCCCTGATTTCAGAATTCTGCCCCAAACCTGCCCAAAACTCTGCAAAAATGGAAGATGGTCTTACAGAGCGCTGCAGGACTATGGGCTTCTGTTATCTCGCCTGTGGCAGGTAGGCTGTATTACAGATGTCAAAATCATTTACAGTCTAATTTGCCTCTTTATATCTGAACTAAACATAAGACTCCTAAATATCTTCTGACTGAGGACTGCAATTTAAAGCTACTGCAGCAACTAAGTTTAGCTTTGTCAAATAGGTCAGGGAAGCAATTACACCGATTAATTCTCAGAGGTATATCCACAAAGACTCATTTACATAAATTAGGCAGGTTGAATACTGCGGACATTTGCCAAGTGACAGAAAAGCCAGCATGAAAGACTTCATTTCCCGTGACAGCCATTAATTTGAAAACACCCTTTCTAGTATTCCTAGTACTATCTTCATGTGACATCTCCTTTTCCTGAGAAAAAACCAACCCTAAATATATAAACCCAAACTGGTAAACATTCATTACACATTCCTATTCATGGCCATACAAACTTGTGAGCCCTTTTCAGCATCTGTCCTCTAAATATCTGCAAATCTTCATTTCCCAGCTGTAGAACTGTATTCCCTTTCAAGTTTTTCCCTCTCTGCATTATCGTACTTACATACTTGGAGTTTGTGGTGTAGTATTTTAACTGAAAAAGTTAATTTTTATTTTTCTGTCATCAAAAGAATACCCAGAGGGGAAAAAACCCCTCCAATAATCCCCCTGAAAACCAAGCAAACCAACAACCCATAGGAGGAAAACATCCTTCCAGTTTTTCTTCGCACAAATGAAATGCTTTATATAGTTTCTCATCCTGTGCCTGTGAAGAGTGTTTTAAACCTGGTCAGGTGGCAGAAAAGGAAGATATGACTTTCTGAGCATAATTTTTAATTAAGACCATTAAATTTACTGAACCTGGGAATATAGCCCTGCAAAAAGAACACCTGCTTAATTATTTTTTTTTGTATGAGTGGTATTAAATTTTGAAAGGATTCGCTGATGCCAAGCAACAGATAGTATAGGATGCCAAAAAACCAAGGTGGAGAGAATACGTAAATATAATTGAGGTACAATTCAAACTCTGAAAGGGTCATTTGAGGAGATGCTCCAGCCCATAGGCATGCACTACTCACCAAGAGATTCAGCAATGCAAACCGCACAGTGCTGCAGAACACGCTATACCGAGTGAACCAAAGTAAACAAGTAAATTTCCTTACAACCAAAAGGACAAAGTTTTGGCTCTCAGGAGTCAACAGCGAAGTGCCACTGACCTGTTTCGGGCCAAAAAACATCCTAAGAAGAATAAAGAAGACTGTACTTACTCCTTTGTTCAAAACAACCAACGGATTAATTCCAGCTATGCTGCAACAATGTTAACAAAATCAATGTGGGAAAGTTGCAGTCTAGTAAATGACTTGCCCCAACACAGCTATTTCTGCATTGTCCGTAACAACTTCTGAGAGGAATAATGGGACTGAAAGTCAAACTTCTCTCTCAAAAGCCAACTCAATGTCTGGTAAGAATGGGCCTTGGAATAACTGGGAAGCAATTCTTTAAATCCTGATAAGGGTTAATGCCTGGTTTCCTCAAACTGGCATAAATCAGAAGAACTGGAAGCTTAACAATGTAGATGAAAGGAAGAGAAACTAGAACTGAATCAAGCCATGACATCAATCGTGTTATTAATGTCATAGTACCTATATATCATGCTAGTATGCAAAAAAGTTACTCCAGTTCCCTGAAAGCTTGAAAACCCAGTATATCAACCTTACTAGACCTTTGAAAGGAGATTAAAATCTTAGCACAGCTGCTAAACCAAAGACCAGGTGACATGCTTAACTTGCTTTACCTCTTTGCCATGACAGGAAAGAGCTCCTGGTTTATATAACTTAATTTGATTTCTGTAAGGCCCTGTTCATAACATTCAGACATCAATTTAGTCAGACTATTCTGAATTTAGATCTAAGCCAAGGAACAGAGTCAGAACTCAAACAATCTTTTCTGAGTTACTGAATGAAGGTTTAAATACCAGATCAGCTGTCCAAGCCCATTTTCTCTAATTCCTCTCTTCACAGCAAAATACCACTGTATTTGAGGTTGTGCTATGATATTCACTAAGCTTGTTAGTCTCACATCTGGAAAGTGGCCAGCTTCTGGCTAGAGTAAAAGAGGCTGGTTTTAGTCCAGCTGTTGGCATATAACTACTGTCCTATTAAATGTCACTGCTGTGTTGTATTTAGTTTTAAACTGAGAAACGAAGAGAGTTGTGAAATCTTGGGAAACTTGCCTGATGAAAGAGCTCATGCTGTGTATGTATGTATGCATGGGAGGGGGAAAGGTTGAGCAACCTAATCTCTAGATATTGGAGAGGCGTGAGAAGAAATTGATACAGAAAATTTTTGGCTCCGATTTGAAGGAGAGAGTGCCAATTTTAATAACAACCAAAAGTCAGCTTTGTGTTACACCACGACCAAATTGTGCAAAACTGACTTTGGCAAGACCACAGTTTCAGAAGACGATAGTGTTGCAAAAATCAATCGATGTTCTGACATTTTCTTTCATCAGAAATATTGTGACACTCAAAGTATGAAATGAGTAGAGTAGAGAAGGTACTCAATGACTTTTCCACCTCACTCCTCACCCCCAACACTCCAGCCACACCGCCCAAGTTGCAGAAGGCAAATGACAGGCCTGGGAGAATGAAGAACTGCCTGCTGTAGGAGAAGATCAGGTTCAAGACCATCTAAGGAACCTGAAGGTGCACAAGTCCGTGGGACCTGATGACGTGCATCCACAGGTCCTAGGGGATCTGGCTAAACCACTGTACATCATATTTGAGAAGTCATGGTAGTCCGGTGAAGTTCCCATGCACTGGAACAGCAGAAGCGTAACTCCCATTTTTGACAAGGCTTAAAAATAAGGAAGACTCAGGAAACTACAGGCCAGTCAGTTTCACCTCAGTGCCTGGCCAGACCATGGAAAAGATCCTCCTGGAAACTATGCTAAAGCACACGGAAAATAAGGTGACTGGTGACAGCCTTTAGCACCTAAAGGGGCTGACAAGAAATCTGGAGAGGGACTTTTTACAAGGGCATGTCATGATAGGACAAGAAGTAACGGTTTTGAACTGAAAGAGGGTAGATTTGGATTACATATTAGGAATAAATTCTTTACCGTGAGGGCGGTGAGGCACTGGCACAGGCTGCCCAGAGCAGCTGTGGATGCCCCATCCCTGGCAGTGTTCCAGGCCAGGCTGGACGGGGCTTTGAGCAACCTGGTCTGGTGGAAGGTGTCCCTGCCCGTGGCAGGGGGATTGAAACTAGACGATTTTTAAGCTCCCTTCTAGCCCAACCCAGCCTATGATCCTATGATTTTCTTAAAGGTTTTCATTATCTGAAATTAAAATGTTGTAAGAGAGCCATTCTAAATATTTCTACATGGCTGGTTGCATTTACACACTGGTTCCAGAAAACTGGCTGGAATTGGGTCTTAAATATTTTACTAACTTTCTCTTCTACTAGAAGTACTGATGTAATGTTAGTTGATGATAATGAAATGGAAGACAACATTTATAAGTAAAGAAAACATATTTTTATGACCTTTCATTTCCAATATTGTTTAGGTCTGGTTTGTGTGCCGAAATATTTGTGCAAAAGCTGGCTTGTGTGCCTTCTCTCAACATCAGCAATGTCAGCAGTGACATTTCCCATAGCTCATTAGATCGTCACGGCTACCACAACACAACCACTGGAAGATTGAAAATAAACCTATTAGCTGTTAAACATATGTTAATTAGCACAACAATCTTGTAACTTCACAGCACTAGGGGCATGACACAGAGCTTTCCGCCTCCTTTTTTATCGCTTTTCCCTTTTCCCGCTACCTTTCAAATCTGAATCATGCTGCAGTTGCACTGCTTATTGTTAGGCCAGAAGGATCCAAACCCAACTGTTCGTGCTGAAAGGTTCTTTTGCCTGGCATTTGTTTTGGAAAAATACCTTGAAACATTTATTTTAGAAGTACTGTCCTTCCTATAGTTACATTCATCACCGCTACATCTCCACATTACAGATGTTTTTATTTCCTAAGCAGGGTTGGATCAGCCAGTAGTAACAATGCTGCTGAAGCCAAGCCTGACATGCAGCACTTGACTAGTGGATCAGAACTGCTGGTCAGCTTACAGCTCTGAGGTTTGCTAGTGTGGGCAGAGCTTCTCAGTCCACAGGAATATTTTTAAATGACATTTCCCTAAAAAAACAAACAAACCACAGGCTCCTTTTGCACACCCTCCTACCAGCTGCAGAAACCTACCTATTTGCCTTACTTTGAGAGCCAGCAAAAACATGTACTTAAAATGAGTATGCACCTCCCTTTTGCTCTCCTCCTCCCATCTGCAGATTCCTATGCCACTTTCCTGTTTTCAACCATGACTTCATAAATATAATAAACCCACAGAATATCACATTCTTCCCTATGCCAGCTGTACTCTGACTGCTGAACCCTGCCTCATTTCACCATTCTGAGTCATAATATCATGATAGTCAGTTATATATAAAATATGTAAGTCATCTTTTCCCTTCGCCTTCCCAAGCTGTAAATTCCTCTTTTATTTTTCACTGAAGCAGAAATCAGAGCTGTGTCCTATTCTTCACAACTCTTGGTGACGAGATAGGTAACAACAGATAGAGTGTAGCAGTAGATCCAAGATACATGTTGGAGAACTGACCAGGTTCCTGTATTCTTCTCAATATGCCAAAAGATAATGACAGAAAATTAATTTTCTATTTTATCTTCACATTCTCAACTCTGCTATTCCTTCTTGCATCATTTTAGTAGTGTACCTGGGACTGAAAGCTACCACAACTGGGCAGTTGAGGCTGCTAGTGTAGGAGGAAATGCACAAATAGTACAAAGTGGTACTGACTTCTCCCCTTCTGGGCATCACAGCTGGCACAACAGAAACATACGTCTTTACTACGTAAAAGAACATTAGAGGAGAGATGGCTGTTGACCAGAATATACTGTCCTGAGGCAGACTGTATAAATATAAATAATATATTGTTTATATAAATATATGTACATACATATAAACAATATAATATAAAAATATAAATAATATATAAATATAAATAATAAAAATAAACATAAACAATATATAGACAATGAAAAAGCCTACAGAGGCCAGTACAACTTAGAGCATACTGAGTCCCTGTCAGCTCTGCGCAGGTGACAGTTATCCTCATTGTCGAATGACAACATGAGAAAGGATGTGGCCTGGCATACGCTCTGTCTATATTTACAGCTTCTGTATTCAAATGTTGAAGAACAAAAGCCTTGGAAAACTATCTGTGGGTTAGCTGTTTCTTGTTGGAGGACCTGCAATGGCACTGAAGGAATTTGATCCTTGGAAATGCAAGTCAGCTCTTCCAGTCTGAGGGATCTGTCAGTAAAATCAAACTAGGGAAGGACCTTCTCCCTCTCTCTGCTTTCTTATTTGTCTTTGGTTTACATCCTGTCCTAGAACAGTTTCTTTCTTAAAACTCTTTTACCTTCTTACATACAAAATGAAGCAGAGTTTCCCCACTACAAGCATAAAACATTTGATGCTATGAGTGCCCAAATCACCGTATAACTTGCTGACAACATCCTGATGGAACCTGCATTTTTCAGCATTTGTCCTTAATTTTAGACCATAACCATAAGAAACAGAAAGAGGAATGCAAAGATCAGAAAATGGCTGTTGAGCTATGTCTGAGATTGGAGAGGCATCATCAGGAAGAAGAAAATATATGTGCATGAGCCCAAGGGTCTTACAAGAAGATCCTGATTTCATAGAAACTGACTTCAGTAGCTCTGTAACAGTTTGTTCCAGCTGAGAAGCTGCTTTCAGTGTCTCCTACTTCATCAAATAACCTATTCCCTCCTTTGCTATATATACAGTGAGAGTATATAACACAGGAGAGTGTTATAGTTCTTTAAGATAAATGGCTGAAAAGCACTACAGAGAAGCATTACTTCACCACTTTTTCTGCACTGAGCAGTGGAGTCAGCACAACTTACAAAAGCCAGTCAACAGCGACAAGCAAACTGATGTCCTGGGTAGGGAGACCCACTGCAGTAAGGATCAGAAGCATAGTGACAAGTCCCGCGCTGGGAATACTGGCAGCTCCAACACTTGCAAGGGTGGCGGTCAAACTGCAAAAACAAAAATCAAATGCAGTAATAGGAAGAGAAATATATGCCTTCAATGCATACTCATGATTATTAGGAAGGTCTTATTTTTAATGAACTCTTCCCAGAAAACTAATGACTATATGATAACTCACGGTAATCTCAGGCCATAGTTTTCACGCTTGTGTTTCTCCAAAAATACATATTCGGTGAGGTCAAATCTATGGGGTTTGTTCTGAGAGTTGTAAGAGAGTTTCATGAGAGTTTTAAGTTCTTAAGTTGTAAGTATCATATTCAAATCTTTGACCTGGTGGTGTTTTCTGAGCTCTACCACCACATCCAGGGTGCTGAATTCTGGACTTTGATCATCCAGATTTGCTGAAGTTTGGTGGCTACAGGTTGAATTTTCAGGGTGGTTCATTTCTGTTTATTTATGGTAATTGAAGACTCAATTGTGAAGTAATGGCTGAGAGAAAGTTGCTATTACAAAGTACAAAAGAGTAAAAGTCTTTGCACCCAAAACTCCCACAGTAAAAGCCACTGGAGTACCAAACCTAGATACAAATAACCCTAGATGAAAAAGCAAAATTCATCTGATTGCTTCATGAATCCAAACCTGTCTTGGTTTTTGCCTCTCTTATTTTTTGATTAAGACCAGTAGAGTGAATGTATGTGCTCCAAATGTTTGTAAAAATACAACACAGACTGTAACAAATATCAACAAAATTGGGCAGTCCTACTAAGGATGGAAAACAAATTTGTCAGAGACGAAGCAAGGGGAGAAAACAGGGAAGAGAAGGAGAGGGAGAGGTAGGGATAGGAAAAAGGAGAAAGGAAGAAAGAAGAAGGAAAAAGGAAAACTGAGAAAGGAAAAAAAGGAAAAAGGAAAAAAGGAAAAAGTAGAAAGTTATTTCTGTCTTGTCAAACACAGAGATCAGTAACACTGTTGTACTTCTGTGGGTGTACCCAACAAATCTGAAAGTGATTCCAACACAGAAGTAGGGGAAACAGGTCTCTGTGGGGGAAACTCCTCAACCATTACTTCTGAGCTAATCTATGAAGATGTTAGCTTGATTTAGAGCTGGCAGATGGCTCGATCTGACCCAGACAATCCAGGTTGCAGTGTGTTTGTCAGGTGTCTGGGTTAGAGTGCAACCTGGCCTACTGAACACCCAGACAGGTCCAGCAGGTATGCAGGCAGGACGCTCTGCTCTGCCATCAGGCTCTGCGCACAGTGCCAGCTCCTCAAACACTTCCAGCCTGAGCTAGTAAGGGACTGCTTCCAAGCTCCGTGAGGAAATGCTCCTGCCAACCTCCCCACAGCAGGAATGAATCTAGCACTGTTCAGGTCTAAACAGTCTGGCTCAGCCACCATTTCCAAGATCACCCTCTCCCAAAGAAAACAGGAAATCAGAGGATCTACATGACCAATATGAAGTAACTAGGGCTGGTCAAGGCTAATTAAGTCTTTGTTAGTTTATGTCTGGGTCACTTGAATATCCTCAGTATCACAAAGTGGATTTGGCAGACAAAACCTAATAACCTGTCATTCATTTGTATTGCCACCTCAAGCAACAGTTCTTGTCATACTGATGTAGCAAAAATGCTATACTGCATGAAGAGAAGAACCAATGGTTTTCTTACAGGTAGCTCAAAGTTGCCGCCTGCTTAGTAAATGTAAGTCACAAAGCTGGCTACATCAGCTTTGAAACGGTGAAATCAGGAAGAGCTAAGGTGTCAGTCCCTCAGAGGAGAAGAGGAGGAACCTGGGTTCAAGCCTACCAAATCCGTTGACGACAGCTGACTCCTAACTTGAATTTCCCTGGTCTCAATTTAGTTTAATATGTGGCACATCTGAAATGACCGTTTTCAGTCTTAGCAGAAAATACACATCAGGCAGGTCTAGCACCTACCTGCATTAGAAGCAGCCTTGAACCTTTTACAAATGTTGGCTTTACTATTTCAGGGGTTGGGGCAGGAAGTAAAGAAATGGAAAATGTGGAACTAGTATAGCTGGGCAAGAAACAGCATTAGCCAGCCCTTTGCAGGAGTTTCTTTACTGTTAAAAGAAAGGTGAGTGGCTAAAAACTACACAAAGGTGGCAAACTTGGCAGCCTTCACTTGTGGTTTTCATTTTAACTTTTCAAAATGTTAGGCCTGGTGTCTTCATCAAGTTTTCCACTGCAAATTAACTTCAGCGGCAGCAGTCATAACACTGCCATTGTTTTTTATTAGTAGCCCTACCTAATAAGTCTTAAAACTCCATTACAGTAAACAGTCTTCAATCACTCTTACCCAATTTTAATGGGTACTTTCCTTTGTCCTTCCAGACACTCAGTCCTAGATATGACAATTTGATATGAAAACACTAGAGATATTTGCTGGCTTAGAAAGAAAATGTCTGGGAGTATCCAGACCATGCTGCACACAATCTCACCCCCAGGCTAGGTTATTTTCAATCCATTTTGCTTGCTGTTCACCAAAATCACAGAAAAAATGCAGGCAAACATAAATACATGGATACATTTCACAGGTACACCTTTTTCTTCCAATGTATATAAACAGATACATTCTAGAAAGTTAATGCCTCATGTATTGCTTGTAGCAACCCTCTACACTAAAAAAAGGTATTGCATTGACAGAGAATACTGTATTTCACCTTGTATTGTCAACAGCAAAACTGTAAAAGAACACCAGCGTGCACTAAACTGCAAATGATAGAAAACACATGTCACCAGAGAATCAGCACCTACGTCTATGACATTCCTTTGCACATCATTATTAGAAATCCATGGATTTCACGGTGAATCACAGTTACTGAGAAGATATCCAACCCAAAACTCCCATTTTACAGTCTGCAGGACCAAAGCCTACAAGTACTTTGAACTGACCTCACAGTAACTATCTGTCCTCCATCCAGCTCAATTCCATTCATCTGTGCTATGAAGATGGCAGCCACAGCTTCATAAAGGGCAGTTCCATCCATGTTAATCGTTGCTCCAACGGGAAGAACAAACCTTGTTACACGCTTATCAATGCCTAGATTTTCTTCAAGACACCGGAATGTGACAGGTAATGTTCCAGCACTGAAGGAGAGAAAGCAAAAAAGTAGAGAAGACATAATTACAATATAATATATACACATAAGGGAGCAAAGTCAGAAATTCTGCTATCATTGTTTACATCTTCTACTTCCATCTTCTGCTGTGATTCAAGCCTCTTTTTTACTAAATTTTTAATTAAGCTGGAGGTGGGACTGAGGCCAAGACATGAACATGACTTGAAGTAGTGATGAGAGCTTGAGAGAGCGTAGATGAATTTTTGACACTCATTTATTAATTACTTCTTGCATTTTGTTCAAAAAGGCAAGTTCCAGATTTTTTCTGATGGACAGAACTATGAGTGTAGGGACAAATCCTGAATTTCTTCGATTGCAAATTTGCTCTGAACAGAGAAATCAGTGTCACATTAAGGAAAGAGAAAGCCAGGCAAGAAGACACAACCCATGGAGTTCCTGGCACTGGAGGACAGGAAAGGAAGGACATGCAACACAGCTGGATGGCTGGAACTGAGGAACAGCTCCTTGCACAGATCCACAGCGCTTCGCCTTTGTGAGGGTAGTTCAGACTACTACATTCACTTGCTCAAAACAAAACACCTTCAACACTGCTGAAAACAGAACATACTCTTTTTCCTTGTAGATACAAATATCTTCTACTTCTTCCCTTCCCTACCAGGTCTGCCTGCCTCAGGCTTGCAACAAGCATGAAACCCAACACAGGACACAGGTTCCTTCCTTTTCTGTTACCTCTGAGCTCAAATCCACCACTCGGTGGAGAACATCCATTGTGGTTTATTTGCTTTTCTTCACCTGAGTTGGCAAAATTTCTCAAAGGTTTCCACTATTGTATCCCACTTATTCTGGTGTCATTACCCCTACAAAAATACTAATTTGCTCATAGAAGAGTAAAGGACTAGACTCACCAAATTTTCTGTTACTTGCTGCACCATACTGTTGCTAGTGCCTTCAGCTTGAGGGTCATCCCAACTCATTCATTCATCCACTACCATAGAGATGCTTTTGGGTACAAAAAATGTAATCTTTCCATTTTACAGATAACTAAACCATGGAATAGGGAGATTAAGGAACAATTGAGACACCTAACTATAAAAATGTAGCGTCATAATAAACATCCTAGGTTATCTGGAACAAGCAAATGACGCTGACCTATCTCAGGTGGGATCTACGGAAAACTCAAAGCCTTCTGGATTGACAGGTGCCTGAGTCACTTCCTAATGGCTCCTATTGTTGCACATCTATGGAAACATGAGTAAGAAGGTAAAAGCTTCTAGATCCCCACCCTGTGCTCAAATGACTGGACCATTCTTTGTTCACAGAAATAATTATTTTAACAGATGTCAGTTAGCCAGATACACGATAACAATCATTTGTGTTCTACCACCCTCACAAATACATTTGTAATTATGATTTATTTTACTGTGGTTTTAATCATAGGTAATAAAATGCTTAAGATTCTGTGGGTTTAGCCAAATCAGACAGAATTCACACTTTCTAAAAACAATGTAGTATATTCCCTTACTCTAGCAGCTATATTTATAGCTGATCGCAGAAAATACCTAGCGAGCAATTAACCAGTAACTACTGGTCAGTTTTCAAGCAAATTCCTGGACCACTTTGCCTCCTACAGCAAAGACATTCCTGTATCTTCTTCAAAGAAAAATAGAATAGAAAATGCAGTTCACTGACACATATTGAAACTCGGTCAGATAAGGTCCTTTTTCTTCAAAAATACAAGTTCAACCTTACCTTTACTGTTACAAATCAGATCATCAGCACAAGTTGTGTACCAGTCATGGCCTGCCACTGTTGCAATGAACACCAGCGGGCTCAGCAGGCAGGGACTATGCAAATATCTTCCCCCTTCAGTTCTGCCACCATGAGCAAGGACATGTGGGCAGGCCATGGAGACAATATTTCTTTATTAGAAGAGCACAATATGTGGATGCCTTCCGTGATTCCTCAGCCTAGCCAAAAAGCTTTAATAAGTCCCTGAACAGGCAACTTTCAGAGGTACCAGGTTAGACCATGCAATGGTGATTGTTGTCATGTGGTCACTTGTCTGTGATGCTATAAACTGGTCCACTTCTGTTTAGATAGTAATTCAGATCTGGATAACAATCAGGTGGTAAAGCTAGTACCCAGGTAAATCTATATGCTGGAATCACTTAGAATCCCCTATGTTTTTCCATTTTGGTACTCCAGCAGAAAAACATTACACCACACTAAAAAAGAAAACCCACAAATGTGTGTAGACACTGTACATTTTGTATTGAAAATCTAAATGGAAACTCAAACACTTCAATAAACAAAAGCCTTAGGGAAACTGTGGTTTAGTGAACCTCCTGGCCAGACTGTATCTCTTATAATCCCACACTGTTTATCACAGAGCCACAGAATTGCTGAGGTTGGAAGGCACCTCTGGAGGTCACCAATTCTAACCACTTTGCTCAAGGCAGGGGCAGCCAGGGCAGGTTGCTCCACACCGTGCCCAGACAGGCTTTGGTCATCTCCAGGGATAAAGACTCCACAACTCCTCTGGGCAACCTGTGCCAACATTCAACCACTGTCACAGTAAATCACAATAAAAAGATTTTTTTTGTGTTCAGAAGGATTTTCTTGCATTTCAGTTTGTGCCCACTGCCTCTCAATGTGTCACCAGGCACCACTGAAGAAAGCCTTGCTTCATCTTCTACACACTATCCCATAATATATATATGCACATCAGTAAGGTCCCCCCATAGCCTTTTGTTCAGTAGGGGAGAAATTGCTCAGCAGAGTGGTTTGGGTTGACCCAAAGAAGCAAATGAATTACAGATCTTCCAAAGCATTCCTGAAATCAAAATTGCTCAGTTTTCTGATGGTCAGTTTTGAACTAGGCTTTTTTGTTTTCACTTCTTTAATTCAAACGGAAGATTAATTTTCTTCAGAAATAAAACATTAATGAAAAACACTTTAAAATTTAACTGAAAAATATTTTCAGCCCAAGATCTACTGACTGTTCCAATGCAAAGCATCAATTTATTACTGAGAGCCAAGTTGCCTACACAATGAGTCTAAAATGCTCAGCTCTTCAATGAAGTTCCCTTACTGTGCCAAAAAGACGAAATAATAAAATGAGAAGTTTTTTCATTTCTTTCTTGAAACCTAGCACTGTTTTGCTTTTGTTTTTTTTCCCCAATGCAACAATACTGGTCTTAAATAAAATTATCACTGTTTTCTAATTGAGGAAACAAGTACAGGCGTAATACAATTTGCATTTGGCCAATGCCCGACAAAACAAAAAAATGGGTCTCCCAACTCTGGAGTCAGTTGTACCTCTCTCAAAAATCCGGATGGTATGTGCTTATTTTTATTTATTTCAACATGGCTGGATTAAAAATAGTTTTTATTCAATGGCATAAAATGATTTTGCAATGACGGTCAGAACAGCAGATGTATTATCTCTATAAACAGCAGCTAATAATCTGCTAAAATATAAAGCAAGCTGTTATTTCCCAAGTATACCTGGAAGCTGTGCCTAGTGCGGTGATCCATGCCTGGAAAATCCCAGCAAGGAACGAAAATGGGCTTTTCCTTGTTATCACAAAGTAGAGCAGAGGCAGGAAGATCCCTCCGTGGATGAGAAGACCCACAATCACAGTGACCATGTACATGCCAAGTTGTCTAGCAACTACTTCTAAGTCCTTAATTGCAATGATTTTTCCACAGATGAGGCAAGCAATGCCTAAAGGGGAATACCTGGAGAGAAGGAACAAGCATAAACAGAACTAGTCTTTGCAGCATAGTCGTAATTGTGCTTAACAGAGTACAGACTCGAGAAAGTGTAGGGGGCTCTCAGGCTCAACTCTGAGATGCAGATGAGGAATTGATGGAAATTCCATGGTTATTTTTCACATTTTTTAAAAAAATAATGGCCATCTCCAGTGAATTCCCCATCTGCTTCATTTCATTCCATCCCATCAAATGAAATATGCATTTCCTGAATAGTCTTTGATCCTGGAATAACATTGTACAAGAACACTACAATGTTACGCAGGCTTGGATCATTATGAAGAGTGATGTAGTATTTGCTCTCAATACATAACTTCTGCAACCCACTCCTTATCTAGTTTCAGGGAGTTGCGTTGTTTCAGTTAAATTATTTGTTGAGATAAATTGCTTTTATCTTGAAAGCTGCAACTATTTCCATTATGTCCTTTCAATAATTTGGACAAATGCTTTTTAGCTTATGGATTCTTCGTTACTTATGTGCTTCTCCTTCATAGGGTAGGTTTTTTGTCACTTCAGTCATGTGATTCCCCAATAGCATAAATGAAACTTTCAAATAGGATGATAATGGGTAGCACAGTTTGGTAATAAAAAAAAAATTGAAATGGATATTATTTTTTAAATGTAATAATCAGCTATAGTGAAAGTGCATGGGTCAAAGACAATATTTATACCTGCACTGATAACGGTGAGTATATTACATAATTTTAAGTGACATAAGCTGGGAGAAAGCAATGTGTATAACATACGGAGAAACAGTAAACAAAATGCCTCTCTGAAAATAAATGATAATGTATATTTTCAAAAGTGGTAGTGATTTGGATGCTTAATTAAAGACAATAAAAAGGAAACTGACTTTCAGAATAAAAGTGCTTCACGTTTTCTGTAAGAAGCATCTCATTTTCTCTCAAGCAATATGGCCAAAACCTGGAAAGCCCTCAATCACTTCAAATGCAAGGCCAGCTGTTATACCAGTTATCATAAAAAGCCATATTTCAATGAACTTGATGAAGCATCTTTCTCATAAAGAATTACATGGTGTCAGAGCCAGATGTCTGATCTGTTTTATGTTGGTGTAGCAATGCCATGCTCCTGAGAGTCTGGAGTTGCCACAGGTGTAACATCTCTCTGTACAGAGAAATCATAAACCAAACAAAACGTAACTTTACGTGAAGAAGTGCATTTATCTTTACAAACACACACAAAAAATGTTGCTTCTGGCTAGGACAATTCCTTAAAAATTCTAGACAGAGATGAACAAGTGAAATTTCCAACGTCAATCTCCTTTCTCACAAATTGTAAGAGAAATAAAAAGCACATCAGTAAAAAATAAATAGTTACAGTGATTTTCTTGAAACTTGAATGATTTCCTGCCAACACTGACTACTACAGAAAATTTATATAGGCAAGGTATATTATTTCTTGCATCCACCAACTGGTGCCAAGTGAAGTAAGAATAAATTCTAGCTCTTGGAGTGTTATGAGAGTATAGTCACTGTCTCTCTATAGTGGAGAGCACAAGGTTACAGTAACTAGTGAAAGCAGAAGGGCTTTGTGAATAAAAACAACTGTGCTTTTATGCAGCAAGATCATCTACAGAAAAGCAGAAGCATAACAGGAATGCAGTCATTGCTTCAAGTTCATTCTTTTGTTCTACACATTTCCACATAGCTGTTGCTGTCCGCATCACTCTTGCATAACAGTCTTCTTTTGAAACACTGGTGATGCTGAAGACTTGTACTTCAGGCACCCTGCTCCCTTTTCTAGAGCCTCAAAGAAGCATGCTGCAGCCTTGTAACTCAGGCAATCAATTCCAGGGACACCACGGAATCACAGGGAGCAATGAGCCATGATACATGTATTCTATTGGAGTGGTTATTTCTGCTTTCAAAGCCCTAAGAGATACAGTAGTACATGTTTGAAACACATGATACGCTTTTCTGTGTGATATGGCCATGCTTGGCGCTGCCTACAAATAGCTCAGGGGAAGCCCTCAGAAGAAACATCTTTAAAAAAAAAAAAAAAGAAAAAAAAAAAGAATCCTCTTCCAGAAATGTAAACAAGGGCTCAGTCTTAATTGGGTAAAGTCACTCCCTTGAAGGCAAGCCAGGCCCCATTGTTACGGATGGGTACACTTCAAAAACAGGAGACATACCTTCCAGCGACCCCACTGCCCTAAGACACAGATACTGCAGAAACTATGTATGGGTGAAAGCACTACACATCACTGAGAACCACTGGAATTTTACTTGGTGGTAAAGTATTTTTAGTACAGAAGACAGTGAATAAAGTGTGTCTCCGGGCTTCTTTGTAATTATACCTCCCAGCTAACACCCTGGGATTATGCTAACCTCCCAGGAAGATTTGGATGTTCATATGTGGGGCATTCTTGCTTGCTAGGTGTCCTTCTAGGTAATGAACTTTCATAATGAATGTGGCATTTGAAGGCCTTTGCTGGTACCTGCGTGTCTTGGATTTCAGTAAACAAACAGAATACTTCCAAAAATATTTCAAACTGGGTCCTGAATAACCCTCACCGTATCGAAATAATGCTGCTGTGGTTCTAACATGCCTGTCAAGGCTTTAAAAAATGAACTATTTAATTACATTGTTTACTAACAAACTGTGGTCACTATATGCTATCTTAGGGGTTTATGAGGTTTAAATTTTTTTGTTGTTGTTCTATAAGTTAGAACTTCAAACTTACCACATGATCATAGTTACTAACTTCATTACAATCTCATTCAGGATGTTGAAGAAATCCACCATCATCTTGGCCTGTTCTCCCATTTTCCCCATAGCAATGCCAAAAGCAATAAAGAATCCTATCAGACCTGTTGGGGAAAAAATGGCAAGACAAAAAAAAAAAAAAAAAAGCAAGTAAAACCATGGGGCTTAAGAAGATTTTGCACCTAGTCAATGTCTTTACACTACCTGCTAATCCAGTTTTCAAAACTAGTGCATTACACATCTCTTGGGACTTTTTAACATGGATTCACTCTCAATTTTCATGAACGTATTCAGGACATATTTTATTCTTCAATATTTTACTAAATCCCAATTTCACAGCCCAACTATGTTTTCTTCTTTTTTCTTGAATTGATCTTATCATCAAAAAAATACATATACCATAATCTTAGTGCCACGCAACTGTTGGAAACCTCATAGCTCCTGGCAAATGGGAGAGGCAACACACCACCACATCATGATTCTTCTTTGTTGCTAAAACAGTCACTAGAGACCAAAATATTTTTTTCCCTAAACTTTACAAAAGTCCCTTAACAGATTCAACCTATACAGTAATCACTCCTGGAGTACATGAAAAGGGAAAAGCAGACCTAGAACATACCTTTCACAGGCCAGCAGTATTCCAGTTAAATGAAGAAGGTGGGTATTGCACTTCAAACTAAACTATCCCATTAAGCAGGTTAATCTCACTGAAACTGGCTATCAGTAGATACACAATCATTGAATTCAGTATGAGTAACATTTGCCTCCTAAATGTAAATGCTAAGGTGCGAAAGTCTGGAGTATTGGAGAATTAGTGTGAACTGAGTACACGTCATATATGACTTTGGAGCTGTGTCTCCAGTGCTAACCATTACCATCCAGCAATTTTCAGGGTCCAGAGTGGGATTATTAACCAATACTGATAGATGGTTTGAATTTTCAGCCACCCTTTGAAACTAAACTTTCAGTCAGACTCAGCATGAGTTCAGTTTTTAACAAATGTGTGAACTCAGCTGGGAAATTCCCAAGGAAAAACCCATCAGGACACAAAAGCATTCAAAAGAAGGGAATTTTAGTTACCAGTACCCTGGGAAAAAACAGGCTGTCCCATATCCTCACACTGGGTTTAGCAATCAGATTTTTTTTTTTTTTTATAAGCCAATCTCTGGCATATAAAGTCATTCTTTAGCACCAAGCTCTCTTTGTTGACTTACTTCAATAAGGAAGTGAAGTGTACGTTTGTGTGCTGCAGAGCATAGAGAAATGATGAAGATGAAAAACTTTTCAGTCAAAGACCATGTAACTTCCTGGAATTTAGACTCTGCATCAGAAAATGGTAGTAGGTGGTTTTATTCGTTAATTCCAAATGAGCTGCTACATTAGTCATAAAAGTCAAGTTGGTTCATATTTGCAGGAATTTGCCTGGCTTGTACAATTTATGCAAGCTGGATGGCAATGCCCCAACATTTTCACTTCTTCATTCAAAACCAAACCACACCAAACCAAATTAAACCAAGGAAACTCTGCAACATTTGATACTCATTGGTCAAAATACTACAGCAAATCCCCCACCTAAACTGTGTATTTCCTTTCTGTAGGAATTGTATTTTATCCATGACAGAGCCTGCACAAAACAAGTCCAGCACTAAATGTAATACAGCTCTCACATTAGAAATACTGTTTCATTTTAATGCATAAGGAGAGCTCCACGAGAAAAAAAAGCAGGTGAGGGTAACAGCACAAGCCATGAGCTGCTGCTTCATGCAGGGTACAGAACAGCAATTTGCAGCTTTGAAAGAAAGTGGCTCCTCTGCCCACAAATGTTGAATGGAAGGAGCCACAGAGGCAGGCAGAATACAGTGGCTACTGGCTGTTGTACAGCAGGCTTCTTTGCAGAGAAAAAAATGATCTCTGCTCAGCTTACTGATGCTATCTCCCCCACGTCTAAGCAAAGTTGCCACTGCCAACCAACTCACCAACACTTGGAGAAGCTCTGCAGGCACAACAGCCACTGTGTCAGCAGAGGCAGCTCATCAGTTGTAAGGAGTCTGTAAGGGGCCTTTTGTTCCTAAAAAGTGATGGCCTAGTGGTGAGACAAAGCAGTGCTTTAGGTACTGCCACATACTTGGGGACCTATAAACACAGGTGTCAGCCTCAGCCCTGTGGACATGCTGCCACGGAGCCTGTGTACCTTCAAGGGTAGGCATGCCAATGAGGCTACAAATTGAGGGCTAATTTGTGACTGACTTCACCCACATCCAGAAAGTAAGAAGGTGAAGGAGGGGCACCGCTTTCTGGGCTGACAAAATTGTGAGTCTAGACACAGAGGAGAAAACAGAAGTGGTGTGGTAGCTCTGTTTCCCTGCACCCCCACCCCAATCCAAACAGGTGCCTTTAGGAAGGGGTGGGAGACAGGCAAAGACTTCGTACCACCCTCGCTTGCTGGCTTGTCCAGACAAGATGGCAGGATGGCAGTTGTTCATAATTTGCAGCTGGTAAAGGTCAGCAGACAAGATGAAAGGAGGAGGGAGTCGTGACTCAGAGATGTGTCGAGCCTCTCTGGGATTTTTCTTGGGTGGTGCAGTTCACACCCCACCTCTCACTTCAGGCTCTGCCTCAAGCCAAATTCTAGTTCAGCATGCCCAAGACACCTACTGGAAACAATGAGCTCGAATTCATCAGGGGGTGGGTAAAGCACTGGCTCTTGAAGCTCTCCCTCATACTGTTTTGCCAATATGCCTTAGTATTAGTCTAGGTAGGCTACTTCTAGGATGAAAGGATATTTTGGGTAACTCCTACGTGCTGCTCCACCATACTCCAATTAATACCTGCAAAGATGCCAATCCAGAATAATTCACTTGATTGTTTCTGCGATACAGTCACATTTCTAGTACGACCATTAGATTTTAATCTCAGAGACCAATGGGAAGCCAGTAGGCGATAACACTTGATGATTATTTGGGGAGACTAAACTTGCACTGAAGAGCAGATCAGACAACACTGGCTACCTAGTCACAGTCAAAAGCTGTGTCATACATATCATGTATATATTTGACAGGCAAAAAGTTTTCCTACCCAGGACATTCATGCCATCCTTAAATTCAAGTCCCTTCTTAATGACCAGCTGGGCTTCTGGTGGTGCTTCGCGCACCGTCTCATTCATCAGAGCAAAAGCAGAATCAGTGACATTAGGCAGTTCTTCAATGGGTGGTGGCACCAGCACTTTCTTGGTGACAGTTTGGATCTGAAGGCAATAAAAAGGGAGGATAAGTTGGAAACTGAATGTAATCCATATGGGAGATCAAGAAATAATAATAAACACAGTCTTCACTTGAAATTCCAGGGAACTGTATTTTTAAAGGATTAGACATGCATTCCACAACCTCTTACCCCATCTTCCAAAAATAATTCTGTTTTTCAATAGTTCCAAGTGTCACAAAGTCCTGGGAGTCCTCCTCATGACTCTAGTGGGAGAAGCATGGCAAATACTTGTTCCTTACCACTACGATGTAACATTTTACAGGGAGTTAGCCCCTTTGTCCAGATGGTTCACAAATGGTGCTTCACAGAACCTACGTTACATGTTGATACCATTATTTAGCACCAAAAAGCAGACATCTCTACAGATCAGTCACAGCAGCAACTCTGCACTAAGTCTTGTTATTCAGAATGGTCTGTCCAGCCCTAGTTATCATAGTTTGATGGTTAACTTGAATCAAAAACTTCGAACATTTCCAACACTTCACTGTGCGACGGTTCAAAATGGAATACACACAGTCCCCTGAGCTCTCTAATTAAAATACTGTAACAGGATAACAGAAAAATTATCAAAGCTGCCAGATACCTATTAAATCAAATCTGGCCACCTCAAAAAAGAAGACATCAGCATCAGAATGCATCTGAACCCCTCCTGGCACATGAAAGGCAGGGTCAAAGGAAAGCTGGGAAGGAATTGCAGGGGGAGAAATGGGCTTGAGTTTATGGCTAGGAAAAAAGGGAGGAGGGAGTGGAAAAAGAGAAATCTGTGACTTGCTGCTTTTAGAAGGGACATCTTCCTCCCACTTCACAGCTTGAGCCTTTCCTGCCTCTTCATGGCTCTGGGACAAGCAAAATGATTAGGAAGCTCTGACCAGTTTGCCATGGTTTCCAATCTGCTCCCTACTTTCCTTGTTCCTAGAAACATGTTTGAGCAAGCAGCAGAAATGGTGCATTAGCCTTTTGAAGAACATTTGCACCTCTTTCCTGTTGAGACGGACATTGTAGTAATATGGATAACGATATCTTACATCTCTCCTTTCAAAACCTGCTGTCTAAATCTAGAGAGGGGTATGCAGACAGAAAGCCTAGCTTTATATGAGAAACTCTTCAGTTGTCCTCAAGCAACCCAAAATTCCTGCATGTTTATATCTTTTCCAGAGTTAAATTTTATCTGAGGGTTATGTGAAGTATCCAGAATGAGAGAACAGAGTCACAGAAATTAAACTTAAAAGATTAGACTCCATGCACTCAGAAATTCCACTACAGTCACTTAAGTCAAAGGTCCTCAGCCCTCCTTTGCACAAGGCCACAGTCACTAAAAATTCCAAGCCTAGCATCAAGCTTAGATTCTGACACCAGTGTTTAAGGCCAGAAAACCATTTAAACGTCACAATCATATTTATAGATTAAGTCCTATTCTCTTTCATAGCACTTAAGATCTTAAGTCGTTGCTGGAATAGCAGTTTTCATTATAAATTAAGACTTTCCTGTGGTCCATACAAAAATTCAAGAGTTATTGAAATTCCATGATGGTTCAAAGTTCAGTTTCAAATGAGCTGTCTCAAAATTGCAAGTGAATCCCTTCACTGGCTTTCTGCCTGGTCACAAGGGAAGGTGTGTAAAACTCCCCCCCAGACCATGGCTACACAGTACCATTGCTGTGCACCCTTCAAAACCATTCTTCACAGGATTTCTGCAAAAAATTACTTCTGCCTAAGGCAACCCGAATGCTCATGGAGGGAGACTGTATAAATGCAGGAAAATATATGCTGACACCATTAAAAGCAGTTAATTTCCTCCTAAACAGAGGGACAAGCAAAGCCTAACTCCTTACTGAGGAGAAGTCACAAGTTCCATCTGGAAAAAAGTGTGACTTACTTTGCAAATGAAACGTGGCTTTGTGGCAGGTTTTCACTGGCAACTAGCTTGGAAACTGATAAAATTCAACACTGGAAAACCAAAAAGCTCAATAACTTTTTTGATTAAGTTTAAAAAAACAATCAGTGGATTGGTGATCCATAACTAGTGACCTGAACATTGATATTACACACACCGAAAAAGCAATATTAGGTTCTAAGAAAACTATCTGACACAGGTAGCTTAATTCTTCTTTTTTCCACTTTTTGTCCCTTTGTTGAGGTTTTTGACCACTTTCAGCTGACCAGAAATTTAATTCTCCTCTCTTCTGCATTTCAAACAAGGAAGAAAAAAACCATAAGGACCCTGCTCTCCCCTCACTCAGTTTTGCAGAAATACATTTATTACTACATGTGATGTTTAGCCACTCACAGCTTGACCACATGACTGACATTCACATGATGATTTGGAAATACTGAGAATGTTCTCTCTTTAAACCCCCAAGGACTATGTTTTTATGTGGAAGTCCATGGAAGAAGTGAAGCAATCCAAGTGCTTTTGGCAGCTTAGGTAACCCTCTATTCTTCCACCCCCCATGGCCTTGTCTCCCTTCCCACTCTTCACTTTATTCTTTGGCCATAAACACAGCTCCAGTTATCATGCCATTTCACATAGGAACACTTAAGAACAGGTTTGGCAACAAACCCTGTTCCATCCAAAAAAAAAATATTCAAAAAAGGTCTGCATTGTTACCATCAATTGAGTTTTAGGAAAAAGCACATTAATAGAAGAAATATGTTTAAGCAGAAATTAGGAAGCATGCATTTTTCATTTATTTTATCCCTTGAAGTGAAGCTGTTTTGATTAAGCATTAGTGAAAAGCTTTTAGACAAAATTATCTACCAACAGAGCAAGCAACACATGGTGCGAACATCCTTCTTTCCCAGCACGCTTCAAACCTGGCCTGATGAAGCCACCTGAGGTGGGTCAGCCACCTGACTGTATTATCCCCACCTAGTCAGGACTCTAATACAGCAATAGATATTATGAGAGGTTGGGGGTTGGGGTACGTTTATACTGTCAACCAGTTGGAATGAAGATTATCCATCTATTACAAATAGAGCATTGCAGAACCATCTAACTACCAACCAAGATCAGGTCTGGGTAAAAGATTCTGTAATTCATCAGCTGTTCAGTCCTAAGCCAGCATTCATGACTATATATATTGTATTAAAAGTGAGGAAAAAAATTAAGTTTACTTAATAACAAACTAAAAATAATCTTTTTTTAAAAAAATCTATGATTTTAAATAATAACTACAACATATAACAAAGCAGCTATAAATAATGTTCTTTCATTTACCTGCTCAAGACTTAAGACTTGTATTTCTCTTTGCACCATTGTTTTTGTCATTCACCTAAACAATGACATTAACTCTACAGCCATCTCTGGTAAGTAAAAAGTGTAAAAAATATTAGCAAGGAGTAGGATTTACCTGCTGAAAGCATGCTTGGACTAGATTTTCAGGGAAGAGGTTTCGGATCAGATCCAAGAAAGCATCCAGACTAGATACTTCATCATTCTTCTTCCCTTGACCAAGCTGTTTCTTGAGTTTTGGATTCCCTGGATGGATGGCTAAAACCAGAATCACGCCCAGCACAGCAGCAATAATAGTGGTGGACATATAGTAGACCATGGCTCTTGTACCCAATCGGCCACTTGCTTTAGCATCTAAACCAGACAGTCCTGCAGATGTTTTATTTTAAGAAACAAAAAAACCCATATTGACATTCAATCCAATTCAATAATCATTAAATAAAATCCTTCGTAATTTGCAAAGTTTAATGACTGCCTACAGATGCCTACTTTGTCCTTGTGAAATTCGCACCGCTAGATAGATTACTGAAGCTTCTGCCTCCAGTTCCTATGTGAACAACGTTTGCTGCTACTAATTTGAAGAGAATCATTTAAGATTCCATCTAATTGCAGAGGAGGCACTGAAAAACAGAGAATATACACTATCTTTTGCCCTTGATTGCTGCAAACTAGTCACAATCTGGCTGACACCACAGCTTTAAGAAGGCTAGACTTGCTAATGTCATGCCATCTTATTTGCAAGGTCCAATCCAGGAATTAGGTGAAACAGCATATTAAGAGATTTCTGATGTTCAAGAAGCTAGTATGTGTGCATGTGTTTGAAAATAAATTCACTGGAGCGCCTATGTATTAAAGTCAATGAAGTTAATCAGAAATACACATTGCAACTGCAAAATCCCTGACAGGGTCACACTATCATTCTTCCTCCATCACAAAAAGCAAACCAGGTGATATTTGTAGCAAGCATCTTAAAGTATTTATGGCTAATAGATCTTACCTGTGATTAAACTGGAGATAATTAAAGGGAGGATCAGCATTTTTAGCATCCTCATAAGTATATCTCCTGGGAAGGCTATTAACATGATGATATCAGGGTCAATAGGTGTTGCTAGACGAAGAAGACCCCCACACAGTGCACCCAGGATGACACCTAGAAGAATAAAAGAGGGCAGGTCAGTAACATATATATCTGAATGCACACTGAATACCCAGAATAACAGCCTAGGAGAAAAATGGTTACACAAGGCAGCTGATTTTTGGAAGACTTAAGCTTCTGATTAATATAAGGCTGTAACATGCTTACTATGTATCTCTTAATTAAAGAGAAGTGGTCCTG